>NC_140938.1:150536927-151736927 GCF_014529385.1 Adiantum capillus-veneris
ATATACTTATAGAAATTGTATCTCAGTCCATTGTTCACGTACGAGTTTGTACTTTCTAATGAATTAAGATGACTCTTCTATCATGTCTTTGTCTTGTCTAACATTGAGAGAGAGAGAGAGAGAGAGAGAGAGAGAGAGAGAGAGAGTTGATATGGTAAAGAAATGTATTTCAAGCACACTTATTCACAGGGCACAATTGACAAATGAGCTCAAAAAACTTCATGTATTGAAAGTCATTTGTATACACTTGGGTTCACAAGAATATCTGTTACATTGACACTACTTCAACCCGACCATCCAACTCTTTGCACAAAATATCTTTTTCCCTTCGCCGCATCACCTTACGGCCAGCTAGGAAAAATGAAAAATCTGATAGGTCCCTGTCCATTGACTCTTCAATTATGTCATGCCGCAACTGCTGAAGATTGCATAGCTCCCTTATTATAACCACCAACAGTAGGCCAAGCTCTTTATCAATCACTTCCACATCCACAGCAGGATTATCTTCAAAACCTGCAGAAACCTGGTCCATAGGAATGTACTTACCATTGAGCATTTGTGATCGCATATACCAAAACGAGAGTAACAGTGATTGGCTTGCAATCATGTACTTGACAACTAGAGTATCAAGCGCGACCTGGCACCATAAGCCAATCTCTTCCTTTACATACCATCCTCTGTCAAGAAGTTTGTCATGGGATGACAGCTGAAATGACTTGCACATGAACATAGTTTTCGTAACACGGATGTTGTAGCTATGAAACAACTCTATGAAGAGTGCAGCAGTACAAAAGTTTGCAATTCTAACCAGTTTGGTGGGAATAGAGCTACGTAAAGACCTCTGTATATCCTTGTAGAGCTTACTTCGCATTGCCTCCACCATTGTTTCCTCGGGAACTGGCCAGTCCACAGTGTTCCAATCGGTTAGTAGAGGCACTTTCACCAACATACCATTCTTATTCCCTGAGCTGAGTTGGTAGAAGTGGTCATAAAAAAATATTCCTTCATCAGCCAGGCTTTTGCTGCTCCCCCCTGAATACTGTAGAGAACCAATGTGGGCATGAACAACAAGGAAGAGGCCTATTATGCACTCCACAGGCTCCCATTGCTCATAAGAAGAGGGATAAAAATATGTAATATATAAGAAGAGTTAAACTAAGAGTATCAATAAGTAAAAATGACAAATCTAATGTAATTGAGCTGTGAAGAATGGAAACATTGCTCATAAGAAGAGAGAGAAACATTGCAAAATATATAAGAAAAGTTATAATGAGAGTATCAGTAAGTTCAGATGTCAAGAGTACTTACAATTGCAACGTGGTTGATGTATATCTGATACATTTTCACCGTTTGCTATCACGTCTGGATGGATAAACACATGCTGAACAAGAACTTTCTTTACAGATCTTTTGCCGATTTCAACTTTGAAATCCAACACTCTGGCCTTCCATGCTGAGCAGTAAACGTTGATACCACTAGACCTCTTGGGTCTTCTTGGTTGCATGAGGACCCATGAACCTTTGTTTATCCTTTGTCCAACCCATTGGTTCTCTGCACTTATTGAAGTTGATATTGTAATTGAGGATATGCTACTACTTGGCCTTCTAGGCAAAGTGCAACTATTGGTTGTTGGTGTGAGAGACAGTAAACACCTGGAGCTTCTTGGGCGAGAAGACATGCAAGCCATAGCTCTCAGAGAAAAGCTTTAGTGGAGGGAGATTCACTTTGAAAGCATTCTAATGGAGGGAAAGTGTTTTAGAATTCCAATATCTTGTGCGGGCTTAATGGTCACCCTCCAGTACGTTAATGACCATAAGAGAATATCAAAAGTGGGACCACTGGCAAGCACCTAACAGCTCGATAAAAGGAAAGATATTACGATGCCACAATCCTAGATTCGTGAAAGTTTTATGCTATTTTCCTATTTTTTGAGTCTTTCCACGTACTTTCCTACGTAACGTAGCCTTCGTTCTCATTGGACGCGCTCTATTTTTCTCTCTCTTCATATGGCCCTCCAAATGACCTCCGAAATTTCCTAATGGGTGACGTGAGGTCTGACGCAACAGCTTGGGAGGGTGGCGGAGTGGGCATCTCACTCGCTGGGAGTGGTCGTCACAGAGTAGCGGAGTAATGGTGAGCGCTAGAAGAGGAGATGGGTGTTGTCGAATCGCCATACCTAGGGTTTCACTAAGGCTCTCTCATCTCTTCCATGAGAATTGCTTTTTATACACCGTCTAATGAAAGTAGCATTTAATCTAAATTTGTAAAGAAAGAATACTTAAGTGTCGTGTTTTGGTACCAATGAGTGATGAAAATAAAGGCTGAAATAAATACTTTTTTTTCAAGCGGTGGTTTAACCATTCCATCCGGACATGAAGGATGTAACAAAATGATCTATAGGGCAAAACAATAGATAGATAGATAGATAGAGAGAGAGAGAGAGAGAGAGGAACATGTGTGTAATAGGTGCACCGTACCCACAAAGAAAAAGAGTCATTGGGACAAAGTGTATTAAATGGAGAGGAGAATCGAGAGATGGATTCGGTAAACTTGCTTTTGTGTTTTGTTAAGATTTTTTAGACAGGAGAAGCAGAATGGCCCATGGTACCCGACCATGGCTCGTCCTAGATATCATACTCTCTACCAACGTGGCAGGGAGGTCCGTCCACCGGGAACTGGCCCCTTCCCCCCCCCCCCCCCCCCCCCCCCGTTTTAAACCACATATCCGTTTGAACATAGGCTGGGAACAAACCATGGTGGCTATGCTAGTGGTTGAGCATCACGCCTCTTAGAGTGGGCGCCTGAGTTCAAACCTCACTGGTGTTCAATCGCCATTTTGGATTGAGCACCAAGCCTTTTGTGCAAACCAAGGCGCTTGGGAAAAAAACTAAGTGTCGAAATTGACCCGCTAAACCGACCAGCAAGTCAACACGCACGCCACTTGGATGACTCTCAAGGGTGCCACATCCTTGAGAGTCCAATATCTAGAGAGAGCCCCGTCCCTCCTTCAATTGGCTGGCCCCTGGCTCCTTCGTCCACTGCACAAGGCCTCAGGCCCACAACCTCTCCCCGTCTACTGCAGCTCGCCAACCTCTGCAAGGCGGCGTCCTGCCTTCTCAGAACTTCCACGCAACCGATGGCTTTCCCTTTCCCTCTTGCTTTTTCTCCAGGCCCCCCTCAGTGCTCAAAGATGGCGCCATCCTTGGGTGCACCTGCTCCACCTCGTCTTCCTTGGCCGCCACCCTATGCAAGCTGCCCCCCTTGCTGAAGCCCTGACGGCCCCTCCTTACTGCTTCATGCGCCCCAGGCCACCTCTCCTTCTTGGTCCTTTTTGGCGCCCCCCTGCAGCAGCCCATGGCCGGCCTTTTCTCTCACCTCTCTGTCGATCCCTTTCTTCCAGTGCTCCCCCCTCCTTTGGTTGCCCGTGGCTGCCTCTAAGCTCCCCGTCAACTGCAGCCTTCCATGCAAACCTCCAACTGGCGAGGCTTTCTTTTTCCTAATGGGCTGCAGCCCACCACCTCGCTGTATTTCTTTTTTTAGCACAAACCTTGACTTGGGCTGCTTTCCCACCACCCCCAACTTGCCGAAGTTCGGAAAACGTTTTTTCTTCCCTTTGACCATGCTGCCTGCACACCCTTCAACTCCCAAGCTCCACCTTGAGCGCTCGTCGAGAGTATTAAAACCGCAATACATCGTGAGTCGCATCCACTTTGTAATAGCCCTCGATGGACAAGCCACAACATACTTAGACTTCAAGTAGACAAAAACACTTGAACTCATCGAGCTTGAGCAACCATTTTGGATACATCATTACTTTCTAACGAGGAAACCCACCATCCTTTAGCAACCTCAAGCTCGGACTAGGAAAACTTGAAGATACCCTTGGACTGCTAAGTAGCTCATCCAACATAAATATTATAGCATTGTCTCCCTTCCAAGTTTGAGAACCACAAATGACCTGTACAGTGCCTCCTTTGGCATATAGATCCGGGCAGTAGAGTGTCGCGGAGACAGCCTGCCCCAAATTCCATATCACAAACTTGATGGTACCTGCATCCAGCACTCCTTGTCCCGCTCACAAGCTTGTGATATCAACCTTTGCTCCTGCCGCCTGTGATAGTAGCAAAACCCTGGCAGTTTCCCCTAGCAAATGCTCCATCTCGATGTACCTGGCCCCTAGCACCATCAAACACTTGCCCAATGTCCCTGCCACTTGCCTGCAAACCGCCATGCATGGACTTCTTGCATCGACACAGTTGGACTGTACCAATGCCTTTGTGGAGCCATACTTGGTTTTATTTGGCAGTCCCGGCCATTTCTGAGACTTGGTCTGGAAGATAGTCATTTCTGAGACTTGACTAAACGAGATTTGCGTGAGGTTTTATTGAGCTGGGCATTCTCAACTGTGAGATCCTTTCGGTGATACAGGTAGCTGGAGCACCCTTTTCGTGACCTCGTCATAGGCTACGTACTAATGATTCCTACTTCATGCTCGGGTTCTATTGTTGGCAGGTTATGCATACACATACGGTCTATATTTTGGGTTCTCACTGCTCTACTTCTGGGAAAACTCTCTCAAAAATTTTCCAAGTTATCATGGCTGGTTTTTTGGTCTCTTGACCCATTCATGCTGTTATGCTGTCAGGTGTGCCTTCTTGGGAGCTATATGGTTGACTTTAACACTAGGTTGGTAACCTAACAAGACATAAAAGTGTCCTTTCAGGGTTTTTAAAAAAACCTCCAAAACCATAGTAGATCCACTCATTTTGTAAAAATTTTTCATGAGGTTATAGTTCAAGGCCTACTACACGTGGAAAAAATAAGAAACTTGTAAAATTTCTCATCTTTTGGTCACACCAAGCCTCCAAAGTTGATGGACCAGTATGTTTTCATCCAAATAGTCATTTCTTACGCTTTGTTGCATAAAAATAAGATTAGGGATTTTTGTAGGACTTGAGATAAATTCCCTAGTTAACTTTAATGGGTTGGTGATTAGAACATATGATTTCTTCTCACTCACTATTTTTTGTTTTGCCAAAAGAAATAGGTACAAAAAAGTTGAATTTTTACCATTCTACAAACCTATCATCAAAGTTTCTATAGCCACGCTCAATACAAATAATATATGCATGTTTTCTTAGTTCCCTATTGTCCTTTAGGTTCATAAGGATCCATGGAGCATGTCAAAAGAATAATACATCTCTTACCAAGGGGAATCTTGGGGACAAAGATAAAGTGCTAAATACAGCAAACATGAAAAAACTGGGTTCAACATTATGAGTTGTAGAATCCCATAGAAACTATTCAATATGTAGCCAAATTTGATCCTTATGACTAGATATGGTTACTACCTACAAAATGCATGTAGTTGTCACAAGAAACTAACAATATTGAAAAAGCTATATTTGATATACTAGAATGTTCCGTTTTCTTCTATAATTGAAAAAATCAACCATCGTTGTCTACTATGCAAAATAGGGTATTAGGTGCCCCAAAACTCAAGGAATATTAGCTTTATGTTACAATATGCGACATAGAAAATCAAAACTGCATTTGGATATCATGAAAGCCACCAAAAAATTCATAGAAGAGCTAAAATTGACTAAAAAACAAGATTTGACAATTTTTATAATTTTTTCGTAACTTACAACTTTAACATTTATTTCTCCCTAGAAGCATCAGGACATGTTGAGGACTACTAAAGATAGTTCTCTAGCATTATAGACCTCACAAACATGAATTCTAGAGTGGTATAGTTGCAAAAAGTTGAAAAAAGCCAAAACCAGGACCCGTTTTTTCACACAGTTTAGGTTGTGAAATGTTGTGCAAGGACAAGGTTAAAGATGGAATTGATATTCCAAAAAAATGTCGAGTTTTTTTCAACTCATGAGACAACTTTTTAGACAGATAGCACCTCAAAATCCATTTTGAAACTCTTGAAATAATTCAAGGAAAATGGTCACTTAACAGGACATAAAAGTGTCCCAGGACATAAAAGTGTCCCATTACCAACCTAGTGTTAATGGATGATCAAAATGGCCCTCAATTCACTCGTTTTCATTTAACTCAAAGAATCCAGATAAATGTTCATGTGTCCAGGAAGATTTTTTTCCAGCAATGCATAGTCTTTATGTTCGGGCCAAGAAGATTAAGAGAGATACTGGAATGTCCTTTACCTGTTGTATTCCGATGATCAACTATGAAAACTCATTTGATGTGCATGTGTTTGTCCTTATCTAAAGACAAGCTCCATTGAAGTTCTACGGATTGAGTCAGTCGAAAGTTTTGGGTTCTTGCACGTGTGTTTGAAGGGGTTCTCAAAGCATCGTAACTTGAGTAGCCATGGCTTTCTGTTATCCGGAATTTCATGGAAGAAGTGATGAAGATGTGGAAGACTTTTTGGAAAAGATGGAGGTTGCCTGCATTAGGAATCAGATTCATGACCCGGCACAGATGTTACGTCTTCTCCAGATTTGTTTGAAGAGTGATGCACGAGTTGTTAAGTATGGAGGCTGATTTACCCTTTTAAATTTCTGTGGTAAAAGTGCACATTTGTAAGGCCCCCATTATGAGGAGAAGCCATCGTGCGTGAAGGAAAATCACTCATCGGAAACCAAAATTTTCACGGACAAGAATCTGGGGCAACTTTAGAGGCCTCGGGGGCGGAGGCCCCTGAGACTTTTTTTTTCGCCGGAATATTATGGCCGACTGGCGGCCGGAAAGTGGTCGGAAAACAACCGGTCGGTTGGCCGGTGGCCGGTAGTCAATGGCCGATGGCCGGTGGTTGGAAGTCAATGGCCGATGGCCGGTGGTCGGAAGTCAATGGCCGGTGGCCGGTGGCCGAATTCAAAAGCGGACTTGTCTTCTCAAGGGAAGACACACATGGGCGGATTGGAGGGTCCGATTTGGACTTATTCGCACAAGGGCGCCTACACATGGCTGTCTCTCATAAGAGAGGGCAACCCTTTTGGCCTATAAAAGGAGGCCATTTCTACACACATTTCATAGTGTGAAGTTGATGCAACAAGGTGAGTGTGAGGTGGTGAGAGTGAAGCAAGGCAGGAGCTCTATCAAGGGTTTAATCCCTTTGTAAACTACTTCTTCTTTTGAAGTGCTAAAGCCATTGAGTGGTTGCTTTCCCGTGGACGTAGCCCACATTGGGTGAACCACGTATATCGTGTGTACTCTCTCTCTCTCTCTCTACTCTATAATCTCTTCTGTGTGAAATCTATCTCTCTCCATTAAGTAATCTACTCAAAAATCTATTTAGCTATGTCTTATTTCCTAGCACGAGTTTGGTCCAAAGCATTTGAAGAGGAGTTGCGTGTGGCTGATCCACCTGTAAGATTGACTTGGGACAATTCAAGGCATGGATTGGAAGTGGAGTTTGTGAAGACAGAAGATCCTGACAAAGTGTGGCAAGAAGTACAGGGTTTGGTGCAAAAGGAAGGAGAGCCAGTAGATGCATACATACGTAAGTTCTCATTGGCATGGGAGGGGATGTACAAGGCCTTAGCACCACAGGTACCCCCACCTAACATGATGAAGAAGGACAGATTCTTGGCTGGTCTTTGGGAGAATATACGTTGGAGAGTGGAGCTAAAGAATCCAAGAACATATGAAGATGCATTGGAGGTGGCAAGGAACAAAGAGTGGAAGCTGAGGAAAATGAGCTAGCTAGGAGTAGAGTCTTTGTCCATGAGGTCTGAATTTCAGTCTATGGATTCTTTGCAAGGTCACATGCCAGGGGTTCATCATGAGCCAGTGGTTTTTGTTACTCCTCACGTTATGCCAGCACCATTGCAAGATGATGGGCTAAGACAAGACATGAGACAAGTGGTAGATTTAATGAAGAATCTCACCCTAAACATGATAGGTCAAGTGGGAAATAATCGAGGTCGAGGGAGGTTTGCAAATTAGCCAGGAGGTGAAGAAAGACCTATGGTGTTGGACAAAGCAATGGTAGGTCCTAGAGGCAAACGCCCACATGCTATAATTGTGGAGAGTTGGGCCACATCAGCCCGCAATGTGATAAGCCATCAAGGATGGGGGGAGACATGTATCCATTACCAAGGCAGGTGCTAACTAGGTCAAATGATTATGGGATTGAAATTAAGGGAGAAGAAGGAACCAGTGGATTAACCCAGGAGGAAAAGGGAAAGACAAAAGTGATAAGTGTAGTCACCTTGGAGAAGGCATCAAAGCTAGAGGATACATTAGTGATGCCTATTGGGAAGAGGACCACAGAGGACAAGGAAGGAAGAAGTGCCCCAGGTCCTAGTAAGAAGAAGAGAAAGAGCCATGAAGGCGAAGATGTCAAGGCCAAGAGGAAAAGGAGGGCTCGTTGCAAGTTTGATGTTTCAGATTTTCCACTAAGGGATGGGAAATTAAGCTATGATTTGAAGGAGGATCTGACGAGCAAGAAAGCCGATGTGACTTTTGGGCAGCCTATAGAGATTGTGCCTAAGCTAAAGCGACAGTGGAAGAGGATGGTTAACCCAATGGAGAGAGAGGTAGAAAGAGGTTCAGTAAAGGTGTTGGCAATGGATGAGCTACCAGACATCTGTCCAATAGTAAATTTGGGACAAGGTTATGTGGATAGCGGAGCCCAAATATGTGTCATAACACACTCATGCGTTGAGAAGATGGGTCTTACCGTGACTGGGATGTCAGGTTTTCGGATCAGATTGGCAAAACATTAGAAAGTAAAATGTTTGGGTGTTGTAGAGATCTTAGAAGTGGAGGTGTATGATGCAAAGGCGGTGGTTTATTTTCATGTGATGCCAGCGGGGTTGGGAGCATACCCTATTATACTGGGCAGACCATGGTTACGTGCAGTGGGAGTTGTTGAAGATTGGAGACGTGGTACAATTAGCTATGGAAAGATAGGTGCCAAGAAGCTATATAATATGGACACAAGGAAACTATTGGAAGAGCTTTATGAAGATGAGGATGAGTCTAGTGATGAAGACTATTCCACTGACTGATGAGGATAGTGATAGTACTACCAGCAGCAGTGATGAGGATGTTGATGTTGCATTGCTTCTGATGGACAAAGAAACCCATTAGTCTGGTTTAGCTGCATTTGCAAATGAGGTTGAAGATGAAAGTGAAGGGCGTTATGAAGTGATTGAAGGGCTGATACAAACCAAGGTTGAATTATCAAAGAAGCACGAATTGATGACACAAATGATCAGTAGAGACCTCTCAGCTATGGAGAAGGAGATATATTTGCACATGCTGGCTAGTTTCCCTGATTTGTTCATTACTTCATATGAAGAGATCAAAGGGTTCAAGGATGAAGAGATGCATATAGAGCTAAACGAAGGTGCTAAGCCAGTGCGGAAAAGGCTAAGAAGGATGGGTCAAGAGAAAATGGAAGCCTTGAGGGAAGAGGTGGACAAGTTATTGAAGGCATGGTTCATAGTTCCAGTCGAAACCACAGAATGGGTGAGTCCAGTAGTAGTCAGTCCAAAGAAGTCGGAATGAGCGTCACTATACGCGTGGAAAGGCTTTATTTTCCACGCTTATATCGACGCAGCCACCCACGGTTATATCGACGCTCATTGCGACGCTAAAAAATTTGGGGGAAAAAAGAGAAACCCGCGCGTGTAGGGGCCATTTTTGCTTGCTCAAATCGTGGCCGAAACATGCTGCGCACGTATTATGTCACTCTCCCCCCCCCCCAACCCCTCTCTCTCTCTCTCTCTGTCTACATCGTGTGTGTGTGTGTGTGTGTGTGTGTGTGTAGGAAAGAGAGAGAGAGAGAGAGAGAGAGAGAGAGAGAGAGAGAGAGAGAGAGAGAGAGAGAGAGCGGTGTGTGTGTGTAGGAAAGAGAGAGAGCGGTGTGTGTGTGTGTAGGAAAGAGAGAGAGAGAGAGAGAGAGAGAGAGAGAGAGAGAGAGAGAGAGAGCGGTGTGTGTGTGTGTAGGAAAGAAAGAGAGAGAGAGAGAGAGAGAGAGAGAGAGAGAGGGGGAGAGAGAGTGAAGTGTGTGTGTGTGTAGGAAAGAGAGAGAGAGAGAGAGAGAGAGAGAGAGAGAGAGAGAGAGCGGTGTGTGTGTGTAGGAAAGAAAGAGAGAGAGAGAGAGAGAGAGAGAGAGAGAGAGAGAGAGAGAGAGAAGGGAGAGAGAGTGAAGTGTGTGTGTGTGTAGGAAAGAGAGAAAGAGAGAGAGAGAGAGAGAGAGAGAGAGAGAGAGAGAGAGAGAGAGAGAGAATTAATGTATGCATGTAGGAAATTAAAATTAAAGAAAGAAAAATTAAAGAGAGAAATGAAATGAAATGTTATATTAACGTCTTCGAAAGGCCAAAGTGACCTATGAGACAAGAAAGTTACAATGTGGTGGATCTGATACAAAGTCAGAGTAAAAAGATGACAAAATGACAAAATAAAATATTATGGAATCCTAAACTGCTAGGTGTGGACTAAACGGCTAAAACAGCTAGTTGGGATAGGTAGATCATAGGAGATCCAACTGTCGTTGGTGGATCTCATCAATCTCCTGCATGGTCAGTAGTCTAACCGGGCGTTGTGCATGTCAAGGCAAAGTGACCTGGATCGTCTGATGCAGCCTATGACTTCATTTGACCATCTCAAAATACATTCGAAGCTCAACTCTCACCTTTACACATGAAAGTCCTCTAGGGAGCAACAACAGCGCCGTCGTTGCTCTTCGAGACAAGCTTCCTCCTCAAAAAAGGTTGGGCGGGGGCATATAACAAGCCGTAGATCAAACAGATAGAAGAAACGCCCAAAATAAAAGCCATTTTTGAAGTCCGGTTAAATTTTTGTACAGAAAAACGCAAACGATCTTCATAAACGGCTTCTACGTCGTAGGTCAAATCCGGTTGCGTTTTTCTATGGAAAAACGCAAACGGACTTCGGAAATGGCTTCTATGCCTACCGAAACCATCCGTAGTCCATTAGGTAGTCTTAAAGAAATGTCAAGAGCGCGTATGGCAAGCCGTCGGTCAGACGGATAGAAGAAACGCCAAATACACAAGCCGTAGGTCAAATCTGGTTGCGTTTTTCTACGAAAAAATGCAAAGGGACTTCGGAAATGGCTTCTATGCCTACTGAAACCATCCGTAGACGATTGGGTAGTCTTTAGGCAATGTCAAGAGCGCGTATGGCAAGCCGTAGGTGAAACGGATAGAAGAAACGCCAAATACACAAGCTGTAGGTCAAATCCGATTGCGTTTTTCTACGAAAAAACGCAGACGGACTTCGGAAACTGATTCTACGCTTACCGAAACCATCCGTAGTTCATTAGGTAGTCTTAAAGCAATGTTAAGAGTGTGTATGGTAAGCCGTCGGTCAAACGGATAGAAGAAACGCCAAATACACAAGCCGTAGGTCAAATCCGGTTGCGTTTTTCTACGAAAAAATGCAAAGGGACTTTGGAAATGTCTTCTATGCCTACTGAAACCATCCGTAGACGATTGGGTAGTCTTTAGGCAATGTCAAGAGCGCGTATGGCAAGCCGTAGGTCAAACGGATAGAAGAAACGCCAAATACACAAGCCGTGGGTCAAATCCGGTTGCGTTTTTCTACGGAAAAACGCAAACGGACTTCGAAAATGGCTTCTATGCCTACCGAAACCATCCATAGTACATTAAGTAGTCTTAAAGCAATGTCAAGAGCACGTATGGAAAGACGTAGGTCAAACAGATAGAAGAAACGTAAAATACACAAGCCGTAGGTCAAATCCGGTTACAGTTTTCTACGAAAAAACGCAAACGGACTTCGAAAATGGCTTCTATGCCTACCGAAACCATCCGTAGTTCATTTAGTAGTCTTAAAGAAATTTCAAGAGCGCGTAGGGCAAGCCGTAGGTCAAGCGGATAGAAGAAACGCCAAATACACAATCCGTACGTCAAATCCGGTTGCGTTTTTCTACGGAAAAACGCAAACGGACTTCGGAAATGGCTTCTATGCCTACCGAAACCATTCGTAGTTCATTTAGTAGTATTAAAGAAATGTCAAGAGTGTGTATGGAAAGCTGTAGGTCAATGGGTTTGAATTAACACCAAATACACAAGTCGTAGGTCAAATCCGGTTGCGTTTTTCTACGGAAAAATGCAAAGGAATTTCGAAAATGGCTTCTATGCCTACTGAAACCATTCGTAGTCCATTAGGTAGTCTTAAGCAATTTCAAGAGCACGTATGGCAAGTCGTAGGTCAAACGGATAGAAAAAACCCCAAATACACAAGCCGTAGGTCAAATCCGATTGCGTTTTTCTACGGAAAAACGCAGACGGACTTTGGAAACAGATTCTACGCCTACCGAAACCATCCGTAGTCCATTATGTAGTCTTAAGGCAATGTTAAGAGTACGTATGGCAAGCCGTCGGTCAGACGGATAGAAGAAACGCCAAATACACAAGCCGTAGGTCAAATCTGGTTGCGTTTTTATACGAAAAAATGCAAAGGGACTTCGGAAATGACTTCTATGCCTACTGAAACCATCCCTAGACGATTGGGTAGTCTTTAGGCAATGTCAAGAGCGCGTATGGTAAGCCGTAGGTCAAACGGATAGAAGAAACGCCAAATACACAAGCCGTAGGTCAAATCCGATTGCGTTTTTCTACAGAAAAACGCAGACGGACTTCGAAAACTGATTCTATACCTATCGAAACCATCCGTAGTCCATTACGTAGTCTTAAAGCAATGTTAAGAGTGCGTATGGCAAGCCGTCGGTCAAACGGATAGAAGAAACGCCAAATACACAAGCCGTAGGTCAAATCTGGTTGCGTTTTTCTACAAAAAAATGCAAAGGGACTTCGGAAATGGCTTCTATGCCTATTGAAACCATCCGTAGACGATTGGGTAGTCTTTAGGCAATGTCAAGAGAGTGTATGGCAAGCCGTAGGTCAAACGGATAGAAGAAACGCTAAATACAGAAGCCGTAGGTCAAATCCGATTGCGTTTTTCTACGGAAAAACACAAACGGACTTCGGAAACTGATTCTACGCCTACCGAAACCATCCGTAGTCGATTAGGTAGTCTTAAAGAAATGTCAAGAGCGCATATGGCAAGCCGTAGGTCAAACGGATAGAAGAAACGGATAGTTGTTGGATGTTGAAGAAACTATGGAACTAAAAGAGCAAAGGGGTTTTGCCCGCTACGTACATACATTGCCATGTACACCTGGGATTTCACGTATGTGTTTATCCATATTGGATTTGACCAATAAAGACGAGATTTTGACCCGGTTGTCCTGATCTCCGTAAACCTCTGGACTGAGGTGTACGGAGATTGGGCAAGACTAGAGAATGCGAGGTAGTTTACATTGTGAGGAGTATATATATTAAAACAACATTCATAATCATTGTATGTCATAATAATCAATATCTAATTCTCCTAAATGATTTTCTCATATTAAACTGATCATTTAATGTGGGGAACTGCCAGGGGAGAAAAAGCTAGAATATTGGTTAAGCTAGCAGACCGGCCACAGTAGGGATCCAAAGGAGGGAAAATAGGGATCCAAAGGGGGGGCCATCTGCAAAAGATCCATGTGCAAAAATGGGCTAAAAAGACCCTAAGGTTCAGCCCATTAAGACTTCCAAAATGCTAAGGTTCCAAAATTCAAAGGTTGTGTCCAAAGGGTTAAAGCTTAGGGGGAATTGGATGCTTTGTGTGCTCTCCAAAGTCAATGCACATCCCTACATGGGAGGGGGAGATCCCTTCTTCTAGGGGATGAGAGAGAAAGCCACACACACACACACACACACACACACACACAAGCTCCTTTACACAAAGGGAATTAGGGACACATGTCAGCTCCCTAGCCCAGATGCCCACAAGGTGTGCCCAATTCCTATTGGATGACCCTTGAAGTGGACCAATGAGAATTAAGCTAGAGTAAATCTAGTTTAATTAATTTAAAACCATTTAATAAAAGAAACCAATAAGAATTAAGTCTCCTAGAAGACTATTGGGCAGTCTCCCAAAGGGTCCAATGAGCATTCAGGAGCCCCATGGCTTGCCTGATTCCTATTGGCCAGGAGGAAAAGGGGTCCAATGAGAGTTTAGTTTAATTATTTAATTACCTCAAGCTCTCACAAAAGGGGAAAAGGGGACACATGTTAGAAGGCTATCACTTATGCTGCTTAATTGTAATTGGCTTGACTTGGGGAGGGCCAATGAGACTGCAGGAAGAGCAAATAGCAAGGGGGCTCGCCCAAGAGAGAGAGGGGGCTGATTTTTGCTTGGCATTATCACACACACACTCACACAATATCATGTGTGAAGAAAGAGAAGACTATCTCTTCCCAAGCTTTAATGGAGAACTCATCACCTACTCCAAGCTTGTGAGAAAGAAACCTACATCAACACTCTATTGGCATGTGGATGCAAATCCAACCAAGAGCCAAACTTCAATGCATGCTCATCTCCTCTACCAAGCTAATTACTAAGCTAAGTTATGCTAATATGAGTGATTATGTGAGGATATGTACATCTTTCTCATAAGATACTCCTTCTTCCTCTCAATCTACTCTCATACCCTGCTAGCTCTCACCATCTTCGAAGGTGTGTGAGGTCTTGGGTCTGAGAACGGGGATAATTCAAGTTGTGTTTGTTAAGTGTTTTGCTTAGTGCATGAAGCTTCCATCTTCATTGCACTAGCTAGTCTTGAAGGAACACAAAGAATTGTATTGTACAATGTCTCTCTTGATGGGAGAAACCATAATACAAAGCCTTTTGGAGGGGGGACCGGCTCCATGCAAATCCGGTCCTCAACTGTTGTCAATAGCTTAATTTCTCTCTATTTTGAAAGTATTGTTGATGCTATCTAACTAGGTATTATGCTTTTTGTTGCTCTCTCCACCCAAGCACTCTTGTAATTCTCATTAGGAATCTATTCTAATGAAATGCCCACTATGTTCATGCTAATTTCCGCTACACATAAGTTATTAGGCCATTAAATGTTACATTGGTATCAGAGCACAAGGTTTCTCTTTTCTTGCTCAAGAAGGGAGGTCCTCAAGCTAGCTACAAATGGTTGGTATTAATAATTGCCCGTGAGTAAGTAGAATAGGGATTTTTCAGCCTTGCAGTGCGCCTGCCTTTGTGCAGTTAACGGGGCATCACCGTCGAGAGCTATGGTCTTAATAGTGGAGTCCTACGGGGCTTGCCTAGGGCTTAACCACTATTGAGCTATTAGAAGCTTGACAGGAGCCGGTGCTGTTTTGGTGTTTAAGGACCCTCTCTTCTATTCCTTGCAATTAATGGTATTCAAGCCGTGGGTACAATAGCTTGAGTGCTTTTTCTAAAGGGGTAAAGAGGAGTAGCAACTAGGGCTTGAAGTGACAAAGTACAACTAAAAAGTTTACACCTAAAAGTTGTTAGAATGGCTGACAATAGTAAAGAGAGTGAAATTAATGTTGATAACTTTGATTTTTCTCATGAGCAAGCTACTAATGATGCTTCAATGCTTGTTAACTATCTTGTTTCTAGGCTTCAACAAGCCATGAGCAATCCATCTCTCTAAAGTGAAGTGCAACGGCAGCTCCGTGCTCACGGGATTCTCCAAGATCATCACCATGACGAGAGAACACCTAGGAAGCCTCCTTGTGAGACTACCAAAAGAGGTCTCTCTCCGATTCGGGAAGAAGAAGAGAATCGATACGAAGGGCTCAATAATTTACTTCTTGATGATGCATCTCCTTCCCAAAGGAGAACTCAAGAGCCTCCACCGAAGGAACGAGAAAAAAGCGAGTCTCCTGCCACCTCGGCGGAGATGGCTCCACGAAGACGGCGGGCTAAACGCTCTCCATCACCACCAAAGCGGAGAAGACCATCGTATTCTTCTCCTCACCACAATTCAAAGAGGGATGATAAAAAGCAAGAGAAGAAAAAGATGAGAAAGAGGACACCCTCTTCTCCATCTTCTTCAACATCTTCCTCTTATGAAAGCTATGGTGAAGACGACAAAGATCAAGACAAGAAAAAGGCGAGAAAGAGGTCACCTCTTCTCCACCTTTGTCAAATTCTTCACCTTCTAAAGAAAATGATGGTGCAACCTTTGAACCATCAAAAAGAAGAGGCCATAGGAAATCCTATGCCACATGGAAGAGGTCATCCAAGCTGAAGAAATTCAAAGAGGGAGGGTAGAGCATCTCTTTCCTTACCTATGATGGTACCTTTGGTGCTACGGACAAAGTCTTGGCCTTTATCCAACAATTCAATGCGGCGTTTGGAGATGAGGGATTCACGGAGTCCTCTAAGCTACGCCATGTAGCTATGCACTTTCAAAAGTCCGCCAGACAATGGTGGTCTAGCCTACGAGCCAACGGTGAAGCTCCACGAACATGGAAGGCTTTAAGAGCTTCCATTATGAAGCAATTTTTGGCCACCGATGCCAAAGACAAAGTACTCACCGAATGGCGAAGCTTAAAGCTCTCTCCCAATGAATCCATCCACAAATATGTAGACAAGTTTTGGGACTTACAACTCAAAGCCACTATCTTCAAAAAGTTGGATTTTGGAGAGCAAAAGCAACAGTTTTGTGCGGGCTTAACCTAAGAAATGGCGGAGTATCTCAACTCCCAAAGGCCACGTACCATATCGGCAGTAATACACCATACTATGGTGGCCTCTAGAATCAATTTCCAAAGGGGGGTAAAAAGAAATAATAAGCCCCCGGAAAACAAGGGTTCCAATGAGCCTAAGGGGAAGGACAATTTCCAAAAGTCTCCTAAGGGCAACTCCAACAAAGCTAAAGAGAAGGGAGTTTACAAAGGTAAGAACAAACTCTCTCCTGAAGAGCTTGAGCGTTATCGCAAGGATAACCGGTGTTTCAAGTGCAGCGAACAAGGGCATGCGTACCGCGCTTGTCCCCAAAAGAACAACCGCCAAGATCCTCCTAGAGCTTCCTTGGTTGAAATCCAAGAGGAGGAGACTCACTAAACAACTCACAAAGGATCTCCTCTATGCCATGCTTGGGGAAAGGTAAGAGAACATGATGCTTTTATTCTCTTTGACCCTGGTTCCAATCACAATTTTATATCTATAGAGTTGGCCACCAAGCTAGGCATACAATCTTACGAGATGGGAGATATCCTACCCGCAGACAGTGCCTTCAAGGGGCAAGAAGCTTCAGTCACTCCCTTAATCGGGAAATTGAGGCTTCATGTCCAAGGCTATGTGGACAAAGAGGACTTCTTTATCTCTCCTCTCAAGCATGAGGATGTAATCCTAGGGGCACCATGGTTTGACCGCCTTGCTGCCGATGTTAAATTTCCTGAAAGGATAATCTCCTTTAAGTTCAGGGAAAAAGGCATGTATATAGATGCTAAGGAAATGGGTAACACCATCCCCATTGTACATATACCAACTTTCAACAAGTCAATAAAGAGCTCTATTTCCGTGTACATGATTTTTGTTAAAGATTCTAAAAATGAACCTAATGCTTTAGCAAAAGAAAATAAAAGCAACCGAAAGGAATTAGAGTTATCCAATTTTCTTAAGGGGTTTAAAGATGTTTTTATTGATGACATCCCTTGTGAGCTACCTCCTAAAGGAGGTAAGGATGATCATGCAATTGAACTTCTTCCAGGAAGTTCACCGCCTAACAAACCTCCTTATAGAGTTTCTCAAGCTCAACAAGAGGAGATTATGCGGCAAGTGCATGAGTTAGTTGAGAAGGGCATGGTTAGGCCTAGCTCATCTCCATTCTGCTCACCTGTGCTATTAGTGCAAAAGAAAGACGGCACATATCGTATGTGTGTCGACTATAGAGCACTAAATAGGATCACTATCAAGAATAGGTTTCCCGTTCCACGGGTAGAAGACCTATTTGATAAGCTACAAGGATCGACCTACTTCTGTAGGATTGACCTAAATAAGGCTATCATCAAATAAGGATAGTTGATCAAGACATTGTAAAGACCGCATTTCGTACTACATTTGGTCTTTACAAATACATTGTCATGCCTTTTGGCCTGACCAATGCACCAGCCACATTCAACCGCTTGATGGAGAAGCTGTTCAGGCCTCATCGAACCTTCACTGGAGTGTTCTTTGATGATATTATCATCTACTCTAATTCATTGGAGGAACACAAGCAACATCTCCAGGTAATATTTCAAGTTTTAAGAGAGAATAAACTTTATGTTAATCGAAAGAAAAGTGAATTTTTCTTGCAAGAGATTCAGTATTTAGGTCACATTATCTCTCAAGATGGCATCCAAATGGATCCATCCAAGTTAGAGGTAATAAAAGGATGGCCTAAACCAAGGAATCTTCATGAACTAAGAAGCTTTATAGGTATGTGTGCATACTATAGACTCTTCATAGAAAAGTTCTCACAAATTGCGGGACCATTACATGACCTAACAAAGAAAAGCGTTAGGTATACATGGTTTGCTAAGGAGAACAATGATTTCGAAAAGCTTAAAGAAAAGCTTATCTCTCAACCTGTGCTTACACTACCGGATCTCTCAAAACCATTTGAGGTCTAATGTGATGCTTGTGGTGATTGCCTTGGAGCTGTTTTGCTCCAAGAAGGGCACGCCATAGGCTATGAGAGTCGAAGGCTCGACCCTGTTGAGCAAGCTCTAGGCATATACGAAAAGGAACTCCTTGCAGTTCTACATGCCTTAGACTCATGGAAGCACTATTTATTGGGGACTCCTTTCATTCTACAAACGGATCACCAAAGTCTTAAGTACTTCATGACGCAGACCAAGCTCTCCAACAAACAAATGAGGTGGGCAAATTTCCTTTCGCAATTTCATTTTCATATTGCTCACATTGCTGGCAAGCACAATCAAGTAGCCGATGCACTCTCAAGACGGCCGAGAGTGAATGCGGTTTCCATAGCAACTCACAATGATCTATCTTCAATGATAGATGAGTACGCTATTTATCCCGACTTTAGAGATATGATTTCAGCCCTGGCATTAGGGAAGAAAGAAGAACCATTCACTTTACAAGATGGTTATCTTCTCTATGGCAATAGACTATGCGTTACTAACTCACTACATGAGAAAGTAATGTATGAATATCATGCTCCACCTTATGCAGGGCATAGAGGCATTCAGTCTACCTTAAAGGGAATAGAAACATATTTCTATTGGCCTACCATGACAGTGAATATACAAGAGTATGTTTCCAAATGTGTGGTATGCCAAAAGACAAAATTTGATAGAGGGAAGCAACTTGGATTGCTTCAACCCTTGCCAATCCCTAATTCACCATGGGAGAGCATATCCATGGATTTTATCTTTGGATTGCCTAAGTCTATCCATGGGAATATGGGAATATGGACGATAGTAGACAGGTTTAGTAAACAAGCTCATTTTATACCTGTCAAAAAGACTATCAAAGCCCATCAAATGGCAACCCTCTTCATTTCATAAATTTTTAGGTACCATGGCTTGCCAATGTCCATAGTGTCGGATAGAGATCCTAGAATGACCAGTAATTTTTGGAAGGGTCTCTTTGAGAATTTAGGTACAAGGCTAAACTTCTCTTTGGCCTATCATCCACAAACGGATGGCCAAAGTGAAATAGCTAACCTAAAAATTCTCGATCTACTAAAAGCCTATGTAACGGAAGTAGATCAAAGATCCCAATGGGAGAAGTACTTACCCTTAAAGGAGTATGCTTACAATAACACTGTACATACTTCCATGGGAAAAGCACCTTTCGAGGTAATTGAGGGAAGATCAAAAAGTCCCTTACTACTTAAGGTACATGGGAAGATCTTCCCTCCAGATGAGTATAGCCGAGACCTACAAGAATCTTTTCAAAAGATTAAGGATGCTATCACTATCTCACAACAAAGGCAAAAGGCTCCTGCTGACAAGAACAGAAGAGCCCAAGCCTTTAAAGAAAACGATTGGGTCTTGTTAAAGTTTCCAAAGGCTCGATTAAGGCACACGACGGGCAAGAATCCTACGGGCCACCAAAAGTACTAAACTAGCAAAAAGGTACTATGGTCCCTTTCAGATTCTTAGTCCAATCAATGAGATGGCCTATCAACTCAAGTTTCCCAATCATTGGCTCATACACAATGCTTTCCATGTGAGCCTATTAAAGCCTTACAAAGGAGAGCCACCTCAAGAACCAACTATTGAAGACCCATCGGAGATCGAGGACCAAGAGGAGGTGCTGCAGCCCGAGTCCATTCTCCGACATGAAGACAAGGTACTAAGAGGCGGTAAGACTATCCGACGATATCTTATTAAGTTTAAGAATTATCCTTTTGAAGATGCTAGATGGATGCAAGGCATACAATTAAAGGATAACCTAAACCTTGTCAATGCTTACAATGCTTCCCAAGAGTAAGCAAATGTACAAAATGTTAAAAATGAACAACGTTTTTGTCTTATAAGACTCTCTTTTTCTTTATTTGTGCACAAAAATGAAGTAGTATGCATGCTTAGATCAAGTTTGTGGAGACAACGTCTCCCAAACACCAAGTAGAGCTTGTCACTCTACTACGGAAGACCGATAGGACTGATGTGCAGACACGCTTGCGGCAGCCTCAGGCTCTCAAGCGCCAAATAGACTAGTCATCCATTATGGAATGATGTCGTAGGGTAACATAGGAATCCTCTACCCGCTAAGAAAAGGACTCATGAATATGCTTTATCTTCTCTACACCATAGTTGAGGACGACTATGATTTCAAGAGAGAGGTAATGTCATAATAATCTATATCTAATTCTCCTAAATGATTTTCTCATATTAAACTGATCATTTAATGTGGGGAAGTGCCAGGGGAGAAAAAGTTAGAATATTGGTTAAGCTAGAAGACCGGCCACAGTAGGGATCCAAAGGAGGGAAAATAGGGATCCAAAGGGGGGGCCATCTGCAAAAGAGCCATGTGCAAAAATGGGCTAAAAATACCCTAAGGTTCAGCCCATTAAGACTTCCAAAATGCTAAGGTTCCAAAATTCAAAGGTTGTGTCCAAAGGGTTAAAGCTTAGGGGGAATTGGATGCTTTGTGTGCTCTCCAAAGTCAATGCACATCCCTACATGGGAGGGGGCGAGCCCTTCTTCTTGGGGATGAGAGAGAAAGCCACACGCACACACACAAGCCCCTTTACACAAAGGGAATTAGGGACACATGTCAGCTCCCTAGCCCAGATGCCCACAAGGTGTGCCCAATTCCTATTGGATGACCCTTGAAGTGGACCAATGAGAATTAAGCTAGAGTAAATCTAGTTTAATTAATTTAAAAACATTTAATAAAAGAAACCAATAATAATTAAGTCTCCTAAAAGACTATTAGGTAGTCTCCCAAAGGGTCCAATGAGCATTCAGGAGCCCCATGGCTTGCCTGATTCCTATTGGCCAGGAGGCAAAGGGGTCCAATGAGAGTTTAGTTTAATTATTTAATTACCTCAAGCTCTCACAAAAGGGGAAAGGGGGACACATGTTAGAAGGCTATCACTTATACTACTTAATTGTAATTGGCTTGACTTGGGGAGGGCCAATGAGGCTGCAGGAAGAGCAAATAGCAAGGGGGCTCGCCCAAGAGAGAGAGGGGGCTGATTTTTGCTTGGCATTATCACACACACACTCACACAATCTCATGTGTGAAGAAAGAGAAGACTATCTCTTCCCAAGCTTTAATGGAGAACTCATCATCTACTCCAAGCTTGTGAGATAGAAGCCTACATCAACACTCTCTTGGCATGTGGATGCAAATCCAACCAAGAGCCAAGCTTCAATGCATGCTCATCTCCTCTACCAAGCTAATTACTAAGCTAAGCTATGCTAATATGAGTGATTATGTGAGGAGATGTACATCTTTCTCATAAGATACTCCTTCTTCCTCTCAATCTACTCTCATACCCTGCTAGCTCTCACCATCTTCGAAGGTGTGTGAGGTCTTGGGTCTGAGAACGGGGATAATTCAAGTTGTGTTTGTTAAGTGTTTTGCTTAGTGCATGAAGCTTCCATCTTCATTGCACTAGCTAGTCTTGAAGGAACACAAAGAATTGTATTGTACAATGTCTCTCTTGATGGGAGAAACCATAATACAAAGCCTTTTGGAGGGGGGACCGGCTCCATGCAAATCCGGTCCTCAACTGTTGTCAATAGCTTAATTTCTCTCTCTTTTGAAAGTATTGTTGATGCTATCTAACTAGGTGTTATGCTTTTTGTTGCTCTCTCCACCCAAGCACTCTTGTAATTCTCATTAGGAATCTATTCTAATGAAATGCCCACTATGTTCATGCTAATTTCCGCTACACATAAGTTATTAGGCCATTAAATGTTACATTGTAGATGGCAACGTCATCAACTAATATGGAGGAAAATATTGCATGCTCGTACACGCTCTGCAAGTATCAAATCTTGCGCAAGGGTAGGATATGTAATGAGCATGTGCACAAGTACGGAGAGTTTGCTAAAGAAACTATACAGAATCTACGATACGACTCCTACGGAACGGACATTGATTTTCGCGACATAACATCTACATCTGAGAGAGAGAGAAAAAGAATTATGCATGAAGGTCCGACCAATATAGAGCCAAGGATGGAAGCAGAAAAGGACTTACAGACAGAAGGCGATGGCATGGAGGAGATGTTGGATGCCTTCTTCCAGACAAGCGAGGCAACACCAGAAGCCGTGCGCCTATCTCCTGAAGACATGTTGGAGGAAGTTGGCATGTCAACCAATTTATGAAGGCGCCAAAATATCGACGATTCGTACTTGTCTGGCGTTTTTGAATCTTCAGTCAGTGTACGGGTGGTCAGATGCAAGCGTCACTGCTTTGTTTAGGTACGTAATTTACAAAAGAGATTTTTCGATTGCAACGGTGGCATGCTTGGAGAGCTTTTTAATTTAATGTGGCTTAAACAAGTTGTTGCGGGAGCAACTTCTCCCGGCTAGCAATGAAATGCCCCCCTCCAGGCTAGACGCAAAGCAACTATTGACCTCAGTTGGCTTGGACTACAACAAGATTCATGCATGTCCAAATTATTGCATTCTTTTTCGCAATGAATTCGTAGATTGTCTGTCGTTTCCTAAGTGCGGAGCAATGCACTACAAACAAGATGTAGTGGGCAAGACAGTGCCAGCTAAAGTGTTGCGACATTTCCCTATTATTCCTTGGATAAAAAGCATGTTTCGTTGTGGTTCCATTGCAAAGTTGATGCGGTGGCATTCTACGAATAGATCCACTGATGCAACATTTAGGGTGCCTACTGATTCAAAGGCCTAAAGGCACATTGAAGATACCTTGCCACATTTTAAGAGTGAACCACGCAATTTGCGTTTGGGCATGGCAATGGATGGAGTCAATCCATTTGGCTTGAGAAGCTCTTCATGGAGCACTTGGCCTGTGTGCCTCATCAATTACAACCTCCCGCCGTGGCTTGCCATTAAGAAGGGTCATTTGATATTAAGCTTGATTGTACCTGGTAAGTTCAAGGCAAAAAACATGGATGTTTATCTAGCTCCACTAGTTGACGAGCTCCAGGAGTTATGGCATGGGATCGACATAGCAGATGTGGTTGAACCAGTAGGACAACAACATGCAAGGATCCATGGACTTCTTATGTGGACTTTCAAGACTGGGTAGCCAGAGGCACGGGTACTACGCCTCCGGGATTCACACCCGAGGGTCCGACGCCTAGGGGAGGGACACCTATGGGGGGGGGGGGGGGGGGGACGCCTATGGGGGGGGAGACGCCTAGGGGTACGACACCTGCTTCTCCCATCACGGCCGCTTCGACACCTAGGGGTGGGGCAGAGGCAAGTACGTCCTCATCTCCGCAGCACAGGCGCACTCGCCGATCTCGGCGATCATCAGGTGGAGGTGGTGGTTGCTGTGGAGGAGGGTCCACAGATGCTTTGACCCCTCCTCGCTCACGACCCCCGTCCTACCCAGGCACACCTCTCGACACATCTCTTGGCACACCTCGGACACCTTGGTGGGCACACGATCCTAGTGCCTCCAAGCTCTATACTATACGGTCAGATGGTTGTGTTGACATGGATAGAGTCGGGACTGAGATAAGACAGCGGATTCGCCAGCTCGCGGAGCTAACACCATATTAGAGAGTTTGAGACTTAAGAGCCAATTTGGAAATCACAATGTCTTGAAGATTTGGCCATATGGACATATCTCAAAGTATTTTTTAAGGCCAAAGAATTATATAAGGTAGTACTTGAAAAGCTCTTTCAAGCCATTCTCTCAACACGTTGGCTAAGATTTGGCCATGTGGTCAGATCTTAAGCTTCTTTTGAAAGTGGGAATTGGAAAATTCCCAAATTAACTTATATGGTGTTAGCTACAGTTTTCGACCATCATTCTGACGTCTTGGGATCAGCAGAAAAAGGACAAAGTCACTTACATAGTGGAGACCATCTTGAGAGAGTACCAGCCTGCTCCGGGTTCTGAAGTTGTTCCAAGGAGATGGATCAAGGGTGTTGCACGGGACACCGTGAAACATCGACGAGATGTAGCTCGGAAGGCTTTCAGGACCGGCTCGCCAAAGCCTTCGGGAATCCGATACGAGACGTGGTTGCAGATCAGGGAGGATGAGCGAATAGTGGCCACGCGGTTCAGACAGAAGCGTGAGCCCGCGTAGATAGAACAGACGACCAGGGGGACATCTCATCTTGGCAGCGGAGGCTTCAACACCTTTCGCTAT
This sequence comes from Adiantum capillus-veneris, assembly GCF_014529385.1. NCBI lineage: Eukaryota > Viridiplantae > Streptophyta > Polypodiopsida > Polypodiales > Pteridaceae > Adiantum > Adiantum capillus-veneris. The sequence continues at coordinate 150,561,547 of NC_140938.1, forward strand.
GAGTTTGTGAGTTTCTAATCCAATCTCAACTATGGCATTTCTTAAAACGCAATGAATCATGTATTCTTATTACTCTGATTTTTATATAAACGCAGAATCTTGCGATGCATCGAGCCCCGAGACGTCAGGAGGAGTCAGATGGATATCACAGAGGTATCTATGAAGTATTGAATGATCTTGATGCTTCAGGAGAGCTCGTAGACTAGGCGACCTTACAGTCTCGCTAATCGCTTGAGGTGAGACATTAATATGTGTGAGTTGATTTAATTAAGTAAGTATATGTGAAGTAATATCAATACTAATTTTGTGAGTTGTCCTATGTGCAGGTTGTGACGCCTAGTCATCAGTGGACCAGATTTCATATATATGCTTTGTGAGACACAGAAACGCTTCTGTGTCTCCTTTTGTATAGACATATATATATGGTTATGATTATTGTTCAGACAGTTATTGTTTTCCTGACCCTCATGGTTATTGTCATTGTCATTGTATAGACATGGTTATTTCTCTTATTCTTGTATAGACATATATAGTTATGGTTCAGGTTTTGTTTATGGTTATGTTTAACTTTTTGGTTATGCTTATGGTTATTGTTAATTTTTTTTCTGGTTATGATCAAAGTGGTTATATTGGTCGGTTATGGTTTTAAGTTATGGTTATGGTTTGTTATGGTTATGCTTTTAAGTTATGGTTATGGTTCGTTATGGTCATTGGCCTTAAATCTCATGTGAGATCCTACATGGATAGCATGTAGGAGGCATATACATGATATATGTTTTTTGAAAATTTTATGTAAAAACGAAGGGAACTCTGCCAAAATTTCTGCGGGAGCACGGTTGATTTTGGTGCTGCTCGCTTTCTTGGGCAGAGGGCAGGAAGTCTGGCTATGGTGGCTGTGTCCATCTTTTCACTGGGCACAGGCCAGGCTACCTGTCCTCTGCCCAAGATTTTTTTTTTCTGTTATGGTCGTCGATATCTGCGTCGCTATTTACGTCGATATCGGCGTCGTAAATAAAGCCTTTCCACGCAGATATCGATGCAAATAGCGACAGGTTCACAGGGACGTCTATATCGATGCAGATATCAACATGGTGCGTCGATATATGCGTCGATGACAGCTTTTTTTGTTGTAGTGAGCAATAGGGCTGAACACCATGAGAAGCTATAGATGGTATTGGCTCAATATGATGAATGTCTAGGACAACTTAATCCAAAGAAATGTCATCTATCATAGCCAAGGGTGAAGTTATTGGGTCATATGGTGTCAGAAAATGGCATTGAGGCTGATCCAGACAAGGTTAAGTCTATTATTCTTCTTCCATCACCTACGAGTACAAAGCAATTGGCAACCTTTATACACAAAGTGAAGTACATGGCGTGGTTTATTCCATTGTCTTCACAGCTCCTTTATCCATTACAACAAGTGGCAAAGCATGACCCATTGCAATGGGATGAAAAATGTGAAGAAGTGTTTCAAGAGGTGAAAGAGGTGTTAGGGGGGCTGTCAGCCATGCAGGCTCCAGATCAGGAGCAAGCGTTTTATGTAGATCCATCAGTAGGGGATGATGCCATTGGATCCATGCTATTGCAAAAGGGGAAGGGCAGTCATTATATCAGGCTAGTGTATTGTGCAAGCCGAGTGAAGTTGGTAGCAGAGAGAAAATTCTCGGAAGTAGAACTAGTGATGGCCAGTGTAATATTTGCTTGTCGACGATTTCGTCATTACTGCTACCACGACCTTTTGTTTTCTTGACAAGCTATGCTTTTTTTCCACAATTAATTAATGGAACTAACATGTCAAATGTTGTAAAGAAATGGGTAATTGAGCTACAAGAGTTTGAGTTCTGTTTTCTAGTGGAAGACAGTACAAGAGCTACCCTAGCCGATTTGTTCATTTACAAGGAGAATCCCCTTCTTGTTAAGGAAGAGGTGGTGAGAAAGGTAGTCAAAGAAGTGCCACATATCAAAAATGCACATGTTTTGTTCTTTGAGGGCTCATACAGGAAGAGCCATGATGCGGCTTCAGGGGGTATAATACAGGGAAGCTAGTATGTAAGAGAGGGTTCAAATTGGATGCTCATAGTAACAATGAGGCTGAATATGCTACATTGGAAGCCGGATTACACATTTGTTTGAAGCATGGGATTAGAAGGTTGAGCATAAAAGGTGATGCCTTGTTAGTTGTGAAGCAAGTGTTGGTGTGTGGAAGAGCAAGAACACCTCATTGAAGGAAATGTGTTTCAGAATTAAAGGCCTGTTAAAAAAGTTTAAAGCATGGAGCATCAGACACATTGAACGTGCTCTAAATGGAGAGGCACATGAAGCAGCACAAAGCATGATTGGGGAGCTATTTGTGTTGAGGACTAATTTACCTCTTTATCATGGCTGGGAAAGTTTGGCTCAAGAAGAGGAGTTTTTGCTAACAGGAATCATTCCAAAGGAAATTCATAAGTCTAACAAGTATGGTTTTGTGCGTAGAGCATACAGGTACAAATTGATTGGTGATGTCTTATACATGAAAGGGGCTGATCTTGTGTTGAGACATGTACCTTGGTGGGAGGAGAATCATCTTGCAAGAAGGGTATGTATGGACTAGTTTGCACAAGGATGTTCACCATTGGTGTAGGTCTTGCAATAGGTGTCAATCATTTGGGAAGAGAGTGTTGAAGCCGGAGCTACGAAAAACCATTTTGGTGTTTGATGTGTTTGAAAAGTGGGAAATTGATGCAATAGGCCCGTTACCTATCACAAGCAGGGGCAAAAGCTATATTTTGATTGCAGTGGACTATCTCTAAAGATGGGCAGAGGCTATAGCAGTAAAACAAATCACTGCAAAGGATGTGGAAAAATTTGTGTATGATGAAATATGTTGCAATTTTGGGGTGCCACTAGAGCTACTTTTGGATAAGCGGCCAGAATTTGGAGCTAAACTGCTAGATTTTTTATGTGCGAAGATGAAGATTAGGCACCAGCATACCACTCCTTATTACCCACAATGTAATGGCGTAAATGAAAGATTCAATGGTGAGTTGATACAAATTCCTTCAAAAGTGACAGAGCACCAAGGAAAGAATTGGGATTTAGAATTGCCTAGTGCATTATGGGCTTACCGTACTTCGATGAAGACAGGTACAAGGTTTACTCCATTTCACTTGGTATATGGAAAGGAAGCGCTATTGTCTGTGGAAGTAGAGTTTCCTGCGGTATAGATGTTAGAAAAGTTTCTTGGGCCACCTAGTGATGCATTCCACGAGAGGCTCTTATAGTTAGAAGATGTGCGCTCCTTGCCGCACTGTCGAAGCAAGGGACTTGCCAATACACCGTATGCGAGCCACAAACGGCTCCAAGCACACAACAAGCCTAAACTAGCAAGCTCAAGAAAACAAAGGGTGTGTCACTCACCGCTCTACGCTCGCCTTCGTGGTGGATTCCTCGCCGCGATGAAGAAGAAGCTGCAGTCGTGCCGCGCTCAACCGCTTCGCCGCCGTCGTGCCTTCGTAATGCTCGATCGCACACACACTCTCCCTCTCTCTCTCTCTCTCTCACACACACACACACACAAGGAGGTGAAGAAGAAGAAGATGGAGATGGAGCAAGAGCACTCTTCAATTGCACAAATGAGAGAATGAGTAAAAATTAGGTTTAGTTGGCTTTTATAGGAGCTCACCCCATTCACACTTGGGCGCCCATGCTTAACCAACTAATCCCTTGAATGTCCAAGTTAAAGTGCGCCTCTCATCGGCGATCACTCTACCTTTCCCTATTGGTCCGACAAGCCCGGTACCTGACTCTAAATAATACAACGTTTATAGATCATAGGGTGTCCGTGTGCCGTGAGGGTTAACATGCCCCCCTTCCTGATGTAGATTCCGTCCTCGGAAGCTATTGAGTTGAAGCTGGTTCGTCGAGGTGGAAGAGCATTTGAGATGAATGTCCTTAGCCTTCTTCAGTCACTGCAAAATCAAACAACATTGGCACAGTAATTGCATTCTCTTAAAAAGCATATGCAGTTTTAGGTAGACAAATTGATTGGTAAAAGAATTTCAAACAATTTGGCAGCAATGAACATTAAATTGCAATGTAATCAAATGCATAAACAGATGTAAAGGCAAAAAATTAAACAAGTCTGGGGTCACTAATTTGACGGTCGAAAAGCACTAGAGATCAAGTATTAATACCATGGGTAAGCTTCTTAATTTTCTGTGGTCAATTAAGTTGTTTAATCGCGAAAGCCAAGTATTCATGTTCAAGGGCTGACTAGAGGCTATATCTAGAAAACTTTGTAGTTAAGCTACCATAAAAGGAATTTCTCATGAAATCATCGCCTGACTGATTACTTTTTCTTTGACCCCCCAAGGTCTTTTCACATTGATTCAATTATGATGTGTGTGCTTATTTTGTATGCCTTGGGTTTTTTGCTTTTCAAGGAAAAGCGCCCACACTGGGAACCTCTAGGGCTCTAGTACCATAGGCTATACATGTGAGTGAAGTACCAAATCAAGCCGAGATTTCTTTTCCAGCTTAAAATTTTACATTGTGGCACTTTGATTTTTTGTTTGTTCATTTTCAGCATTTAAATTTTGTAACTTTGGGGGGTCATATAACACTGTTACATTCCCCAGGCTCATCACATTAGTAAACTCTCTTTATAATACTTAAGCTAAAGGTCACTAGGGTTAAGCCCACTAGAAAGCCCTAGTATATTTCATACAATGCTGCCTAAATCGGATTAAGAACCTAAGTAACCATTGTTTATTAGGAAGGCATTCCCCATGGTATTAAGAGAAGATTTCTAATACCTAGCTTGGTCAAACTAGCTTAGTCGGACTGCTTGATTTTTAAACCTAGACAAGTGATTATGACAAAACATTACATTGAATTAAATGTTTGATACTAAGCCAATGCGCTGAATAGTATGCTACCAATCACAATCAAAGCAGACAAACATGGATGCAAAAAAAGATAAGGGCAATGCTAATGGACAAGAAACACCTGTTTGTGTTGATGGTCGCGCTTGATATGAAGTGTGAACGAGAGAAAGGTTCCATGAAGGTCCAATCCTATCAATAGCAACACGCTCCTGTACACACTAGAAAACAAAAGGACTACCTCCAGGAGGCACATTAGTGGGAAAAGAGAACTTCGCTAATCACTCAACTTTAAAACAGAAACACTCCTATCGTACTAATCTTACCTACCCTCCATCACTCAAGTGATGAGGATCAAAGGTGTTTTATGGCATAGGTTTCTGTTTCACTGTACCAGATGTGACATGTGTAGGTCTGAGTCAATGTTTTGACTTTTATTGTGCATACTCGTTTGCTAATTGCTCTTGCTCTTTTTTTCTTTTTTTCTTTTTTGTGAGTATAAAGCTTTATATGTACATTCCCTAAGATCGGAGATTGAGAGGTCAGGGAAAAAGGTTGAGAGGGAAACAAATGAATGATGACTGTCAGCAAACACTCCCCCCTTCCTTGGGTAGATCATACCATTTGAAATGAGCTTGTCACCCTTTGAAACCAATTGTTCCAGTTGGTAATAGGTGAGGATTTTTGCCAGTAGTTTTCTATTACCCTAGGTGCCTTGTCAAGCTGCAACGGTGGTAAGGTACTCTCCCAGGATCTAACTTGAAGTGGTTCATTAGGTGATTCTTGAACACTGGGAGGTGTGGATTCTTTTGTAGCTTCATTGAGGTCCACTACTATAGATGGAGGCGGTGTAGAATCTTTTACCTCTATGGATGTATTACATGAGGAGCTAGAAGCTTCATGGGACTCCCCCCTTCCTGAGCTAGGTGGAACAAATCGTTCTTTCTTTGGTACCCAAACTAGCTCTAGAACGTGTGTGTAGCATTCTGTGATTTTTTTCTTTCCACGATCATTGATTCGTTTTGGAGCTACGGGATTGGGCTCACTTGGGTCAGGTGATAGGTAAGAGCACAATCTACGTTTTGGCACCCAGATTTGATCATTTCCTTGATAGTAGCCTTGGGCTTCCAATAGTCGTTTAGGAATCCATCGCAACATTTTCTTACTTTTCTTGGAGCAAGTGGTACGTTTCTTACAAGGCTTCTGTTTTTTTGCACTAGCTATGGTCACTAAAGAAGCTTTAGGGACCCACTTGTATGTTTTCTTCGTTACATTAGGATGAGTCTTGTCGGAAGCGATATGCATTGCTTGTAGCATATTTAAGGGTATAGGCATTTCATCCCCCTCAGGTGTTACCCAGGTCGTCCCCCTATTTTCCCAAGTGTCTATGGTTGATGCTAGGTGGACCCAATCCACATTGTCTGATTCCGTCATACCCGGTAACACATCCATATAAGGAGAATCTTGGCCAATGTCTGTATCCTTCTTACAAGTGTAACAATATTGTAGTGGGGCCGAGTGAACTGTGGTGTCAGAGCGATGATCAATAATGTTTTTACTCCCTAAGGGGTGTACCTTACCAGTCACCAAATCCACTCTAAGGACAGAGTCTTGGAATTGCAAATAGACATGATTTTTAGACCAATCGTGAACCATTTGTGCTTCCCTCATGAATGGTCATCCTAAAATCATTTCATATGACATAAGGTGTTTAGAGAAATCCATTACAATGAACGTATGTCGCACCTTGTGTCCTAGAACTTTGATCTTAAGATCCTTGAGCATCCCCATAGGTTTGGCTATGGTACCATTTGCCATCTTTACCACAATGTTAGTAACACTGAGGCGGAGTTTTCCCATGGATTCCCAACAATCTTTTGTAACGATGCTAACTCCCGCACCACCATCAAGAATTCCCTTTATAGTTAATCCCTTGGTAGTGATGGGTAGGGTCGCATTAGACTCGTCGCCTTCAAAATACTGCCCTAATTCGTTAATGGGTACCTCGATCACAGACTCGTGTCCATCTAAGTCAAGTGATTGCACATGATTTTCCTCATCAATCATAATCGAGTCAGGCCTATTTGGTTGCGCAAACTGCGGTAATCCCGTTCGTAGCTCTCCGTTAAGGAATGCTCGAAGTGCAAGGAATAACTCAGGATCTCCATACAGCTTTGCTATGATCGTGGTTCGGACCTCAGAAGACATGAAGTCCACTAGTTTGGCAACATTCATTGGTGTTTTGCAGGGTGTAGGTCCTTGACTAGGAACTGGTGAGGATGGAATCTCATATTCCTCAATGGGATCAGGTATTCCTTCGTTAAACATCCTTTCCAACAAGAAGGGTGTATGCTCACTTTCTGATGTCCTGTCCTCACTCCCTTCTTGGATGATACTAGATATGGCTAACGGTCTATGGTTCATGTGGGGTGGATGAACTTGCGTGGGAAACACTGTGTCATGAAATTTGATATGCATGGGTTCTGGTTCTAGTTTCCTTTGAGTCTCCTCCACTAAACCTCTTAGATGTTTCACCTGCTTAATCTCGTCTACTGGGTTTGGGTACGTCTCAATCTTCTTTTTACGATTTTTCCCTTTTTGCCCCTGCGGTTTATCTTGGGGGTCTTGGATTGGATTTGGAAACACTTGTGGTGTTTTCAGAGGCTCTTTATGGTTTTCTCTTATTCGGTTTTCATTTGGTCCCATGTTACGGTTTTCCTTGTCGGTCTTTCCCTTTGTGGTATTGGTTCTAGTTTCCATTGTCTCGACTGAATCTGAATCATCCTCGAGGTCATTCATATACACGGGGTCATCTCCTGTTCCTATGTTTGTTTTGGAACTTGGCTTTGAATTTTCCGTATTCTGCGACTTCTTTCTTCGTGTCTTCTTTTTCTTTGCTTGGATAACTGACGCGGTATCTCTCTCTTCGAGGATATGTCCTGGCCCTTGAAGCATGGACCGTGTAATCGCATAAGCAGGTGCGACGGGTGGTATTGGTGATGTCACAGTAGCAATTTTGACCAAATTTAGGGGTGTGATTTTAGGCGCATTTGGGTTATAGGGGCATTGGGCAATCAAGTGATCTATGCCACAACGATTACATGTGAGTATTGGCATTGCAGACGTGCTCCCTTGATTCACTTGCATCTGTGCAGCATTCTTTTGCAGCCTAATAGGGCACTCTGCTACTCGATGTGGTCCACCACACTCGTAGCATTGAAGAGGTGGCCTCCTAGCCTGGGTGTTGATATTTTGACCTCTCGATGCGAGAGCAGCAGCTTGATAAACCGGCTTGACTTGTCCCCAACAATCTTCCATGTAGTATATAGGACATTCTTCCAATGTATCAAGTCCGTAGGCAATACTAGTGTCTATTTCCTCCTCACAACCATCTGCATAAGCATTAGATGGCTCGCAACCCACTTGGTTCATAGGGGCGACTCTTGGATGTGGGGGCTGCGGTCCTAGCACAGGAGGTGGTAGCGGTGTAGCTTGTACAACATTTTGAGATCTAGGGACCATGTGTTGCGGTAGTTGCTCAACAGGTGGAGCAGGCATCAATACAGGAGCTCGAGGCGCATCCGTCCAGGCTACAGGTGGTCTATTTGCCATCATACGTTTGATCATTAAACAATCCTTAGCTTGGTGACCATACCTACCACATGCGTTGCAAGTTCCATTAAATTTTACTCTAAACGTAGGGCACTCACTAGTGCTATGTGGACCTAAGCAAATGGAACACCATTGTTGCTCCCTTCTTGAATACATGTGACTATTTTGAGGGGGTCGATTATCCTTAAGAGACTCTTGGATTGCCTTGGTGAGGTCTGTCAAGAATGTCTCAAATACCTTTGGCTCATTGGCAATGGGCTTTGCAGTCATGGGTTCATACTCAATGGCTTGTGAGCTAGTGGATCTCGTGTCGGTAGACACCCTCATGCCTGCTATCATCAAGTTGTCCTCTAATTGGATTGCATTGGCAGTGACATCTTCCCAGGTTGTGATACCTCTAATCACTAGTCCATTATAGATTCCTTCATTCCTCAACCCTCGAATGAATCGATCAAGCAGTTGGTTATTGTTGAAGCGCTCATTTACAGGGCAGCGAGAGTTTAAGTGCTTTAGACGACTAATGAAGTCCCTTACTGACTCTCCTTCCTTACGTTCGGCCTTCTGTAGCTGAGATGCTACACCCCAAAGCACACCTTCTCGTATGTACTCCTTTAGAAACAACCTTCGAAGGGTAGGGTAGATTGTTTTCTCGTCCACCCTTAGGGTCCTATACCAATCTCTAGCCTTCCCACTTAATGTCAAGCTTAAGGCATTGCACTTATGTAGTTCGTTGTGTTCCCCTAAGGAATCACATACTTGTTCAAACACTTCAATGTGTTTCCTAGCATCTTCGTCCCCATTGAATTTTTGCGTGAGTTTAGCAATTTGTACTGCCTTACTTCTAGGCTCTCTATCAGATGCGTGACGCATATTTTCCGCGATAGATCGACCTATGGTTTGAGCAAACGCTGCCAAGTCACCTATGTGAGGAGGCAGGGCCGGTGGAGGTACTCTTGGAATCATATGTGGGAGAGGAACGGGTACCGGTCTTGGCATATGTGTGGATGATGCAGGATATGGAACATAACCGGGCATAGGTCCACTCGGATAAGAGCTAGGGAGCGGCACTCGAGGAGCATAAGCAAGTGGTACAATTGGAGGTGTGGGAGCCATGTGTGCATAAGGGGCTAGAGGCACATATGGTCGAGGCCCCATATTAGGTACTACGACACTAGGTAGTGGCACTGCGCTAACCGTAGATGTCATCGGTACATTCTCTGTCAGGCTTATCCCTGGAGTGAGCACTGTGTTTTCCTTGATAGAGGGTTGAGCCAAGTTAGGGAAGCTAAAGTTTTCGCTCGGAGGCTCAGATTGCATAGAGACCCCAGGTGAAATGACGTAAGATGGGTCCATGGGGCTCATTAGAGGAGTCTCCATTTGTGATAGAGTAGGCTGTTGAGCCTTGTTCGTATCCAGAAATCTCATGGGGCCAGTTGAGAGTATATTTACCCCTCGGTTTTGCCTTTCTGATTGAATAATGCCATGGATAACATTACAGATCATTTTCTGTTGATCTTCGATGCTCGTGGCACTAGAGGTGGATTGTACAATCTCTATCCATCCTACATGGTAGGCGTGGCCAGAGTGTAGATCCGTCAACACCTCAGTGTGGAGGTCGTATGTCCAATGATCATTAATGAACAATCCTTCTAGAGTCGACGTGTTAATGGTTTCTTGTGAGGTAGAAGCAATGTTGCTCCCCGTGGTTTTACTTGCCACCAACGGTACTCTAGAGGGAACTTCTGAAGGAGGCAGCTCAACAGGGCCTTCTTGGTAAGAAGTTGGTAGGATATCCACATGGACACTCTTTGGGGGTGTGGGGTCCACGTGCGTTGTGAAAGGAGAGTCCACTTCCCCACCCCCTTCGTGTGCTTCATTTGCATCAGGTTCCGAGCGAGTAGCTCTACCTAATGTTTCCATGAAACGGCTAAACATACTAGTACTAGGCTGTGGAGCTTCGGGAGGTGCATGGCCTTCTCTCTCAGTGTTTTGGGTAGGGTATGCTTCCATGATTTCTGAGTCGGAGGAGGAATCACTAGCGGCTATTTTAGGGTCTTGGGTGGTGCTACCTTGTGTCCCCGCTGAGGGTCTAGAGCTTATCGTGGATGGGTAATGGGTGTCCGTATGAACAGAGGCACTCTCAATATGCTCGTGTTCTAGCACCCGCCCAGAGCGTAAGTGCATGTGCTTTTGATACCCTAAGGTGTCAAAAAGCTGCTCTAGGAGGCCTTGTGACTAGTTTTTAGCGTGTTTTTTGTTTGTTTTTTTGCTAGATTTTTTAGAGCGTGTCGTGGAATGGGCCGTGTGATAGCTCGAAACGAGCGTATCGATCAGAGGGTCGTGCCGTGCTTTACAGTCCTCCGTTTGGTCACTCTATGCCCTCGGAATCCCTAAAACTGTCAATTTTCAGTAGGGAACTAGGCCCAAACTAGAAAGTCTAAGGGTGCAAGTGGGAAGAGAAAGGAGGAGAGTGGAGGACTTGTCCCACATGCTCTCATTCTCTCTTGAGGGAGTAGGGTATATATATAAGAGTGAGTCTAGTATATATCATAAGATTGAGGACTGAGGCCTGGGCCTGGGCTTGGGCTTGGGCTTGGGCTTGGGAAAATGATCCCGATCCCGATCTATCTTTTATACAAACCAACCCGTACGTTTTTATACCTCACGTTTTTTATTTTCGAAAAATTTCGCCGCCCGCTCACTCGCGTTTTTAATTTCCGAAATTTTTTTTCCTGATTAATTTATTTTTTTATTTTTTTATTTTTTTTGGGAGAAAAAATAAAAACTTCTTTTTTTTTTTTTTTTTTTTGTGCAGAAATACAGAAATCGAAAACGCAGGTATGCAGAAAAAACGCAGAAAATGCAGAAAATACAGAAAAAACGCAGAAATTGCAGAAAATGCAGAAAAAACGCAGAAAATGCAGAAAAAACGCAGAAATTGCAGCAAATTGACAGAAATGCAGAAACTTGCAGAAATTGAAAACGCCGAACTTGAAAATGCAGAAATTGCAGAAATTGAAAAAACGCAGACAATAGCAGAAATTGAAACTTGACAGCAAATGCAGAAAAACGCACAAAACAGAAATCTCCACACACTCCTTCCCTGCCTTTCCTATGATAGAAATTGCACCACAAGGAAGCGTAAAGTGCTAACCGAGCTTAGTGTAGGGCATATCCCCGGCAGCGGCGCCAAAAATGTGCGCTCCTTGCCGCACTGTCGAAGCAAGGGACTTGCCAATACACCGTATGCGAGCCACAAACGGCTCCAAGCACACAACAAGCCTAAACTAGCAAGCTCAAGAAAACAAAGGGTGTGTCACTCACCGCTCTACGCTCGCCTTCGTGGTGGATTCCTCGCCGCGATGAAGAAGAAGCTGCAGTCGTGCCGCGCTCAACCGCTTCGCCGCCGTCGTGCCTTCGTAATGCTCGATCGCACACACACTCTCCCTCTCTCTCTCTCTCTCTCTCACACACACACACAAGGAGGTGAAGAAGAAGAAGATGGAGATGGAGCAAGAGCACTCTTCAATTGCACAAATGAGAGAATGAGTAAAAATTAGGTTTAGTTGGCTTTTATAGGAGCTCACCCCATTCACACTTGGGCGTCCATGCTTAACCAACTAATCCCTTGAATGTCCAAGTTAAAGTGCGCCTCTCATCGGCGATCACTCTACCTTTCCCTATTGGTCCGACAAGCCCGGTACCTGACTCTAAATAATACAACGTTTATAGATCATAGGGTGTCCGTGTGCCGTGAGGGTTAACAGAAGAGGTTTAGCTAGATAAGATGAGTGCATTGGAGCATTATGGGCAGATGCAGGATAAGGCTTTGGCAAAGATAAATGAAAAGATTAAAAATAAGGGTATCAAGAAGCATGACTTGGTTTTGTGCTACACAATAATAATCTGGACAACACCTTCCAAAAGAAGTTTCAAATTAAGTGGGAAGGCCCTTTCAAGGTAGTGGAGTGTTTTCTAAATGGTACATATCAGTTAGCTAACCTGGATGGGATTCTACATAAGTCAAGGGTAAATGGATTGTATCTTAAATTATATCATGCTAGATTAATGATGGTGGAGCAATATGAGCTGTCTGTGGAGCAAGTAATGTTGGTGAGGGATGAGGAGACATGTGACGCGGCGAGTCTCATATCTCTTTTTGCTGCTGCTGACCATGAATGATCTAGCAGGCTAGGGGATGGGCAAATTATGTTAGGAGTTTTTCGAGCAAGGGATTGCGCATATGTACATACACATGCATGGTGCATCGAATAAAGGATTGCCCATTTTTCAGAGCCAGGTGGTTACGTGGGTCCCACATGTGTAGAGGTACGACAGTATGTACATAGTGCATCAATTTTCACTATCACCAGTACCAATGTGTTTTTTCTATAATAATGAGAATTTTCTAGCGCGTAAAACTTCTCGAGGAAGCTATCCACGGGTGGACGACATGAGGTAAGCAGGTGCATTAGATGGCATCTAGTGGCGTCAGGAGGTTGAATGGGGTCAGTACTTGCACGTGGATAAGTACAAACACAACGTGGGTGTTTTCTTGTGATAATTATGCAGAAAGGTCATCATGAGGACCATATTTTTGGGTCACTTCACGTGGTTGCAGGATGCATTATTGGAAAAACCTGAGTGCCAGGTGTGCGGATGATGCAAAAAGGTGACAACTATGCACTGCGAGGCCACTTTTTTGCATGTTCACGGTCAGTTTGAGGTCAACTAAAAGGCCAAGGGTACCCAAGTAATAAATCTAAGTGTGGGAACTAAAAAACCTGAGAGAAGACCAGAAAAAACGTGGACAGAAGAGGAGGAACAGCCGCAACTGTGTTTTTGCTATTTTTGGAGCCTGTTTTGGCCATAAACTGTTCATCCGAGGTCGGAGTTGAGCACTTTGACATTGTAGACTAGGGTTTTGGGCTGTTCTCAACGCGATGGCGCTGTCCATTTTGCCAAATTCCTCACTATTTTTTTTCTATTTTGGTTGTGTAAGTTTCTCTTATGAGCAAAGCTTCTGCTCCAATTTGTGATTGTATTTGGCATATTTTACCCATATTGTGTGAGCTATTTGCCCCATTGGTGTTGGCACAAGCTCAATCGTATCTTAACATAAAAAATTCTCCTCTTTTGAACTGAATTTTTTGGGTGTGTGTGTGTGTCTTTATCTGTGTGGAGTGGGTAAATGGGTAGTCTCTCTCCTCTCACTCCATCGGTGTGTTCCCTGTCTCGTCGGCCAGGCAGGTTGTGTAAGCCGAGTGGTGCCCCATAGTGTGTGTGTGTGTGTGTGTGTGTGTGTATCATCCCAAGAGAGCGTGTTGGATCATTATAGAGGTGTTGTGTGTGTTTCCATCCCGCTCACACCGTGGACGAAGAGATGCAAGTGCTTGTGGATAAGGTTGTGACCGGGGTGAAGGTTTTGCGAGGGTTAATCCCTCTACATGTGGAAAGTCCAGCAAAGAAGGCATGTCATACGGAAAATGAAGCAGATTTTCTAGTGGGGTCCAAGCTTTCTAAAGAGGTATGTAGTACCTAGTTGAGGTGTATGCTTGTGAGTGCAACAGTGAGGTATGGTATTTTCCACATATGGAGTCCCATGGAGATGAACTCTTCTTTACATGGTTGGGGGAGAGGATCATAATTGTTGGTCGAAGCAAGTGGCATGATTGAAGTGCCAGGTGCATTGGTTGGTACAAGTGGTGTGCTTGCCAAGCTAGGTATGTTGGTGAGGCAGGTACAAGTGAGAAGAAGTGCTAAGGTGCTTTGGGCATACTGTGTACATGGATGGTTGCGGACATGGATGGTTGCGAACATGGGTGAAGCATTATTGGAGGGTGCTACAAATGGATGGAAGGATTCAATGTCAAGTTTTTGACCCGGGCGGAAGCTATGTGACGTAGGGGTTGGGGCAACCCACTTGAAGTTTGCCAGTAGCTGGCAAGATGTAGGGCCTTGTACATATGGTGGCTATTTTGGTCTGCTAGTAGCGTTCACCAGTTTTTTCCGTTGGTGGAAGAATAAAGATTCTTTTTGGTTGAACATGAATGTTCAACAAGGGGGTAGGGCAATGATGGTGCAACCAAAGTGTGTCGATCCTAGCAGAGTGCACAGACAGTGTTGTGTATGCTTATAAATGCATGGCAAAGGGCTAGAGTAGATGAGAAGAACTTGTGTAGGCAAGTGGCAGTGGAGATGTATGCTTTATGTGGTTTTGTAGGCCATAAAGGCTCCAGATAGTGCCTGACAGGGTGGAAGATGAAGGGTGATCAAAGTGTTGTTTTTTGGCCCAGATGTGTAGATCTTGAAGTGCTAAAGAAGAAGGTCTAGACAACTCATCAAATCGAGCTACAGAGCCCAAGATATTGGAGTTTGCAAGTGCGGTGTGTTGCAAATTCTTGTCGGATAGGGTAGCTAGGGACATATGGCCCAAGGTGATGTTAGTGTATGGACGCATAGTGCTCAATTTATTTAGCAAGTCCATCTTTTCAGATTGCAGATCGAAGCTACGAATGGCGAGTTATGGCCATATGAAATTTTACCAGGGGCTAGGTTGGTGCCTACCTAACCTCATGGGGAGGGTGCCATCATGTGATGATTTTGGAGTCGGCGAGCGATTGTATGTATTTTGCGTGTGAAGTGAAGGCCACATGAGTTGATTGCTTGTCAAATGGACCCCGGAGCGGAAAGTTATGAAAGTCGGAAGGTTGTGTGCAGTTCCTCGGTGTTGATTTTAGATGCAATCTAGCATTTTTGCGGCCTCGGTTCAGGGTCTTGGAAAATCCTGCAGGGCAGCATGGATTGGTGAGCTCAAAGGTCGGCTCATCAGCTCTCAAAGATATTTTACGGCTCCGGGTTTGGGTCCTGAGGTAGATGGTTGTGGGAGGTTGGAAATGGGCCATTTAAAGGAGTTTTTTGATAAAATCTAGGGAGCTTGGGGAGGCCTCAAAGGCTGAAGTCTTCACAGGATGCCACGTAGCGGGGGCTTAATCCCATATGGGGAGTGGCGTTGTGGTTTGGCAGGGTATATGTACCAAGGGGTGCCCTCCCATTAAGCATCAAGTGAGATGAGGAGGTCGTGAGCTCTTGTAGTTATGGCGCAAGCACTTGTGGGCGAAGCTAGTGGCGTCTGGGGTGTTGCTTTGCGGCCATGCTAGGAGACATAAGGTGGATTTGGTGCTGTTTGGCAGCCAGTTTAATGGCGCCCGCGGCGGGCGGCTTGAGCAGCTCGGAGGCGGTACCTCGGGTGCTGCTTTGCGACCGTGCGAGGAGACATGAGGTGGATTTGGTGCCGTGTGGTGCTCAGATGGTGGCTCCCGCGGGCGGCATGAGCAGCTTGGTGGTGGGCGCCGTGGCAACTCCACTGGGTGTGGTTCTCTCGCCCCTAAGGGAAAACCTCTTACACAAGGAAAGAGGGAGCACCGACGATGCCGTCAGTGCCCCAAATAAGTGGGAGTTCATGTGAATGCATTGGGCACAAGGGAGCCCGGGCCCGAAATAGAAAAGGGGAGGGATCACATGCAGCGGCGGAGAATAGAGGGGCGAGTTTCTAAAGTGAGAGGCTGTCTCACGCCCAAGGGGCCCCATTTTTTGCAGGTTTGGAAAGAGGAAGAAGAGGGCCCAATTTTTTGCAGGCTTGAGGAGAGCTCTTGGAGAGCGGCAAGGAAGAAAGAAGGCATTTTTTTGCAAGAGGGGGTGAGCTCCTAGGAAGCCGGGAGAAGAGCGAAGGTGCCATTCTTTTTGCTCAAGGTGGAGCCCTTGGTCTAGAGGACGCCGACTCGGAGGTGTGTTCCTGAGCCCGCGAAGCAAGAAGGCAGGTTTCCCTTTAGAGCAGAGAGTCCATCGTAGTCGTTCTTTTGGTTATCGTGCTCTCAGCGAGGAGAGGTACAGAAACGGTGAAGCAGTGGTTGCAGTTTTTTTATTTGTTGCTCGAGGTCTCCATGCCCAGAAGGTTGTAGTATTTTTTCATGGTTGTATAGACGAGGTTTTTTTGGCATAATCGAGGCAAATCATATCAATTTTTGGTGTCGTTTCTTCCATTTTCCCCCCTCTTTTCTCAATTCTGACAATCTCGTGTCGGTGTTGAAGATGTGCGTGCCTCCCCGGGCCTTTGTATGTGTTAGAGAGAAAGAGAGAGTGGTGTTTGTTGTGGCACGATCATAAATGGGCCGGATCCGTGTGGATTGTTTTCGATTGTGTGAGTTTTGAAGGTGAACTCTAGTGGATCGGGGTGCAGTTATTATCCTAGGCTGTCGAGAGGCAAATGTTTGGGTTCTGGGTGTGTTCTCCTTTTCCCCCATCCATCTTCTGGTGCCCCCATTGAGGAGAAATGATGCTCCAATTTGAGGGTCAAAGTGGTGTTTGAAGGTCGACAAGTAGTTGGCGGATGGTCCAGCTTTTTGGTGGTTGTGTTGGAAGATAGCAGGGATGATGGAGCCAAGCTTTGGGCCCATATTTACAGGTGTTAAAGACCCCGAAGATTGGTTATCAAATTATGAATTATGGATGCTATTGCTGCGTATGTTGACGGATACGAAAAAGTTGCTAACGGTGCCACTGTTGATGCGCGGATGTGCAAAGATTTGGTAAGATGATTTGAGGGCTGATGGTTGAGGTTCATGGGAAGAGTTGCAAGGGCAGTTTTTGGAGCATTTTTTAGAAGTGTTCACCTCGACGGAGGCTGGTGCAAAACTAAAGACGGTACTTGAAGACGTAATTAAGGATCCTTCCATTTTTCTTCAGTAGTTTGAAGCATGTTGGAAACAGTTACAGGTCGCCACTGGGGTGAAAGGAAATCATTTTTTGAAGTTGTCGAGGTTTCTTAAGTGCTTGCATCCGAGGATCAAAGATAAGGTGCTTGCATTCTTGAGTAGTTTGAAGCATGTTGAAGCATGTTGGACACAGTTACAGGTCGCCACTGGGGTGAAAGGAAATCATTTTTTGAAGTTGTCGAGGTTTCTTAAGTGCTTGCATCCGAGGATCAAAGATAAGGTGGAAGACGGCACTGATACCTATGAAGACATGGTGTATTTGGCCAAGATGAAGAGCAGAAAGGTGAAGCGAAAGCTGGAGTTGGGTTTATTGAAGCCTGCAGATTACTTGCCTGTTTCAAAGCTAGTAGAGTATTCTATGGGTAAATCAAAGGCAGTGCCGGTTGTGCAGAATGCAAAGCCAACTGAGGTAAGGCCAACAACAGATTATGTTCCTAGGAAGTTTCTAGTATATGATGTGCATGTGCCAGTGATGGACAAGCTTGTAAAAAAGGGTAAGCCCCTTGTTGAAGCGAGTCAGTGTGCAAAAGAGGAAGCAGGTGTTAGGTTTCCAGAGCAAATAAGAAAGGGAGAGCCTATTCTTGTGGAAAGCTTGCATGAGAAGATAGTGGATAGCAATCAAGTTGCAGAAATTGGAGATGAAGCAAGGTGTGCCAAGCCTGGATGATGGTCAAGATTTTGTGGAGAAGCAAGCAGTTGAAGATGCTGATACTGAGTCAGTGTATGATGTTGATGAAGATGGAGTGTCTAATTCTAGTTTCTGGGAGGCAAGTGATGAAGATGGACCGAATGATCCCACATCCTATGATGAGGAGGATGAGTCTAATAGGTTGGTGCTGGTAAAGTTAAACCTGCCTGATTATGTGTCTAATAATGTGGTTGTAGCCAATGTGGAATAAGAACAAGTTGAAGTGCACAAGGAAGTGAGGGAGGATATGCTATCAAAAGGTGACATGCAGTGCTCTATTGGCGGCCATGCTGATGAAGGTAGGAGTGGAAATGGTTGTGGTGGTGCAATTAGTTCAAAGCTTTGCAAAGAAGGATAAGTCTGAGTCCACAAATAGTCAAGCTAGCCTACCAAATCGTCAAGGGGATGATGAAGAAGCAAAAACCGAGGGGTTTGATCATATTTTTGAAGCTCATGAGTTGATGGATGCTGACCAAAAAAAAAGAGCAACTAGAGGTGCCCATGAATTTCCATGATGATGTTAAAGATGCAAGACTTTTGGATCAGGTATATAGTGGAAGTGAAACTAATTGGGGATGATGCCAAGGATGCCCTAATAGAGATGCAAGTGCTTGTGGATAAGGCTTTGACCGGGGTAAAGGTTATGCGAGGGTTAATCCCTCTACATGTGGAGAGTCTAGCAAAGCAGGCATGTCATACAACAAATAAAGAAGATTTTGTAGTGGGGTCCAAGTTGTCTAAAGAGGTATGTATTACCTAGTTGAGGTGTATGCTTG
This sequence comes from Adiantum capillus-veneris, assembly GCF_014529385.1. NCBI lineage: Eukaryota > Viridiplantae > Streptophyta > Polypodiopsida > Polypodiales > Pteridaceae > Adiantum > Adiantum capillus-veneris. The sequence goes on from NC_140938.1 coordinate 150,580,265, forward strand.
TGAGTGCAACAGTCAGGTATGTTATTTGGCGCCAGATATGGAGTTTCATGAAGATGAACTTTGGTTTACATGGTTGGGAGGGAGGGTCAGAATTGTTGGTCGAAGCAGGTGGCATGATTGAAGTGCCAGGTGAATTGGTTGGTACAACTTGTATGCTTGCCAACCTAGGTATGTTGGTGAGGCATGTAAAAGAGAGAATAAGTGCTAAGGTGCTTTGGGCATACTGTGTGCATGGATGGATGCGGACAAGGGTAAAGCATTATTGAAGGGTGCTACAAATGGATGGAAGGAGTCAATGTCAAGATTTTCACTCGAGGGAAGCTATGTGAGGTAGGGGGTGGGGCAACCCACTTGAAGTTTGCCAATAGCTGGCAAGATGTAGGGCCTTGTAAATATGGTGGTTGTTTTGGTCTGCTAGTAGTGTTCGCTAGTTTTTGCAATTGGTAGAAGAATAAAGATGCATTTTGGCCAAACATGAATACTCAAAAGGCGGTAGGGCAATGATGGTGCAGCCAAAGTGTGTCGACCCTAGTAGAGGGTACATACATTGATGTGTATGCTTATAGATACATGGCAAAGGGCTAGAGCAAATGGGAAGAACTTGTGTAGGCAAGTGGCAGCGGAGATGTATGCTTCATGTGGTTTTCTAGGCCAAAAAGACTATAGATAGTGACAGGAGCAAAGCGAACCCCGAACCCCGACGGCGTCTAAAACACCGGGGACCGAATGGCGCGCCTCGAGCCTGTCATGGTAAAGCAAACAGGGGGCACCACCTAGCTTCAGCGGCTAGGACGCAAACAACACACCACCATAACAAAGTTTTCATCCAAAAGAGATGGATGCTTGGGAGTAATGATGAAGAGGAAAGGGAATGAGATCAAGTGAGAGAGAGAGAGAGAGAGAGAGAGAGAGAGTGAGGGAGGGGGTATAGCGGCTTAGTACTTAGGCACCACAAAAGGATGGCGAATCCGCACACCCTTCACACATACACAAGCTCACTCCAAAACACAAGACTAGGTGGCGATTCCGCACACCTCACATGGGCAAAACATTCCAAGAAAACATACTCACAAAACCTCAAGCTTTATTTAGAAAATTAGGCGATGAAATGGGGAGCATAGGGTAGGGGAATGAGAAGGGAGAGAGTGGTAGAGCACATGGCGGATAGGTGGGAGTTGATGGCGAAGACTCGCACGAGGATTATGGCCATCATCCTTCATTTAGTTTCCCTTCATCTTCCATAGCCAAGGGTGTAGAGGTCATGGTCAAAACAAGCATGGTGATTGCGGTGATGGTGATGGTGATGGTGTGGGTGTGTGTGTGTGTGTGCACTAGGCACACACAGTGCATAGTGTGTTCTTTGGTGATGTTGTGTCCTTAGTGTGATGGTGACCCCTCTTTATATAGGGGAGGAGGGGGGAGAAATTCTAGAATTTAGAAATGAAGAAATCATTATTTACATAGGCCATGTGACTGTGGGCCCCACTTGTCTGGCTGTGTGTATATGTGCCAGAACAGCAGTCTCATGAGAGAGAGACTAAGAGAGAGAGATGGGTTGATGAAAAAAGTGAGAGGTGACATGGAGAATAAAGTAATTACAAGAGGGGAGAGAGGGGAGTGTGTTCAGAGGTGAATCTGTGTGCAGATGTGTGTGAACACAAGAAAAATCAGGTAACCACCGGGTGGGGATGGGTCTGTGGGGCACCTATTTCAGTGAAACTGAGTGTGTGTGAGTGTGGGGGAGGTTATTTAGCTACAAGACAAGAGACATGGCGCCCTTTAGAGAGAGAGGGGGGTATTTGGGTCATGGGATATGATAGGAGAGAGAAAGAGGGGGTGGGGTATACTATTTTGGAAGATAGGGTAAGTTGCATGTGAGTTAGGGTGCATTATTGGTGAGTTATAATGCATTATTGGTGAGAGGTGGGGTAGCTTGAGGGGAGAGAGAAAGGAGAAAGGACAAGGGGAAGAGAGAGGGGGTTGACCTTTTGAGTGGAGGAGAGGAAAAGGGACACCCGGCGGGGCAACAGTGAAGAAAAAGAGGCAAGGTGGGGATGGGCTACCCCGCAGGCATGAGGTGGCCTATTTTACCTTTCTTATATATTTACATAATCATACTTTATTTTTTTCTTACTTTTTCCAATGCTTTTTTATCACTCCCTCCCTAAGAGGGGGTTTTCATGGGGTGGGGACGAGAGAAGAGGGGTATGGGAGCTTGGCTTGTGAAAAGCCCCCATCATTAGCCCTCCCCTTTTGGCTAGAGGTATTCATGTCTCTAGCTCATCTGTTTGATCATTATCGTCAGAGGTGGCGGCTGATGGTGTGTCCTCATCTGGAATGTCAATAGGTGGATCGAAGAAAATAAGGTTTAAGTCGCCAACCATTTACCCTGGTTTTATGAAGTTTTCCATCAGCCTCCATAAGCTGGTAGCTTCCATTGGCATACTTTTTCCTGACGATGAAAGGACCTTCCCATCGGAGTAGGAGTTTCTTATCCTTGCGCGTGTCAAAGCGATTGTCGTAGCGGAGCACCAACATTCCTTTCTTCAATTCTTTTTTCCGGAGATGCTCGTTAAAGCTAAGCCGTCTATGCTCTGCTTGTGCTGCATAATAATTTATTGCTTCTTCTCTGTCCAGCTGCAGTCTTTCCAAGTTGATGATGTGATCTCTCAAATGCATGTTGGGCTGTTGAAGCTGGCTTGCCATTACTCTAAGACTTTGTAGTTGCACTTCAATGGGCAAGATTGCTTCCTTACCAAATACTAGATGATATGGTGTGAATCCCAAGGATGTACGAAATGAAGTTCTGTAGGCCCATAAAGCTGGTAGTAGATACTTATCCTAGTCTCCAGGATGATTGTTTACCTGCTTCGTAATAATTTTAGAAACCATTCCATTTACCTTTTTAACTAGGCCATTACATTGAGGGTAATATGGTGAAGAGTGCCTCCTTGTAATGCCCAGTTTCTGCATTAATTCTCCTACCAAGTCTGCTCTGAAACCTGGCCCTCTATCAGAGATGATCTCTAAAGGTGTGCCAAACCTACAACATATGTGCTCGTAGATAAATTTAGCTACCTCTACCGCTGTGATTCTAGTGGTGGCTGTAGCCTCTGCCCATCTAGTCATGTAATCGACCCCCATGATAATGTAGAATTTTCCTGAGTTGGCCCTAGGTAATGGCCCAATGGCATCGATACCCCATTTTTCAAATGGGCCATATGAGAGAATAGGTGTCTGTGGTTCAGGCATAAGTGACCTAGTGCCGGCCTTTTGACACAACTTACATGTTTTTCACCAGTGGTGTACATCACGGTTGAGGCTAGGCCACATGAAGCCCGCCTGCAAGATTTTCCTACTTGTTATGTCTAGGGCAAAGTGACCACCACAAACCCCGTCGTGACAGCTAGCAATTACTCCCGTGATTTCCTGAGAGAGAGGGACCTTCATGAGTATTTGGTCCTTACCCTTACAGTACAAACCGTCATTGATGAGTCGATACCTTCTGGCCTTCCGCGTCAGCCATTGCTTCTGTCCCTTTGTTAAATCTGATGGGAATTCCCCTGTTTCCAAAAAATGCATGATGTCAGGCAAGGCATCACTGCCTTGAAATAGAGGGAACTTTAGTTTTATTGCTCCAACCACCACTTCCTGTAGTCTTTCACTTGCTCCTTCTTGGTTTTGAGCCCTTGGGATATGGTGTATTTGAACTTCTTTAAACTTACCCAACAAGGTTTTTACACCACTTAAGTGAGTCCTTAAACTAGGATTCTTGCATGTCCATGCTCCATTTACTTGCCTTACCAGAAGTAGAGCATCCCCAAATACATTAAGGCATTGTACACCTTGCGAGACGCACCATTGTAGACCCTTGGTTAGTGCGGCATACTCAGCTTCATTGTTAGAATGTGAATCTAACAATTGGCCCAACGAAAATACCTTTGTCCCTTTGTCATCAAAGACCACTATGCCTACAGCTGCTTTGTCGGACGCTCGCTTGTAGGCTCCATCAAAGTAAAGAGAGTATGCTCCTTCTACCATCGGTGGTACTGGAGGTAATCGGACTTCTCCTTCCTTAGATTGCTTCTCCTTCCTTTCAAAGACTTGGTAGGTCATGAGTCCCCCCAAACTTGCCCTTGTCGTGCTTTCTACCTGTACCGTGTAGTCAAACTCTTGCAGACGAACTAGCCATTTAGTAATTCTAGTAGACACATCCATGTGTTGTACAACATAGGGAAATATTTCATCCGTGGTTAGAATCACAAATTGCTTAGGCAGCAAATATGACCTAAACTTTGTAGTTGCAAATCTAAGAGCTAGGACTAAGTGTTCCACATGGGTGAAACCTTTCTCTCCTTCTGTCATCATTCGACTAGAGAAGTAGATTGGCCTCATGAAAGATGTCGTCGTATCCTTTTGGAGTAGCACAGCCCCCAATGAGTCATCACCAACACTTGAGGTGACATAGAATTTTTCATCCCACTGAGGTGGTGAGATAGTTGGCAGAGTGGCTAAGACCTCCTTTACCTTGTTGTAGTGATGTTCGCTTTCCTCGTCCCAAGTGAAAGTTGATCTTTGAGTGAGTTGTTGCAGTGGTAGAACAAGTTGTGATAGTAGATGTATGAATCTACTTAAGTACCTCACCTTCTGTAGAAAAGAGACCAGTTGGCGTGCGGTCGTTGGTGAAGGTAGGGCTATGAGTGCAGACACCTTACTTGGGTCGGCGTTGATACCTTTTGCTGAAATTTCATGGCCTAGTAGAATGACTTTACTCTCCCCAATGTGGCATTTATCCACATTTAATTGCCCACCTAGGCTCTGCAACCTAGCCAAACCTTCAGTTACCTTTTCTAAATGTGAAATACAGGAGCTATATATACAAAAATCATCAATGAACACTCTTATGGATGTTCCAAAGAACGGTTGAAAAACATATGTGACATATCTTTGGAATGTGGCAGGTGCATTCGTGAGACCAAATGGCATAACCCTGTATGCAAAACAACCCCATGGCATGATAAAAGTGGTTTTTAGCTGATCTTCCAAGGCTATGCGTATTTGAAAGTATCCAGAATAACCATCACAGACGGTATAGCATTCAAAACCCACTACTTCATTCAGAATTTCATCCAAGAAAGGGAGAGGAAAGTGGTCTCTCTTTGTAGCTGCATTTAGTGGTTTGTAGTCAACACAGACCCTCCACTTACCATTCTTTTTAGGAGTCACCACTACGTGTGACACCCATTCTGAGTTTTCTACAGGATAGATGAATCCCGCCTCCAGCAGTTTCCTTACCTCGGCCAAGAGTGCCTTTTCTTGTATGACCCCCAATCGTCGTAGCTTTTGCACAACTGGTTTTACCCCTTCCTTCAGCTTAATATGATGTTCCACCACTGTAATGCCTATGATTCTTTCATAGTTGTCAATGAACAGGTTAGGAAATCCCATCAACATTTGCAAAAAACTATCTTTCTCCTCAAGTGTTAATTCCGTAGACAACATACCCTTCAACCTACTTCCTCTTAGGCCAGGTGATTCTCTCCTCTTCATTGGGTTTCCCTTTTGGTGATGGATCACCAGTTGTGCTTACCCTTTGTGGATCCTTCATAATGATACCCATCACATCAATGGAACTGTCACTTTCGTCAGTGGATGTGGTCTCCTCCTCAGAACTGGAAGATTCGCTAGTGGTTTCATCTGCCGATGTTTCCAGATTCATTTGCTTCTGCTTGCCAATCCTCATGTCGTAGTAGATTGTCTCCCCTTTCTTACCGTTCATGCGTAGAAGGCCAGTACCCCAGTCCTGTTTTTCCTTCATGGCCATCAACCATGGCCTTCCCAAAATTAGTGGATAGCCCTCCCCCTTAGTAGGCATTACAAAAACATCTACCTCTACCTCAGTGTTGAAAGCTTTGATTTTCACGGCACTTACCACACCCACACACTTTACTTTTGCGTTGTTTGCCATCTTTGCCTTGCATGGAGAAGGCCTGTCAACCTTGAGCCCTAATCGAAGCATCATAGCTTCGCTCATTACACATATTTGTGCACCTCCATCAATGTAGGTGTTTCCAACCCTCTTTCCTTTTATGTTTACATCGACAATTGGAAGGATGTCATCCATGTTGCATCCCGAAATTGCTCCGGCTACCTTTGTTTTGGAGCATCTTGTACTTACCATTTTAGACCATTGTCGCCTTACTTTTGGTGCAAGATGTAGCAGATGTGGCCATGTAATCTTCGGTCCTTGCTCTACCACATCCAATGTTAGATCATAGGGCTTAGAACTTTCCCCTAGCTGGAAGTCGGTGATGCCCAATTTCCGTCGTGGCCTGGATGGCCTCTTGCTAGTTTCTCCTCTCATGCTTCTCTCATCATCTGATTGTGTAGCTTTCTCCCTCCTAGCTCTTTTCACAGTCATGGCTTCAAGTGGTTCTAAAAAGGTTACCTTCTCCTTACCCTTGTCCCTCTCCTTTGCTCTGGGTGGATCCACTACTATGGCTTTTCCCTTCTCTTCTAGCCTTATGATGTTTACAGGGCGATCAGGTGGTGGGGCTGGTGGAAGAGGTGGGATGGATGCTTGTAGTGGTGTCTGGGGTGGACGTAGAATCTGTGTTGGTGGGGGTGGTGCTCGGGGTGGGGGTGTTCTTTCTCTAGGGGGTGACAATTGGTTCCTCCTACCTCCTCTATTATAGTTTTGTCGTGGTTTGGGACAGTAGTACATACCGTGACCGTCTTCTCCGCAGTTGTAGCAATGATACTCCCTGTTTTTTGTCATGCTCTTCCAGGGTCTTGATCTCTTTCTTGACTCCTCCCTTGTTGTATTAAGTGGACAGACAAATTCTGCAGTTGGGCAGTAATATGGGCCAACATATCTTGTTGGTCATCTCTTACCCCAAGAGCCGGTGGTGGTGGTGGAATGGTGGTTGTCGTAGTTGCTGGTCGACGTGATGTTCCTGATTCTGTTCACTCGGTTTCTTTGGCTTTCATTCGCAGCTTCTTGTCTTTAAGGCAAGCAATCTCAACGGCTAACTCGTACGTAGCGGGGAATCTACCTTTCACCTTCTCCTTGAGAAGCAGCCATAAGCCATGCGTGAACCGATCTTTTTTTAGGAAATCGGGTGCAGCTTCCCCCCTAGCCAGTGACTCAACCCACCGTTCCCACAAATCCACAAATTTGGACTCATAGGTGGCATATTCTAAAAGACCCTCCTGCTTCAAGTCTCTCAACTTGTCCCACAACTTTTCTGAAGTGGTACCTCCCCCAAAGCGCCTCTTAAAAGCGGTTTTTAAGGGTTCCCAGTCATCCTTGGTTGCTTGTGGAAGTGCATTGTACCATGATCTAGCTTCTAGCTTCATGAGATGCTTAAAGATTCTAACCCGGGATTCATCCGTATCTTTGTTGCTCACTACACATGCTACTTCAAAGTCATCTAGGGATTCTGTTACCAAATCCTCCCCCTTCTTTCATTTAAATGTTGGAAATGCTACACTTGCCATGATTACTGAGAGAGAGCTAGAAAGACACACTGTTTAACTTGCAAAAGTTTTTTTTTCTTCTTTACAAGGAGGCGTGTATACCATCTTATACTAGGACATAGATTAAAACTTCAAACGGTACATTGCCTTGTACCAAAGGTAAGACAAATGGTTGATCTGATGCCAAAACCTCCAAAAACCGCTCCCCACCCGGCATGGTGTCAATGACGTGCTGGTAGTGAGCCTTCAAATCTAGTATTACCTTGATTGAGCGTACACGTGTTGGTATGTGTGATCTGTCTTGAGGTAGGTTGTACTGATTCATGTGAAGCTTAGAGGTGCTTAGTCACTGTCCAAGCTTGTGGGAGAGGGTGGTGTTCTTTCCTGAAACAAACTCAGTAGATCCCTAGTTTCTCTAGTGAGAGTGTGAGCCAATGCTTTCGTTATCTGTGCTGCAGCATCAGGTGCGACTTGAAAACTGACTGTGATAATTACCTCGGTGACTTGAGTTACCCGATTCTCAAAGTAGAATAGTGTTGATTCTCTATTGTGTAGAGCTCCTTCCATTTTGTTGTTGTGGGTTGGTTGTAGGTTGCGGACATGGTTTCGACCTTCTCCTTCTTCTTCTTGGCACTTGGCCTATGCATATCCACTGGGTTTGGCGTGTTGGTTGACTCTCCCACTGCAAATCGATTACCGTTACACCTGGCACTCGAGCTTCGATGGAGATGCGGAGTTTGTCTAGTTGTGCTTGGAGCTCTTCTTCTTCTGTCGTCCAATTAGCAAATCCTGCTAGCCATTCATCCATTCACAATAGTTTAAGGGTTTCAGTCTTGTAAACTGAAGGTTTTCATGAAAAGATCCTCAGTGGGGGCATCAAATGACGGGAGCAAAGCGAACCCCGAACCCCGACGGCCTCTAAAACACCGGGGACCAAATGACGCGCCTCGAGCTTGTCATGGTAAAGCAAACAGGGGGCACCACCTAGCTTCAGCGGCTAGGACGCAAACAACACACCACCATAACAAAGTTTTCATCCAAAAGAGATGGATGCTTGGGAGTAATGATGAAGAGGAAAGGGAATGAGATCAAGTGAGAGAGAGAGAGAGAGAGAGAGAGAGAGAGTGATGGAGGGGGTATGGCGGCTTAGTACTTAGGCACCACAAAAGGATGGCGAATCCGCACACCCTTCACACATACACAAGCTCACTCCAAAACACAAGACTAGGTGGCGATTCCGCACACCTCACATGGGCAAAACATTGCAAGAAAACATACACACAAAACCTCAAGCTTTATTTAGAGAATTAGGCGATGAAATGGGGAGCATAGTGTAGGGGAATGAGAAGGGAGAGAGTGGTAGAGCACATGGCGGATAGGTGGGAGTTGATGGCGAAGACTCGCACGAGGATTATGGCCATCATCCTTCATTTAGTTTCCCTTCATCTTCCATAGCCAAGGGTGTAGAGGTCATGGTCAAAACAAGCATGGTGATTGCGGTGATGGTGATGGTGATGGTGATGGTGTGGGTGTGTGTGTGTGTGTGCACTAGGCACACACAGTGCATAGTGTGTTCTTTGGTGATGTTGTGTCCTTAGTGTGATGGTGACCCCTCTTTATATAGGGGAGGAGGGGGGAGAAATTCTAGAATTGAGAAATGAAGAAATCATTATCTACATAGGCCATGTGACTGTGGGCCCCACTTGTCTGGCTGTGTGTATATGTGCCAGAACAGCAGTCTCATGAGAGAGAGACTAAGAGAGATAGATGGGTTGATGAAAAAAGTGAGAGGTGACATGGAGAATAAAGTAATTACAAGAGGGGAGAGAGGGGAGTGTGTTCAGAGGTGAATCTGTGTGCAGATGTGTGTGAACACAAGAAAAATCAGGTAACCACCGGGTGGGGATGGGTCTGTGGGGCACCTATTTCAGTGAAACTGAGTGTGTGTGAGTGTGGGGGAGGTTATTTAGCTACAAGACAAGAGACATGGCGCCCTTTAGAGAGAGAGGGGGGTATTTGGGTCATGGGAGATGATAGGAGAGAGAAAGAGGGGGTGGGGTATACTATTTTGGAAGATAGGGTAAGTTGCATGTGAGTTAGGGTGCATTATTGGTGAGTTATAATGCATTATTGGTGAGAGGTGGGGTAGCTTGAGGGGAGAGAGAAAGGAGAAAGGACAAGGGGAAGAGAGAGGGGGTTGACCTTTTGAGTGGAGGAGAGGAAAAGGGACACCCGGCGGGGCAACAGTGAAGAAAAAGGAGGCAAGGTGGGGATGGGCTACCCCGCAGGCATGAGGTGGCCTATTTTACCTTTCTTATATATTTACATAATCATACTTTATTTTTTTCTTACTTTTTCCAATGCTTTTTTATCACTCCCTCCCTAAGAGGGGGTTTTCATGGGGTGGGGACGAGAGAAGAGGGGTATGGGAGCTTGGCTTGTGAAAAGCCCCCATCAATAGGTCTTGACAGGGAGGAAGATGAAGGGTGATAAAGTGATGTTTTTTGGACCAGATGTGTAGAGATTAAACTGCTAAAGAAGCAGGTCTAGACGGCTCATCTAACCGAGCTACGGTGCCCAAGATATTGGAGTTTGAAGGTGCGTTGTGTTGCAAATTCTTGCTGGATAGGGCAGCTAGGCACATATGGCCCAACGTAATGTTAGAGTATGGACGCGTAGTGCTGGATTTATGGAGCAAGTCCATCTTTTTAGATTGAAAATCGGAGCTACGGATGGCGAGTTATGGCCAGATGAAATATTGCTAGGGGCTAGGTTGGTGCCCACCTGACCGCATAGGGAGGGGTGCTATCATGTGATGATTTTGGAGCTCGGCCAGGGATTGTATGTATTTTGTGCAAGAAGTGAAGGCCGCAAGAGTTGATTGCTCATCAAACGGAGCTCAGAGCAAAAAGTTATAGAAGTCAGAAGGTTGTGTGCAGTTGCTTGGAGCTGATTGCAAATGAAATCGAGCATTTTTGCAACCTGGTTCAGGGTCTTGGAAAATCTTGAACGGTGGCGTGGATCGGTGAGCTCAAAGATTGGGTCATCAGCTCTCAAAGATATCTTACGGCTCCGGATTTGGGTCCTGAGGCAGATGGTTGCGAGAGGTTGGAAATGGACCAAGGAGTTTTTTGATAAATTTTAGGGAACTTGGGGAGGCCTCAAAGGCAGATGGTTGCGAGAGGTTGGAAATGGACCAAGGAGTTTTTTGATAAATTTTAGGGAACTTGGGGAGGCCTCAAAGGAAGATGGTTGCGAGAGGTTGGAAATGGACCAAGGAGTTTTTTGATAAATTTTAGGGAACTTGGGGAGGCCTCAAAGGCTGAAGTCTTCACAGGATGCCATGTGGCGGGGGCTTAATCCCATATGGGGAGCGCGATGTGGTTTGGCAGGGTATGTGTACCAAGGGGTGCTCTCCCATTAAGCATAAAGTGACCTGAGGATCTCGTGAGCTCTTGAGGTTATGGCGCGAGCGCCTGTGGGAGAAGCTCCTCACGCCTGGGTGCTGCTTTGTGACCATGCGAGGAGACATGAGGTGGAGTGTCGTTTGGAGGCCAGCTGGTGGCACCCGCGGGCAGCGTGAGAAACTCGATGGTGGGTGATGGGTGATGGGGGAATCCACTGGGTGTGGTTCCCGCGCCCCTAAGGGAAAATCTCTTTTGAGAAGGAAAGTGGGAGCACCAATGGCGCCATCAGTGCCCCAGATAAGTGGGAGTTCATGTGAATGCGTGGGGCACAAGGGAGCTCGGGCCCAAAATAGAAAAGGGGAGGGATCACATGTAGTGGCGGAGAATAGAGGGGCGAGTTGCTAAAGTGAGAGGCTGTTTGCTGGGTATAAAAGGGATGCACCTGCATTCTTGGACTGATGCCTTGTGCACTTTGATGTATTTGAGTTGAGTGGACCTGTTGCATGAAGACTAAAGCAGAAAACCTGTTGAGTGCCTACTTTCGTGATCAATTTTCCCAATTCAAGGAAATTCTTGCACAGCAGCATTATTTAAGAGATGCTAGAATCAAGATAACTGGTGGAAAGCCTGTATTTTACAAGAAGCTAAGTGACTGCTGGGAGAAAAGAGGTCAGTACACTGCTACGTCCACAATTCTAGTGGATGACACACATTACAAGCAGCTGTGGAATCCTCTAGGCACTTTCTGCATTGTGAAGAATATGGAAAATCAGAATCCCACTGAGATTCAAGGATATCTTACAGCAACTGTAAGATCTTGGCTCACGACTTGGCTTTGTGCGGAAGATTGCCTCAAGTATGCCGAGGACTGTGCACTGCCCAGACCGATCGATAACCTCAGCATTAGGATCTCAAAGCAGTGGTGTCTAGAGTATTATGGCTAGATATATTATCCTGACATGTAACCATGATAAGCGATGTAAACAGTCAACTATTTACTGACTTATGGAGTATTTTGCTCACTTCTAATGATGACACAATGTAGTAAAGCAGCTTCCAATGCTCATGTAGTAAAGAAGCTTTTGTTAGCTTGTACACTTGTTTATGTTTTCCCATTGTTCATCACTGCACCTCCACAGTTGCACAATTACAAGTACTTAACATAGCTTCCGATACCAGGAAATGTTAAGGGCAGCTACCAGTCTGCATAGTAGCTACCCTTGTAGCTACTTAGCTACACTTGTTTAATTTTTCTATGTCTGTTGTGGAGATGATTTATTTCTTATGGCTTAATGTACACTTGGGAGTACTGGTAGGCACTTGGGTTGGTTCTAGTGGTCATGATCATTCATGCATCAGATGTATTCAGCATTTACCAGAGTCACCTGTCCATTATCTCTTAGGACTCGCACATGTAGCCTCGAACGTTCGAAAAGTGCTGCCACGTTTGCACGCCCCTGCGCTTATTTTGAATGGCTCCTTATCGCCCCCAACGTGATGACCCCCCCCCCCCCCCCCCGACGTTCATCTATAACGTTGCCGATGGCGAAGGTGGGAGAGAAGCAAGAGCCTGCAAAAGATTGCTAACACCTGCTGCACGGCCCTGCAAAAGCTGACCTTATCCTCTGTCAACACAACCGTTTAGCAACCACCTGCTGTGCATGTGCAATATCTGTCATCGGTTGGCTGTCCGGTCAGGGGCATCGAACCCTTGAATGGCCGGATGCATGTGCGAGTCTCATCTGGACTTGCCCTGATCTCCTTTTTTAGGGAAAGGCTTTTGACAGAGTCTTCATGCTATCTGCTAACGGATGCAAAGCGGACCCCAAACCCTGATGGCCTCTAAAACTTTGGGGCTGAATGGCGCGCCTTGAGCCTGTCACGGTAAAGCGAATAGGGGGCACCACCTAGCTTGAGCGGCTAGGACCAAAACCACGATGATATGAACACCGCAAACTTACACACAGAGAGAGAGAGTAGAGATATTTTCAAATGATGAAAACCCTCGGGGGTGTGAGGGAGAATTATTTCTGCAGTATTTACAAATGGCACGCCGTGGTGGTAGAGAGGTAGGAAGAGGAGGTGGTGCAAACTACTTGGTGCGTTCTCTAAGACGACTCAATGATTGTGGAGCTTGCTATCAAGAGCGTGGATACATGTGTGCATCGACCATTGGAGTCGAGAGATGGACGTGGTTCCCTCCGCATGGTGCAATTCCCAAGGCAAACCCAACACACAAGCCCCCTCTCCGTGATGGTGATAGTGTCAAATCTTCCCACTACACTCTACCAAGTGTTGACTTCCCATGGACTCCCCCCCACCCAATAGTGACCTCTCAGTGCCAATTTATAGGTGTTGGCTGCTTGGATTATGGTAATCCCAATGTGACTAAGGTAAGCTTAATCGGGGAGACAAAGCAAGTGGTAGGCCCGGTGTGGTTGACCCTTGCTTTGTTTTGGGAGGTTTATTAAAAAATGATAATCTCTAGGTGGGCCTTTGTGACCATCACCTAGAGAGAGGATATTTACAAAATGGTAATTTTATAATGGCTCGGGTGAAAACTGACGAAATGATGAAAATAACCTATAAATTACTGGAATGGCATCGTGGTTGCGTGTTGCCGGCGAATGGTGTGTTGCCGGTGCTTCGGTGTCGAGCGTACTTCTTTTCGGGGCTGGCCGAGGCATGCCTTCAGCGCATTTCCTCTTTTTGTTGTTGGCGGCGCGTGCTTTGGATCCTTCTTCTTCTTTGTGGTCGTCGTAGTCGTGAAGTCCTTCGTTTCTTTTTTTTGTATTTGTGGTGCGTATACCCGTATGTGTGTACGTACGTATGTGCATGTGGGCGGATGTATATATACATATGTATATGGGTGTGTCTGCGTGAGTGCGTTTGTGTATTTGTATGTGTGTGCGAGCGTGCGGTGGGAAGGGGGGGGGGGGGGGGGGCTTATGTACATAATGTTTATATTATATATATGTTTTTATTTTTTATTTTTTTCTGTTCTGCGGCCAGCAGCAGCTACGCATGCCTTGGGTGGGGGGGGATATGGTGTGTGTGTGTGTGTGTGTGTATGGGGGGGGGGGGGGGGGGGGGGGGGGGGGGGTGGTGTTGAGAGAGAGAGAGAAACGCGCTGCGCCTGTACATGCCGAGAGGGAGAGAGAGGGAGATGGCGGGAGGCTCCTGCGAAAACAGAGCGCGAGAGAGGGAGAGGGGGATTGGGGTGTGTGTTTGTGAGTGCGAGGATGAGGGAGAGGGTGAGGATGAGGGGTGAGTGTGTGGTGTGGGAAATCATGGGCTCCATGGCTGTACGCGCTGCGCCTTCGGGCTGAAATGGAATAGAAAGAGAGAGAGGATGAGGTGGCGCTAGAGGGAGGGGGAATCCCATAGGGCGGGTGCCCACCGTGTGGGGGGGGGTGATGACAGTGGGGGGGAAAAAGAGTGTGAGAGGGGGTGAGTGTAAGAATACGGGAGAGTGGGGGGGTTCCTATGAGGGAGCACAAGAGAGGGGTCGGGGTGAGTGCTCAAAGCTTGCGTCTGGCCGAGGGTGGCCAGTAGGGGGGGGGGGGGGGGGGGGGGGGGGGGGGGGTGGGTTTGGGAGAGAGGGAGAGAGGATATTGGAGATAGGTATGTAGGAAAAAAGGAGAGAGAGAGAGAGGATGAGGGGGGGTGTTATGCCTGTAGAGGTGTTGTGAGGATTGACAAGGCGGTGTCGAACCTTCCAATGGTGTCGCCAAGGCTCCAGCTGAGGAAAAATAAGTTTTTTTTTCTTTTTTTTCTTTTTTTTCTTTGATTTTCAAAAATCGGCTATCACTGCCTCAAGATATCACATAGGCATTTTAGACACAATTCAAGCAATTGCAAAACAGGGTGATGCTCAACACAGAGATCACGAAGATTCCCCCAAAGAAAAAAAAAGAAACGATATTGAAGGGCCATCAAAAGAAACTTAGATTAGAACTAGGAATGCTATACATCAAAAGGAGTGCTATTGTAAATAGCCTCATATGTTTTTGAGGAAAGTAAGAATTTTCTTGTACGTCCCACTTTCTGCATTGGGAACTTAATAGCTCGTACAAGGTGGGATTGCAAGGTGTCTTCAAGCTCAGAATTTAATAGCTTAAACTCATAGGGATTTTCTTTTGCTTGTTCGTACCAACCTCCTTTGACAACAAATGAGCCGGCATTGCAAACATTCCCCCATGCATCTCTTAGCAAAGCTTTAGTTTGAGTCTTTTGTGCTGAACATTTCAAGACATAGAAATCCACAAGCTCCTTATTGTCATGAGGAGCTATAACAACAAAATTTTCACAAACATGAAGTGCATCACTCAACGCATCATGGTGTCCTTCATATGCAAACTCTTCAATCTCATCATCATCTTCGACATCATCTATAGGTTCAAGGGTAACATAATTCCATGCAGAAACGTGTGATTCGTTCGAACACCTCCTCCAGCTGCCTTGCAAACAAGCACTACAAAAGCATGAGAATTGCTGATACCTAAGAAGTTTTCCATTTGTTAAGGAGTAGCCGCTGACACAATGTAACCCACATGCATTAGGCACAGATTTACAATCCCAACGTTGGCTTCTATCCACATCACCTACTTTGACCTCCCAGAACAGTCGAGTAATTGGTCGTACCTGCGAAGAATACGTGGTTGTAGCACCATTGGACATGGTTTCTCTCAAAAATGGCACCACATCTACTGCACATTGTAATTTCACACAGTTTGGCTTTAGCTGCTCCTAAGTGAGATGCCTCTTAATAACAACACCTGCACCATCATGTTCGCCCTTCCCATGACATGAACCTGAAAAGTGATGTGTCATTTTCAAACTTGTCAGAGTTCCATATCGAGCAACAAAATAAAAATGCCTCTTTGCTTTGAACTGCAAGGCTGCTCCATCTGACCAGACCCAATGTTCTTTGAGCGATATGCCTAGCTCTTTCAACCAACCATAATGAAGCATAAAGCAATGCTGGACAAAAAGAGTATCATGGCTTTTATCATCAGATATATAGAAATGATAGTATTTTTGGACACTACCTACAATCCTCACATATGTAATGTGAACGAAGATTATCACCTGGCTAGAAAACCAATGCATCGATTGGATCTCGTTCTGTTCTTTGAAAGTGCAATTTTCAGCGAAATCCACCACTAACACTACCACATCTTTAGGGAAGATACGTAGACAATCTTTAAACTACTTGGCCTGCCATCGGTAAACAAAATTGTGCTTATAAACTTACTCAGATGATCCTTCAACAGTATGAAAAGCTGCAAGCACTGCATCTCCTTGTGAGAAAGAACTTTTCTTTTCTTCTTTTATCGTGAATCTGTTTCGCCAACTTCAAGGTCTTCAAAAATCTTAACTGTTACCATGCGTGCATCATTTAACTCTTCAATCGGGAAAATTGGTAGCTTCTTTGAAGGCCCACACGAAGAGCATTCGCCAATCAAACACTTCAGTGCAAAAAAAATTGACCCGCTAGCCTTAGAGCATAAAACTGACTCCCAAAGGTTCGTAAGGCTAGGGCACTAATTTTCTTGAGCACTATATTTTAAATCTGCACCACAAATATCACATTGACAACTACACTCTTTCCCATGCACACCATAAGAAATCTGCCTTATATGGTTTATAGCATCCCTCAAGAATGACATTTGAATATGAGTGATGCAACAGCAGTTGTAGCGATCTCGAAGCTTGCGTACAAAATAAGGCTTCAACTTTTCAAATGTCCTTTGGTGAATTTGTACCTCTGGGTGACTCTGTTTGAAGGCAAGAAAGAATTCTACCTGCATTAAATAATGATATTCAGTACACTTATTGGCAAAATCATAACTTATTGTTGACATGCAAAACTGATATCAATCTGGTGGGAGCTAGTATAAGAATGGTAACTAATACTTTTGTGATCAGTGGAAGGAGAAAAGTTACAAGAGCCTGAGTCTAATAGTAGAAAGCACTCTAAGACCTGGTTGTTATCAAACTACCTAAGGGTAGCTGCCAGGTTAGCAGTGGTAGCTACTAGATTGACACGGACAGCTACCAAGTTGACAAAGATAGCTACCAATCCACCAGGATTGCCATGGCAAACTAGTAGCTTCCACCAAGGTTTCCATGGAAAACTGGTAGCTTCCACCAGGATTGCATGGCAGAGTGGAAGCTATTACTCTCAGAATGGTAACTAATATTTTGTGATGAGTGGAAGGAGAAAAGTTACAAGAGCCTGAGTCTAATAGTAGGAAGCACTCTAAGACTTGTGGCCACCTTTACCATGAGTAGCACTGTAAGGCTGGTTGTTATCAGACTACCTAAGGTTACTACCAAGTTGACATTGATAGCTACCATGTTGCAGTGATAGCTACCAGTCCACTAGGATTTACATGGCAAACTGGTAGCTTCCACCAAGATTTCCATGGAAGACTGGTAGCTTCCACGAGATTTTCATGGCAGACTAGAAGCTATTTCTCTTAGAGTGATAGCTCCAGCTAGCATTAGGATACTGATAGCTACCAAGTTGACAATAATAGCTACCAGTACACCAATACTGCCATGGAAATATGGTAGAAAGCACTATCAGACTGGTGGCTACCTTATCATGACTATGAGACTGTAAACTAGCAGGTTGAACGTGGTAGCCAGCAAATTTACCAAGAACACCATGGCAGATTGGTAGAAACCCCTATCAGACTAGTAGATACCTTTACCGAGGACAACATGGACGCTACCAAAGTCTGACAGTGGTAATTATAAGGATCACAGTGGTAGCTACCAGTCATGTATAGTAAGCTACCTATTTGGCAGTGGTAGTTACTAGGTCTAAAGCAACGTGCAACAATAAGAAAACTGTACAAAATTTTCAACTGAAGTACAACCAAACCAGTGCCATAATTGTGAATGAAAATAGGCTTGTAGTTACTCAAGAAGTCAAAACAAACATGGGGTTGCTCAAGAAGATGCAGTGGGTGTTTATCAAATACTTTGCGTGCAATACGATTTCGACACACATCCTTTTTGTTGGGCGATACGCGAGTATTGTGAGTCCAGAAGCTCACCACTGTGGCCTTCACTTCCTCTCTAATTACACTATTTGTGTATGGTTGTTGCCCACACAAATTCAATGGAAGTTCTGTATGATTATGTTTCAATCGAGATCTAGCTGCATAGAAGTTCCTTCGATGGATACCAAGAAGCCTTGATGCAGCTTCTATATTTGGTTTTATGCTTGTGGAATTCATAACCATCATGATACTCGCCCGTTTAATAAACAACTCTGCCAAGATTTTTGGTCTCTTAATTACCTTGAGAGTGTTGTGCGTTCCATTAATCAATACCCTCTGCTCATCATTGTAAACCTCACCTCCCGTAGATTGAATTTTCTGGTCTCTCAATGTTCGATGCTTGAGAATGCTCCTGATGATTTCCTCCTTTGCCTTCTTGTCAAGACCCTCTGTGCACTGCTTGAAAAACTTGATCACCTATGCAGTAATTTTGCGGTGCTGAAATTCATTAATATCGACCTGTTTAATTCTAGCTTCCCTTTCTTTGATTCTCTCGCGATATGCGCACTTTCGGTTTGCTTCATAATCCTTGATTAGACTCTGTTTGCATGAGCTGCACTTGACTGAGTCACAACAAAGACATGTGCTACTTGTTAAACTCACAACATCCTCAACTGGAATGATTTCCACCATCTTGTGAGTCTTTGAGAGGTGGAAAGAGGATGCCAAAGTGGGTACCCTCTCCAAAGCTAAGCCCTAAACACCAGCTAGGGATTCGCATGCAATGTGTGTGTGTGTGTGTGTGTGTGTGTGTGTGTGTGTGTGTGTGTGTGTGTGTGTGTGTGTGTGTGTGTGTGAGAGAGAGAGAGAGAGAGAGAGAGAGAGAGAGAGAGAGACAGAGAGAGGGATCCCTTGCATTTTTCTCTTACAGTGGAATGGCACTAATCATACACTAACCATATTCAATTACCCTAAACCGTAATCCCGAAGGTAGACTCTAATATAAAAACTCAATCCAAAATCTAATCTTAAATCTAACATAACTAAACATGTGGTGATTCGCAACTAATTGAATATGGTTAGTGTGTGAGTTAATAGGTGTCAGATTCTGATGGGAATATACATATTTTTGTGTAACTAGTGTTTTCTCTTTGGGCAAAGCGCGCCTTCATTGACATGCACTAAAATCTAACATAAATCTAATTTAATCTTGAATCTAACCTAAACCTAAATGTAATCTAACTTAAATCTAAATTTAATCTAGTTAATCTTAAATCTTGTCTTAACCTTAAATCTAAATCTAATCTAATATTAAACTCAACATAAACCTAAATCTAATCCAACCTTAAATCCTAAACCTACATGTAATCTAACTTACATCTAACATAGCTAGCTAATCTTTAATACTGTCCTAATTTTAGATCTAACCTAATCTTAATCTAATGTAAATCTAAATCTAACCTAATCTTAAACTCAACATAAACATAAATCTAAATGTAATCCAACCTATTCTAATTAAATCTTAACCTAATCTCTCTCTCTTTGTTTTCTCCCCTTACCTCTCTCTTTTGTCTAGTTCTCCCCCTCTCTCTCTCTCTTTGGTTTTTTATTCTCCCTGTCTTTCTCCCTCTCTCTCTCTTGCGCTTTGTTTTCTTCTCTCTCTCTCTCTCTCTCTCTCTCTCTCTCTCTCTCTCTCTCTCTCTTGCTTTATATCTTTTTCTCTCTCATTCTCTCTTTACTCTCTCTCTCTCTCTCTCTCTCTTTCTTTCTCTCTCTTCCTCTCTCAATGTATGTGTGTATGCAGTCTTTGTTTATGCATGTATGTGTGTATTTGTTTTTTTTTAATGCATGTGCTCTCTCTCTCTCTCTCTCTCTCTCTCTCTCTCTCTCTCTCTCTTTCTCTCTTTCAAAGACACAATGTGTGTGTGTGAGAGAGAGAGAGAGAGGGAGGGAGAGAGAGAGAGAAAGAGGGGAAAGGAACATGAGAGAGGAGAGGGAAGGAGCATACGTGGCTCTCCTTCCTCTCCTCGTGTGGTTGTGTGTGTGTATGTGTGTGTGGAGAGAGAGAGAGAGAGAGAGAGAGAGAGAGAGAGAGAGAGAGACATAAAGTAAAAAGAGAGAATGAGAGAGAAAAATATATAAAACAAAGAGAGAGAGAGAGAGAGAGGAGAAAACAAAGGAAACTCAGATCTAAGATCTGAGTTTTCGGGCACTCTTGGTTTATTTTTTACCCTTGTCGGCGTCGCCGCTATGGGTGTCGCTATAGGCGTTGCTATCTAACAAATAAAATAGTGATGCCCATAGTGATGCTCATAGCGATGCTGTGGACTTTCACTTTTGAGCGTCGCACTACGAGCATCGCTAATGTGAAGTACCTCTTGTAGTGAAGCACAGAGTTAAAGGTCCCAATTGTAGGTAAACCTGACAAAATGTATAAAAAAAGGGATATTGAGCTTCAAATAGGATATGGAGACTTCAATGTGCATGAAGATAGGGATTTAGATGATGAAGGTGCATCTTTTGATGACGATGTTGCCTTGGAGGACTTCTAAAGATTAAGGCATAGCGGAGGATGTGCAGGTTTAGAGGGGGTGATGTCGTGTTGCTTTGTGGGCACGGGGTGAAATATATAAATCTTCATACATATTCGGGGTTTTGTGATGCTTATGGACAATGTTAGCGACTGTTATGTCAGCAAGTGGCAGCGGAGATGTATGCTCTATGTGGTTTTCTAGACCAAAAGGGCTCTAGGTGAGGCCTGACAGGGTGGCGGGTGAAGGATGTCCAAAGTGGTGGTATTTGGCTTGAATATGTAGAGCTTGAAGGGCTAAAGGATAAAGTCCAGACGGCTCAGCAAACAAAGACATGGTGTGCAAGATATTTGGGTTTGAAGCTAAGAGTGCTCGCAGATCGTACCGGATTGGGCAATTGCAGCTAGAGCATTAGAGGTGGAGTGAATGCATGGAGTTAATGCTTCATCACGTGGAGCATGTCGATCTTTTCAGATTGTCCTTTGGAGTTACGGATGCCAAGTTATTGCTTTATTAAGTTTTGTAGGAGGTCGGTTTTGAGCTGGTTTGACCGCCTCAATCTGTGTGCCATTTGCGAATTTGGGAGCCTCGCTAGGTTTTTTATGTTGATTATATGGTATATGACGGTCATGGGAGTTGACGGCACGTCAAAAAAAATTTAGAGTGCCAAGTTATGGAAGGATGAAGATGGCGGAAATTGCTAGCCAAAGGTTGCGAGACTACTTTTAGAGGTTTTGGTTGCCTCGGTTCAGAGGCCTAGCAAAATTGAGGGGCATCGGGGCCATCATGGAAGGTAGCCCGGGAAGATGATCTTTTAGCAAGATTTTGTGGCTTGGGGAGAGGAGCTTTGTGCATCAATTGGTGAGCTCGAGAACAAGGGTGAAAAAATCAATTTTTTAAGGCTTTTATGGGAATTGTGGAGGGAGTTAAACGGCCAGTCGTCGATGAGCGACCGCCGCGTGGACAATAATAATCCCACATGCACGGATGCAATGGAGAAATGCACGCTGCATATAAGACATTGTGATGAGTTCACTAGCATCAAATGAGGGAGCGTGAGCCCCTTGAGCTCATGGCCATGGCACTCTTATTTGTAAGTTTACTTGCTTGGAATGTGAATAAAGATGTCCAGCTGTCATAAATAAAGATGAAATAATAAGATGTCCAGCTGTCCTCGCTTTCAATGCCAATCCTTCAGTATTACAACATGCATGGCTTCCACTCTTATCAATTTGGGAGAATGTCCAAACACTTTCCAATTAGCGTTTCCTTCAGTGTGTCGTGTTCTTGGAGCATGAAATGACCCCCAAAATTCAATTTTATGCAATAAGGAGATGTTCTTTAAACCATAGGTTATAGTTGGTGGATATTTCACGCTCTTCATGTCCAAAGAAAGCATCCCGAATACCATTCCTCTTTGTCTGTATAGCGAGCGTAAGTTGAGGATCTCTCTCTCTCTCTCTCTCTCTCTCTTTCTCTCTTATCTAACGCTATTGCATTAATTGGATTGCGTGTTGTCGTGCACACTAGCTTTTTCTTTAACAAATTGGCCGTTGTTGTGCTAGATTGCTGCTAAGTTCATCCCTGCCTTTTACGTACGTCATCGTTTGTGTAAGTGCTTCGGCTTGTTTCCTTCACCCTTCAGCTCACTATGCCCAATTTCTACTCTGGTGGCGCTGCCACCCTGGTCCTCACTTCACCCCGGTCCTCTGTTGTGTGTCGCCTTGCCCCTTGACCTTCGTCTTACTTCTCTGTTGGCCTCCCCTCGACTCATAGTTAGGCACCTTTAGAAGAAAATCCATGGATAGTTTTTTTGTTAGTACCCATTTCAAGCTCTGACCTTCTACATTCTTCAACGCTTTCCACCTTCCAATTTCTTCACGATGTGACTACCATTTGTATTTAATTTGGAATCTTCAATGATATTGCACATACATTTTACTTTTTTGAGATTGGGGAAGGTACTAACCATACACTTGCAAATTCGTGGCCAACCAGCAAGTCTTGTTGAGGTTTTGAAGAGGGGTGCTACATGGCTACCCACTCACACACATAGATAACGGCTCATGCAAGAGAGAAGAGAGAGACGCAAAGATAGAGAGAGATGGGGGAGCAGTTACATGATTGATTTAGTGATACAACTTTATATTGTGTGAAAGGTCAAATTTGAAACGCTGTGTGTCCCTTAGCTGTTGGGTAGTGAATGTGTGTGTGAGTGCCCGATTGGGCTTTTCCTCCAACAGCCCCCCTGAAGCGCAATCAAGGTACGAGAGAGAGCTGGAGGTTTATTGAAAACTAAGTCTATAACACTACGTTCTTTTTTGTGCTCCATGATGCAACAGTGCGGTGCATAGATACAAACTTTGCTAGTGAGGTCAAGGAAATGGGCTTCTTGGAGAACCCATTCAATGGTTTGTTTC
Organism: Adiantum capillus-veneris; assembly: GCF_014529385.1. NCBI lineage: Eukaryota > Viridiplantae > Streptophyta > Polypodiopsida > Polypodiales > Pteridaceae > Adiantum > Adiantum capillus-veneris. The sequence continues at coordinate 150,603,118 of NC_140938.1, forward strand.
TTCATGCGCGCAAGCTACTTCATTCAAAGCTTTTGCTTCATCTTCGACTTCGAGCACCGTTCTCAAAGTTGAGAAGCATGCATTCTTTGCCCCCCTCGCCCCCCCAAGGAGAAAAGGGTGATTGATGGTGAATTTTGATGGCAAGGATACAATATTTGGGCTTTGTCTTTCAAGGATATTGAACATAAATTATTAGCGAATCAGGATTGAACTTCATCATCATCATCACAAAGAAGTGTGGTTGAAAGTAATAAATTGGAGTTGTCTGATGAAATTGGAGTTGTCTGATGAAATTGAAATTACTTCACCATTGTGCTCATTGATACTTCCATCTACATGGATGCTGTTGAGGATAATGGGTTTGCAAGGTGAGTCGGGTCAGCATCGAGCTGCTCACTATGGGAAATAAAAGAGACAAGATGCTCAACACAAAGCAAAAGACACCGACGACATCGTAAATGCCTACAGTTGACAACCTGAATGTTTTAAGTTGTTAATATTTAGCCAAAGAGGAATTCGATTACAAATGTTTCCATTAACGACACTGATAGGGTTTCAGAGAGTTTAATGCTCTCCAATCAGACCAAGACTGCAAATATTCCACTTATGCGTGACATTCGAGCCTTTTGAAGCTAATTAAGAGGGAAGCATCTGGCAAAATTCCTTGCCTGGTGCCCTTGTATTTCCCAAATACAATAGAGAGAGGTTATCCTCTCACCTTCTTGCTTTACTACTCCTTTTCTTGCCGAGCTCCGCCTTCGCCAAGCTGCTTCAATCTTTCTTTCTTGCTTACCTTCTTCTGCTCAATACCTTTCACTCGTTCGCTTTTCTCTTCTTACTTGAATGTCGAGAGCAAGAGATCATGAGCCCTTCTTCTTCTTCTCAAGCTACTCCCTGCCCTCTCCTTCCCTCATTACCTTGGTCGAGGTTGAGGTCAAGGATGAGAGAGAGAAAAAGAGAGAGAGCTGAGAGACCCGTCCTCCCTTCTTGCTTTTTCTTATAAGCCTTGCTCACTAAGGACGAGAGAGAGAGAGAGAGAGAGAGAGAGAGAGAGAGAGAGAGAGAGAGAGAGAGAGAGAGAGAGTGAGCCGATCTCCTCTTCCTCCTTCGTTGCTTCTCCCTCCGTTACCACCTCACGCTCATGCTCCTCATGTCTTGCCCCCACATGCCCTCGTTCAATTCTCTTTTCTCTCTACACGTCCTCTTTCTCCTCCCTTCCATGCCCTAAAAAAAACCCTCTATTTCAAGCTTTCCCCCTCCCTTAGCAACATCAGCGTCGTCGTTGCTAGGGAGCGCAAAAATTGCCCCTTGATGAGGTGGTAGCTATCTCTTTTTCAACTGCACCGTTCCTGGAAAAATTGGCCCCAAAAAGATTCGCCCTAGCTCGCTCTGCAATTATTCCTTCTTCATCGTCGCCATCTGAGCCTCAGGGTGCCCCATGCGAGTCTCACTTGATCTCTGGCGCTGCTGTTCGCTGCCCACTTGTGCCATCTCCCTTTTTTCTTCCCCTTATACACTAAAAGCCCTATTTTCTTTCCCAATGGGCGGTCATTGGCCCTTGGCCATTCAACCTCGGGGGGTTGGCTTAAGGTTTATGGGCATCTTTAAATAAGTTAATGGGTGGTCTTTGGCTTCATTTGGGCGGGCGGCCCTTAAAGGGCGCTCCATTTGGCATACATATCGACCTCGGGGGTTCACTATGTGTAAAACTACCATATCACGAGCGTTCAAGACATGTTTGTAAAACCCTTTCTCTGTAAATTTTGTTAGGAATATAATGTATTCTTTTCTTTTAAAATATGTAAGTTTTTCTCAAATTTGAGAAAATAATGTCCTTCTATATATATATTTCTGTAAGTTCTAAGAACTTTAAATACCCTTCTATTGAACTCGCGTGATAGGTTACATTTTTCTTAGGTGACCTCCCTGGGATATCGACTAAAACATTGTCAAGCTTAACATTTTTATTCAACAGTCCTTAACTAACATTATCATCGTGAAATTCGCGGACCGTATCTATTTCTTGTATGATCCTACATGCCCTTAAGATGCAGGTATAGGTGATTGCATTCGTCGGAAAGCCACTACAAGCTATGCTTAACATTAGCGACGCTCATACTGTGACGCTTAAACATGAAAATGCACGGCGTCTCTATAGGCGTCGCTATGTTACTTAACATAGTGACGCCTATAGCGACACCGACAGGGCTAAAAAAGTAACCGAGAGCATCCGAAAACTCAGATCTCAGATCTGAGTTTTCGACGCACGCACAAGCAAGCAAGGTAACGCTCTCCCTCTCTCTCTCTCTTTCTTCTCCACACACACACGAGGAGAGGAAGGAGAGCCAGATATGCTCCTTCCCTCTCCTCACTCTCATATTCCCTTCCCCTCTTTCTCTCTCTCCTTCTCACACACACACACACACACACACACACGAGGAGAGGAAGGAGAGCCAGGTATGCTCCTTCCCTCTCCTCACTCTCATGGTCCCTTCCCCTCTTTCTCTCTCTCTCTCTTTCACACACACACACACACACACATTGTGTTTTTGAGAGAGAGAGAGATAGAACGAGAGAGAGAGAGAGAGAGAGAGAGAGAGAGAGAGCACAAGCATAAACAAAAAATGCACACACATGCATACACAAAGAAAGCACACACACATTGAGAGAGGAAAAGAGAGAGAGCATGCATAAACCAAAAATGCGCACACACACATGTATAATCAAAGAAAGCACACACACATTGAGAGAGGAAAAGATATATATATATATATATAACAAAGAGAGAGAGAGAGAGAGAGAGAGAGAAAAGAAGAAGAAGAAGAAGAAGAGAGTCTTAACATCGTAGGAAAGTATCCCAAGAGACCTTAAAGATCTAGTCGACAGGAGTTGAACTCAAGACATGATATTCATAAGAGAAATGGCATAACCAATCTATCACACTTCGGTGATAGAAAAGTTATACCATTTTTCTCCTTTTTTTATTGGCGTGCACACACACCCGAGAAGAAGAGAGTTTAATTTAACATCATAGGAAACTCATTAAAGAGACCTAAAAATCTAGCCGACGAGGAGTTGAAACCAAGACTTGTTATTCAAGAGGAAAATGGCATAACCAATCTACCACACTTGGGTGATAGAAAGGTTATACCATTTTTCTCTTTTTACTGGCACACACACACCCACACACACACACACACAAGAAGAAGAGAGTTTTAACGTCGTTGGAAACTATCCCAAAAGACGTTAAAGATTAGGTTACATTAGAAAATTTCGGAGGTCATTTGGAGGGCCTTGTAAGAAATTGTATTTCTCTCTCTAGAAACTTATTTTAAAATGCACTTGCACCTTGTGAGTACATCCAAAAGGACAACCAGACACTCTAAAAAGTAGATTTATATTCCCAATCGTCCTTGAAAACGGTCACTTTTTTATTTAATACGAGCGTCTTTTTCAGGAGGCAGGTGCGGCGCATTCAATGCAGCTTACGTCATCACTAGAACTTGAAAAGTCACAAACTATCAAACAGTGATAGATTTTGAGTCTTTTGACACCACCAATGCGTCCGGAACGCCAAAATACCCCAGAAACGAATTTCTACTTGTCTCGTTCCGACATCCGGAGAGGCAAAAAATGTCAAAAAATCCCAAAAAATGGGCTTTTTACTTAACGCGCGCGAGGAGGCATTCTAAAATTCTAGAATGCCCCCCTGCGCGCCGTTAGTACAAAGTTTCTTTTAGTGGTTTTTGGACACTTATCTTTCAAGAAAGCCCCTTTTTAGAGGTTTTTTGATATTTTAATGGCTTTTGGACACTTCCTCTCAAAAAGCTCCCTAAAAAGAGAAAAAAATGGGCTTTTTACTTAAGGCGCGCGAGGAGGCATTCTAAAATTCTAAAATGCCCCCCTGTGCGCCGTTAGCACAAAGCTTCTTTTAGTAGTTTTTGGACACTTATCTTTCAAAATAGCCCCTTTTTAGAGGTTTTTTGACATTTTTCTCTCAAAAAGCTCCCCAAAAAGATAAAAAAGGGACTTTTTACTTACGGCGCGCGAGGAGGCATTTCAAAATTTTGGAATGCCTTCTCGCGCGCCGTTAGTAAAATTTTCTTTTACGGATTTTTGACATTTTTTGCCTCTTTGGATGTCGGAGCGAGGCAATTAGACATTCATTTCTAGGATATTTGGGCGTTCCGGATGCATTGACAGTATCAAAAGTTTCAAAATCTTCCACCGATAGTTTTGTGACTTTTTGAGTTCCAGTGATGACGTAAGCCGTATTAAATGCACCGCATGTACCTTCTGAAAAAGGCGCTCGCATTAAATGAAAGAGAGTGGTTGTCTTCAAGGACCACTAGATTATTAAATGAGGAGAGAGACACCTTTTATATTTTTGTTAATATCAATCTAGTTTTCTACGTAACGTAGGCTCTTCTCTCATTGGAGGAGCTTATTTTCCTCTCTCTTCCAAAAGGCCCTCCAAAAGACCTCCGAAATCTCCTAATGGATGTAGACTTTCGTTAAATTAGATTTAGGTTTATTTAAGTTAAATTAAATTAGGTTTATGTTTATTTTTAGTTAGATTTACGTTTGATTAAATTTATGTTTATTTACGTTAGATTTAGATTTACGTTATATTAGATTAGATTTAGGTTTATTAATTTAAGTTTAGGGTTGTTATATTAAATTAGATTTAGGTTATTTAATTAAGGTTAGGAGAAATGGCGAGGAAATCGTTTAAGATAAGGTTAGAAGAAATGGCGAGAAAATTTACTGCGCTCACAACCTCGACAGTCCATGCGGACCAGCAATTCCATCTGCATGTTCGACTGCTCCTACCATACAATAAGCCGTCATGTTCAGCTAATGGAAGAGCAAATTGAGCATACACATAAATTAGTGATGCAAGATGACGATTTCAAGGGTCACACACACATACACACACACACACACACACACACACACCACGCACATCCCTTAAAATCTTGAATAAGAATTAAGTGCCTTGAGCAGACATCAGCTACATTGCAAGAATGACGTACCTGCATGCTACAAACAAAGATCTACTATGAAAAGATGTTAAGATGCTGTGAAATGCTACAGCTAGAGAAGAGGCAAAGGGGTTTTGTCCACTACATGCAGTCTCATGTAGACGTGGGTGTGTAGATTTCTTGTACCCACAAATATAGGCATTGACCAATAAAGATGAGATTATAACCCAGTGGTTCTGATCTCCGTGCACCTCGAGACCGAGGTGTGCGGGGATTGGACATGACTAGAGAATGTGAGGTAGTTAAAGTGTGAACACACACACACACACACACACACACAGAGAGAGAGAGAGAGAGAGAGATAAAAGATTCTAAATGTCAATAGAAGATTAAATTTGTTGTCCACGTTATAAGATGTTTTCCCTCATTATGAGTAGTGACGAGGATGTGGGGCCGTCCAACCGAAACACCTATCTCTCAATGAGGATCTTATGTCCTTGTAACCATTGCAAGCATGCTGTGCGACGGACAAGACGCGTTTCTTTGCAGCACGTTCGCGAATTTGGCGAGTTCGATCCATCTATTATAGATCGAGTTGTTGCCAATTATAACTCGTCGGACTCTGATGCTGGCCAACAGGCAACAATCTTACAACCCAATAGACGTGTTCGCAGGCGCTTTGGTCAAGCAGCATATGTGAGGCCACAAGATGTAGCCTCTGACAGCTCGGGGGATGATCATGCAGACGACATTCCCAACGAGGCAATGTTTGAGCCCAAAATTGATGAAATGATCGAGACGATCATGGATTCAGAAAGGCTTGTCTATGATGATATGAAAAGTGAAGCCGATACGCCATTGTATAAGTGAGCACGTGTGTCTAGATTGAAAGCGCTCCTGGTTCTTCTCAACATGCAGACAAAGTGTGGATGGAGTGACACTAGCGTCACAGTGCTTTTCAGGTGATCTATTACAATTAGTTTACTTTAATAAACTCTAAATGTATAATGATCTGATAGATTTTTACACAATTGTACCGTATTGTGTGGAGGTAGCTCTAAACACTTTACGACAGGAGTGAGAGGGACCCTCATTCATTGCTCCACACTGGCTAAACCGAACGCCTTGAGTTCCTAGACCATGTTGTTCCCATGTGACCACATGTGCCAAATTGAACTCTACAAGTAGGTTTGTAACAGCATAAGGCTGCGCCAAGATAGATTGGACACTTGGCCCAAAATATGTTGTACCGACATGCCCTTGGCATGGCTCTGTAACATTCAAGCGTACTTGTACGTCTTGAAAAACCAAGCAGAGCATACTAAAAATGGAATAAAACCAAATCCTTCGTTTCGGAGTCCTCAGCGCGCTCTGAAGCTTCGGTGTCGACGCCACGATCTTCACACGCGTCTAGGCACCGGTTCTCTAGTGGTGGCAGTGGCGGTGGCGGTTGTTGTGGGGGTGGCGCCACCGATGCTTCGACACCGCCTCGTGTTCAACGAGGCTCTTTACCCTCCCCTTCTTTGCCCGTCCCGACACCAGCCACGGCATCGCCATCGACACCAGGTTTTGCGCGGCTGAGTGCCGTTCCCCACAGCTACACACCACTAGCTACTCCTCCAGGAGTCACTCCAGTGGACACTCCTCGCTTCGAGGCTCAAGACTCCAGTGGAGACACCTGGCGTCCGTACCCCCGTTGACACACCGCTAGAGACCCCTGTCGAGACACCCAGGTTCACGCGTCAGCGGCGACGAGAGGGCTTGCCTTACTCCGTCGACTTCAGCGGCGGCATCATCTTGGATGATGACGGCAAGAAGGTGATTGCGTGCATCCGCGGTCTTTGCTCTCAGGTTTTTAGACACTACATACTAAACACCTGGAGTGAAGTACCAAATGAATTAAAGGACAGAGTCATCAGCATGCTTCATGACGAGTTTCCCATTCCAACACGGGATGAACGCTTCAATGAAGATGTGATGAAGGTTCGAATGCGCGAATACTACAAGCATAAGCGTTCCGAAGTGCAAAAAGCAATCAAGCATGGGTGGAACATACGAGATTGGCTGGCCAAAGAAGATTGGAAGCATGCGAAGAAAGAAGCGCGCGAGAATCCCGACAAGTGGAAGCAACAAAAGGAGGCAGCCAGAGCGCGAGTAGAGGCAGGGAGCTCGCACCACTTGGGGAGCGGCGGGTGGACATCATTTGAGGCCGATTTTGTAAGTGTTTTCGCATCTATGTTCGATAGTTTAGGGTTTATGGGATTTGAAATTCTAACATAATGGATTCTTTGTATGTTTTGACAGTGGTCGTTTACAGGACATGATCCCACTCTGTACGAGCGTGAGTACGCACGCAGGAAGGGCTTAAACGCCCTTATAGACATCCTGACTTCTCGCGGCGGTATGGTTAGTATTAGGGTTTATTCTTTTCTATTTATTGTATTGTTTTATAAATGTTTCTCGCTATATGTTTATACTTACAATGGACTATCTTATTGTTTTTTTTTTGCAAAATCCGACAGATACGCCGCTTGGACGCGATGAGATGTCTGATTAGACGACGTCAGTTTAGCCATAGCTAGATAGCATTAGTTTCTTTTTGTCCTAACTTATGATCATGAGACCATGTAACTATGTATTTTTGAAAACCATGTACATTTTTTAAATAATGACAATGGTTTGTAACTATTACATTTGCAATGATTAACAATCAAGTGATTTTGATGTTGTGTACAATTGTCATTTATTTACTTCCATCAATTCACGCTTGTCATTTTTGTATCTTTATTTTTCAAACAATACGTACTATGGATGTTGGAGTTAATGATTATATTGTCTTGTGGGTGACTATTTTGGGTCTATATTTACCTTTGCACTTTTTTTCAAAGATAAATAGACCAATAAAACATTCAATATGGTTGATGGGTGGCAGGGCATTCAATGCCCTGCCCCCAAAAAATTTTAATCTCGGGCGTCGCTATATTAGGCTCTGTAGCGTCGCTATCTATGGCCCTGCAGCGTCGCTATATAGCGACGCTTATCGTGACTGCAATAGCGATTACTATAGCAACGTTCTCTTATCGACGCTTTTAGCGACGCCGGGGGTTTAAAAAACCCACTGTATTTTCGTCGCTATAAGCGTCACAAGAGCACATAACCTCATGTAGTGAGCATTTCCTTCACATATAGTTAATTTCCCTAGAGATTCCTTGCTGCAACCAGGATGGGTATATCTTGCAATCATTGGTCAGCATAGGATGACATTCCGAACGAACCTCACTGCCGTTAGTCATTGTAGCCAAACTCAATCATCAATATCTTACAGCTCCGGACTCCGATTGGCAAGCTATAAATTTATATAGACTTTTCTGTTGAGAGAGAAGGAGAGCACAGAGATAGAACTCCAAAGTGTGTAAAATACACACATGAGATGATGTATATATAGAGGGGACCCATATATTGAGTAGCTTCGCATATAAGCTCAACATCCCTACTCAAATAAGGGTCCCTAACTGTGGATGAAAAAACCCTTGGGGGATCAAGGGAAAAACCCACAGCTCTATATACACCCACCGTTATATTATAAAAATCATTGAATGTACAAATGTTCATGAGGAGCTAGATCACTCCTTTTACAATGAATATTTTATGAAGAGCTACATCACTCCTTTTACAATGAATGTTTTATAAGGAGTTACATTACTCTTATCCTATCAAATACAATAATGAATACAAAGGATCAATAAAGAGGTGTAAAGGCTATCGATTAGCTCGTAATCAGAAGTGTCTCCGTGACACTACAAGAGGTACTTAATATTAGCGACGCTCGTCGTGCGACGCTCAAATGTGAAAACCCACGGCGTCGTTATAGGTGTCGCTATGCACGTCGCTAAATTATAAGTAGCTTAGCGATGCTCATAGCGACGCCTATAGCGACGCAGTCAGGGGTAAAAAAATAACCGAGAGCGTCCGAAAACTCAGATCTCATATCTGAGTTTTCGGCGTGCGCTCAAGCAAGCGAAGGTAACGCGTGCTCTCCCTCTCTCTCTCTCTCTTTCTTCTCCACACACACACACACACACGAGGAGAGGAAAGAGATCCAGGTATGCTCCTTTCCTCTCCTCACTCTCATGTTCCCTTCCCCTCTTTCTCTCTCCCTCTCTCTCTCTCTCTCACACACACACACGCACACATTGTGTTTTTGAGCGAAAGAGAGAGAGAGAGAGAGAGAGAGAGAGAGAGAGAGAGAGCACATGCATAAACAAAAAATGCACACACATGCATAAACAAAGAATGCATACACACATTGAGAGAGGAAAAGAGAGAGAGAGAGAGAGAGAGAGAGAGATAGAGAGAGAGAGAGAGCATGCATAAACAAAAAATGCGCACACACATGCATAAACAAAGAATGCACACACACATTGAGAGAGGAATCGAGAGAGAGAGAGAGAGAGAGAGAGAGAGAGAGAGAAGAAGAAGAAGAAGAAGAAGAGAGTCTTAACAACGTAGGTGTTGAGGTTATATGTGAAGCTACTCAATATATGACTTCTCTATATATGGCACCCAGGTCCCCTCTATATATACATAATCTCATGTGTGTATTCTACACACTTTGGGGTTCTATTTCTGTGCTCTCTCTTTCTCTTTCAACATGGTATCAGAGCAGTAAGTTTTTGTTTTTGATTTCTCTCCTAATTGAAAACGGTTTTGCAGAAGGAAGTTTACAATGTGGTCTACAACTTTACAGAAGGAAGTTTTTTCAAATTCTTCACCGATTTTGAGTTATCAATCGCGGACTGCGTACATGCCTGAAAAGCATAATCCGCTTTTTGTTTTTTATTTTTGTGCTAATTGAAAACAATTTTGCAGAAACTACCCGATAAAGGGACCGGAATCAATGTGGTCTACAACTTTGAAGAAGGAAGGTTTTTCAAATTCTACACCGATTTTGAGTTATCGTTCGTGGACTGCGTACATACCCGAAAAGCAACTTCTAATTTCTGTTTTTGATTTCTTTGCTAATTGAAAACGATTTTGCAAAAACTACCCGCTGGAGAGATCGGAATCAATGTGGTCTACAGCTTTCTAGAAGGAAGTTTTTTCAAATTCTTCACCGATTTTGAGTTATCATTCGCGGACTGCGTACATGCCTGAAAAGCATGTTCCACTTTTTGTTTTTGATTTTTCTACTAATTGAAAACGATTTTGCAGAAACTACCCAGACGATGGACCAGAATCAATGTGGTCTACAACTTTGCAGATAGACGTTTTTTCAAATTCTACACCGATTTTGAGTTATCGTTCGCGAACTGCGTACATACCCAAAAAGCAACTTCCGCTTTTTGTTTTTGAGCTTTCTCCTGATTGAAAATGATTTTGCAAAAACTACCAGTTGAAGGGACTGGAATCGATGTGATCTACAACTTTGCAGAAGGAAGTTTTTTCAAATTCTGCATCGATTTTGAGTTATTGTTCGCAGACTGCATACAAACGTGAAAAGCAAGTTTCGTTTTATGTTTTGATTTTTCTGCTAATTGAAAACGATTTGAAGAAACTACCCGCGTGAGGGATCGGAATCGATGTGGTCTACAACTTTGCAGAAGAAACTAGCCGCTGCAGACATCGGAATCGATGAGAAACTATTCGCTTGAGCCATCGGAATTGATGTGGTCTATAACTTTGCAGAAGAAAGTTTCTCTAAATTCTGCACCGATTTTGGGTTATCGTTCGCGGACTGTGAATATGTTTGAAAAGCAAATTTTTACTTTTTGCTTTTGATTTTTCTCATAATTGAAAACTTCTCAATTATATTTTTTCTTCATCAATCATATATTTGTTACTGACGTAACTTTGCTGCAGAAGCCAGTTACATATCGTTCCGATTCAGTCGAGCAATTGATGATCGTCCAAATTCTATCGAGCTACTATTGGTACATGATCTTTCGTTATGTGATATACTCGTTCATTGATTCTTGTATAATTATTCTTTTAGAGATATAGTTTTGTCGTTTTATTGATAATTTCTCGTTGATACCATAGTGGTTTTGATGGTACCATGATGATGTTTTGTTAGTACTTTGGTCATGGTGATTTTTGTTGATACCATGATGATATTTCATTGATACCATGGTTATTCTCGGTGATGCCATGATGATGTTTCGTTGATACCATGGTTATTCTCGGTGATTCCATGATGATATTTTGTTAATTCCATGGTGATTTTTGTTGATACCATGATGCTGTTTCATTGATACCATGGTTATTCTCGGTGATACCATGATGTTGTTTCGTTGATACCATGGTTATTCTCAGTGATACCATGATAGCATGGTTATTCTCGGTGATGCCATGATGTTGTTTCGTTGATACAATGATTATTTTCGGTGATATCATGATGCTTTTTGTTGATACCATGATGATTTATTCATTTTTATTGATACAATGATGATGTTTTGTTAATACTTTGATGATATTCATTGATCACTACGTTGATAAATGTTGTTTTATGTAGTATATACACATATCATTTGCATCACGTAATCACGCATCTTGTACTTTTATGTTCATACTCTATGTACCATATGTTTTCGTGCGTATATATGTCGTCAAAAGAGTGGTGTCGCGAACCATCTTTTATGGCATTGTGAACGTAAATTATTTCACTAACGATGCTAATAATTTTCATGACTATGTTTTTGTTTTAGTCTATGATCTATGTAGGATTCATCAAAGAATTGATTTTATGAAGACAAACTTGGTGAGAATAAAAGATTTATGAAGATATGTTTGGTGATACGATAGTGATGACAAGCTACATAGCAGATTCATGGAGACACTTTTGATGACGAGCTAATCGATAGCCTTTACACCTCTTTATTGAACCTTTGTATTCATTATTGTATTTGATACGATAGGAGTAATGTAACTCCTCATAAAACATTCACTGTAAAAGAAGTGATGTAGCTCCTCATAAAATATTCATTGTAAAAGGAGTGATGTAGCTCCTCATGAACATTTGTATATTCAATGATTTGTATAATATAACGGTGGGTGTATATAGAGCTGTGGGTTTTTCCCTTATTCCCCCAGGGGTTTTTTCATCCACAGTTAAGGACCCTTATTTGAGCGGGGGTGTTGAGCTTATATGTGAAGCTACTCAATATATGGATTCTCTATATATGGCACCCAAGTCCCCTCTATATATACATCATCTCATGTGTGTATTCTACACACTTTGGGGTTCTATTTTTGTGCTCTCTCTTTCTCTTTCAACAGTAGGAAACTATCCCAAGAGACCTTAAAGATCTAGTCAAGGAGGAGATGAACTCAAGACCTGTTATTCATGAGGGAAATGGCATAACCAATCTATCACACTTGGGTGATAGAAAAGTTATACCATCTTTCTCCTTTTATTGGCGTGCATACACACACACACACACATACACACACACCCGAGAAGAAGAGAGTTTAATTTAACGTCGTAGGAAACTAATTCAAGAGACCTTAAAGATCTAGCCGACGAGGAGTTGAACTCAAGACCTGTTATTCAAGAGGGAAATGGCATAACCAATCTACCACACTTGGGTGATAGAAAGATTATACCATTTTTCTCTTTTTATTGGCACAAACACACCCACACACACACACACACGAGAAGAAGAGAGTTTTAAAATCTTAGGAAACTATCCCAAAAGACGTTAAAGATTAGGTTAGATGTAGACTTACATTAGATTAGATTTAGGTTTATTTAAGTTAAATTACATTAGATTTATGTTTATTTTTAGTTAGATTTAAGTTTGATTAGATTTAGGTTTATTTACGTTAAATTTAGATTTACGTTATATTAGATTAGATTTAGGTTTATTTACGTTAGATTTAGATTTACATTATATTAGATTAGATTTAGGTTTATTTACGTTATTTACATGTTATTGAACAGGGAAATGACGTAACCAATCTACCACACTTGGGTGATAGAAAGATTATACCATTTTCCTCTTTTTATCGTTTAAGATAAGGTTAGATTTAGATTTAGGTTTATTTAAGTTAGATTAGATTAGATTTAGGTTTATTTTGAGTACACCGAAGGATTATACTGCCTACGCGTTTGAGAGTGGTGTCCCGACCATTGTGTCGGAGATGCTTAGGAGTGACCCGAACACTACGTCAGGGTCACCTAGAGGCCTGGATAATAAGAATTCATCGGACAAGGTTGCTATAGTTCACGAGAGGGACATGTCAAAGTGATACGTCTACCTCATCAATCGTATGCCTGATGAGACCATTATGACCCTAGTGTACATTGGTATCAGAGTCCCTAGTGTACATTGGAGAGTGGCTAGACGGATTTGATAAAGCCCGGGACACGCTATGGCGAACCATAGATGATGAGCGTATATCTGGGATTGTCATGTGAAATCTTGGTGTTGAGAAGAAGATGACGGAAGATCTAGAGGCTAAAATCAACCGATTTTGCATGCTTCACAATCCAGTGATGCAAAAGTGAATTTCACAATATGAGGATGCAAAGCAAAGAGCGACAAAGGGCACGAATCGAGTGGAGACGGGGAAGACGACCACCAATGCACTATCCGATGGGTCTGGAGAGCCAACCAACATTCATGAGCTTAAAATGGTTGCACAACCAATTGAAAAGCGCACAACAGTGCGGTGAAGAAGTGACTGAGGAAGAGTGGGAGTACTCTCGGGGTTGCGCGACCAAGGTAAGTTTGCGATGTACGACTAGTGACTTTCTAGATGGTTGAACAGCCACTCATAATCTTTGCTCGTAACTTATGAGTCATACACAACAGCATGGTGTAAAGGTCGACATTTTAGGGTGGAACGGATCGACAGAAAGCGTTTTACTCAAGATTGTGGAATCATGGCAAAATTTGAAGAGTCTAGTCGACGGCGGTCCTCTGATGCAGATCCTGTGGTGGCGGAACTCACTTTCTTCGGCACGCTACAAGAGATTTTGAGGATTGATTATAGATGTTTTTTTGTCGACTTGTTTGACGTGCAATGGTTCAAAATAATCATGGAGGGTCGCAACGCTACTGTGCGTAGAGGAGAGTTTGGTTTTCTTGAGGTGGATTCAACTAAGAAATGGACTGACCTAAGAGACACTTTCATACTACCCGAGCATTGTGAACAAGTACGTATGTAAATAGTTAACATCCCATTTTAGAATTTATGTGCTTAGAAGCTCTCATGTAAGTTATGTGGCTCTGGTAGGTGATATTTCATCCTACAAAGTCTGCATCAAACTGGTGGTACGTCATAGAGGTAGCCCCTCATATTGCACGGACGTATGAAGGCTACCATGTGCCAATCACAGCGGCATCAATGGAGGAGATCGGAGAAGATGCTCAATCAGAAGCCGTTGAGGTGGTGCCAGACCAACATCAAGCTGCTACTCTCTATGGGGTGCATGCAGAGGATCTACAAAATGAAACGGAGGATATCTGTTTAAACGGAGAGCTCTATATAGATATAGGAAGTTATGTTGAGCTATGCGAGGATGAGAGAGAGATCTCTTAAAGCCATAAATATTGTATTTGAACAATTTTGCTCCGTTTTGTAAAAACTATGTCTCTTTAAGTACCTTCTATGTTGTAAAACGCTCTTTTGATTTTGCACTCACATCCTGGGCAATCCATGGCCACATGCTGCTCCACCACCTGGTTTTTCGACTGCAAGATTTGATTGTATGTGCGCTCTCTCTTTCTCTCTCTCTCTTGATTGAAAATTCTGAGTTATCGACTTGCCTCTTCCATCACTCAAGTTGAATAGAAGAAGAACGCGTTCTGTTGCTACAAGCACCTTCAAGTTTTGCTCCATTTTATAATATATATTGTGTTCACGTGGCTTTTTGTCCATTTCTATATATATGCGTCATTGTATTTAATGGTCTTTGCGTCCACTCCAGGTACGTATGCTCTAGGTATGTTCTCACAAGCAGGGATAACGAGCACTGCGCTCCTCCTCTCTCTCTCTCTCTCTATCTATCTATCTACTTGTCCATGTTTTCTACTCCATTCATTCAATATTAAGTTTAAATGTTCGTGTGTTTAATGTAGGTATGGATGATGAGGAGTTTCTTTCTTCTTTGTCACCCTAGCAGAGACAGTGGTACGTGGAGCGTCATCGCTCTGGCGCACCATCGCGCGTTCCTACTCCATCCGCATCTCCCTCTATTTCGGAGCATTCAGCGCGCTCCGAAGCTTCAGTGTCGACGAGACGATCTTCACACTCGTCTAGGCACCGGCGCTCTAGTGGTGGCGGTGGTGGTTGTTGTGGGGATGCCGCCGCCGATGCTTCGACACCGCCTCATGTTCGACGAGGCTCTTTACCCTCCCCTGCTTCTGCAGCAAAGTTACGTCAGTAAAAAATATATGATTGATGAAGAGAAAATATAATTGAGAAATTTTCAATTATGAGGAAAATCAAAAGCAAAAAGTAAAATTTGCTTTTCAAACATATTTGCAGTACGAGAACGATAACCCAAAATCGGTGCAACATTTAGAGAAAGTTTCTTCTGCAAAGTTGTAGACCACATCGATTCCGATGGCTTGCGCGAATAGTTTCTGCAACATCGTTTTCAATTAGCAGAAAAATCAAAAAACCAAAAATGAAAGTTTCTTTTCAGGCATGTACGCAGTCCGCAAACGATAACTCAAAATCAATGCAGACTTTGAAAAAACTTTCTTCTGCAAAGTTGTAGACCACGTCAATTCTTGTTCCTCAGGGAACTGTTTCTGCAAAATTGTTCTCAATTAGGAGAAAAATCGAACACAAAAAACGAAAGTTGCTTTTCAGACATGTACGCAGTCCGTCAATGATAACTCAAAATCCGTACAGAATTTGGAAAAATTTTCTTCTGCAAAGTTTTAGAACACATTGATTTCGGTGCCCTTGGCGGGTAGTTTCTGCAAAATCATTTTCAATCAGGAGAAAAATCAAAAACAAAAGCGAAGTTGCTTTTCAGACATGTACGCAGTCCGCGAATGATAACTCAAAATCTGTGCAGAATTTGCAAAAACTTTCTTCTGCAAAGTTGTAGACCACATCAATTCCGATGTCTATAGAGGGTAGTTTCTACAAAATCAATTTTAATCAAGAAAAATTTCAAAAACAAAAAGCGAAATTGCTTTTCAGGCATGTACGTAGTGCGCGAACGATAACTCAAAATCGGGGTAGAATTTGAAAAAACTTTCTTCTGCAAAGTTGTAGACCACATCGATTCCGATGTTTCCCATGAAAACTTTCTTCAACATCGTTTTCAATCAGGAGAAAAATCAAAAACATAAAACGAAATTTATTTTCGGACATGTACGCAGTCCGAGAACGATAACTCAAAAATGGTGCAGAATTTAAAACAACTTTCTTGTGCAAAGTTGTAGACTACATCGATTCCATTGCCCTCGGCAGGTAATTTCTGCAACATCGTTTTCAATCATGAGAAAAATTGAAAACAGAAAATGAAAGTTGCTTTTTGGACATGTATGCAGTGCGAGAACGATAACTCAAAATCGGTGCAGAATTTGAAAACACTTTTTTCTGCAAAGTTGTAGACCACATCGATTCCGTTGCCTTTGATGGGTAGTTTCTGCAAAATAGTTTTTGATCAGGAGAAAAATTGAAAACAAAAACGTACTGCTCTGATATCATGTTGAGAGAGAAGGAGACAGCACAGAAATAGAACCCCAAAGTGTGTAAAATACACACATGAGATGATGTATATATAAAGGCGACCCATTTATTGAGTAGCTTCATATATAAGCTCAACATTTTCAAGCTACATAGAAGGCATACAAACCCTACTAAGGCTGTAAAATTCCCAGATGGCACATCAACCGAGCGGACCGGACTGGTACGGAGTCGGCCCTCGGTGAATCTTTAACGGACAACATCTTGGCAACCAAAAATTCGATCACTGATCTGTAAAAATCGACGTGCCCCACAAAGTGAGCACTTCAGGCCCATGCATTCATTTCATTTATGTACCCTCACCGACAGTTACTCAATCCGGTACGGATGTGCAATTGACTCAAACTTCAAACTGCCATAACTTTTGCATCGTAGCTCCAATCGACAAGCCGTAAAGACATGCCGGTAGAGCACTTCAAGCACTACAATTATAGATCATAATCTCTAACTGTGCTCACTTCAAACATACTCTTTTTTAGCATCATTAAGGCATTTGTTGGCCCTTTAAAGCCGCATCTGGTATACATTAACCGTAAAAATAGCTTGTTACCAAGCCCTAAACTCTGATCATTAATCAGGTAAGCTTCAAATAAGCTCGGCGTGCATTTTTCTGGCATCTTTCTTAGCATGGAAGCGGAGCTGCATGACAACGTCCCCTTCCACATCTTTCCTCAAACTCGCGCTTTTATGCATGCTCTAGGCATCGTCGCTTCTTTTGGCAGCAAATTGGAAGCACCAATCAATGATTTTGTTAAAACAAGACTTGGTAGGGATAAATGGTTTTAAAAAATTTGAGAAGAGGGAAGGCAAGTAGCCGCCCCATGAATTCTGGAACTGCCATGAGGTTGAAAAATGGAAGGTTGGGATGGGTCCACCAGGCTACTAAGAAGGCGGCTTGGATACCATGTTGACGTTTTGAAGAGGGGTGCTCCATGCTTGCCCACACACACAGAGAGGGGGACACACGCATGTGAGAGAGAGAGAGAGAGAGAGAGAGAGAGAGAGAGCACGCATGTGTGTGTGTGTGTGTGTGTGTGTGTGTGTGTGTGTGTGTGTGTGTGTGTGTGTGTGTGTGTGTGAGAGAGAGAGAGAGAGAGAGAGAGAGAGGGTGACGTTGAAAGAGCATTTACGTGTTTGTGTCTGATTGATTAAGTGGTACAACTTTATAATGTATGAAAGGTTACATTTGAAATGCCCTTGGCTATTGGGCGGTGAACATGTGTGTGTGAGTGCTTAAGTGGGTTTGTCCTCCAACAAGTATAGTTTACTAGAAGTAATGAAAACCTATACTATCTCTAATTTTGTGAATTGTGTGGACATGAGTAGTGTTAGTATAGTGGTTATAGAATATGCGTGATAGCTTAGGAGTGGTGGGTTCAAGTCTTGAGATTAATAGAAATCTTCTTTTTTGTAAATTATGTGATATTGTATGCGTGCGCAAAGGGCGCACGGCAAGCCAGGCACACATCGCTAGAGTAGTATGCACGTTTGAGGGTGGAGCATGCCAACCACCATTGAGCATAGACAAGAAACATCAAGGCTGGGTGCGCAACTGAGGGTAAGCACCTTCTGTATTGATCAATCGAGGGGGGAAAAAGCAGCAGTGACATGCGATCTTTTTTCTATATTGAAGAGGTGGCACCTATGTCAACAAAGTTGTTGTGGAGAAGTGGCTTAGTGTATATAAGTGTGTTCAAAGCCACAGGCTCTGCGTGAAAGTTCGATTCTGAACGTACATGTCAGTTTACTAATGGGAAAGATCTGGTCAAAATTTCGAGGTAGTAGAATGTAAGAGGAACACTAGAGGAGCTAGCAAGCTCTAAGGGATTGTTCCTCTTCCATCTTATAGTTGGCTTCTCGTGGAATGCTGCATGTCTTTTCAAAATTTTACCATTTTTTGAAAGTAGGGGAATCTAGTGGCAAAAGCTTCAACTTTTGACCTGTTCAAGTTTGCCCATATTTTCTTTGGTTAGGATTTTTTAAACCTTGAATTATGGGAGGAGAGCGAGAGAGGCATGTAGCCTATGTCAAGGCGAATGGGTAGAGAGATTTTTTTGGATTGCAGACAATAGGGGCAACCAGATTCTGTAAAATTGGAAAAAGAAACGAATCTGAGGTGATACCGATCCTTGTGCAGGAAATGAAAAGAGAATGTCGCGCATAGCCAGTAGAGGAAAGATGCAATGGTGGGTGCGTGCACGATAGTTAGTAGACTCGAAATTATGGGAGGACAAAGAGAGAGGCATGTAGCCTATGTCAAAGCGAACGGGTAGAGAGCTTTTTTTGGATTGCAGAAAATAGGGGCAACCAGATGGCGTAAAATTGGAAAAAGAAACGAATCTGAGGTGATACCGATCACTGTGCAGGAAATGAAAAGAGAATGTCGCACGTAGCCAGTAGAGGAAAGATGCGATGGTGGGTGCGTGCACGATAGTTGGCACACTCGGACAGAGGGAGGGGGGGGGGGATGGTTTGGTTTAAGTCTAGAGTGCAGGTAGTCGACAACATGGGCGTCTATCTAGATGGTTTAGCCCACCTGGCCTAAATTCGTTGCAATTTGGTGAGGGCGAGGGTTCAGGTTCTTGCCGTGCCTTTTGTGAGGTTAAGAGAAAGGGTGAGAGAGAATCCGAGGGAGGTTGCAGTGGGAGTAATCTTACTAATGATTGAATATAATATTAGTCGAAGCCACACTTGAGCGGGTCTTCGCTTGATTGCAAGATACCTTGCTTGGGGTAGTGAAAAACATAAAGGAAATGAAAAAAAAGAGGGGGGGGATTAACAGGTGGTGTGCAGGGAGTGGGAAAGCAAAGCGCAAATAAAAAAAAAAAACAAAACGGAGAGCTGTGGGCAAGCCAGCATTGAGCACAGACAAGAAACACCAAGGCGGGTGTGTAGCTGAGGGATATCACCTTCTGTATTGATCGATCGAGGGGGAAAAAGCAGCATTGACAGGCTATTTCTTTTTATCTATATTGCAAAGAAAGCTCAAGCCGCTAGAATGCAGTAGAGGATAATACCTGGCTAAGAGTCTCTTTCGCTTAAAACTTAATGGGCATATAGAGCAACGAAGCTTGCAACTGAGAATGGGCACTACTAGTAGGAAGTAGTAGTAGCCCCCTTGTTATTTAAGGTACAAGCTTACAATACATGAAGCAATGCTTACAAGAGGCCGCAAAATAGCGCCATGAAAGCTGCACGGAAGAGTAAATATTCATGGATACATTATATTTATACAAGCTGTAGGTGTACTGTTTGGGCACGCTCAGCTCTGGTATAATATAGTTGTACGCAAGGCAGGGACAGCTAGCTAGTATAAATACTAGCTACACGTTCTTGGGAAGTAGCTCGAGGAGCGAAGTGGTTGCGACACAGTTACAAACTGCAATAAGAAGAAGAAATGAAAGCAGGGAGCTGTGGTTAGTTGAAGCTGAACGTCAAATAAATGTAAAGCTAGAAATAGAGAGAGTATAAGAGAGGTAAAAGCTTTCAGAACCAATATATTTGATTTTGGGGAGAAAAACCTGCTTAGCCTGCTAAGCTATGGCTTGAGTGCTTGGGCTGACAAATTAGCTATCAAAACTGTAATCAAAGCTCTGGAAAAACCAGAAGCCGAATAGGCCTGCTTTCTGTTCAGACACCTCAAGAGGTTCCACATAAAAGGGCAAAAACTATGGTGCCACCTCCCGTGGATCACAGTGTTCTTTGGAACACAAGAAATCACCCCCATTGGGTCTACTCTCCTCACATCTCTGTGGCAAGCTTGGGAGAGAGGAAGGCCCAGGTTGGGCTTTAGCCAGGAGCACATAAAGGATCAGAGTATTAGAAAGGAGGAATCGATTTGGTGGACGAGGGACCCTATCCCAAAAATCACCATCCAACAGGCCAGAACAGCCAGGAGAATTCACCTCAAAGGCTTTAGAGTGTGGGAGGATCTATGGTGCAAAACTAATCACTCCTGGCTCACCAACGAGCAACTTATATTGACAGGCCTTCTCCAACCCTGGGAAGTCCAATTGCTGGAAACCAGAATCTAGCAGTTTCCGAGAAGCTTCCAATGGATCTTTGAAGCCGATGTCACCCCATCAGATAAGTGCATTAGATGGAATGGAGGGTGTACTCTTAACAACCCTCAAGATTTCATTTATGAGCTTGTCCCTCCTCTCCACGTCACCCTCAACAGAAGGTGGGGGCTGCATCTCGACAAAAAGCAATGGCTCTTCATGTTCCAGTCGATATGGAACAAAAGTATTCAACCCAAACAGGCCATCCTGCTATGGCTCATCCTCCACAAAGCCTTGTGGACTGGGGCCAAAAGTCAAAAAGCAAACCAGGGAGATGGGATATGTAAACGGTGTAATCGGACGGTGGAAGACATTCCCCACCTCTTTCTCAACTGCCACTTCAACCGCCCCATTCTAGCCCCGCTAGTCAACACCCTTAGTTACCAAATGGATTGGAAACAACTGCTTATAGGAGACTCAGTGGGCGTGCTGTCTGACTTCTAGAATAGATTTAGGGCCGAAATTTTGTGGATAATTTGGAAACTTAGGAACTCTTTCATCTTTGTTCCTAACTTTAAACCCCCCAGTGTGAAATCTTTGTATGCCGGGTGCTCTGTGCAGAACGCCAACTTAAAGCTCGAGCAAATGCGGATTTACCGACAGAGGGTGGCCGTCCTGAGAGACTCCCTTGACTTGTACACAAGAAGTACCAGCAACCTGCAAAGCATGCTGACTGACAACAACTCTCTGGACACCATCCACAATTGGGTGCAAGAAATGAGGAATGAAGTGGCAGAACTGGAGATCAAATATGAAGAAGCGGTGAACTTCGCCAATAGGCTGCAAGACGAGATCGACTGGCTCTAAACCCTGTAAAAGAAAATTTGGCCCTTCTTGTTACTTTTTTGGTATCAATCGACAAAAGAATCGTCAGTTACCCCTTCTCTGTTTATCCAGGGTACTACCTCGCTGTATACTCCCTATTTACCCATTCCTTGGGTGAACAGATGTAACATTTTGTCTCTCTAATTAATGCAAATGCTTATTTGGTATAAAAAAAAGAAGAGAGGTAAATAATAAGTCGCAATGATGATATACTCACCACACGGAGGATCCTCAGACACGCATACACCCGAGTAGCCGGCGGTGCAGTACTGCTGATAAACCCCGCATTTGCCTTGGAAACACGGGCGAAGGGAGATGGGATCGACGTTTCAAAAGGGCGCATGAGGGAAGGCCGTCGATTTTTATGGGTAGCCTATTACGAGCTTTTTTTTGACGGAAGGAGCTTTTGTCCCTGCGTTCACACGAGGCGGACAGCGGGCTGAGGCTTCAGCGTTCACGCGCGGCTGAGTGTTGAGGGTTCACGCGGCGCAAGGAGCGGCTCAGGCTTGGGAAACGCGGGCGCCGATACGTGCGGGGATGGAGGATAAGCCCGTGCAGGTGGAGTCTCTCTCTCTCTCGCTCTCTCTCTCTCTCTCTCTCTCTCTCTCACACACACACAAACACACACACACACACACACACAACGGGGAGAGGGAGTCTCTCTCAATCTCTCTCTCTCTCTCTCTCTCTCTCTCTCTCTCTCTCTCTCTCTCTCTCTCACACACACACACACACACACACAAAACACGGATAGGGAGTCCTTCTATTTCACTATTGGTAAAGCCAACGCCGCCACTAAGGTGTGTCTCTCAGGTAAGTTACCTGCAGCAATACAACCGGCGAGAATTCTTCTACTGTTTATGCTTTTTTCAGTGAAAATAACTTAAAAATATACAATGAGGCAGATGTAGCTCTTACATCATGGTACAGCAAGGATTACACATCGACGGGTCGCTGCAGCCTAGAGGAGATTGAGTTATTGGATGGGAGGTCATCGAGGATTACTGTCAGATTTATGCCTATTGTGGTCCTTATGACCTTTGTGAACCCTCTGACTCTGTTGCATGTGTCCTCTCTCTCTCTCTCTCTCTCTCTCTCTCTCTCTCTCTCTCTCTCTCTCTCTCTCTCTCTCTCTCATTTAGCTCTAAGGAATGAAACCTTGTCCATGACCTCTCCCTCTCAAAGGGACTAGAAAAACCACCCTTATATAGCCGACTGAGCCTCTATATATAGGACTGTGCTTGTTCGATTGTTGTTCATTGTCACGGGTACATCAATTGCTGATATGCATGAGGCACACCATCATGTCACTTGTGTGGTCAATCTTTTGCATTCCAATTGGTGTGAATGTGTTAAGATATCATGATTGGGCTTGCAAAGACAACCACAAGGGTGAGATGGATCACTTTCTAGTGCAAAACTTAGCGGGGAGTGTAAGAGACATACTGTTGAAGATGTTGCATGCCTTCTTTTTTACTTGGATAAGTGTATGAGTCGTCGAGTCCCATCATACCATGTCATTTTTTACATACAAACAATCATCATGTACCTAGCCGTATACAGTGGGCCTCAAGAGCATTTATTTTTTTTTGTCTTTTTATGAACAGGATAATGATTTCTATTTAGAAGTCACACGTGAGCGTGACAACGCTCTATTGCGATATTGTCATGCATCAGAAGATTGTACACAAAGAAATAGGGGCTTTGACAAAAGAGTAGACATGATGCGTCACTTGGAGACGCATCAAGTATTCATTACTATTCCGAAACGTCCGGGTGGTCGACTAAAGGATGCAGAGGAATATAAGCCAAGCCCCTTGCAATCGCAACGCCAATGTAAAAATCCGTTGAATAATCTGGAATTGAAGATAGCTAATGCTAGAAAAAAGCATCTACGTGATCTAAAGTCCAAAGCTCCATCCATATGGGAAACTCAACAAAGCAGAAAGCAAAGCGGCATCCCATATGAGGAGTGGGAGAGTTCATACATAGAAGAAAGATGGAGGAGTATGAAAAAGGGATGCCAAGTCGAAGAGCCCTCATCGAAAAACATATAAAATCAGGTTACGAAAATTGGGTACGTAAATTGAAAATTATTTTCATTAATTATATGTATCGCTATTGGTCTATTTAGTGATTTTCTATTCTTATTACAGAGAAGAAAGCCTTCAAATAAAGAGAAGGAGCCACATGAGGATGACGATGACGATGACGAGCTTGAAAAAGATGATGTGCTTGGCAAGGACGAAAATATTCACACAACTCTTGTAAGCCGATTGTACATTCCTGAAAGTTAATTCGAGAGTCACGTACTGTAAGCATTAAAAGAGTTTGTGTGTAGCTTACATTGTATTGTATACTTTGGGTATAGACATCAGCTAGAGCTATGGATTCAAATTCACCAATGACTCCATGCAAGGCATTAAATAAAAGAGCTTCTTCCTCTGTTTCAAACTTTAATAGTCATCGAAAGGTAAAAGACAATTCTATAACATATTATTATAAAGGTAGATTATATGTTGCTGTTTTTTATGAAACTAATTGTTGTACTTCACAGAAGCTGCCTTTTTCTAAAAAGAGAAGGACCACACCAATAGAAATCAACTCACCCAATGATAGCTTTGCAAGTCAAAGTGTACACATTACTATTTCAAAGGGTGATTTTGACTGTAAAAGTCCTCCACCAAAGACCACGACATCATTCTTGGACAAGTATGTTTTTTTTCATTATTTCAAAGTCACATATTTGCAGCTGGATATTCAACTTCTGGAATATTTCTTGTTTGTAATTTGCATGTGCATAGTATTAATAGGAGAACAATGTTCCATTTGATTTCTACTCGATATGGCTACTCGGTGGATTGTGACGTTAAAATCATGGATGAGTTTGAGAATGTTGAGGCAAGCACTAGAGCCATGAATTGCTTTTCCTTGTTAGTTGTTTGTCGTATATACAAATTAATTGCCAAGTATAACTTGTTGGTGTGTACTAAGTATGGGAGCTAACTTTTGGACTAGGTGGATAGACTTTACATCCTCCAATGAGATCGTTGAACAAGTGTGGTTTGTTGATAGCTTATGGTACTCATGTGTGCTCTCGATACAAAGTCGTTTAGCGATGGTAAACCTTTTTGGAAAGGTGGACTTGGCTACTCAAATCTTTACCTTTTTTCCCATTGTTGATCGGTAGGCATAATGTATCTTCCACTAGTTTACCAATTTTTGTGCATGTCTCCTATAATTTATTTTTGTTGCAGGTCACATTGGACATTGATTGTGTTTTTCAACGGTCATATGCGTCGCTTTTCGGGATTACCATTTGGGCAAAGTGCTATTTTATATTTCGATTCGCTATCCATGCACTCAATCCATGATTACTTTACTCATGTAGAGAGGTATGTCATATAATATTTGAACTTTCACAGTCGTCGTCGCATAAGTAAAGTAGACGATCATTGTACGCTATATTACTTTTGTATAGAATCCTTGCACACTATGCCGAATATTTTTCTAATGAAACAATAAAAGAGGAGTTGGAAAATATCCGTACCAATTGTTACATCGACACTGTCGAGGTATCATACACTTGTTTATTTCAATGTTTGGTATGGTTTCTCATATGTAGACTATATCTAAAACTTTTTGTTTTATAATAGATACCACAACAACCAAACGGATATGATTGTGGATTTTACGTCATGGCAATTATGAGATATCTGATCATGGGAGCTCTAGAGCACAAAAGACCAAGAAATTGGGTATGCTTTAAGTTTATGTCCATTGCTTGCATCTTCTGTACTTGGACAAAAATTATGTTTTATATCTATGTTTTTTTGCAGCTCTCAAAAAAGTGGTTCACCCATGAAGACGTAGAGAAGCTCAAAGAGGAACTTCAAGGATGGATACGGTCCATGCTAATAAGGGCCATCTCGTCTCCGCCTAAATAGAATTAGCACATTTGTACTTAGGAGAATGATCTACTTTGATCTCCACTTTTATACCTATGACAATGGTCCACATTGACCTCTACTTTTGTACTTTTGTCTCTTGATATGTTATGTCAATTTATTGAAAATTCTCTTGGTAATCACTTAGATGGTTTGCAAGGTATTTTGTGTGTAACCATATGATGTGCCTAGCATTATGATGTACCTCGCAAGGTAATTTTGAGTACTTTTTTAGAAAAATACACCATGATAACATGAAGAATTAATTTCACGTTTAGGAGAATACTTTTCAACAACTTGTAGTATACAATACCGGGCAAAGTAAACTCGGGTACCCGGGATTACTTTTTTACAGATTATGGTACAAAATACCTGGCAAAGTAATCTTGGGTACCCGAGATTACTTCTTTATAGATTATGGTACAAAATACCTGGTGAAGTAATCTCGGGTACCCGAGATTACTTCTTTACAAATTATGGTACAAAATACCTAGCGAAGTAATCTCGGATACCCGAGATTACTTTTTTACAGATTATGGTACAAAATACCTGGCAAAGTAATCTCGGGTACCCGAGATTACTTTTCTATAGATTACAACACAAAATACCTTGCGAAGTAATCTCGGGTACCCAAGATTACTTTTCTAAGATTGTGGCACACAATACCTGTCAAAGTAACATCGAGTGATGACAAAGGAAATATTGGGTACAAAAAATGTGGAAAACAAGTCATTGCGAGAGCTACATTTCGATGACATTATCAAAAGAAATTCAATTCTATTGGAATTGAGTTTCTATATACAAGTACAATCCTAGTAGTAGATGCAAGTGTTTTAATATCCTTACTTGCATCTTGCACACTCAACGTAAATATACGCTCTTCATCATGTGACAAAGGATATTCACATGACTTAATTCTACAGTAAAAACTATTGGAGTCATTACAAACTTGAGAACTTTGTCCAATAAGAGTAGACTCCATCCCATTGGAGTATATCCGTTTTGTTAAGGGCAGCAAAGCATGACATATTTGACAAGAAATTGTTATTGCAGGGTCAACAATAAAGGTTTTCGTGCAACAATGCGGACACCAAACATGAGGTCTTTTGTCAAGCCGGACTCGTTGACGTCCTCGTTGATGCTTTCTTCTAAGAACACCTGTTTGGCGGGACGGTTTTTGAGGTTGAGTGTTGAATGGATTGCTAACTTCTGCATTGTTTTCAAGTTCAAGAAGCCTTTTAGGTTGTCCATGACCAAGCCGACTCTTTGTTACATTTTCTTGAATTTGGCGCACATGACCACTCATTGGCATGTCAACTTGAGATGGAGATGCCAAAGACCGAAGGGTGTCCCTAGCTAGTTGCACTTGGTGTCTGATTAGTTCTTTTTCCTTTCCACTCTTCTTGGAAGAGTCCTCTTGAATGGATGAAAGGACTGTGCGGATATCTCCAGCAAGCATGAACACCGCCTCCTCTTGTACCGACTCACCATTGTGACTGTCTTCATTGTTGGTTTCCTTCATTTCATGGTCATTATCTACTATCAGAAGAATAGCATTTAAGTGGGGTAGATGACGCATAACTATCAGTCGTACACCATATAAGTGTTTGCATTCTGAACTCCAATCTGGACAATCACAGTAATTACTTTGCAAGCTAACGTAGTACCATCGTGTTGGGTATTCATACTCTGAATTTGAAATTGCATCAATATCTCATTTACAATCTTGAGAGTTGAAGGGTCGTTTGTATATCGATGCAAGATTTTCTCACCCTCTCTTAGTCCTGTTGTGTGGGATTTTGATGATCCTTGAATCCCAAATCTTCCGGCATCAGCTACCACAACAATGTATAATATTAGTCACATTCATCCTCACGAATAGTAATCAATGGACAAGTTTTAAACATACCTATTTCTTGTTTTTGTTTGAAGAACCGTATCAAGGTTCCACCCATACGATTTCCGGTTTTGGAGTCTCCCAAAAGGGCATGTAACAACTCTACAATTGAACGGTTAATCCGTGCTTCCAAAAAGGTGTACTTGACATATTTCCAGAATCTCTCTACCAAATTTGTTGTGTCCACATGACCATGGGCGAATAATCTTCCAAACTTTGGCCATCGTTTCCTCCACATACACTGCTCTCCACACCACCCATTTGTGACATATCGGACTATATTTTGATGGCTTTAATATTTTTGCAAGAAGAGTTGGTATCTTCCCACAAAATCGCCTTCTGTGGGGCTATGAATTAGATTTTACATCTCCATGTAAACGTCACTTCGCATCTCCTTTGGAACCTAAATTAGCAAGTAAGAAGAGATGAAACGTTGATACATGATATGCAATGACAAATATGAGATTATACCTGAGGGAGAAGATTTTCGACCCATGCTTTCTTGGTGTGGAACCAGCATAGCAAGACATGACAACTAATTTGATGACGGGTCTGATTCACATCGTACACCCAACAACATGGATCTTCATCAACTACCTTTAATATAGCCTCCAATTCTTGTTGTGATTTATCAATAACCAAAGCACTAGGATGAATATGACCCATTCTGGAGAAAACCAACCGAATGGTTAGCTCCATGGCAATTACTTCATGTTGAGCACCCACATCGGAAGTACATAGCATGAACCATATTGGAATTCCCACACCAAGTTGATTTGGTAGCACAGCTGCAAACAACGGTAGACCAAAAGCATTTGTTTTGAAAGTACTATCAATAGCCCACGCATTGTTTTGAGAAAAACGCATGGCTATCTCAAGCATCCACTCATCCTGTATAATGAGAA
The DNA here is from genome assembly GCF_014529385.1 of Adiantum capillus-veneris. NCBI lineage: Eukaryota > Viridiplantae > Streptophyta > Polypodiopsida > Polypodiales > Pteridaceae > Adiantum > Adiantum capillus-veneris. Next base: position 150,631,450 of record NC_140938.1, read on the forward strand.
TGAAAGGCCTATCTTTTGCATCAATTGCTGATGGATTATATGGTTGAACATATAGCACCTACAAGATAAAACATTGTGAGAGTCACACAATATACTTAGAGACCTCACATAGTTGAACACATTACCTTTTGTTGTTTTTGTAGAGATAAAGCTTCGCTATACATTGTGGTCCAATCATCGTTATTGACTCAATCTACAATAAAACTTGAGAGATGTCATAACTTGTCAACTTCTTGCATATGGTTGGATGATTAGAAGAACGTGGTTTTGAAAAGCACCTTGAATGCGAGCCTGATATGATAACATCCGTATCTCTTTTGGAATCATAAAGAATCGATAGATCACGCGATCAAGTGTGGAAGCCTTTTGCATTTGAAGTTTTTCTTTGGACATTGACATTTGAGCAATGTGACGAGAACTTCCAACGTCAAACAAGTCATCAATGCAACATTTCACAACAAATGGATGAACTGGTAAATGATATAGATCACTTCTTGACCCTGGAATATGTCCCTCATGAATTGGGTTGACTAAAATGCGGACATAAGTGCTACCTTGTGTGAACTCTAGTTGTACCTTGAATGGACAACCACACTTCTTTGATGTTCGCAATCTTTTTATCTTTCCACTTCGTCTACAAACACCTCCTCGATGACATACATAATCAACTTTGACCTTGTCAGGGGTGTGCTTTTTTGAGGATCTCACCTTAACTAGTCTTACCTTGTGATATATCGCAAGACCTTCAAGATAGTTTTCCACATTATCCTTATGCATGTTTGTTATGGTCACTGCTGGCTTGTTGAGATCAAAATTGTTTTGTCGAGTAGAAGCTTCCTGTAATTGATGCTTTCGAACAATGCAACCACAAGAATCAACAAAAGCTTTTATGTAAGCAAGTGGTATGCCATGGCGATGAGAATCAATACACCAATGTGCTTGAAGCGTATCTAATGTGGTTGTGATGCCTTTATGAGCTTCCAAGTTGCCATTGCAATGAGGATCTTTCACAATGCTTTCCCAGTCCTCAATGCATGCAATCTTTAGCTTAGGTTCCACTTTTTGACGTAGATAATGCAAACCACCTTCTTCTTGAACCAAGCAAAGGGCCTCTTGAAGTCTTCGCCATTTTTTTAGATCCAACATTTCGCTTCTATCACACATCTTTATAGCTTCCAATGTTATGGGAATGTCTTCATGTAAAGACCTAATCATCAAATCATATGCTTTTCTATCAAAAGAGTAATATGTTGAAGATAAAAATTGTTGAGGATTTGGAGCAACTCTTGCTTGCTCTTCTTCTTCTTGATCAAGATCTTCTTCGATTGTGCTAGCTTCAAGATAATCTTCAATGCCATCACTCTCTTCATCTTCAAATAACCAATCCATGTCACAAGACTATTATGTGTTCATAATGTAATGAAGTAGATAAAGTGCAGAAGGTATGCCTTTTGTTTGGGTCAAAGAACTTACACCTACACGCACATCAATCTTCAGCTCTCTGGAAAAAAGTAATCTCGGGTACCCGAGATTACTTTTGTACCCGAGATTACTTTTTTCATGAAAGGCGCTCAAATTATGTAGCTTTAAAAGCATCCGTGCTTTTATAATATGATATTTAATGAGAATCTGCAAAATTCCTCACAATGATTGCACACACTTCTCTCCTTCTTATCAAATATATAAAGAAATATTTCGCCGCTATCCCACCCGAGATTGCTTTTTTGACCCGAGATTACTTTTTTAACCCGAGATTACTTTTTTCGCGTTTCGTCAAAATCAACGATCCTCCTTTGCAGATGCATGTATTATCTGATTCTTACCCTTGATCCCATCCCCCTTGCCCGTGTTAGATAGTCTTGAGGCTATAGCGATGCACAAGCAACTACCTTGCCCCAACGCGGGAGTGGCCGGAATAAGCACAGCAGCTAAGGCTAGCAGAATAGCTGCCACAAATAAAGCTCTAGTAATAATTCCCCCCTGCACAGGAGCTAGGGAAGAAGAAACGTCCATGGCTGCAGCTGATTATATTATATACTACTAGTACTAGTAGTACTTCTAGTGCAGTCATGCGCGCGGGATTTTTATATAATAGAAGAAGAAGAAGCCCTAGCGCTACCCAGATACTCCTCCATCTCTCATAGATGTAGTGTTGTTGTAGCCTGAAAGCTGACACGCATGGCCTCGTGGTCGGGTACCATGGGCCATTCTGCTTCACTTGTCCAGAAATATTAAAAAACCCAAAAGCAAGTTTACCGAATCCATCTCCTCTCCATTTAATACACCTTGTCCCAATGATTCTTTTTATTTGTGGGTGCACCTATCACACACACGTTCCTCTCTCTGTCTTTCTCTATTGTTTTGCCCTATAGATTATTTCATTACATCCTTCAAGTCCGGATGGAATGGTTAAACCACCGCTTGAAAAAAAGTATTTTTTTCAGCCTTTATTTTCAGCACTCGATGGAATCAAAACACGACACTTAAAGTGTTCTTTATTTACAAATTTAGATTAAATGCTACTTTCATCAGAACGTGTATAAAAAGCAATTCGCACGAAAGACATGAGAGAGTCTTACCGAAACCCTAGCTATGGCGATTTGACAACACCCATCTCCTCTTCTAGCGCTCGCCATTACTTCCGCTACTCTGTGCCGGACCTCACGTCACCTCCACCTAACCCCTGGCATTCAAGTTTTCCTCTTCACTGCTCTTAATTAGTTCATAATAACAATAACTGCCCCGCGGGAAACATTGGACCTTCCCGCTTGTAGTTCCTACAACGAAGCCCCAAAGACCTCTTTCAAGACGCACTGCAGGCGCTCCTAGAGGAAGTCATTGCTCGCACAGAGGGAGCCATGGCTCTTCGATACGGAGCAGGATTTTTCTTCGTGCAGCCACCCATTTTAGACTTTCGAACAACGGATCATGAATACCATCAAGAGTCTCCCGCTGGATTTTCTACTGGTCCTGCCCGGAGTGATCAACATGGAGGTTGTTGAGGTTCTTCGAGTCAAGGAATCAAATGCATCAACCAGATGCAAGAGGTAGGCTCATTGTTATTCTGCCATCTGCACAAATCAGGAAAACACAGTCAGATCCTGAAGGTCAACGGGCCGTCATTGGAATGATAGCTAGCCGAGGCCCCCTGTAGAATTCCTTAAAGACTGGATAAGAAACCATTAGGGCAGCATTGGAGCAGAAGTTGAGACAGTTGGGTGCTGCCTAAGAACCAATATGTGTTCGTCTTCAACACCCAGGAGATGGCCTTCAGGGTATGTAGTTTAGGGCAATGGCTCATTCGGACGTCCCCCTTGAGTGTGCTCAAATGGAATAAAAAATACAATCCCGAGCGAGATGCATTGACCACCTTTCCTGTATGTGTGGAGTTTCCCAACCTCCCCCTATATTATCACAATCACCTTAGAGTCATCAGATCTGCTATCAACCGTGTGTTGGGAGCTCACCCTAGAGGAGATTTCATCCCCTCATGGCACCTCAAGCCCTTATTGAAATGGACCTATCGGTAGAGCTTTTCGAGAGCATCACCATCACTCTGGATGATAGAGAATCCATGGAACAACTAGTATCCCACAAGTATCTCCCTAATGCCTGTTTTCATTGCGGTACCAAGGGACACTTCATCAGAGAGTGCCTTGTCAAATACCCTGACGCAGGTAACAATACTCTTATTGAAATGGACCTGTCGGTAGAGCTTTCCTAGAGCATCACCATCACTCTAGATGATAGAGAATCCATGGAACAACTAGTATCCCACAAGTATCTCCCTAATGCTTGTTTTCATTGCGGTACCAAGGGACACTTCATCAGAAAGTGCCTTGTCAAATACCCTGACGCAGGTAACAAGAGCCCCCCCAATGCCCGTCAACCAATGGTGCATATAGAATGCACAGATCACTCCTTTGTCGCTCCATGCATCCAAAAGTATCGACTCCACTTCAAATTGATCACGATCATGCTCACCATCCCGTTCAACAGATGAATCATTCATATCATCACCTGCCTCGAAGCTGTCTAGTAGACCTTCCCAACCATAGAAGATGGAAATCTCTTCCAAGAACTCTTGTACCTATTGAATAGTCCACTGCATAGCTATATCCACAAGCATACTCATCACCTATGAAGCACATACCTCTTTTATAAGCTTTTCCATATCCATAGCTTGTGGCTCATCACTTGGCACAATCGAATACATCTTATCTTCAACCAAAGGGGGCACGATTTTTGGGCGAGCAATTTCTGACGAGCGCTTTTTAAGAATCACGCGAGCGGATTCCCAAAAGAAGGGACAATCTACCCATCTCTCTCTCTCTTTTGTTTCCTCTCTCTCTCTCTCTCTCTCTCTCTCTCTCTCTCTCTCTCTCTCTCTCTCCAACTAAAATTTGATTGTCGTTTCACGACCAACTTACATTCAAACAAAAAACACCATGGAATCATTCAATACACTATTAATAGGAGAAACAGAAGTTCCTTACACATAGTTATGGTCTATTTCATAAAGCAAATCCCAAATCTATGTGTTCCATTGCATCAAAAGTAAACACATATGGGGGGTGATACATCATGGGTGACGTGGAGGAAAGAAGGGCGGTGGGGGGCCATATGCTCTCGGAGAAAACAAAGGTCGTGCCAACGAGGGAAGTTCACCAAATGGTGGGGGAACTCCTCCAAATGGCAAAGGGTATGAACTATATGTGGGGGCCCCTGTAGGTAGTGAAAGAGGCAATAAATCAACTCCGGGTGGGGCCTGAGATGTGGAGGCAATGAATGCACTGGGAGACGGTCCAGTTGCATGCCATGCCAAAACTGGGGCCGTAAAAGTGGGATATGGTGCTCCTACTGCGCCCTGACTGCTGAGTGGTGTCGGGAACGGTGGGTCAAGCGGATGAAGTTGCTCGGAGACCTGCTTCAGTTGCTCTGTTACCTGAGCTCTGACACTCCTATGAAACATCAATGTCGAGCCTAAATCGGAAGGTAGGCATTGAGCTGGCTGCAGACAAGCATTGAAAACTGCCCAATCCTTCTCACAACTGATGCAATGTCTACGTAGTAGTAAACATTGTGCTGCCAATGTCCTAAGTCCTGCAAAACAATCCAACACAACATCTCCCATGTCTGTGAAGGTACCTAGTAGCCATCTACAAAAAAAAAAATAACCTTTAGATTTATTATACCTATAATCTTATAGGAACAATCAGAAAAACTTCCAAAAAGTTTCTACCACCTGGCAAATGCTGGACTCCTCTCAACACCTCTACGATAAGGCCGGCCCATACGATGAAGCGTCCACTGTGTGGAATCTAAACCTGGTAGCGTCTCCCACAACATGTCGTCATCTGCAGAGAAGCCACGTACATTTGCTACAATCTCTCCATCCGCTCAATCGTACCTCGGAAGCCGACACCCACCAGTTCTAGGGGGTGAAAAAATGACCAGCAACAAAGTACCAACCTACGAATGGAAGTAAAACATTATTTTTTGACATGCAAACATCGAAGTTACTATTCATTATCAAAACAAAAAAAAAAACATACCCCCTCTAAATAGTCCTGGACAGGCGTACAACTAGACTCCGGCAGCCGTAAGTACAATATACTCAATAACGGAAACCAGCTCCCTCTGCCTTCCAAGAGACAATGGAAAGATGTTCTGCACGACATGTCTCCACAAACATGCCATCAACCAAAAGAAACTCGGATGCCAGAAGGAATACAGCGTCCACAAGCTCACTATCCCATTGGTTCCATAAAGGAACCCCACCCATGCTAGCTGCATGTGGCCTAGTGTGTAAGGGAAAGGTCATGTACACCAAACGTACGTCACCCAATCTCAAGCTGGGGTTCATCTACCCTGTTCCTGATAGAGAGCCCAAGAATCTACGTAGTGACTGCATAGAACTGCATGCAATCTGTGTTAGCACTAAAATTGTGCACATAACTATGATTGTAAATAAGCGTGGCTTACCTGTCACTGCACAACACATCTGGAATAGCTTTTGCCAACTCTTTGGCACTAGCATGCACTGCAAGGTGGCGTGGCTCTACAGTCATATCTGTATGTAGCAACATAATATCAAATATATCTTTCAAGCAATGTTAAAGAGAACAACACAATATTAACCATTTTCACGTACCTGGATGGTTATCTCCCACAACTCTGGCCATGTCTGATAGGTCCTCTGTAGCCCTTCCCACATGCTCGCTCTCACTATCACTAGAAACTACAGCCCTCTTCTTTCTCTTCCCACGTTGCTTATCAGCCGGTTGAGTTTGTGAGTCTTTCTTTGAGTTCTATTTCTTTTTCTCCGGTTTCTTTGATGTGTTTGGAAATAGAGCATCCTCTATCACAACCGCTTTCTTCCGTGACGCACTATGCTCCGCTATTAATTAAAAGAAGAAGAGTTATTGAGCCCATGTTGTATTCCTTCATGGCAAAGGTAAAAACTATATAGAATGGTACAGCTCTTCCTCTTCGGGTGGGTTCTTCTTGTTCGGGTAGTCCAGCCACCAAGGACACTTGAACCACGCTCCCTTTGGCCGCAAGTCCTCTATCCACTCGTCAGGATATTAGCCCGTCTCCTCTCTCTCCAACCTGTTATGGAATTGATATTTTATTATTTATTGCAGGTGCCAGGTGGAAAAGACTGGACCGAACTAGGCTATTGCAAAAGGATATTATATTTTATGTATATTTGATTATTCAAGTGCTCTTATGAGCTTTGTCCATTTATGATTGGCCGGCGAGTTTGTACTCACGATTGACCATTTAAGAAATCTATAAAACAAATATTTGCAAGAGGGAAATGGTCACTCTTGCACGGGGGGAGATTGCATCAGTGTTTGTGGAACTCCACACTCCCGTTTGTAGAAGTGGTATCAGAGCTGAGGCTACGCTCCAGAGATTGCATATTCGGATAACCAAAAGCTAAGTGCTCTTGTTTTCTTTTGGTTTTCAAAATTTATAATTCTATGTTCTTGTCCTATATTAATTTTTCATGAAAATCTGGCTTTAATCCTCCGTTAATTTGTACTTAGTGGAAGATATCTAAATAAGACAATAGAAATGACAATTTTATACTATGAGCAAGTTTACACAATATTAACGTATATATATATATTAATAGCGCGATAAATATCGTCATAGGATCTGTATAGTCGACGAAGAAGAATAGTAGGAGAAGGATTGGAGGTGTTCTGTCATAGGAAGGAGAGGGAATTAAAAGTAACATAAAATTTTAGCATATTCGCAATTTCTCATGGAAACCTGTCCCAAGTTAGGCCCGAAATTTATAACTAACAAGGATATTTTTTTGAGAAAATAAAGGCGTAGGAGATCCATCGTGACCAGCAGATGCATAATATCGCGAGGAGCATGGTAGATCGAGCTCACATGCAGCATGGCGGATAGAGCCAGGCCAATTCAACTATCTCTCAGATTCTCTCTCTTACCCTAGCCAACAACCAACACCCCAAAACATCTGTAGATGACGACTGTGCTACTTTCTCATGAAGTGGCAGTGGTCGCAGTTGACATTGACAAAATACACCATCCCCTGCATGAACAACCGCCCCTTCCGCAGTCTACGGTCCGCAATCATCACGGCCACCTGCCAAGCCAACTATGGCCATCGCGCACGTGCTGCTGGTGTTGAGTGTGTGTGTGTGTGTGGAGGGTTTGGGCGAGCCGTGAGTAATAGAATACGCATGCAGTGGCCGAGGCAGTAACTCTCTGTGATCAAGCGCTAGCTCTCTACGCTTTGATCTTTGACTTGTGGTTCAACCAACCCAATTTCTTTCTAACCACTCCCTTACGGCTGTGAGATTGTCTGCCAACCCACACATGCAATGCATGGGATCCTCCCACTCTCTCTCTCTCTCTCTCTCTCTCTCTCTCTCTCTCTCTCTCTCTCTCTCTCTCTCTCTCTCTCTCTCTCTCTCTCTCTCTCTCTCTCTCTCTCTCTCTCTCTCTCTCTCTCTCTCTCTCTCTCTCTCTCTCTCTCTCTCTCTCTCTCTCTCTCTCTCTCTCTCTCTCTCTCTCTCTCTCTCTCGCAACCAAATCCCTAACTCTCTAGAGCTGCCATGCACACTTTTGACGGAGCAGCCGTTGCATGCAGCAGAAAGGGTCACCACTCTTTTGCTCTCTTTATTATGCATACTAGCACCTAGTCTTGAACGCAGGAGCCGCTCTTCTCTCGCTCTCTCCTACCAATCAACTCCAGTCCGACTCATTCTCTCTCTGTCTCGCCAACCTGAAGTTGATTGGACCAGACCAGACGCATCCCCGACGTACCCATGCAACCATATCTCTCTTTTTGGGACCAAATTCTGGTCGCATCATCGCATGCCGTAGCACAAGATCATGCAATGCACTGGCAATACAAGTTGTGCTTGCATATTACAATGGCATCACAATAAGAAGCAAATGTGGCAGGGACTGCTTACAGAGGCGGACATTGAGGAAGCTCGGCAGCAACCGCTGCAAGACTCAAACGACGTCGGAGCATTCACGATATTGCTTGATGAATTTTTTTTACTTTGCTTCATTTTAATTTTTACCCAGATTGCATGAGTGAGGTCCCATAGGACTTTGGAAGATGGTTATTATACTATTTCATTACATTTCGCTCTCTCTTCTCTCTCCTCCTACGACTCCTTATAGCAACGGACATTGAGGACACTCTCCGGCGACCACTCCAATACTTTCTCCAGATGTCATACATCCACGGGCATTAATGATGATGAAGATGATTTCATTCGATTTCAGTCTGACGCTTTTCAACTTTTAGTTTTAATTTTTTCACTTTAGTCATTTATTTCTGTACCCAAGCATTGGTTTAGATCCACAAGGATTGTATCAACTCGCATCACAAGTAATTTTACCTTTTGATGACATGTAATGTACCCTTTCATCTCACCTTGCTCTCCTTTTCTCCCTCTTTCTGCTCTCCCCGTACCACTACTGTAGAATTAATGGACATTGAAGATGCTCTTTTAGTGACTGATGTACTACTTCCTGCGACAACGCCCATTGTCGAGCATTCTCAGGCATTGACCATGATGATGATATTCCTTTTAGTCTGATGTTTTTAAGCTCTTAGTTTTTACATCTTTCACTTTACTTCATTTTAATTTTGTACCCATATATTGGATTAGATCCATCCGGATTCTGTCCGTTTTGATCTCATTATTCTAAATGTCTAGTCTCTACTCTCACATAGTCAAACATCTCCCTCTGTGAATGTCTCTCCTTGTGTTGCCCCACTCTAGCATAAACAACCTGAGGACTCTCATAACTCTAATTAGTGGTCTCACTCACTAATAGACAATGCAAGTGTCTTCATATCTCATAGTATACTGGACGATGACATATGTGATGTAGCTTTATCTTTTCTCTATACCCTAGCCTCTACTCCCCCCCCCCCCCCCCCAGATTTACATTGACGATATGCCCCATCGACGATTACAATGTGACTAGATGATAATGAATACACAAATTCGACTAGAAGCATAGTGAGGGATATTGACGACGATACAAATTTAAGGTGGGTAACAACACTAATTAAGGCAGAAAGTATTTGGAACACAACTACGAAATGATATGTTGGAGACGACCACAATCATGCTTCATAAAGTGATCATAATACCTAGGTTTATATAACTCTAATTTCTTCAATGGATTCCATCACACTATTTGTAGAGATTTTATTTTACTTATAATCTGTGGATTTTTATGGCATGATTTGCATGATCTTTTTTCGGTACGTAGCACAATATTTTAAGTCCTTTGCGATACCTAGCAATGTTTTTAACATTTTATTTTCAGTTGGTTAACGTTTTAACTAGCACAAGCTGGTACAAAATGTTCTATGCCCATACTCCTACTGCCAACTAGCTCGATTACCACTTTTTGCAACCTCATCTAATTCCGGCTAGGCTATATTGCATGCTCTTTCTGCAATTCCTTGTATCGATCAACGTTATCAAATGTTGCATTGGTGACTTACAATTGGTTTCACTTTTAAAATTTTGAAGATTTTTAAGGTTTCCTCTTCTTCGAATGGCACATTGTTATATTTTACTAGTTGCTGTACAATAGCAGTGCTCAACACTATTACCTTTATTTGGTTTAACACAATTTTAAGGGAATTAAAGTTTCTGTCTTACTTGACCTTAATCAAATGATTTTTATCATGATCTCATTTGTTTTTGTTACATTTCTCTAACTCATTTAAGGATTCACAAAAACCTATGCAGACCATAATGTGAGGACATCCGATAAGTAATCTCTTTATTTCATTTTGCAAATTCATTTTTATAGCTTTCGTACTAATCTCCTAACCATATTTTATTCGATTTTATGATACCCTCTTACACTGCTAAGGTCATGCCCTCTAATTGTATTGAAAGAAATTTTGTTGAGATGATTTGTCAGTAAGCTATGCAGCTACTCATGCGAGCTAAGGTGCTCTGGGATAGTGCACAACCATTTGTAAGTCCTTTGGTGATATACTGCACTGTGATGTCGACAACGTAGTAAATATACTTTTTCTCCTTTATGTCTTGTCTAGTCCATTGGTCACAAGCACATCGATTCGGCAGTTTAGGTAGTGTGTAAATGCTCATCCTAGTGCAGATTCGCCGATTTAGGCAGCATGTCTTATTGGTGTAAACTCGTCGATTTATGCAACACCGATCACAAAATCATGCTCCAGTGCAGTGGTGGCTGGCCACCACTGCAACTGGTATGATTTTGTTACCCGGGTATAGAAAATGAATGATATTTTGGATTTGGATTTGGAAATGGGATTTTGAATTGGTATATGATGATTTTCTATCGCGACAGTAGTTATGGAATTGGACTTGAGATTGATGAGATCAATGGATTATTGAATGATGAGTGTGACCAGTGATATCATGATTCATCAGGGTATGACATATACTGCTTATTCTAGTGGTATGGGACACTAGAATAGGTAGTATGTGGATGACGACAGGCATAAGCAATGTTGTTTAGTTTCATTCATTTTACTATATGCTATTTTTTGACACAAATTTATAATCATTTTTTTTACAAGTATCGTTTGCAGATTTCTTAACTTTGCAAATGAGGACCACTGCTTTCCAACGGAGAGGTATGTTATGGAATTGATATTTTATTATTTATTGCAGCTGCCAGGTGGAAAAGACCATACCGAACTAGGCTATTGCAAAAGGATATTATATTTATGTATATTCAAGTGCTCGTATGAGCTTTGGCCATTTATGATCGGCCGCCTAGTTTGTACTCACAATTGACCATTTAAGAAATCTATAAAACAAATACGTGCAAGAGGGAAATGGTCACTCTTGCACGGGGGGAGATTGCACCCAGTGTCTGTGGAACTCCACCCTCCCATTTGTAGCACGACCTACACCATGCATCGCTGGGGTGCTCGGGAATGGGAAAGACAAGAGCATCTCTCCACCATCTACAAGACAGACCACAATGTTTTGAGCCACCAAGAACAAGATTAGTGTGTCCTAATACATTCTTAATTTGTCAATTAGATGTCAAACCTGTGTATAACAAGCATCGTGCCGTACAAGCAAAATGGGGTTGCTCTTTGGGATCCTGTGTGGACTTGATCCGAGCACTCCACTTCTTGAAGGCCTTCTCAAAGTGCTTGCGTCTGTATGTCAGTAATGTGTGGGAAAGTGTGCAACCATGCCTACCTTCAGCCTTCTCATGTTGGATAGCAACATCATGATTCTCGGCCTCCATTTTCTCGGCCATCTCAAGCACTCTCCTGGAGAGCAGCAAATAATAAGTCACAAGTTACATTATCAACAAATTGCTAGCTGGTGCAGATAATCACTAAATCTAACCTTTCCAATTGCCACCAGTACAGGTGATATCGAAGCCATTGGATCCAGGCCTTCTCCGTCAAACCGATGCCATTCTCCTTCAAGGATGCATCACCGCCTTGGAGAAAATTAAGCAAGCGGCACTTCCTATCAAAGTAAAAGCGAGACTTATTTTTGATTGCTACATAATAAAAAGAGAAATATATCCAATGATTTAAATGACTTTTACTTACTATATCGGGCTAATGCATGCACGCGCAACCTCTGCCACTCTCAAGGATTTCATTTTCGTGATCTTCTCGCCCAACCTATAAATGATATACATTTCTAGAAAAAATCACTGCCATTCTCTGGATTTGCAATGGTGGATATCTCAAGCCCTTGCACGTAAAGTATTGCTCCGTTTGAGATAGCGCTAGATTGATGCTTTCCTCCTATGCGTCAGGTGCCAACTCGTAGTCAAAACTCCCTTTTGATGGCATCCCTTCCGTTTTACTACTAAAAATATGATCGAACTCTTCCTATCATTTGCCAAGGACTCAATCAAAATACACATAATAGGATTTCGCAATCAAAACATATTCTCATTTAGCATTCGTTTAAAGCATACCTTCCAAAGTAGTTGCGCAAGGACAGCCATTGGCAATTTTAGCCACTTTGACTTGTTTGGACCTCTAAAATTCAAATCCCTTTCTGTTGCCAAACGCGCTCTTTCAGGGAATTTTTTGCAAAAGTGTTAGGGTCCACCAACCCTAGCTTTCTCATCATGAAAATATCTTGAGCAGTTGTGTGAGACACTGAAACCCTCGTGGCCTTGTTTAACACTCGATTGTAATTTATATAGTTAAAAAATAAGATGCATTTACATTCATCACAAAAAAAGGGCTCACCTATTGATCATACCCAAAACCAATAAAAACTCCGCTGTCTCATGGGGCTGAAAATCAACTAGAATGCACTCCACCTTTGGTGCCTTCTCAATTGAAATGTCATTCTTGTTCATCCATTGCATCCATGCCTCCAATCGGTGATTACCATCCCAAACCACAAAGTACCTCTCGACCATGTGACTAAGCCCGGGGATTTGGCGAAGCTCCTCATCCAAATCATATGACATTGCAAGATCCCTCGAAGCGTGACCACGACAAGAAAATTGTTTGTGATCCTCCAGAGGAATTCGTTCACTAACAATAAATCTTGCCATGGCTGGTTGGTAGCTTTTGTTTGCAACGGAGAGTTGCAAATCGGCCACATGGTCATCATGCGTGAAGATGGCAGGGTTTGAAAGAAGTCGACATAGAGGCAAGCGTGGAAGTTTGTCACACGGGGGCGTGTGTCCGCCTCTGGCCAATGCGTGGCCAGAGGCAAAGTACACACACACATCACACGCGCCCATGGCCAGGGTGGTAGCCATGGCGGACACACGTCCCGTGTGGTAGCGTGTGCCCGCCCGTGGCCAACCCGCTGGCCATGGATGCTTGGCCGCCCATTGCCAACGCCCCACCCTCCCCCCCCTCTGCCCCCCTTGCGTTAGTGCCCCGCCCCCGCCCATGGACAACGCTCTGGCCCTCCCGCCTGCCTCCACCCCCCTTGCCCCGCCTGCCCCCCCCTGATAGATAGCGCCCCCGCTCCCGCCTCCGTCCCCGCCCTAAGTGGCGGCCCTACACGCAAAACCCGCCTAGCCCCGCCTCTTCTCTCCTTACCCCACCTCCACCAACGCACACGTCCCCCACCCCCCTTCCTCGTCGCCTGAATGGCGTGAGAGGGGGTGGGGAGTACTATCTCCTAAACATTCTCCGACTTACAGCATCTTGCTCCTCTATCCTTAGCACACCCGATTACTCACACATCTCCTTTACACAAACATTAAAAAAAGAAATTAAAATAAATAAATTCACGTGATCACACATCACAAACAAATATTTTGTAATAAATATTTTTTAAAATATTTGATATTTTCTACATTAACTTTTTAAAATAGTAAAATAATATTAATTTTAAATTTATAACGGCTATATTATTAGACGTGAGTATATAAACAATTTGTTTTAGTTTATACAATGTGATCTTGTGATTAATTATTTGCTTAGCATATTATTATGGCTTGCTCTTTATTTTTCTGGGTAAAGAGTTTTCTTATCCTTTTTACAATGGTAAATTTATAATATCTGAATCATTTCTTTTAGAATAAATTTCTCCAATGCAATTTACAACTTTAGATGCAATCATCGAAGTAGGTGATATTGAAATGAATTTTCCTCTTGAGAGGACGCTCAACAATTTGGGTGAATTCATCTATGTACTGGATGAGCAGCTTTCACGTAAATACAAAGTCAACGTATCCCATCAAACACAATATGCCGACTCACCTAGCATGACTCCCATTGCCATTGTGGATAGTCCATCAAAGATGTAATTCGGTCAAAAGGAGTTAATAGATCTATGTACCCCCCCTCAAGTTTTGCCCTCAAACTGCTTCAAAAGGAGTACAAGACAAAAACTCTTACAGTCTGAAAAGAAGGGCACATTGACAAAGCTTTTAATGCAAATACAACAAGTGGAACAAGTTACAGAGATTCCAAGGTCTTACAATGGAGATCTCGGTCTAGAATTTCCACCTACCATGGGAAAGTTGCATCATATGGATGCGTTGGAGTATAAGTATGATCCTCATTTGTGGTCGAAGCCTACTACATCCAATATTGTTTTTCCAGGTGTAGTGTGTCTTAGTCATTGCATAGGATCTCTCAAGTGCATGAATGAAAAATGTGTCCACTTGGTTAATTATCATATTCCCAATACAAATCATTTCAACGGGTACATACAAAAGGCAGCTTCACCCAGGCAATATTGTAAGATTGGAGATAAGAGCCTTACATGACACTTTTGTAAGGCAATTGCTTTCTGTATTGCAACATGTGATTGTGTAGTATACTATGTCATGCCATTCGATGAGACTTCCACTAGAGTCATGATTCATCGTGGCACACATCGACACAATGTGCGCAATGGCATATCCAAAACACTAACGGACAACACCAAGCTGATGGTGCAAAGGATTTTGACTGTTGACCCACACGCACGAGCCAGGAAGGTTCAAATGTGTTTGGCAAAAGAAATTATAAGTACAACACTTCTTTGCAACAACACCAACAAAGTAATTTTAGGCGAGCAATAGCTATTTGCAATCGTTGAGGAGTTGCGGCCATTGGTGCAAGATAATTGGTATGAGAATTTCCTAGATTCTTATTTTGATGCAAAACTCTATGCTAGATTATTTTTTTATCTAAACACTTTTAACATTGATAGGTTTCGGAGGTCAGTATTTGTTTTTACGTAGAGGGGTTAACAAAGAATCGTTTGGCATTGATGCACTCCTAAAACTGAAGTGAGACTGCACATATGATTTTTTCCATGGAAGCCGGTTTCCTGGTCAAGGTATGGAGGGGGAGAAATGTTATGTCTTCAAAATGTCCACAATTGGTCCAGCATCCGGTGTGGACCTAGTTAACCGAATGAGACAAGATCGGGATGGTGATCTTCGACGTGCCTCGATCCAATTTGATCACGCCAGACGTGTTAATGAATGGGTGACTATGTCCTGTCATGTCTATGATCCAAGGTACATGGCGCACCTTAAGAGCTTTGTGGCTTGCCTTTTACTCTCTCTAAAAAAATTTGTTTGCAGTATGCAGGACCTTTTGACTATTGCAACTTGTGAAATGAAACAGGAAGACATGGAAACGCAATGTTTGTTTTGGGAGTGCCTCAATGATGTAATGATATCGTGTGGGTGTGACAAAGATAATTTATTTGGCTACATGGTGGATGAAGCTCAAGCAAATTGAAATGCAATTAGAATTGTTTTCAATGGTGGTGACAAGACCAATACAATGAGCGATCGAGAGCGTTCTTGTCTTCTCCATTGGAAGCAAATGAATCAACACACAATGAAGTATCTGGTGCAAGCTTCTCAACACACACACAAAGAAATATGTGAGAAGTGGAGGCAAGCACCAACAGAAGAGGCTACAGCAACAGCAGAGGCTCGTCTGATACGCCAATGGTGGCATAACGGTCATTGCATAGACCGTAACATTCCATACATGGATTCATGGATTAGTTGGTGGGAAATTCGTATTGCACATTGGGGTGGCATTATGACATGCGTAGAAAGTAGCTCTGATGGACCAAACACTCCACGGACTAACCTTGCGGAGAGCAAGCATTGCAGCTGGCTAGCAAGGGAGGGTTTCCATAAACGCATTTCATTATATGATGCATGTACAAATGACCTTGTGAATTCCATCTTACAGAGCACAAAGGCCATTTCATACAGCCATGGAAAACACATTGGGAAGGGTCCATCAATACAAAAGCTTACGAAACGCCATGAAAAATGTCCTATCCAAGTGATAAGAGCAGTGAATGCGGCTACTGAGGGCACTCCAATGTATAAACAACCAACTCCATTAACAGGAGATAAGGAGACATCAAAGCAAAAACGCAAGCCAAATGAGGTTATCAATGTGGAAGATGATGCATCACATAGGCCTGAGTACAACTCGGTCACTAAAGATCGCAAGAAGTGTAGAAGACCACGTAAAATCAACTTTGCAGAAGAAGGGATATCACAAACCCCAAAATGAAGTATAGGTTTTTGTGGGTAGTATGTAGTTAAGCGCAAGGTCAATGAGGCAATGTAGGCCATACGCCGAACTCCACAAGGTAGTAGGGTCACATGTAGCGGCACGCTAAGAGGAGGACGCAGGTGTGGATGAAGTATAGCATGTTCTAGACTTGGTATACCAGCCCCATCATTTGAAGGATATCGAAAACATCCAAATGGTGTGGTGCGTCAACGGTTTTGGTTTTGTCCGGATCATGTCTTGCATTGCCATATAGTAGACCAGAACATTGAGTTGTAGCCTCAACATCCACCACACACTTGGCTCGTGCATGTGGGCACCAACCTATCGGAGGATGAGGTGCAAATATTGCATGAAGGGGGGTATCAAGTGGAGCTAAGTAGAGAAGGTGTATCTAATGTAATGCCACTTGCTCAAGAAAAAAATATGACAAACTCTCCTTTCAAGTCAAAAGATACATCCACTCCTGAAGGCAGTGCAAGAGCCACAGTGTGAGATGGTCTGTGTGTACGGTATCGGACTTCCATTTTCGAGGATTCTGCTCCCAAGATCAGTTTAGCACTAGCCCTAAGAGCGAAGGTCGTAGAAGAGATATGTGCAGCAGTTGGTGTTAATGAGGTTTTCAAAGTAGAGACGAAAAGTGAACATGGTCATGTCGGGATGTACAAAGTTTGTATTAGCAACCAGCCATCGTGCACATGTCCAGACTTCATGAAACGGGTGTCAAAGCAAAAACCATATCTTGCATGTAAACATTTGTATTTTATTTATCTGCGTGTGCTAGGGCTAAGCCAAAATGAGAACATGTTTATCCATCAACCAATCCTAGCAGATGTTGATATCTTCAGGGCACTGAGCCGAAGTCGGACTTATCCAGGCATGGATGCATAGCATTTGTCAATTCTCACTTTTTCTTAGTATGCTTTACCTAGACAACTGTACTACTTTCTAATTTATCTTATGATGGCCACATTTGGATACATTCATTTGCAGCTATTTTTCATATTT
Organism: Adiantum capillus-veneris; assembly: GCF_014529385.1. Classification (NCBI taxonomy): domain Eukaryota; kingdom Viridiplantae; phylum Streptophyta; class Polypodiopsida; order Polypodiales; family Pteridaceae; genus Adiantum; species Adiantum capillus-veneris. Next base: position 150,648,971 of record NC_140938.1, read on the forward strand.
GAGTACTGGTTGTTTACGTGTCAAATCGTGTAAAAAGTAATATTATATTTCCACAGTGGCTATAAATTCCCATAGCTTGAGTTATTTTTGTGAAAGCGTCCACTAGCTTCCTAGCACACCTCTCTTTCTTTTCACGATGTTCGACGATCTTGACAGTAAAATCAAGTCTGCGTGGGATGTCATGCAATCCATTCCAATGGAGAGGCATTGTATGGAGCCGACTGGTTTAGGGAGTCTCTAAAGGCAACCATCAATGTGTATCACCTCTGTCGATGCCGCAAGGAACTCAATATGCGGAGCTTAATCAATTTGAACGAGACGAGACAATTTTCTTTCTCTTGTTGGAAGAAGATTGGGCTCATCACAGAGGAGGATGAGGAGGAAATGACACAGCAGCTAGGGAACATGGTGAATCTTAATTTTTCACTCGAAGGGAGCACATCAACTCCTAAAACCGGGCCTTCCAGAAGATGAACACTTCTTGCCTATGTAATGCAAGTTTAATAAAATGTAACTTTTTTATTATTAATGGGTGTTCTTGTTTTAAGTACCCTTGTCTCTATTGTTTTTGAAACAATTTGTTTAGCTTCCATATCTTTGACTATGTCTCAACTCTCTCTCTCTCTCTCTCTCTCTCTCTCTCTCTCTCTCTCTCTCTCTCTCTCATAGAGATAGAGATATGAAAAAGACGAAACAGTCGACATGGAGGAAGAGAGAATCTTTTTAGGAATCTGCTCACCTGATTCCTAAAAAGCACTCACCAAAAACCACTTACCTGGAAATATCCCCCAACCAAAGGCTTCTCTACCTGCAACAACTTAATCTTCTCTTCCATATGTGTTGCAACCTCAAGCACGTCCTCTTCAAGACCATCCAAGAAAGTAGATCCATATGGCTCCACTAACTTCTCTTGTATGTCATCTTCATGAACCAATTCTTCTAATACACGCTCTACTGCCATATTTTTAGACAAAAAAAAGGAAGCTCACCCCATACCATTTCATCCTGGAGCATAGCATCAACGAACTCCTCATAGGAGTAGACATATCCACTTTGTTCAAATTCATCACCATCTATCTCTGCCAAGCTTGAACATGGTCCCACTTCATCTTCATCAGGGTGGACTGATCACCTCAGTAGCACTCTTCGTGCAAATCCTCATACATGTTGCACCACTGTAGCATACTCTATGGCTACCGTTAGGAGCACAACCACTAGCAGGGTACCGCACACCACTTTTATGTGCATATCCTATTTCACAGGCTTTGGCTCTTCAATCTTCTCTTCATTTACATTGCCAATTGACATGCCTTCACACACATAGTTAGGAATCTTTACTCTGAGTAAAGCTACACAAGAAAAAGAGAAGCTAAAAAAGAAAGTAAAGCATAAAGGCATCAAGGAAGGAGATCTTGTGCTAAGGTATGACAATTGACTTGATAATCCTTTTGATGCCAAGTTTGAGACTAGATGGTAGGGACCATACATTGTTAAAAAGGATATCACTTCAAGTTACTACTAGCTCATGGACTTCAATGGTAAGAAGCACTCCAGGAAGGTAAATGGGTATTGGTTAAAGCCCTACTTGAGTCGCCTTCTACCAAAGGATCTACCAAGGAATTTCATAGAGCTACTATCTTGTGTAAGTTTTGTTGCACAATGCATGTGTATAACTCAAGCCAAAGTGACATAAGAGCTACAAAATGAGAATCTTGTCAAGATACCAAGTATCACAGAGGACTCAAAACCACTCTCTTTGAAAAAAATGCCTTATGATGGTACATGAATGTATCATCCTCCTCAGGGAGAGTTAATGATAAATATTTTTTGGATATCTTAAATTTCCATAGTGAGCTACCTCAACCTACCAAAATCACCCAAACACTATGGCTATCCCTAGAGTTTCATTGTACATAAGCGTGTGTTAGCTAGGGGACTTTCTCCATGTGCCCTTAAAAACCCTCTACTAACTAGTCGCTCGCTAGTTGAGCAAAAAAAAACAACAAATATAAGTAAAAAAATAAAATATATTATGGGTCATATGCTTGTAAATATTTCATTGTATATAGGGCTAAATATAGGGTTTTTTAAATTGTTATTATTTTGGTAATTATTTAAATATTTTTATATAGGTGTACATTATTTGCCTAAGTATGCTAAGTACATTGACTCACCCTTACCATAATTTTTCTTATCATTGTGAATACTCTTTATTATATCAATACATATTTTCATAAAAGCCTCTCCAAATCTTGGTGCGAACCCACTCTGAGAAAAAATCACAAAAATACCTATCACCTAGTCATTCCCTTTTACTAAATTACCATTTTTCTACATGCACATTTTCTTACTTCTTGTAAATACTCCTTAATCAATAAAACAAAGGAGGGACTTGTCGTTTGATTCCCTATACATATACACACACACACATATATATATAACTATATATATATATATATATATATATATATATAGTTATATATATATATATATATATATATATTCTAATTCATACATATTTTCAAACCCTAAAGAATCTATTAGGTTATGCTTTCATCCAAGGAGGAGCTTACTCTTGGAGGATTATGCCAATTCAACAAAAGGGAGGCCATTGAAGAGTTTTGTAGGAGGACAAACATGCATTTTGGTGAGATTTTTGGCATCCACCTCCACTCCAAATTTGATGAGCTGATCAAAATGACAAATTTTTATCACAAGCTGAATAATCACCTCAAAGTGTTTCATAATTTTTGGAGCTACCATCTGTGAGATATGATTTTTTTGTGGACCCCAATCAGCCCATGTTTTCTCATAAATCACCCTAGTCTTCTCTCACCTCCATTCAATCCCCCCCCCCCACACACACACACACAAACACACACACACACACGCACATACACACACACACATGAACTCATTCCTCTCCATATCTCACTTAAACCTTCACCTTCCATTGTTTCTCTCACCCTCTTCACCATTAACCTCCCTTCTCACTTCCATAACTCTCATATAAACTTTATAGGTACATACACCATCTCTATGTCTCTCTCTATTATCTTTAGATTACAATTCCTTTTACCTCTTCTCTATATACATCAAATTGAGCATCAATCAACATGATTAATTTTTACAAACGAAGGAAATCTCATCAATCAACATCGTCCCTTTCATCATGGTGTTCAACCTTTGAGGTGATGAGGTAAGAAGAGAAGAAGAAGAAGAGGATTGACAGTCATATTTGAGAACCTAAACAAGTAAGCTCAAATTTCTTCAAAGCTTCACCATAACAAGCACTCCCTCACTTCATTTACTCATATTCCCTTAACCATCCACCTCATTCTACCCATTGTAAATGTATCATTAACTTTTTAGTGATTACTAACACGAATCACTAACCTACTAACGCAAAATAGCCATTGACCTAACCATAAAAGGCACCTCACCTCAAGACATGTACATAGTAAAAATCTCTCTCTCTCTCTCTCTCTCTCTCTCTCTCTCTCTCTTCTTCCTTAACACTCTAATTTCACTCTATCTATCATTAATAATTCCTTTCTCTTTAGCCCACATCCATGACTCAAGCAGACAAAGAAGGGCCGCAATGCTTTGTTATTCAAAAGAAATCCTAATCTTGATTAGATTAGCGTATAAATAAGATTATCAATAACCATAATGAGGAGTATCCAACCTATAAATAGACCTCTCTCCTTCTTGTAAATCATCTCCAAGCTCTCATATAGCAGCCCAATACTATAGGCGTGAGGAGAGACTTAGGTGTAGCAACCACTTTGTGAGATTTACACTTTGTGTGAGAAAAGATTTAATGATACACATTGAAAAGTAAGAGAGTGTCAATGCCCTATCTCAAAACACTATTGTACATGATCTTTCTCTATCAACAATTGAGATTTGGTGCCTTAACACTATAATGGTAACCTAACAGGACATAAAAATGTCCTTTCAGGGTTTTGGAAAAAAATTCCAAAACCATATTAGATCCACTGATTTTGAAAAATCCTTTCATGAGCTTATAGTTCAATAACTGCTACATATGGAAAAAATGAGAAACTTGTAATTTTTCTCTTCCCTTGGTCACTACAAGCCTCCAAAGTTGATGGACCAGTGCATTTTGCCCAAAACAACAATTTCTTACGGTTGATTGCATATAAATAAGAGTGGGGATTTTTGTAGGACATGAGATAAAATGCCCCGTTAACTTCAATGGGTTGGTGACCAAAACATATGGTTGCTTTTACCTCACTAATTGTTTTTTGGGCAAAAAAAATAGGTACAAAAAAGTTGCATTTTTGCCATTCTGCGGACCTATCATCAAAGTTTCTATAGTCACCCTCAATACAGAGACTATATACATGTTTTCTTAATTCCCTTTGGGCCTTTGGATTCAAAAGGAGCCATGGAGCATGTCAAAAGGATAGTGGATCTCTTACAATTGGAACCTTCGGGGCAATGATAAAGTGCTAAATACAGCAAACATGAAAAAACTGGGTTTAGCATTATGACCTCTAGAAACCCATAGAAACTACTCAATATCTAGCCAAGTTTGTAGTCTATGATTAGATATGGTTACTACCTACAAAATACACACAATTGGCCTAAGAAACTAGCAATATTGAGAAAGTTATACTTGCCACTCTAAAATGTATCGTATTCTTCAGCAATCAAAAAACTCAACCATCATCATATACTATGCTATATAGCATATTAGGTCCCCCAAAACTTAAGGAAGATTAGCTTTATGTTATATGTTACACTTACACAATAAAAATTGAATTTGGATATCAAGAAAGCCCCCAAAAAAATCATAAAAGTGCTAATTTTGGCCAAAAAACAGGATTATGCAATTCTTGTAAATTGTTCATAACTTTCAATTTTAACACTTAGCTCTCCCTACAAGCATCAAAACATGTTGAGAACTATGAAGGCCTAACCTCTAGCCATCTAAACCTCACAAACATGAAGTTTAGAGTGGTATAGTTGACAAAAATTGGAAAAAAGCCAAAAATAGGACCTGTTTTTTCACACAATTTAGGTTCAAAAATGTTGTGCAAGAGTAAGGTTAATGGTGACATCGATACTCCAAAAAAAATGCTAAGTTTTTTTCAGCTCATAAGGCAACTTTGTGGATATATAGCACCTAGAAATCCATTCTCATACTCTTCAAATAATTCAAGCAAAATGGTCACTTAACAGGACACAAAAGTATCCAAGGACATAAAATTGTCTTGTTACCATTCTAGTGTTAAAGAAGTGCTTGGCTTCACAATCTTTGTCCTTCCACTTGTGTAAAGCTCTTTGGCAAATGCAAGGTGACTTGTGTCTTTTAAGTTTTATCGTTTGAGCTTGTTTGAGAAAGTGCTTAGTGTGTTTTCATTGCCAAACTTGTGTCCATTGTAAGAGGGTATTGTCATGAGAGGGGTCCCACACCCTAAGATAGTGTGTGTGTTGAAAATGTTAAGCATTCACTACGCATTGGGTTAGCTTTTTATACAAGCACTAAAATAGGTTGTGTGCACTTGTGACGTTTTTAGCGACGGAAATACATTGGGTTTTTATACTCCCTGGCGTCACTAAGGATGTCGCTAATAGCATCGATACGGGAACGTCACTATAACCGTCGCTATATGCATCGCTATCACGGTCACTATATACTGAGGCGGTTCGGGGCGGGCAACAAGAGAGGTGACCTCTAAACACCCATCAAGGCTCCCGTGCTGCTCAATTGGGATTGGGGCAACCACAAGCAGAACACAACAACAAACCCACAGCCAAACCCAAACAAGATATGGGCACCACCTAGTTATGGTATGCAAATTAGGACGCAAGAGAGATTTTGTCACAACCAAGAAGATGCACCACAAAACACACACAAGCAACCTCACACCAAGACACACACAAAATGGACCAGAGAGAGCTAGAGCAAAGGGAGAGAGAGAGGAATGGATCTTGCGTAATACCTTATTGGTGACTTGCAAATGGAGATGGTTCGTAGATCTTGTACAAAACTAACTCAATGCTTAGTGAATGCTAAACATTGCCAACATACTCACACTGTCTTAGGGGGTGGGAGACCTCTCACCACAATACCCTCTTATAATGCACACAAAATTGGCAATGAAAAACACATAAAAAAACTTTCTAAAACAAGATCAAATGATAGAAACTCAAAATACACAAGTCACCTTGAATTTCTTAAACCGTACCGCACAAGTGGGAGGGAGAAGATTTGAACATAGAATCACACCTTTGATGCACCAAACCTCAATTTATTGATGATCTTCTTGAGTCATGGATGCGGGCTCAAAAGAGAGCATTATTGATGGTATATAAGGTGAAAGTAGAGTTTTAAGTAAGGAGAGAGAGAGAGAGAGAGAGAGAGAGTTACTCTGCACATGTATTAAGGTGAGGTGTCTTTTATGGTTAGTCAATGGCTATTTTGTGTTAGTATGTTCGTGGTTAGTGTTAGTAATCACTAGAAAGTTAATTTTATATTTACAATGGATAGAATGAGGTGGATAGTTCAAGTAAGATAGTTGAATGAAGTGAGGAAATCCTTGTGTTTGTGAAGCTTGAAGAAGTTTTTGACTTACTTGTGTAGGTTTTCAAAATGACTATCGATCCTCTTCTTCATCTTCTCTTCCTTACGCCACCACCGCTAAGGTTGATTATCGTGATTAAAATGGCAATCGGTTGATGAGATCTCTCAATTTGCAGAGGTTAAGCATGGTTTACATGTTGAATTTTATGTATATAGAGAAGGGGTAAGATGGAATTATACTTTGGAAGTAATAGAGAGAGGCATAGAGATGGTGTATGTATATGGAGAGTTCATATGAGAGCTATGAGAGTAAAAGGAGAGGTTAATGGTGAAGAAGGTGAGAGAAACCATGGAAGGTGCATGTTTGAGTGAGGGATTGAGAGGAATGAGTGTGTGTGTGTGTGGAAAGAGGTGAGAGAAGACTATGGGCTACTTGTGAGAAAAGTGGGCAGACTGGGGTCCACTCAAAAAATCTTTGCTCACCGGTGGTTGCTCCAAAAATCACCAAAAGTTTTGAGGTGATTATTCAACTCTTGGTCCACATTTTCTCTTTTGACCACTGCTTCAAATTTGGAGTGGAGATGATATAAAAAATCCCACCAAAATACCTGTTTTTCGTCAGAAAAAAGTTTTCAGTGGCCCCCCTTTTGTTGAATTTGCATATGGCTCCAAAGGTTAGCCCCTCCTTGCATGAGAACATGACCTAATAGATTCTTAGGGGTTTGAAAATATGCATGGTTGTGGATATGCATAAATATAATACATGGATATGATGGGAAAAACAGGTTAGTATATATAAACTATTCATGGAATCTAAAATAGTGTCAGTTATATATAGATATAAAATGGAAAAAAGAGATGTATGGAAATATAAGGAATTAAATGAGGGGACCCTCATTTGTTTTTATTGAAGTATATTTATTTACAAGAGATAAGAAAAAATATCTCTAGGAAATAGGAATTTAGTGAAAGGCAATGACTGATGGTGAAAGATATTTTTGAGGTTTTTCCTTGGAGTGGATTCTCACCAAAAATAAGAGAAGCTTGCGTGAATATATTTCTATATGGAATAAAGAGTATGCAAAATGGTAAGAAAATTGTGGTAATGGTGAGTCAATGTACATAGCATACATAGTAAAATAACGCACACCTAGGTAGAAATATTTAATAAATACCAAAATAATTATGAAAATTCTCTATATTTAAGCCCTATGTACAATGAAATATATACACATAAATGGACCATAATATATATATTTTTTAATTTTATTTATTTTTTTGGCTCAACTAGCCCAATGACTAGCTAGCTGAGGTTTTAAGAAGATATGGGAAAAGCCCCCTAACTCACGTACACCTATGTACAATGAAAGGTAAGAATAGCGACAGTGTTTAGGTGATTTTGGTAGGGTGAGGTAACTCACTATGGCAATTATGGAGAGCCGAAAAATGGCTATCATTAACCCTCCCCTAGGATGATGGTATATTCATGTACCATCATTGTCAGGACACGGGCATGTATCCTAAGAACTAGGCTAGGCACAAGGACTACGGCCACGGGCCGGGCTAGGCAGTGTGGACAGGGGATCCGTCTAGGGCAAGGGGCTAGGAGCCCACCCTATAAAGGGAGGTTGGGAGGAGGATCTATGAGAGCCTAGTGGCCTAGTGTCTTACACTGGTATTAGAGCCACTCTTTTTTAGGAACCAGGCGTGGAGAGCCAGCCGTTTTTGGCTTTGCATGGTCATGCAATCTAAATTGGGGGAGGGAAGAAGAAGTCGAAGCCCGCGCGTGTGCAACAACCCCTAGTCGAGGACGAGGGCGTCTTCGACCTGCTCCAAACCCTTTGAAGTTAGGCTCAGTTGGAGCGCAGGGGGAAGAACATCATTTGTTGTCTCTTGCCCGGCTTTAGAGGAGCTGGCCATCGCGAGCTAACTCCCTCACAAGGATTGCGCAGGCGGCCACGCTGTCTGCAGAGCATAGCTCGTCAAATTTTAAAAACAAATCCTTTAAGGGTTGGCCGTTCCCACTCGGACAACCCTATTGGACATTATAAGGGAGCAGGCCTGCCTTTGCCTTGCTTGGCAGGCCTTCCTTTGATCTACTACTTTCCTCTCCGATTCGGTGGGCATCATCAACACAAATTGCTGTTAATTGCGACATTTTCAGCAATCCGAACTTGATGCACACAGTTTTTGGAAGTTTCAACAAGCCACTAATTGGCTAATTTTTCATCGTTTTAGTGATTGCATCCGATTCAAACCGCATCGGACGTGTCTACAATTATTGGCAATTTGACTTTGCTCCATGCTTTCGAGTGAATCATCGACTGTCGATTTGCTCATTATTTTCAAGTTGCTCTTGGTTGGATTCACCACCGACGTGCTTACGAAGACCAAGAAGGTACTGTTGTCCCTTTTGTCCGCACAACACAGATTTGCCATGAGTGCGGAAATTGATGATCAACACATGTTTGACTTTGAATATATCAAATGGGCTCCACCTGTGGATGTCATGGGGCCGGATACTCTCACGGAAAGTACCCTCGTGGCAACAGGGATGGATGGTGCAAACCCAAGTGATCTATCTCTGTCTCCTCATTTGTCAACCCCTCCTCCCCAAAGCGTATTGGATATTCTAGAGGATGACAGTCAATTGCCAGATGCCAGGGAGTTTGTCACTCGACAGGACTGGAAAACTTTTGATGCCCGATTTTGCAAGCTCGCTGTCAAGGTTCAAATCTTGGTTACACAAGTAGAAAATCTTACACAACTAATTTATAAAATGCTACCAGAATCATCTCTCCACTTGCCAGCAACCCAGGGGGTTGCCAATTTACCAGTTATGACCAAAGAGGTCCAACATACTTTGTTTGTCGGAACAAATCAGGGCACGACCAAAGTGGTCACGAAGCGCCTATCACCATCCGAATTTCAACGTGCAAGCAGTGCCCACATGTCGAAAAACTTAAGCCTAATTCATGAGTTTGTGCTTTGACATAAACTCCAGTTTTGGTGCACGGCAGTTTTGGTGCACGGCAGAGTAGTTATATGGCTTTTTGTATATGTTAGGCGTAGCCATTTTCTCATACTTCAAAATGGAATTTTCAGCATATTGTATGTTTTTTTATGAATTGGGTACTGTTAAACCCCAATTGTTTTCTGCCCCAATCATTTTTGGTACGACCAGTCACATCATCTCGGCTTATGTGATCTGCCGAAAACATTCTGAGATGCATGCAAGATCAATGAATTAGGGTGTATATGATACACGTGTCCTACAACTCAGGTTTTGCATTTACTTTGGACAGTATTATGAAATACCAAATGCTTGGCCCATTTCACATGACGCAAGGCTTCTCACGCGTGCCACGATACTGCCCATTGACTTCGCATCAAGGGCATTGGCACACCAGTTGGGAAATTGTTACCATTCAAACTCGCTCCCATTTTATGTATGTCAACAACACGTTATGATGCATCGCTACCAAGGCAGACTCTGCAAGGCACTTTTGGTTTCGGCTCTCATGCTTGAGGCCGTTATAGTTGCCAAGGGCTTACAATTTTGCATGCACGGCATGCTAACCAGGTGGCATGAATTCCACCGCTTCATGGATTACGCTTCCGCTATCGCACTTGCAACTCTGTCAAGGACACACTCAGTGATGGACTGTTTAATGTGTTTTCTGGTTGCTGTCAACAACCGCAATAAAAAGAACCAAAAATTTGGACTTGATCCCTAGGCACAGTGCCAATGCCAAGTCATCCTCATACAATCATGACCCCTACAAGGTAGGTGGATCGGAATGAGTTTTATGTTCTTCTATTACCTCTCTCGATGAGAGAGTCATACCAGAAAATGGTGTACTACTTCTACGATAAGATGCCAGTCAGGCACACAGCTTGGGTATACACTCTACAACCTTAAGGAAAGATCCTCAGCCCAGCATGCTATTCTCTCTCTCTCTCTCTCTCTCTCTCTCTCTCTCTCTCTCTCTCTCTCTCTCTCTCTCTCTCTCTCTCTCTCTCTCTCTTTAAGGGCAAAATGATAATCTTCTAAGAAGCTTTTGATACGTGTTTTGCTCGTGAGTAAGCCTGAGCCAAGGTGCTCTAACTCTCAGCTAAAACGTGGCTAAGATGCTACTCAAAATTAGTCTTCATCGGTTCATCCATTGACCACTAATTTGCATAGGGGCTAGGAGCCACACAGGCTAAGAGCCTGACCAAGGGGAAGACCCAATTATTGGCATTCTTTGGGTGATTGTTTTCAAAATCGAACAGATCTACCCAGGGAAGTACACATCAACGTTAATGGACAAGCAAGAGTCTTGTCATTTCGGATGTTTAGGGTGTCATTTTTGCACTACATGTTTTTAGTACGACACTCAAGTTGAGTTTTTGATCATCTTAAACTCACACCAGCTGCTCTCTACCATGGAGTATAGATGCAGCAATCATTTGTGATAGCATGGTTGTCCATAAGAGATCGATAGTTCACTTGTGTGGGTCTTCTGCACTCTCTATAGCACTACGGAGTGTCTATGGACATACTGTTTTGGGGTAAGACCCGACAGATAATTACTACATCACCCCATAGGCATTAAGGATCACAGTTTGATCTACATTGAGGATCGCAGTTGATCTCTCCCAGTTATACTTTCAAGGAAAGAATTCCGCAATCTACCATGCGGTAGCAGACGAACACACTTTTCAAGATGATTCCACTCAATCTGTACACGGTTAGCTATGTTGGTTACCGTTATCTGCTAGTTGAGCAGTTTCTACAAAGAGTCTTACCAAGGGGATTGACTACGTAGATTTTAACCAAAGGGGTTGGATTGTGAAATCTACACCAACGGTTCCCAGTGCAATACTGTTTGTTTTTTCAGGTAGGAGACGTGCTCCTCTCTGTTTGGGTACGGGTAAATGAACATTACGTTCAAATCTCCAGGTACGCATCTATTGATTTGGTGTTATTCCTTTTTCAGTATGATTTGCTTGGTTTTTTCAAGACGTATAAGTACGCTTGAATGCTACAGATCCATGCCAAGGGCATGTTGGCACAAAGTATTTTGGGCCGTGTCCAATCTATTTTTCTGCCTTATGCTGTTACGAACCTACTTGTAGGGTTCGATTTGGCACATGTTGGCACATGGGATACAACATGGTCTAGGAACTCAAGGAGTTTGGTTTAGCCAGTGTGGAGCATGATAAAGAGGGTCCCTCTCACTCTTGTCGTAAAGTGTTTAGAGTTACCTCCACACACAAGTACATCTTGTATTGGTAGGATGTTCTTTTTCAGACATCCTTAGTGGAGACATATTCCACATGTGGAGAATATGAGTCTCTGGACTGACATTGGCGCCATTATTTCAATTATGTGTCACGACAAAGTCCCTAAGTGCCGGTCACATCTGTTTTCTAGGCCATTTTTAGCACGACGTATCAGGAGCAATTTTGTGGCCAAAAATTATCGGATACTTAGAATGACTTGTTAAGGTACAAGTATTGCTAAACAACATTAGAGATGGTTGTTTATACATATAGCAAATGAAAAAGTTTCATTTTTTGTATCTAGAAGTGATCACTGTTTCACCTTCTATTATGTTTAAGCAAATCTTGCAAAAGATTGCAAATGAAAGTATTTAGTTTCTTTTCAGAACTATTTACATTCCTGTTAATGTGTGCTAGGCGCATCACATTTGCCATAAGTATTGGCAAGAATTACCATGGAAATACAGGTTCGGATCTGTTTTTTGCTAAATTCATGCACACTAGGTGTTATGGGCCCTAGTTTTTAGCAAAGGCTGATTTGGAACGACATGCATATTCCTCAAGTTGTTGCTTATGAAGCATTTTGCACTTTATGTGCACTATCTCTATGAGATTACCTTTGAGTCTATAAATCACCAATAGAGGTCATGGCTCGGTTTGGGCATTTGTGGATTTTTTTAAGTTAACCACAATGGTTATTTCGGACATTGTTGATTCTTCACCAATGTTAAGCACTATTGTGATTTCCCATTCACCAATCATCTGTGATGACTGTCTGTAAACTGTGAAAAAAACACACCTCAGTACTGTCAGTTATCCAAGGGGATAGGCAGATTACAAAGATTACAAAGACTAATCTTGTGCTAAAGGATCTGCTAAGAGCATACGTTAACACAACGCATTTCTAAATAGATGAGTTTCTCCCTATTCTAGAATTTGCTTAAGCACGATTTTCGACTTTGAACACCTCTTGTGGTGGGGTTGAAGATTGTGTCAATACTTTCATACGTCAAGGACTTACCAGGTGTGCTGACAGAGCATGTTGGCAAGTAACTTTCATTAGGGATAAACATGTAACGGATTGTTCAAGATACTCAGGCGAGTAGGAAATCTGGCTCACAACTGCATGGAAAGTTACGCCAAGGTTTCCTTGCATTATTCTAGTACCTTCAGAAGATCTGAAAACTGGTTATGCCTTTGGATAACTCTTAGTTGTGGTTACTCCTTTACAGTACTCAAGTGAGTTATAAATGGAGTCACCATTTAAACCCAAGTGACTCTTAGTTGTGGTTACTCCTTTACAGCACTCAAGTGAGTTATAAATGGCGTCACCATTTAGACCCAAGTGGTTGCAAATGGACAACAATGTTGAAAATTAAGATATTCATCTTGGTTTCATTGAACCTCCTCACTGCACCAATTATCGGTCATACAGACAACTGGCTCACTTATGGGACGTCAATAAAGAGAACACCAGTATTCTTAAGAAGATGTTACTACTTGTGTTTTTGAGGATGAAAACTCTTCCTTAAGGGGGAAGTAATGTCAGGACACGGGTCCTGTGCCCTAAGAACTAGGCTAGGCACAAGGACTACGGCCACGGGCCGGGCTAGGCAGTGTGGACAGGGGATCTGTCTAGGGCAAGGGGCTAGGAGCCCACCCTATAAAGGGAGGTTGGGAGGAAGATCTATGAGAGCCTAGTGGCCTAGTGTCTTACAATCATAGAGCATCTTTTGGAAAGAGTGTGCTTTTGATTCCTCTATGATATCTTGTCCCTTGACAGGATTTTCATTGTGTGGCTTCTTGTCACACTCATGCTTCATGCAGCAAAACTTACATGAGATAGTCGCTTTTTGCAAATAGGGCTTCAAGCGATACCCGTTTACCTTCCTGGAGTGCTCTTTACCATTCAAGTCCATAAGCTGGTAGTAACTTGAATTGAAAGCCTTCTTGACTATGTATGGCCCTTGCCATCTAGTTTCAAACTTGGCATCAAAACGATTGTCAAGTCGATTGTCATACCTTAGCACAAGCTCTCCTTCCTTGATACCTTTGTCCTTCAGTTTCTTGTCGAGCTTTTCTTTCGCTTGTGTGGCTTTCCTCTTGTAGCACTCGTAAGCTGCTTCTCTTTTTCACTCAATCTCCACTAATGTAAGAAGTCGATCCATCCATACCTCTTGATCATCTTGTGCACCCTTGCCATAAAGCCGCATTGTTGGAATGTTGAGCTCGATAGGCTACAAAGCCTCTTGACCATATACCAAGTGAAATGGTGTGAACTCCGTGGCTTCCCTATATGTGGTTTGATATGCCCACAAGGCACCCTCCAAGAATTCATCCCATAATTTTGTCTTGTTTTGCACCATCTTTCTAATGATACCTGCAATGACACCATTAGCCTTCTCCACCAAACCATTTGACTGTGGGTAGTAGGGTGTGCTATGATGATGTAGAATGTGAAGCTCTTCACAAACTTCTGTGAGTAAACCCTTCTTGAACCCTGGACCATTATCAGAAATAATCCTGGACCATTCCTAGGCAAAATGACTGCCACATGCCTCTTCATGCAAACCTTTTAGAATGGCTAGAATTTCCTCGATAGTTGGTACTCTTCTACACACTTGATCCTTCCCTCTTTGATAGAGGGAGCCTTCTAGGAAGAGATAGAAACTTGCCTTCTTCATGAGTCTCCTTTTCAGAGTTTTAATGAAGTCTTGTGGAAACTCGCCCTCCAAAATGTAGCCAATAATGGGAGCCAATGACTCCAACCCCTGGTATGTTGGTTGCTTGACAATTGTTGCCACCATGATGACCTGCACTTCTTTATCAACACATGTAACTGCTTGTTGTGCAAGTAAATTGGCATCTTCATTTTGTTTCCTAGGAATATGATATGGTTTCACTGCTTCAAACTAATTAAACAACCTACGAATGGCATGAACCTTTGTCCTGAGGCTTTCATTCTTACATGCCCAAATGCCTAAGATTTGCTTCACAATGAGAAGTGCATCCCCCTTTACCAGGAGATGTTGTATTATGTATACCTTGACTAATGCGCATCTTCAAACCATGAAGTAATGTGTCGTATTCGACTTCATTATTGCTAGTTGAACCTGGTAGATTGACCTTGTCTTTCATCACCATCTCTCCACTTGGGTTGAACAACACTAGCCCTCCCCCTGCTTTTCCTGTGACTCGTGGAAAAGCTCCATCAAAGAACAAGATAAAAGCATTAGGAATACTTTTAAGTGGTGGCAATGGTAGGGTTTCTATTTCAGGCACCTTAATCTCCTTCTCGGGTACCCTATAAGTGAGAATCCCTGTCAATTGTGCAGGCACACTATCTTCTCCCTTAAAAGAGTATTGGATCTCTTGCAACTCCATAATCCACTTAGAGATCCTAGTACTAAGATTCATTTGAGATGACACCCAAGGGAACAAATTTTCTGCACTGAGAATTACAAAAGGTTTTGGTAGCAAGTAGGATCTAAACTTTCTCACCGAAAACATGAGAGAAAGCTCATGAGTTCTGCCTCCGTGTAGCCTCTCTCCAAAGAATTCATGAACCTACTAGAAAAGTAGATGGGTCGCATCCTGGTACTGTGGGGATCTTGTTGTAGCAAAACAGCACCAATTGTTTCTTTCCCAACACTAGAGCTAACAAACAATGTGTACTCCCAACAAGGAGGCATAAGTGTTGGTAGCTCTGACAGAATGACTTTGATGTTACAAAAATATTCTTCAAGATCATCAGACCAAACAAACTCAACTCTGAGGCTAAGTGAATGAAGCATGGCATATACTTAACCTTTTGAATGAATGAGATGACCTTTTTAAGACTCTTCGGTGACGGTAGCTCAATAAGATCCTTTGCCTTTGAAGGATCCACCTCAATACCTTTATAGGAAACCTTGTGACCAAGCAAGATCACTTCATCCTCACCTATGTGGCACTTGTTGGGGTTGAGTTGACCTCCCATGTCGTAAAGTTTTTTTAAACCTTCTTCTACCTTTTGTAGATGCAATGATTTTGAGCTATAAATGTAGAAATCATCAATGAACACCCTAATTGACTTTCCAAAGAATGCTTGAAACACCATGTTCATGAAAGTTTGGAAAGTTGCAGGAGCATTTGTCAGCCAAAAGGCATGACTCTAAAAGCATAACAACCCCAAGGAGTGATGAAGGTTGTTTTCAATTGATCCTCCAATGCAATCCCGTTTTGAACGTAACCTGAGTAGCCATCACACACGGTGTACTTTTCGTGACCAGCTACTTCATTTAGTATCTCATCTTGAAATGGGAGGGGAAAATGATCTCTTTTTGTTGCCTCATTTAGTGGACGATAATCCACACACACCCTCCACTTGCCGTTCTCCTTGGGAGTGACAACAACGGGAGAGACCCACTCCGAATTCTCCATTGGATAGATAAAACCTGTTGCTAGAAGCTTTCTTACCTCCTTAAGTAAAGCTTGCTCCTTGATGACTCCTAGCCTTCGTAGATTTTGAGCTTTAGGTTTGGCCTCTGGCTTTAGCTCTATCTTGTGTTGAACATCATCTACTCCACGCACATCGGTGTAGTCTTTAGCAAAAATCTTAGGAAATTTCCTTAACACATCTTTGAACTCCTCTCTTTCATCCTTTGTAAGTGTTGTAGACAACATACCTTCTAACATTCCTTCATCTTCCACATTTTGGTTCTCTTGGGAACCTACCTCCTCCAAACCTTGACACAAGGTCTCTTGGTTGGTTGGCTTAAACCTTAACCCCATGACTTTGATGGAAGACTCCTCTCCAGTAATGCTGTCGCTACTTTCTTCTTCTGAAGTGTTATCGGTCCAATCTTCTTCCGTCTCACTTT
Source organism: Adiantum capillus-veneris (assembly GCF_014529385.1). Lineage (NCBI taxonomy): Eukaryota > Viridiplantae > Streptophyta > Polypodiopsida > Polypodiales > Pteridaceae > Adiantum > Adiantum capillus-veneris. The sequence goes on from NC_140938.1 coordinate 150,665,657, forward strand.
GAGATGATTCTTCATGGAGCTTCTCTTGGTGTTGCTCCTTCATGTCAAAGACAACCTTGTTATGATTGTCATTCCTGCAAATTAATTTTCCACTCTCCCAGTCCTGCAAAGCTTGCATTTTCATTAGCCATGGTCTTCCTAGGATAAATGGATAACAACTTCCCTTGGCCGACATAACATAAAAATCCACCGCCTTCTTAATGCCAAAGGCCTCTACAAAGACATTTTTACAAATGCCTACACACCTAGCCTTGCTATTTTTTGCCATTTTGACTTTGATTTCAAGTGTCTCATGGATGTGCATGCTTAGTCTTTGCATGAGTCCCTCTGTCATGATGCAAATTTGTGCACCCCCATCTACTAGACCTTTCCTAACCAATCTTCCTTTGATGTAACAATCTAACACATGTGTAATATCCTCATTCATTTTAGCTTGTGAAATTTTTACAATAGGCACACTCTCTTTTACCTTTCTCCTTGTGCTAACTGCCCTTGTTACATCCCTCCTAACTTGTGGACATAATGCAAGAAATTGAGGCCATGAGATATCAAAACCCTTACCTCTCATGTATTCCAACAAGTTGTACGGAGCCATACCATGTCCAAGAGGAAAGTCTTGGAGGTTGATACGACGTCGAGTCCTCTTCATTTCCTTGGTCTCCTTTGCCTTCTTTTCTCGTCCATGATCACTTTGTGACGTGACTCCTTCTTTATCCTTACCTTTTTCATGGCCACGCTTAATTCCATTTGCTTCCATGTCCACCTCATTGGAATTTGTCACCTCTACCACATGCACATTTGGATCTGGAAAAGGTGGAACTCCTTCCACTCCTTGTGGAGGCGGTCTTGCTCCATTTGGCCTTTGGAGAAGCCATGGTTGTTGACTAGTTCCTTCACCTGCATGCATCACTGGGTAATTCAAGTTAGGTCTCCCTGGCTCCCCATGGGGCCAAGGAAAATTATACATCCCATGTCCAGACTCTCCACAATTTCAACATTGCAAGACTCTCCTAGGTCGTGGTGGCTCTCGCTCTTCTGACTTCTTTGCTTGTCCCTTGGTACCTACAGCTTGTACAAGGTGAATTGACAAGTTACTTAGGGATTCATTTAACTTTTCTATTACCTCTGCTGTTACCTCCGAAATCTCTCTAGATGTTGATGCTTGCAATTTTCCCTTAGGTCTAGGACCCTCTATTGGAACCTCTCCCCTTATGCACTTGAGTTTTCTATACTTCTCAACAATCCTAGTTTCAGCTGCATCAAAGGTAGTAGGTGCACCCGCCTCAACTTTTATCTTGAGTGTGGGAAAGAGACCAGCTATGAACCTCTCCTTCTTTAGGAACTCTGCACCATCACCAGGGTTAGCAACATTTCTTACCCATACATCCCAAAGACGTAGAAACTCTTGTTTATACATGTAGTAGTCATCTAATTCTTTTTGTTTGTGAGAAACAATGTCTTGCCATAGCTTTTGAGTGTTTTGGGGATCAAAGAAGTATCTCTTGAAATGATTTACAACTTCCGTGTAATTCCCTTTAACTTTCTCAGGCAAAGAGTCAAACCAAGTGGTAGCATCTTTCCTAAGGACCACCTCAAACATTTATGTGCATTCTTAAATAGTTATTATCCTTTTGATACAGCAAGACATCTTAAAATTTGCTAAAAATAATTATGCATCCTCTCCAGGCTCTCCAAAGAAAAGAGGATATCCGTACATTTGGTGTTGGGCCTCCATTGAATCAATTTCAAAGTGACAACACGTTTTTGTTTTTCTTTCTTAAAAATATTTACACAATAATATTTTTTAAATTTCAATCTATTCTACAATAAAATAAAAATATTCACATCAAATGACCTATGATAATCAATAAGAGGCAGGATAACAGTGTTTGGTAACGCGAGAATTTCTCCTACTCTTTGGGCACCAACGTGAACACCATATATTGTTGAAAATGGATTTTTCTACTAATTGCAATGTTTATTCTAATGTGTGGAGTGAAATGGAAGGGGAAAACCTCTATTCCTCGGCCATTATCCATTGTCTATGCATGACCTAATGCTTAAAACAAAACAAAAATATAGACGTCCAAACTAAGGTCGTAACTAATGAAAGGCAAAATAAAAGGATTTACTGAAGCGTTTATCTCGGCCAACCTAAGAGGACCTAAAATTCTATGAATTACACGTTGAAATTGCAACTTAGTGCTAACAATTATGTGTACCTTTTGCCTTGCAATGGGAATGAGAGGATCATATAAAGTCTCGTGATTCATGCAAACTACTTGACTATGCTAAAGGTTGATCCTACACAAAAATACACAAGCCGTCCTCCGTGGGGGCACCAAAATTGAGGTGGTTTGGGGCGCGCAACAAGAGAGGCGACCTCTAAACACCCCTCAAGGCTCCCGTGCTTATATAGGTGAAGCCTTATATAGCGACGCCAGAGAGTTAAAAATTTTGGTGTGCCCTGTCACCCATCAACCATATTGAATGTTGCAATAATGGAGTAAACCTAAATGAATCCAAGATAAGCCCAGATTCACCTTTGAAAGAAAGTGCAAGCTTAGGTATAGACCCAAAGTAGTCACACACAAGACAATATAACCATTAACTCCATCATCCATAGTATTGTTTGCATAATAAAGACACAAAACTGACAAAAATAAATTGATGAAAGTAAATCAATGACAATTGTACACATCATAGGCAAAATCACTTGATTGCATGTTAAGCTTTGCAAATGTAATAGTTACAACACCATTGTCATTATTGAGAAAATATACATGGTTTTCCAATAGTTATAGAAAGACGTATACACGTCATCTCATGATACATATACTATGACAAAAGGAAACTAATGCTATCTAGCTACGGCTAGATTGACGTCGTCTAATCATACATCTCATCGTGTCTAAGCAGCATATCTGTCGGATTCTGCAAAAAAACCAATGAGACAACTTTCTGTAAGTATAAACATATAATTTACAAAAAAATACACCAAATGAAAAAGAGTAAACCCTAATACTAACCATGCCGCCCCGAGAACTCCGAATGTCCATCAGGGTGTTTAAGCCCTTCCTGCCTACGTAGTCGGTGTGGGGTCACGTCTTGTCATCGACCACTGTTCAAAACATACAAAGAATCCATTATGTTAAAATTTAAAAGTACAAATAGATGTAACTACCAAACCTAAAGAGCAATGCAAAAACACTTACAGAATCAGCCTCAAATGATGCCCACCCTCCACGCCCCAAGTGGTGCGGGCTCCTTGCCTCTACTCGCGCTTTGGCTGCCTCCTTTTGTTGCTTCCACTTGTCAGGATTCTCGCGCACTGCTTGCTTCACGTTCTTCCAATCTTCTTTGGCCAACCAATCTGGTTTGTTCCACCCATGATTTATTTCTTTTTGCACTTTAGAACGCTTGTGCTTGCAGTGCTCACGCATTCGAACCTTCATCAGGTTTTTATTGAAGCGGTCATCCGGTGTTGACATGGGAAACTCGTCATGCAGCATACTAATGACTCTCTCTTTTAATTCTCTTGGTACTTCACTCCAGGTGTTTTGTATGCAGTGTCTAAAAACCTGAGAGAAAACACCGTGCATGCACGAGATCACCTTCTTGCCTTCATCATCCAAGATGATGTCGTCGCTGAAGTCGACGGAGTAAGGCAAGCCCTCTCGCCTGTGACGCGTGAACCTGGGTGTCTCGGCAGGGGTCTCTAGCGGCGTGTCGATGGGGGTACCGACGTCAAGTTTCTCCACTGGGGTGATTCCTGGAGGAGTAGGTAGTGGTGTGTAGCGAGGAACGGCCCTCAGCCGCGCAAAACCTGGCATAGATGGCGATGATGTGGCGGCGACCAAAGAAGGGGAAGGGAAAGAGCCTCATTAAACACGAGGCAGTAAAATGCTTTTTGTTGATTTGTTCCACCCTAAAATGTCAACATTTACACCATGCACTGTGTATGACTTATACTACAACCAACAAAGATTATGAGTGGCCGTTCAAACATCTAGAATGTCACTAGTCGTACATTGCAAACTTACCTTGGTCGCGCAATCCTGAGAGTACTCCCACTCTTCCTCCGTCACTTCTTCACTGCACTGTGTGCGCTTTTCAATTGGTTGTGCAACCATCTTAAGCTCATGAATGTTGGTAGGCTCTCCAGACCCGCCGGATAATGCATCGGATCAAAGCATTCCGTTGACCTGTGTGTCGGCTCCTATCCACCACTTCTATGCCAATCCACAATTGTTGTAGCTCTTCCAATAGTGGACAAAGATACACATCCATATTCCTCACTTTATACCGCCCCGGCATAATCAAGCTTAGCCACACGTGCCCCTTCTTGGTAGTCAAACACGGGGAGTAATGTAGTTGACAATGACAACGGGCCATCCACTGTAAGATGTTGATCTTTGACCAAATGGATTTACGCCATTCATAGCCAGCCCTAGGCGCAAATTTCGAGCTTCCCTGGCAAAATCCGGCCATGTTTTGTCTATATATGTTTCCAAGCTGCGCAATCTGTACGAATCCGTAGCACACCATCCGAATATTTATTCTCCTCATGCCATGATGCTAGGGCGGCCATGAACTTACATTCAAAGAAATGCTTGATGCGAGGAAGGAGATGAAATGTTGCAAAACCTTTTGTGGAATTTTTGTTCCGTGGAGATCTACTGGATATCTCTCGGAATCACCTTTTGGACTCTTCTCCATGGCTATGTATTCCCCTCTGAAAAGAATGCAGTCATTAGGAAAACCATGAATCGAATTGTAATCCATCCCCAAGTCACTACAACATAACCCAAAGTTATGGACGTCTTATATATCGACACCCATACCTTTCCACCCGGATATCGACGTCCTTTGACCCCATTGATATACGCGTCAAACAGTGCGTTGATATGCGCGTGGAAATACGCGTGGAAAGGTAAAATTCTCCACGCGTATATCGATGACTATTTCGACGCGTATATCGATGCTCTTTTCGACGCTAAAAAATTGGGGAAAAAAAAGGGAACCCGCGCGCAGGGGCCATTTTCGCCCTCAACGCGCGCGCTCAGATCTTGGCCGAAACCTACTGCACAGGTATTATGGCACTCTTCCCCCCCCCCCAAACCCCTCTCTCTCTCTCTCTCTCTCTCTACACATCGTGTGTGTGTGTGTAGGAAAGAGATAGAGAGAGAGAGAGAGAGAGAGAGAGAGAGAGAGAGAGAGAGAGAGAGAGAGGTGTGTGTGTGTGTGTGTGTGTGTGTGTGTGTGTGTGTGTGTGTGTGTGTGTTTGTGTAGGAAAGAGAGAGAGAGAGAGAGAGAGAGAGAGAGAGAGAGAGAGGTGTGTGTGTGTGTGTGTGTAGGAAAGAGAGAGAGAGAGAGAGAGAGAGAAGTGTGTTGCGTGTAGGAAAGTAAAGAGAGAGATAGAGAGAGAAAAATGTATGCGTAGGAAATTAAAACTAGAGAGAGAGAGAGAGAGAATTAATGTATGCGTAAAAAATTAAAATTAAAGAAAGAAATGAAATGAAATGTTATATTAACGTCTTCAAAAGGCCAAAGTGACCTATGAGACCAGAAAGTTACAATGTGGTGGATCTGATACAAATTCAGAATAACAAGATGACAAAATGACAAAATAAAATATTATGGAATCCTAAACTGCTGTGTGGACTAAGCACCTAAAACAGCTAGCTGGGATAGGTAGATCATAGGAGATCCAGCATCTGTCGCGCTGGCGGACCTCATCAATCTCCTCCATGGTCAGTAGTCTGACTGGGCGTTGTGCATGTCGAGCCAAAGTGACCTGGATCGTCTGATGCAGCCTCTGTCGATGTTGTATAGTCTGGCCTTCGCAGTCGTGGGCGTCTGGATCTCCCTAACTCAGTCGCTCGTTCGATCAGTACATAGAGAGATAGGGAAGTAGACAGCGCGACAGTGAGAGAGAGAGATAGGAAAGTAGAGAGAGAGAAAGAGAGAGAGAGAGAGAGAGACAGAGAGAGAGAGAGAGAGAGAGTGATAGAGAGAGAGAGAGAGTGATATATATATATATATATATATATATATATATATATATAGAGAGAGAGAGAGAGAGAGAGAGATAGGAACGTGGAGAGCGAGACAGAGAGAGATAGGAAAATAGGGAGAGAGAAAAAGATACGGAATATATATATATATATATATATATAGAGAGAGAGAGAGAGAGAGAGAGAGAGAGAGAGAGAGAAAGAGAGTGATATATATATATATATATATATATATATATATATAGAGAGAGAGAGAGAGAGAGAGAGAGAGAGAGAGAGAGATAGGGAAATAGGAAAATAGAGAGAGAAAGAGATATAGCGAGAGCGAGATCAAGAGAGAGAGAAAGGGAGATAGCGAGAGTGAGATCGAGACAGAAAGAATGAGAGATAGGGTACGTAGAGAGAGAGAGAGAGAGAGAGAGAGAGAGAGAGAGAGAATTAACTAGAGATAGATAGTAGATAGAGAAAGAGAGAGAGAAAGAGTTAGGTTGGCTGATCAATTGCATGTGTGAAAAGGACAAAAACTCTCTCTATCTCTCTCTCTCTCTTTAGAAGAAACTATGGAACTAAAAGAGGCAAAGGGGTTTTTTCCGCTACATGCATTGCCATGTACACCTGGGAGTGCACGTATGTGTCTACCCATATAGGATTTGACAAATAAAGACGAGATTTTGACCCGGTGGTCCTGATCTTCGTACACCTCTGGACCGAGGTGTACGGAGATTGGGCAAGACTAGAGAATTCAAGGTAGTTTACATTGTGAGGAGTATATATATTGAAACAACATTCATAATCATTGTAGATGGCAACGTCATCAACTAACATGGAGGAAAAGATTGCATGCTCATGCAGGCTCTGCAAGTATCAAATCCTGCACAAGTGTAGGATATGTAATGAGCATGTGCACAAGTACGGAGAGTTTGCTAGAGAAACCGTACAGAATCTACGATACGACTCCTACGGAACGGGCATTGATTTTCGCGACATAGCACCTACATCTAAGAGAGAGAGAAAAAGGATTATGCATGAAGGTCCGACCAATATAGAGCCAAGGATGGAAGTAGTTACAGACAGAAGACAACGGCATGGAGGAGATGTTGGATGCCTTCTTCCAGACAAGTGAGGAGAACGCTAACGAAGCAGCACCAGAATCCGTGCGCCTATCTCCTGAAGACATGTTGAGGAAGTTGGCACATCAACCAATCTCTGAAGGCGCCAAAATATCTGTGCATCGTACTTATGTGGCATTTTTGAATCTTCAGTCAGTGTACTGGTGGTCAGATGCAAGCGTCACTGCTTTTTTTAGGTACGTAATTTACAAAAGAGATTTTCCAATTGCAACAGTGACGTGCTTGGAGAGCTTTTTAATTTAATGTGGCTTAAACAGGTTGTTGCAGGAGCAACTTCTCCCGGCTGGCAATGAAATGCCCCCCTCCAGGCCAGACGCAAAGCAACTATTGACCTCAGTTGGCTTGGACTACAACAAGATTCATGCATGTCCAAATGATTGCATTCTTTTTCGCAATGAATTCGCAGATTGTCTATTGTATCCTAAGTGCGGAGCAATGCGCTACAAACAAGATGCTTTAATATATGCAGGGCTAACAACTTCGGGATACAATGCATGTCCAATTTGCGGGCAGTCTTTGGATGTGCCCTATTCTGCCTCTCTTCGAAAGACAATTTATCAAGGCCACCACCGTTATCGTCTAGATGGCCATCACTTGTGCGAAGGTCAGCTTGGTCGTGTCGAATGACGTCCTATGCATGTACAAGAGTGGCGTCGCCGATGGGAGCAAGATGAGGGGCAACCTGTTCCAGGAATGAAACGTTTGTCCATTCTCCATACGTTGCCGTACTGGGGTGATCTACTAATTAACCATTTGCTGGATCCAATGCATATATTCAAGAATGTGGGAGAGCTCCTCTGGAAGACAATCATGGGAATGAAAGACAATCGAGCTTCACGAGATGATTTGCAGTCAATTGGAAAGAAGCCAGAGCTGTGGTCTTTCACCAATGCAGCTGGCCAAACAAAACTTCCAAGAGCGCCATGGGTATTGCTAAAAAACCATTGCGAGCAAGTGGTCTTTGTACCGGACCCTCGAGAGCGACAATGGTGGTTTGTGGTCCAGGTTGCTCCAAGAAATAAACAAGTATTTGAAGGGCAAGAGCTCCTGGAGGAAAGTCAATCAGACGACATCCATACTACTGTGACATTAGATGAGATGGACTAAGGTATGGCAGAGGAAGCTGATAGATATACGAGGGATGACACAGACGAGGCAGAATTGACACTTATAGATGAAGATGCAATAGATGAAGACAATCTGCCAGAACGAGTTGGGGCAGAGTTATGTTTGCAATTAGAGATAGACGATGATACGGTGCAATATCTTATCGATGATGCCTCACTCGTCGAGGCCTAGGCCTGTAAGTGTTTGTGTGAAGACGTTGATTTAAAATTAAGCTTAAAGTTAATTTAAACAAAGGTGTTTTGACGCTTTATTTTACTTTCTTTGTGCACGACTTTAGTATGGCAGACCAGTTTCCAGATCTCGCTTCTATGAGTGCAGATGCATTCATGGGCTTCGTCACACGGATGACGCCTGCTCATATGGCAGAGGCTTCTCAGTACTGGGTAGCCAGAGACACGGGTACTATGCGTCCGGGATTCACACCCGAGGGTCCGACGCCTATGGGGGGGACACCTAGGGGGGGGACGCCTATGGGGGGGGATGCCTACGAGTACGACGCCTGCTTCTCCCATCATGGCCGCTTTGACACCTAGAGGTGCGGCAGAGGCAGGTACGTCCTCATCTCCGCAGCACAGGCGCACTCTCCGATCTCAGCGATCGTCAGGTGGAGGTGGTGGTTCGACCCCTCCTCGCTCACGACCCCCGTCCTACCCAGGCACACCTCTCGACACACCTCTTGGCACACCTCGGAAACCCTGGAGGGCACACGATCCTAGTGCCTCCAAGCTCTATACTGTACGGGCAGATGGTTAGGTTCACATGGATAGAGTCAGGACTCAAATGAGAGAGCGGATTCGCCAGCTCGTGGAGCTGCAGTTTTTGACCAACATTCTGACGCATTGGCTTGAGCAGGATGAGGACAAAGTCAGTTACATAGTGGAGACCATCCTGAGAGAGTACCAGCCTGCTCCGGGTTCAAAGGCTGTTCCGAGGAGGTGGATCAAGGGTGTTGCATGGGACACCGTGAAACATCGACGAGATGCAGCTCGGTAGGCTTTCAAGACCAGCTTGTCGAAGCCTTCGGGCATCCCACACGAGACGTGGCTGCAGATCAGGGAGGATGAGCGAACAACGAACACGCGGTTCAGACAGTAGCGTCAGGCCGCGCAGATACGACAGATGACCAGGGGGACATCTCATCTTGGCAGCGGAGGCTTCGACACCTTTCGCTATGAGTTTGTGAGTTTCTAATCCAATCCTAACTATGGCGTTTTTTAAAACGCGATGAATCATGTATTCTTATTACTTTGATTTTTGTATAAATGCAGAATCTTGCGATGCATCGAGCCCCAACACGCCAGGAGGAGACAGATGGATCTGCGTTGCATTTATACGCCCGTATAACAAAAATTATACGTATAAAACGTCAATATATGCCGTATTTCCGAATAATTACCGAATAGCCGTATAAAACCGTTTTCGATCGAGATATGTTTCGATCGAAAACTATTTTGATCGAAAAAAAATTCGATCGAAAAACTGTATATATATACAATCGTCGCCGTATTCGATCGAAAAGCATTGTGGACTTTTTTGGAGTTTGGAGAGCTTGGAGCTTCTGAGAGTTTGATAGATAGCGACAACGTCTTTGATTTACAGCGGTTTTCAGGTAAATTTTTTAAATTTTCAGTAAACACTAACTTTTTCTTGTGTTGTGCCAGACTTGTGTGGTGCAGTAGTTTCGGCTCTCACCACAAAGTTGGCTTGCAGATCGTAGGCCACTTCGTGGTGTGTAGCCATATGGATCACTCCAGAGGTGTGTAGAATATAGTTTCCTTTCCCATGGTGTGTAGTTATATAACTCACTCCAGGGAAGGCTTAGGGTAAATTTAGATTCTCACTCGTATGGTGTAGTAGTATATCTCTCACCATAGAGATGAGTTAGGATTAGAGGTCGACTCGTGGAGTTAGTAGGCATGATGAGTTAGGATTAGAGGTCGACTCGTGGAGTGTAGTAGGCATGATGCTACACCTGTCACTTCAGAGTGGACTATAAAATTTACAATCTTAAAGTAAATCATTATTGATTATTCTACATAGAAGCACAAAGATTAATGTTCGTCATTTTAAGAGTGTAGAGATGCATACTTTATGCCCTCTTCATCTTAATGCGACTTTCGTTATTTTTGTGCTTCTATTTCTGTAGTAACATCATTGTTCATCAGCAGATGACTTGGTGTTACTCTGAACGTAGTTATATACAACAATTGATTTACATTTGAGATTGTTGAGATGTTTGTTGATGGTTGTGTTGTGCGTTCCACACACTCCATTAGAAATAGCTTATAAAATTTACAATTTTAGATTAAGTTTTTCTGTCATATGTGTTACATAGAAACACAAGCGTTACCACCCATTATATTAAGAGTGAAGAGATGCATGTTTTCATGCCCTCTTCATCTTAATGTGACATACTGGTTACTCGTGTGTTTCATATTCCAAAAGAACATCATTTTTCATCATTAAATGACTTGGTGTTGTTTTGGACGTAAACACATACGATAGGTAACTTTCATCTGCAATTGTTAATTTATCCGCTGATAGTTTTGTTGTGAGTTCCACACACTTTATCAGGGATTAGATTGATAAAAACTATCAATCTATTTTACAACAGCATCCAGGACTTGTGCTGAGAATATCTCACACTAGCTGAGCTGTTCACATGTACGATTTCCCAACCCTTTAGATGTAATTTCTTTCATCATCTCACACTTCTACACATAGCAGGGTCTAGTTCTTGTGCTGAGAGCATCTCACACTCCTGGCAAGGAAGTAATTACAGGATTTTTCACTTGTGCAACAGCTTTACACGGAGTTCAAGAGCAAGGAAAAGTTAGAAAGAGCAACAAAGCGTGCAAGAGTGGAAGCCAGCTCTTCTGAAGCTTCTGTTGAACCAGAAATCATTCTTAGAACAGATCCTGCAACGTCATCCGTTGCTACATTAGACCTCTCTCAGCTACCACCTATTTTACACCTTTTACCCTACACATCCGTCTTCAATATCCAAGCTCCACAGCTGGGAGAGGGAAGATGGGCACATGTGAAGCGTGTGGGTGTCACACATCCCGCTTTCAAAGATCAAGTGTATGCTGCAAAAGTGTTCAAATTACACTTACATGGGCCCACCATGGAGCAACAGGTCAAAGACGAAGCAACAATTTTGGATATTTCACATTGAGGTATTATCTACCCTCTTGCCATGGTGCACCACGTGGAGCGACCAATGCTCATTTCACGATTTTGGAATGGCGGCCATGTGGAGCAGTGGATCAAAGAATGCACTGCAGACGGCAGCGAGCCTGTCATTCGCGATTACGTACTCACTGCAGGAACAATAGAGCTATTCCAGGAGAATATTTTGCAAATCATCAATGCTCTCCTCCAAACTCTGAAGTATATACATACGCATAACTACCTCCACAATGATCTACACTCTCGGAATATGATGCTGCATTTTGGCGAAAAAGGTGTTTACGCCGGCATTGTGGATTGGGGTTCATGCACCAAAACAAATACGACAGCCGGTTTTCCTCCTCTACGCGATATGCAGATAGAAACTAGAAAACAATATGAGAGAGATTATCCATGGGCAATCCCCGAATGTATATCTAGTAATCCTCCCTCCTGGACCAAAGCTATGGATATTTATTCCATGTGTCATACATGTAAACGCATTTTGAAGTGCTTACCAAAGCCCCAAGAACAAAGCAAGAGACATTTTTTGAGTAATGTACTTGCTCATCTTGAAACCGGCAAGCGCCAAAACCCCAAAACCCGGACTAATGCTTTTGATCTCTCCTTATGTTTAAATGGTGCCCATAGAGTGGGTTACAACATTGTAATGACATCTGGCTTACGACCAGCTGATGATTAATGAAAACACAGTCTCATGATTTCATCATTGTTTTACTTTTGGTGTTAGATTTAATTGTATGTTTAATTGAACAAAATATCTATGTTTGTCATTCGATATACTGTCCAATGTCAAATTAATTGAATGGGTATTTAAAAGTAATGACATGTTCACCTTATAGGCAGATATGGAAGAAGAACTCAACCACGTTGAAGCTCACGCAATTTTTAAAGAAGAACAAGTTAGATGTGGACAAGCAGATCTTTCTACTATTGCCAACATTGAAGAAGATGAATCTGAGCTGCAGGGCGAACCATTAACCCTTAAAGAGTGCAAAAAGATTTTCCCTAATCACTTTGTACGCCATCAACTATTTCAAATAAGTGGCAATGCAAAAGATACAACTCCGTTAAAGCTCTCTGATTTGCAACATAAAGGACTCGCACGTGTATTGCTGCAAAGGTTTATACGACAAGAGAGATGCCTACCAAAAAACAACCAAGTAGCAATCTACTTTATCCAGCAATGTTATGTTCAATATGTTTTGCTGAAGAGAGTGGATTGGTCAGATCGTCCAGGCACCGCTGGCGTTGGACGTGGACGCATTGCAGAAAAGGTGGCAACACGCAATGCAAATAATCCAATGCCTCCTCGCAAGCGTCCTATTGTTTTACTTCCTGAAGAGTCAGAAACACTGAATGAATTAGCCAGCCAAGGACAAGACCTTGCCAGCCAAGGAGAAACACCGGACATGCTTCGTGGCCGTATTCTTGAGCTTGAAATAGAGTTAAGTGATGCACAAGCAAAGCTTCAATGATATGAATCATTGTATGGACCTTTGCCAGATGATACTACCACTTCACATAAAGATGTTGCTCAACCATCCCCTGAGCTAGGAATTACAGATTTTACCATGGACGAACTTATAGAAAATCTATCAAACTCATAAGTCACTCAGAAGCTTTTTGTAATCTCAAAATTATATCAAACTCTTTTCGATTGAGTAATTTCCCAGAACCTTGTTGTAATTTTAAACCTACATCGACTTTATGTAATTGTTATTCGACAAGATATTATCGACAGTTTATATTTGAGTGTGAGTGAATATGTGCATATGAGAGAGAGAGAAAGAGAGAGGTTTTGATGTGAACGACAACGAGATAACACTTTCTTTCATCATATACAAAAACTTGTTGAGTAAGTATTACAATGGTACTCTCACAAATCATCTCCATCTTCAAAAACTGCAACCATATCATCTACTTCGTCCATATCTGAGCATTCTGAAACTATCTCCCATTCCATATCATTATCATCATCAACTTCTGCAGAAATAGCTTCATGTGTTTGGAAGACTCCATATTGCTTTTGAGCGGCTTTAGTTGCAATGTTTTGAGGCTTATAAATAAGTCTCATATTGCAAAAAGCATACACCGAATCAGCAGTCCGTTTAGTATGAAGTCTGTTTTGCTTTTTAGTATGCACAAAGTCGAATGCTGACCAGTTTCTCTCCCAACTTCCACTTGATGCAGCTACTGATAAAACTCTAACTGCAATGTGTTGCAACTCCACTTTCTCTCCACCATACTCCTTCCACCATAAAGGTGCACTTGTTTTGCCAATGGCATCTATATGCCACAAATCCTGAAACATACCAATTATGTTGGCATAATCTACTCGCTGATGAAAAGCTGTTTTTCCATCTTCATGCCCTAAGAGTCGGGAGCACACTGTTTTGAAGTCAGACATAACTTCTTTGTTGGCAGATTGTTGATGCATTTGAAACTTAGGATCCAATACAAAAGCCGCACCATGCAATGGCGTATGCAACTGCACCCAACGCTTGTTAACAATTATAATCATGGTAGCTTTATCCTTTGCACCAAAATTGATATTTTCTCTTAGCTTTCGTATAGCCTCTGACATATACCAGTAGACCCGACCAAAAATAAAAGAATCTGTGTCAACTGCTCTCAAAAGATCTACAAATGGCTTTGACACAGTTACTATTCTTTCTACATTACACCAAAAGAATGGCGAGTTTACTATTTGCGCACATCGACCAGCTGCTTCGTGATAACTTGGATACTTGCTGATCCATCCATCCCATCTTCTGTCTACTAAGGTTTCCATCAATACAGGCTTCAACTCTTGCAAAGCAGCAAGAACATAGTATGTCGTAGCAAACCTTGTCGTGCAAAATATTTGCAAAGCTTTATTTGGTGACTTGGTTCAAAAAAGAGCATACAAAAATTGATGCTCTCTAATGAATTTCACCACATGATTTGCATCGAATAAAGTTTGCTTCACACATGCCATTTTACCAATATCTTTTAAAAGAAAATTTAAAGTGTGAGCTGCACATGGTACCCAAGAAATCTCTGGATACTTGACTTGAATACCTCTTCCTGCTCCTTTGTAGTTGGTTGCATTATCTGTGACAATAGCAGTCACATTCTTTGGTCCACCTGCCTTTGCAATTGCACGCTCATACATCCCTGCTAGGTAGGTGATAGTCTTCTCTTTCAATGAGCTGTCAATTGCTTCCACGAACATAGCCCCTCTAGGGTTAATAAGCATTACATTGATTAAAGGTTTTTTCTGACAGTTAGTCCATCCATCCAATGCTATGGTGCATCCATATGCTGGAACAAACTCTAGAACTGTGCGTTTGAGAATGGCTTCAATACTGTCTTTGAATTTATCAAGATATTCAGTTCGCATCTTGTTATAGTCAAAAAGCACAAATCCTTTTTTGGCTGTACTCATCAAAGCATCTTGAAATATTGGATTGCGCATAGCATTGAACGATATGCCACACGTAACAAATGCTTGTGTCCATTTTAAATGCAACTTAAGCAATCATTGTTTACCTAATGCTTCAAGCATTGTCAGTCCATTGGATGACGCTCTGCCGGATTTTCTTGTGCTAGGAACTCCTCCTGATGTAGAAGCATTTCCATGAAGAGGTTTTAATTGAGAACTTTGATCGTTTACTTGAGTGGTACACACCTCTTCTATTGCCTCATTGCAAACAGATGGTTCAATATTCGCATGAATATCTTTAGAAACATCACCTTTATGTTTAGCTGCAAGAATCAAATTTACTTTGTGAGAATACATGGCAAATTTTTCATGAATATCTTTTGGTGGTGCCCCGCACTTTTCAATATTGCCAGGGACTTTAAATAAATTCTCTTTAATTCTGGTTGCATTACCACTGAACTCGTGGTCGCAAGATTTACATTTAAGTCGAGATGTATTTCTCCCAGCTTTCAACTCATGCACATAACTCCACTCTTGTCCTTTCACCATGATGCACAAAAGTAATTTGCTAGTAAAAACAAAGTCAATGATCATTTTCATAATCAAAATCAATTAAAACATTAAACTAATTTAACTAACAATGATTGAACGAAATTAAAATAATTAAAAACAATGATTGAACAAAACTACAATAATAAAAAACAATACCATTGGATTACATATAAATTGCATCGATTTATCTAAAGTGCAAGCTTATAGCTTTAACACATTACGATAATCAATAATTACAATTAAATCAAGTATTAAAATGATTATCATTATAAATTGCTATACAGACAAGAGCTATAAGTGACATTTTTAAATGTCAAAACGATAATCACTTACAATACTTGATAATTATCGTATCTATGTAAAGTGCGAACAAAAAGTTCTTACACTTTACCATAGATTTTTAAGCGATTATCTATCTACAATGCGAGCATGTGTATGCTCACACAGTACGGTAGATTTTGCAGTCCAAATAAAGATAAGAGAATATCAATATTTTTGGACATGTTTTTCCTAAATTTTTACTCTAGTGAGAGCATAGCAGTGTGAATAGCTCTACACAAAACGTAAAAAATATAATTTTGTTTCATTATATTCATTTTGAAGTGAGAGAAAATCTCTACACATCAAAATCGAACTTTAAATTACATAAAATTAATTTTTATGTAATTATATTTTTAAACTAATTATCTCATGTGAGAGTACACTCTACACACAACGACAATATCTTACTTTTTTTTAATTAGTCACTTTCAAGTGTCAATTAATTGAACACATTGACAAGTGATTCTTATAATTACAATTTGTATCAGGTGAGAGATTAAACTCTTCACAAAATACAAACTTTCAACTATTTACTAAGTTTTTCAAAACAAATTCATATATTTGAATCACAAAACTTAAAATTCTATTGAATTTTAATTTTTATTAAACTCAAATTATTTTACTTTTTTACAAATTACTTTTTTTTATCGTTTGGTGAGAGTACTCACATGGACAACACTGACTGTGAAAGCTGGTATAAGGCCTGTCGCGTGCTGCTATATATACTAACATATTCGATCGTTATAATTTTTGATCGAAAATAATTTCGATCGGAAAACCAAGAAGTTATACAATTAGCCGTTTATGCTGATGTGGCACCGTATAATACGGCCGTATAATTTAAATAAACGAATAATACGCCCATTATTCGCATATTATACGTCTCCCGAATAACGAATAATGCAACTTAGAGATGGATATCGCAGAGGTATTGAATCATCTTGATGCTTCAGGAGAGCCTGGAAACTGGGAGGCCTTACAGTCTCGCTGATCGCTTGAGGTGAGACGTTAATATGTGTGAGTTGATTTAATTAAGTAAGTATATGTGAAGTAATATCAATACTAATTTTGTGACTTGTCCTATGTGCAGGTTGTGACGCCTAGTCATCAGTGGATCGGATTTCATATATATGCTTTGTGAGACAGACACGCTTCTGTGTCTCTTTTTTGTATAGACATATATGGTTATGGTTATTGTTCAGACAGTTATTGTTTTCCTTATGGTTATGGTTATTGTCATTGTCAATGTATAGACATGGTTATTTCTCCTATTCTTGTATAGGCATGGTTATGGTTCTTGTTTTGTTTATGGTTATGTTTAACTTTCTGGTTATGCTTATGGTTATTGTTAATTTTCTTTATGGTTATGGTTATCTGTATTATGGTTTTGATCAAAGTGGTTATGGCCGGTTATGGTTTTAATTTGGTTATGGTTTTGCATAAAATAATTTCGTTATGATTATGCTTTTAAGTTGGTACGGTTATGGTTTTGCACAAAGTTCATTTCATTTCTTTCATTGGCCTTAAATCTCATGTGAGATCCTACATGGATAGCATGTAGGAGGCATATACATGATATGGTTTTTTTTCTTAAGTTTATGTAAAAACGAAGGGAACTCTACCGAAATTTCTGTGGGAGTATGGTTGATTTTGGTGCTGCTCGCTTTCTTGGGCAGAGGACAGGCAGTCTGGCTGTGGGTGGCTGTGTCCATCTTTTCATTGGGCACAGGCCATGGCAGCTGCCTGTCCTCTACCCAAGAAAAAATTTTACTATTATGGTCATCGCTATGTGCGTCGCTAAGCACGTCGAAATACACGTCGATAATATTACCTTTCGACGCATATATCGACACACATATCGACGCATATAGCGACGGTTTCGTAGGGACACATATATCGATGAGCTTTTCGACGGAATGCGTCGAAGGCTCCCTTTTTTGTTGTAGTGAGGTTTGCAAGATCTTTCTTGCTTCCTCTTTGAGCAATCTACACATCGAACAAAATGTGAGACACTTGCTGGCAGTATGTGCTCTTTGAGCAATCTACACATCGACAAAATGTGAGACACTTGTGTAAGTAATCTATCAGATCATTATACATCTAGATTTTTTAATTAAAGTAAACACATTGTAATAGATCACCTGAAAAGCGCTCTGACGCTAGTGTCACTCCATCCAAACTTTACCTGCATGTTGAGAAGAACCAGGAGCGCCTTCAATCTAGACACGTGTGCTCCATCATACAATGGCGTATCGGCTTCACTTTTCATATCATCATAGATAAATCTTTCTAGATCCATGATCATCTCGATCATTTCATTGCTCTTGGGCTCAAACATTGCCTCGTTGGGAATGTGGTATGCATGATCGTCCTCCGAGTTGTCGGAGGCTACATCTTGTGGCCTCACGTATGCTTCTTGATCAAAGTGCCTGCGACGAACACGTCTATTGGGTTGCAAGATTGCTGCCTGTTGGCCAGTGTCAAAGTCCGACGAGTTATAATTGGCAACAACTTGATCTACAATAGATGGATTGAACTCGCCAAATTCGGAAACTTGTTGCAAAGAAACACGTCTTGTCCGTCACATAGTATGCTTGCATTGATTGCAAGGACATAAGATCCTTGTTGAGAGATAGGTGTTTCGGTTGGACGGCCCCACATCCTCGTCACTACTCATAATGAAGGTAAAAACCTTATAACCTGGACATAAATTTAACCATCTATTTGCATCCTCCGTCTTTTCTCTCTCTCTCTCTCTCTCTCTCTCTCTCTCTCTCTCTCTCTCTCTCTCTCTCTCTCTCTCTCTGTGTGTGTGTGTGTGTGTGTGTGTGTGTTCACACTGTAAAGTACGTCACATTCTCTAGTCATGTCGAATCCCCTCACACCTCGGTCAAGGAGGTGCACGGAGATTAGAACCACCGGGATATAATCTCGTCTTTATTGGTCAATGCCTATATTTGTGGATACACGAAATCTACACACGCACGTCTACATGATAGTGTATGTAGTGGACAAAACCCTTTTACCTCTTCTCTAGCTGTAGCAATTCAGAGCATCTTAACATCTCTTCACACTAGATCTTTGTTTGAGGGATTACTTAGCACATTACATGTTGGCCTCCAATCTGAGTATCATGCCATTGAAAGCTTTCCAACTTAAGGTCGCATCGGTAAAGAGGAAGAGAGGGATTACTTACATGTAATCTTAAATTCTAAACCTAAGTGTAATCTAACTTACATCTAACATAGCTAGCTAATCTTTAATACTGCCTTAATTTTAAATCTAACCTAATCTTAATCTAACGTAAATCTAAATCGAACATAATCTTACACTCAACATAAACATAAATCTAAATGTAATTTAACATAATCTAATTTAAATCTTAACTTAATCTCTCTCTCTTTGTTTTCTCCCCTTACCTCTCTCTTTTATATTCTCCCCCTCTCTCTCTCTTTGGTTTTTTATTCTCTCTCTTTCTCCCTCTTTCTCTTTTGCTTTGTTTTCTCATCTCTCTCTCTCTCTCTCTCTCTCTCTCTCTCTCTCTCTCTCTCTTCTCTTTGTTTTATATCTCTTTCTCTTTTTACTCTCTCTCTCTCTCTCTCTCTCTCTCTCTCTCTCTCTCTCTCTCTCTCTCTCTCTCTCCCTCAATGTGTATGTGTATGCAGTCTTTGTTTATGCATGTATGTGTGTATGTGTTTTTTGTTTGTGCATGTGTTCTCTCTCTCTCTCTCTCTCTCTCTCTCTCTTTCTTTCAAAGACACAATGTGTGTGTGTGTGTGTGTGTGAGAGAGAGAGAGAGAGGGGAAGGGAACATAGAGAGAGGAGAGGGAAGGATCATACTTGGCTCTCCTTCCTCTCCTCGTGTGTGTGTGTGTGTGTGTGTGTGTGTGTGGGGAAGAGAGAGAGAGAGAGAGAGAGAGAGAGAGAGAGATAAAGTAAAGAGAGAGAGAGAGAGGAGAAAACAAAGAAAAATCAGATCTAAAATCTGAGTTTTCAAGCACTCTTGGTTTATTTTTTACCCTTGTCGGCGTCGCTATGAGCATCACTATGGGCGTCGCTATAGGCGTTCAATGTAACAAATAAAATAGTGATGCTAATAGCAATGACGTGGACTTTCACTTTTGAGCGTCGCACTGCGAGCATCGCTAATGTGAAGAACCTCTTGTAGTGAAGCTCTATGGTAGCTTTTTAACGAACCATCTCCATTTTCAAGTTACAAACAATCTCGGGGGGTGCACTATATAAGGCGTTCTATGTAACAAATAAAATAGTGATGACCATAGTGACGCTAATAGTGATGACCATAGTGACGCTAATAGCGATGATGTGGACTTTCACTTTTGAGCGTCGCATTGCGAGCGTCACTAATGTGAAGAACCTCTTGTAGTGAAGCTCTATGGTAGCTTTGTAATGAACCATCTCCATTTTCAAGTTACAAACAATCTGGGGGGGTGCACTATATAATCAGTTTAATGTATAGCACGAGTTCAAAATGAGGGGTTTAGAAATGCCAGAAAATTTAGGCAATTTGATAGAGATACATTAAAATAATGGTTACTAAAAGATTTACTAAAATAAGGAGTCATTTTATTCATTCAAACATGTTAAAAGAGGGGTTTATTTAATAACTCATGAACACACTGATAGCCGACTTTTGAAAATCAAAGAAAAAGAAGAAGAAAAAACTTATTTTTCCTCTGTTGAAGCCTTGGCGACACTGTTGGACGGCTCGGCACCGCCTGGTCAATTCTCCCAACACCCCTACGGGCATGACACCCCCCCCCCCCGTTCGATTTGCCGGCCTTGTCACCCTCCGCCCCGTTGGTCCATACCCCACCCTAACTGACCGCCCTCAGTTTCAAATGCCCTTAATTCCCCCGTAGTTAATTTCCCCCCCCCCCCCCCCCCGGATGAAATAACACCCCCTCTCTTTCTCTCTCATTTTCCCTACATACCTCTCTCTAATGTCCTCTCTCCCAAATTTACCACCCCCCCCCCCCCGGCCAGGCGCAAGCTTTGAGCACTCACCCAGACCCCTCTCTCGTGCTCCCTTTGTGTTGAGCCGCATGGAAACCCCCCCCCTCCGCTCTCCCGTATTCTTACACTCACCCTTTACACCCCCCCCCCCCCCCCCCCCCCCCCCCCTGGCCCGCTAATATTCTTCCCCTAACCCCTCTTCCACACCCGCTCGCCTCACCATCCCCTCGGCTTCATTTACCCTTCCCTTGGCCCACTATCCCCCACACACCATTGACTTCTACCCCCCCCCCCCCCCCCCCCCCCCCCTCCCCTCATCCTTGAGACAACACCCCTCCCCCCCAACGGTGGGCACCTGCCCTAGGAGATTCCCCCTCCCTTTAGCACCACCTCATCCTCTCTCTCTCTCTCTCTCTCTCTCTCTCTCTCTCTCTCTCTCTCTCTTCTGTTTCAAGCCCGAAGGCACAGCGCAAATGACCATGGATCCCACGCCTTCATACACCACACACTCACCCTCACTGACCCTCTCCCTCATCCTCACACTCACACTCACACACCCCCAACCCCCTCTCCCTCTCTCGCGCTCTGTTTTGGCAGTAGCCTCTCGCTCTCTCTCCCTCTCGGCCTGTACAGGCGCAGCGCGTTCTCTCTCTCTCTCAACACCACACACACACACACACCCCAAGCTTGTGTAGCTGCCGCTGGCCCCCGAACAGAGAAGAAGAAAAAAATAAAAAGACATATATACATTATGTACATAAGCCCCCATTCCCACCGCACGCTAGCCCACACATACAAATACACACATGCACTCACGTACACACACCCATGTACATATATATATACACATCCGCCCACATGCACATACGTACACACACACACGCGTATATGCACCACGAATTTAGGAAAAAAAAGGAAGGACTTCACAACTACGACAACCACAAAAAGATGAAGGATCCAAAGCACGTGCCGCCAACAACAAAAAGAGGAAGTGCGCTGAAGACATGCCTCGTCTGACCCCGAAAAGAAGTACGCTCGACACCGACGCACCAGCAACACACCGTTCGCCGGCAACACGCAACCACGACGCCATCCCAGTAATTTATAGGTTATTTTCATCATTTTCTTCAGTTTTCACCCGAGCCATTGTAAATTCCCATTTGTTTTGTAAATATCCTCTCTCTAGGTGATGGTCACAAAGGCCCACCTAGAGATTCCCATCTTTTAATAAACCTCCCAAAACAAAGCAAGGGTCAACCACACCGGGCCCACCACTTGCTTTGTCTCCCCGATTAAGCTTACCCTAACCACACTGGGATTACCATAATCCAAGCAGCCAACACCTGTAAATTGGCATTGAGAGGTCATTATCGGGGGGGGGGGGCAATTCATGAGGAGCCAAGCATTTGGTAGAGTGTAGTGGGAAGGATTGACACTATCACCATCACGGGGAGGGGGCTTGTGTGTTGGGTTTGCCTTGGGAATTGCACCATGCGAAGGGAACCACACCCATCTCTCGACTCCAATGGTCGATGCACACACGTATACACGCTCTTGGTAGTAAGTTTCACAATCATTGAGTCATCTTAGAGAACGTACCAAGTAGGTTGCGCCACCTTCTCTCCCTACCTCTCTACCACCACGGCGTGCCACTTTGTAAATACTGCAAAATAATTCACCCTCACACCCCCCGAGGGTTTTCATCATTTGCAAATTTCTCTCTCTCTCTCTCTCTCTCTCTCTCTCTCTCTCTCTCTCTCTCTCTCTCTCTCTCTCTCTCTCTCTCTCTCTCTCTCTGTGTGTGTGTGTGTGTGTGTGTGTGTGTGTGTGTGTGTGTCTCTCTCTCTCTCTCTGTAAGTTTGTGGTGTTCATATCATCGTGGTTTGCATCCTAGCCGCTCAAAGC
The DNA here is from genome assembly GCF_014529385.1 of Adiantum capillus-veneris. Lineage (NCBI taxonomy): Eukaryota > Viridiplantae > Streptophyta > Polypodiopsida > Polypodiales > Pteridaceae > Adiantum > Adiantum capillus-veneris. The sequence continues at coordinate 150,688,306 of NC_140938.1, forward strand.
TAGGTGGTGCCCCCTATTCGCTTTACCGTGGCAAGCTCGAGATGCTGTCGAGAAATTCGCGGTCTTGCTAGGAAAGCACCGGGCTTATGGCTGTGAGAGTTTGTGAGAGAACTCGACAAAAACTATATGAAGGAGTTAAACCATAGATGCCATGACGACTAGGGTTTGGAAAGAAGTACAATCAAAGAAGCCCACCCATTCTCTCTTGCACTCACACACACAAAGAAAGAACACAAAAGAAAATGTCAAAATAACACAAAGATGAAAACATCAAGGCTATGGTCATATCGTATCATGGGTAATATGAAAGGGTTAACAGATGAGTTAATGGCATTCAATCTTGGCTGGCCAAATAGGCTACGAATTATTCTTTGGAATTGTAGTTTTGTGCTTACCATAATATATATATTTTGTCTAGTGATTGGGATTAATTGTGTGTACAAATCCTCTTGGTTCATAGCAAGATAACTACGCTTACGTCAAAAGAAAAGTTATAGTCTATGAGAGTAGTACGATGGGATCCGGTGATAGAAGTATTTCATTGAGCCTTTCTGGGCCAAAGAGAAACACTATACGTTGTTGAAAGTGTATTTTACGGCTAATCCATATGTTAATTCTAATAGATCGTACAGAGTGAAAGCGATAGAAATTATCATCATGTGGGTTATTTATCTATGATAGTATGTGAGAAATGTAGATATGAGAGAAGAGAAGAGATGAGAAGTTTCCCTCCCAAGCCCTATTCTTGCCCGTAGGCAATAAGGATACTACGGGGAGAGATGTACCTGTAGCAAGGAGAACCTAAAATTTGTAGAGAGGATGAATTACTAAGAGTGAAAGAGATACATTTGGTTAAACAGATGAGATTAGATATATATATATATATGTTGGATTAGAGATGAAAAAGAAAACAACAAGAAATCAAGAAAACATCAATGTAGAACACATCTTACTTGACAAACCCTTCGACACCGTTATTGATGGAGAGAGAAGAAGAGTGGAGAATTCCACCTTGATTGATACACCAAGTGTAAGACCTTCTTTGATTAGAGTTGATCTTCCAAGGTTAGCTTGTTGCAAGAATGGCTAGTCTTCTTCTAGGAAAAAAGTGTAGGCTTGGGCTTATGTTAATGGCTAAGTACAATTAGGCGTTACTACTCACTCCCTCATGAATTCCTCTCATCAATGGCTTGAATGCTTGAGTTCTTTCCAAGGAAGAAGAGATCCCCTTTTATAGGTGAAGGGAACCCACAAGGGTTTACACAAGAAGAGAGGAGCCAGTGTGAACAGGAATTGGAAAAGTTGGAAATGAGCTGCCCTTGCATGATGTGGGCAGACTGGGGTCCAGTATTTTGATCATATCTCCTCAACCGTGGCTCCAAATAAAAAAGTAAAAATATGGGCAAAAACTTCAGCTCATTAGGTACGATTTTCATTTTAAAATCGTTTTCCAATTCGGATTCGAACCTTGTGTAAAAAAATCATCAAAATAGGGTCCATTTATGGCAGAAAAAGTCTTCATGTGGTCTCCTTAGCCTAAACTTTCATTTAATTCCAAAGGACACCTTATGCCATATGAAAGCATGACATTGCTCCTCGACAAAGTTTTGTAATCATGCTTGCAATAATGCATTAAAATAAGTGTATCTTTGAAATCATGCCACCTAGTGTCCCACTAGGATTTGATTCTCTCCTACTAGCTATTTAAAAAGAAATATAAGAAAAGTATAAAAAATACATAGAATATATATATATTGGAGTTTACCCTAGATATAGGATCTAGCTAGGGTGTGAGATGATAATGAAATAGTAGAAATAAAGAATCAATGCTTTTTGTCCCAAGTTAAAGAAGCGGAGCTATTGATGCTTTTCCCATAGTATTTTCTGATGGTAAAGTAAGGATATGTTACCCTTGAGAAAAATAATAGGATGAGATAGAAGGCTGATTATTATACTTAAATATGCATATGTACACTATAGGAAATATAATTATGTATTTAAAAAAATACAAGATAGATCTTGTAGCATGCGTTCCCACTATGTACGTGTCACAGCACGACATCCACCCCCTCTAAATCTGCACATCCTCCGGTATGTGTCACATTGTCTCTTTGTAAGATTAGACCTCTTTTACATCTTCCTTGTCTTCTTCTTCACTGGAGGATTCCAGAGCTTCATGTTCACTTTGATCTTCACCTGTGTTTTTCTCTTCTTCCTCATCCATATCTTCTAGATCATTGTCTCCTCTTCTCATAAACATTTTAATCCTTTTTCCTGCAATGGGAATCTTTACTTCTGTACCATCTAGTTCAGACAAGCTGTAAGTAGCATTTTCATGCACATGCTTTACAACATACGGTCCAAACCATCTTTTTGAGAACTTACGCATGACTGTGTGCTGGTTATCAAGGCTACTATCATACACTAAAACCCAGTCACCTTTGTCAATTGCTTTGCTCCTGAGTCGATGTCGCTTATCAAAATAGTCCTTGTTTTTCAACCTTGCATTTTTGAGTCGTTCTTTTGCAGCTTCAATGTCTCCAGGTCTTCTCTCTAGCTGCCTTATACGCAGTGCAAGGAGATCTTCCCTACTAAGCCCCTCTTGCCAAGGTAGTACATTCCATGTGGGAATTGTATCCTCAATCGGCATCACTGGCTTTTGACCATGCATTAGCTCCGCAGGCATGTAGCCAGTTACTGAGCTATGTGTTGTACGATCAGCCCATAAAGCATATGGTAACAATTTTGGCCACTCACCAACTCTTCCTTCGCAAGCCTTGGCCAAAGCTTTGATGATAGGAGGATGCCCTCTTTCACTCTTTCCATTGCCTTCAGGGTTGTAAGCTGTAGTAAGAGAAAGCTTGATCCCTAATCTAGAAAAGAACTCCCTTGCTTCTTCGGCATCCAGTTCACCTCGATCTGCAGTGATTTTTCCCACACAACCATAACGGCAAATCACCTCATCAAGAAGGAATTTGCACACAGCTTCTGTGGTCTTAGCTCTTAATGCTCTTCCTTCAACCTGGTTAGTTAGGTCCTCTCGTGCAAGAACCAAGTATCTCATCTGCCAGAGTCCTAAAGGCATCGTGACTAGATCCACAACCCATTTATAGTGCATGGCTAGTGGATATGTAGGGTGCAATCCATCACGATGTCGAACATTTGAATACATTTGACAAGTTACACATGACTCTACAAACTGAGATACATCTTTATACATACCCTTCCACCAGTATTTTTCTTTCAACTTGGAGAAGGTTGCCCACACACCCCTGTGTCCAGCCCATAGACTCTCATGAAACTCTTGCATGAGCTTTACTTGAGTCTCTTTTTTACATATAACCCATTGCGGTGTAGCACCCTTTTGTTTAGGATGCTTCCACAAGTAACCATCCCTTAAAAAGTACCCATATGCTTTCCTGCATATCCTCTTGAATTCTTGTTTAGACCAATCATCCTGTTTTGTTAGAGTACTCAAGTACCTTCCAATAGAAAGCCAATCACCTCCATAAAGATCTTTCAAGACCAATTCAAGTGAATTAGTCATGCAGACATTGTTACCTTTGACATGAGAGATAGAATAGAATTTTGTGCCTACATCATCTCCCTCATTAATCATTTGTGACTCATCTTCATACCTTGCCCTTGATAGCATATCTGCCACTGTATTGTCTTTACCTGCAATGTGCTTAAACTCGGGATTTAAGGACTTAATGTAGGCAATCCACCGCAACATAGCAATGTCTGGTGTTGAGCAACTTGTAATCATCCCAAGAAGTGGTAGACAATCTGTTTCTACAACCACACATGCACCAATTAGGTACTCTTTCCCACTTTTCAAGGCTGTAACCATACCCCATAACTCTCTCTTTATCTGTGGATAGTTTCTTTGGTGAGCACTTAGTACCTTTGCTCCAAATCTTACCACATACCTGTGTCCTTCTTTGTCATCTTGCCCTATTGCCCATCCAATCCCTGTAGGACTGGTATCTACTGTCACAATCACTGGCCTTTGACACTCATAGTCTACCTTTCTCAAAGTCGTTGCTGACTGGAGTAACTCCTTTAGCTTTTTCATGGATTTTACATGTGCTTCTGTCCATTTAAACTTTTGATTCTTTCTAAGCAGCTGATAAAGAGGATCAGCTACATGTGCATAATGTGGAATCCAAATAACATAGAAGACACATGCTCCCAGAAACCTTCTAACCTCAGTGATGTTAGTGCATGTTTCTTTCATTCTTTGGATGGCATCTACCTTTGATGGACAAGGTTTCCTACCATATGGCCCGCACATGTGCCCCACAATGAGCATTTCTTTGACACCAAACATAGACTTTTTCCCTGACAATGTAAGATTCACTTCTTCCAACCTAGACAAAATTTTATCACAATCATTTATGTGATTTACCACAAACCTGCGACATCCCTTGAGATCCAAAGCTTCATCTTTGTCACTTTCTTCACATCCTTTGATAGGCAAATCATCAATGAAAGACATTGTGATTTGAGGAATAAAGTCACGTAAGACCTTATTCATCCCATTCATCATATCTGCAACCAGTTGGTTGCTCCCTGTGGCAAGGTACACATCCTTACCAAACCCAAAGGTGTCCTCATGGTTGTCAAGTCTCTGCTTTCGATTGCAAGCTGAAATTGATCATACCCTGAGTAGAGATCCCTCATTGAGTAGATTGCCCTCCCTGCAAATGCCTCTGCAAACTCATCCACAATTGGACCTGTACCTACATTTTTAATTGTCACCTTGTTCACTGGTTGCATATCTTGGATGAAGCGTAGAGAACCATTCTTCTTCGGAACTGTGAACCACCTGTTTGAGTATGGAGCACAAGAAGGCTCCAAGATTCCCATTTTGATTTTCTCATTCAGTAGCTCTACTAACTTTGGTAAATGAGCCTTTGGAACCAGAATAGGCCGCAGATTCCAAGGCACATGAGGTATTGTGAAAATTACCATAGGAGCTACAATATAAGGATCAACACATCCTATCTCATGTGGCTCAAATGCAAAAGCCTTACCATGCTTTGAAAGCATTTCTTTGAAGCACTTTGTCTCCTCCTGTGTTAGAAACTCTTCGCAACCAATCTGTAACTCTTGAAAAGACTCCTTTGTGAAGGTATGCCCGATCTTTTTAGGATTTCGCAAACTTGGTTGTAAAGAAGCCTGTTCAATCTTTTCCCTGTTGTTGGGTGGTAAGGGTGAAGCTACTGGTTTCACCTTCTTTGCTACACTCTTGTATTTAGTTTCAACATGGACTTCTGGGCCAACTGTTTGGATTTCTTTAAAGGCTTCTATTACTTGATACATTTCCATAGAGCAAACTTCCACAACTTCATTTTCAAGATGCAAACTAGACCTCATTATAGCATCAAGCTCACCCATAGTATCTACAAAAGAAACTTGTTCACACAAACCCAAAACATTTTCAGTACGCTTTAGCAACCCACTCTTTTTCATGCCTATTTGTACATTATGCACATATTGCCTCTCATATCTCTTCAAATCTTCAAGTTTTGTAAAACATACTGATCCATTCCTTGTTACCAAGGAGCTCATCGAGAAAGTTTCACCTATTTTTGGATCAAGCGAGACCCTTTTTCTTTCTGTACCACTGCAATCCCGCTTTACAATGGTACTTGGCCAAAACCCATCATTTCTCTATGATCATGAAACTCTTTGCTTACCTTTGGTAGAGGATGTTCTCTGAGGTTGTCACGATTTCTTTCATGGTTTACACAGACTGTGAGAAATTGGACAGCTCGTTTACCATCTTTGCTACATATTCTAGCATATGCTGAACCATCGTCCATTACCTTTGTTTCCATTCGAACTCCCACAATGTAGGGTTCTCCAAGGATGAGATGATATGAAGATGTATCCTGTACAAAGAAGTTTTGGTTAATCTTTACATCACCTATTGTTACCTTCACACCTGGACATGCTGCATACAATTCACCGGATGAATTGTTTGCCACTTTTACCATCCAGCCATGATCTGTGTCCATCGGCCATTTGCACTTGTTGTAGAGACTCTTTGACATTATGTTTATTTCTAAACCATGGTCAATCAAGGCAAAAAATGGCTCTTCAAGATCACCTACCTTGACCAAAGTTTCTGTAGTAGCCCTTGCCCAATGACTTCGTGAATAGTAACTCCTAGGAATATCTTCAACTTCTTCATCATCATTTGAGAAATGCACTTGCTTCACTCTCCCACTAGATTGGTAGCATCCTACCATAGCTCCATCATTCTCCTTATTTTGCAGTTGCATCCCTTGTGTCTTCGAGGTTTCCCCTTCAACCTATGGACGAGAAACTTCAGCAAGGGTTTGCCTCTTCCTCTTGAGGATGTCAATGATCTCCTCGTGGAATTCACGCTTTGCAATGCCAAGAACTTCTCCCAGAGTGAACTCAATCTTGCTATTCAAAATCCTTTCCTCCAAGACTTTCTTTAAATCTGTAGCAACCTCAATATCAGATTGTAGTTTATAAGTTGGGCCTTTTGTCTTACCTTTTGTTGGCTCTTTCTTCTTTCCTGTTGTAGACTCCTCCATGAGTACTTCATGTGGAGATGCTCCTTGTGTTGAGGGTGTTTGAGAAGGCATTGAGTCGCTTCTTCCCCCACTTCTAGAAGCTCTTTTTGATGGTCCTTCATCAGCATTCTCACGTCTGCGCTTCTCTTCTACAATTGCCTCATTTTGTTGGCGTTTTGTAATGTAGGCATGCATTGACAATGAGTCCACTGGATCATTCCATCCTGTTTCTAAACGTATGCAATCACCTGCTTCATGTAGAATCTCTTTTGTAAGATTTCCCTTTTTAGCTAATTGCATGACATTTGGCCAAATTTGACCATGATGGTCACTCACCTCTTCATCACAAAAATGTTCAATTTTTACTCCATAAGTAGTTGCCTCAACTGAAGAGGTGGCATGCTTGGTTGCCATATCTTCAACTAAGGTTTGCATTCCCCCCTTCCCAAAGTTAGTTCTCAAGGGTAGACCTGTCTCTCTTAAGTGGATTTTACCATCCTTAAAAAAGACAACATCTTTTGACAAAGCATCACTAAAATCATCACAATCCCTTCTTACATGGTCTGTACTATCACACCAAATACATCTATTAACAAACCCTTCTTTGGGCTGTTGTCTTTGCCTAGGAAGTGGCCCTGATGGTTGGCCTTTTTCTTCAAGCTTTGCAAGCTTCACCTTCAAGTCACGCATTCCCTTCACAAGCTCATCTAGCATGGACTCATCAAACTTAGGAGCGATAAAAGTAGGCTTTACCATTTTGTCAAGAGTTGAGGTGGAAGGACTTGTAGTGTTTAGTACCATCTTGTCCCTTCTTCTTTGTCGTTTGGCAAGCAATGAGACAGCACCTTCAACCTCATTCCAGTCGGTCTTTAGTCCTTGCTCAGCATCTTTATCTTCAAGAAGAAGCTCCAAATTTTCTTGAAACTCTTTATCTGCAGCTTGTAAGAAAAGATATGTCTTCTCTGCATCTAGTGTGGCCCTTTCAGTTCTTGTGAGTTGTGCATAGCGCCGCTCAAATTCCCTAAGTAGTTCTGTTATTGATAGTCCTTGCTTTGGCTTGACTACCCATTCTAAGAATGTCCTTTTGGTCACTCTCTCAGAGTCCTCCATGAAATATTCCTCCTTTAAAGCTACTTTGAGTTCTTTCCAATTTCTCCCATGCCCATCTTTAATTGCCCTAACATGCTCCCTAATTTTTGGAGCAACGACTAGCTCAAAGCTTTGAATCATCTCACCTTCTGACACTCCATGCAGCTCCATCTCCTTCACATACTCGCGTAAGTACTTGGTTACATCTTTGCCATTGAACTGATCCATTCTGTTGACGACCGCTTGTATGGCCTTTGTTGCTGAAATCTCCCTTCTTTCAGTAGCATGTTGTTGTTGCATGAACATTGCAAATGCTTGAAACATTTGCATTGTTGCTGGGTCAAAATGCATACCCTGTTGCTCAACATGATCACCCATGGTTATCCACAAACTCTCACCCTAGCAGATTCGCGTCGAGTTCACCAAAAATATGTCGAGAAATTTGCGGTCTTGCCAGGAAAGCACCGGGCTTATGGCTGTGAGAGTTTGTGAGAGAACTCGACAAAAACTATATGAAGGAGTTAAACCATAGATGCCATGACGACTAGGGTTTGGAAAGAAGTACAATCAAAGAAGCCCACCCATTCTCTCTTGCACTCACACACACAAAGAAAGAACACAAAAGAAAATGTCAAAATAACACAAAGATGAAAACATCAAGGCTATGGTCATATCGTATCATGGGTAATATGAAAGGGTTAACAGATGAGTTAATGGCATTCAATCTTGACTGACCAAATAGGCTACGAATTGTTCTTTGGAATTGTAGTTTTGTGCTTACCATAATATATATATTTTGTCTAGTGATTGGGATTAATTGTGTGTACAAATCCTCTTGGTTCATAGCAAGATAACTACGCTTACGTCAAAAGAAAAGTTATAGTCTATGAGAGTAGTACGATGGGATCCGATGATAGAAGTATTTCATTGAGCCTTTCTGGGCCAAAGAGAAACACTATACGTTGTTGAAAGTGTATTTTACGGCTAATCCATACGTTAATTCTAATAGATCGTACAGAGTGAAAGCGATAGAAATTATCATCATGTGGGTTATTTATCTATGATAGTATGTGAAAAATGTAGATATGAGAGAAGAGAAGAGATGAGAAGTTTCCCTCCCAAGCCCTATTCTTGCCCGTAGGCAATAAGGATACTACGGGGAGAGATGTATCTGTAGCAAGGAGAACCTAAAATTTGTAGAGAGGATGAATTACTAAGAGTGAAAGAGATACATTTGGTTAAACAGATGAGATTAGATATATATATATATATGTTGGATTAGAGATGAAAAAGAAAACAACAAGAAATCAAGAAAACATCAATGTAGAACACATCTTACTTGACAAACCCTTCGACACCGTTATTGATGGAGAGAGAAGAAGAGTGGAGAATTCCACCTTGATTGATACACCAAGTGTAAGACCTTCTTTGATTAGAGTTGATCTTCCAAGGTTAGCTTGTTGCAAGAATGGCTAGTCTTCTTCTAGGAAAAAAGTGTAGGCTTGGGCTTATGTTAATGGCTAAGTACAATTAGGCGTTACTACTCACTCCCTCATGAATTCCTCTCATCAATGGCTTGAATGCTTGAGTTCTTTCCAAGGAAGAAGAGATCCCCTTTTATAGGTGAAGGGAACCCACAAGGGTTTACACAAGAAGAGAGGAGCCAGTGTGAACAGGAATTGGAAAAGTTGGAAATGAGCTGCCCTTGCATGATGTGGGCAGACTGGGGTCCAGTATTTTGATCATATCTCCTCAACCGTGGCTCCAAATAAAAAAGTAAAAATATGGGCAAAAACTTCAGCTCATTAGGTACGATTTTCATTTTAAAATTGTTTTCCAATTCGGATTCGAACCTTGTGTAAAAAAATCATCAAAATAGGGTCCATTTATGACAGAAAAAGTCTTCATGTGGTCTCCTTAGCCTAAACTTTCATTTAATTCCAAAGGACACCTCATGCCATATGAAAGCATGACATTGCTCCTCGACAAAGTTTTGTAATCATGCTTGCAATAATGCATTAAAATAAGTGTATCTTTGAAATCATGCCACCTAGTGTCCCACTAGGATTTGATTCTCTCCTAGTAGCTATTTAAAAATAAATATAAGAAAAGTATAAAAAATACATAGAATATATATATATTGGAGTTTACCCTAGATATAGGATCTAGCTAGGGTGTGAGATGATAATGAAATAGTAGAAATAAAGAATCAATGCTTTTTGCCCCAAGTTAAAGAGGCGGAGCTATTGATGCTTTTCCCATAGTATTTTCTGATGGTAAAGTAAGGATATGTTACCCTTGAGAAAAATAATAGGATGAGATAGAAGGCTTATTATTATACTTAAATATGTATATGTACACTATAGGAAATATAATTATGTACCTAAAAAAATACAAGATAGATCTTGTAGCATGTGTTCCCACTATGTACGTGTCACAGCACGACAACGCGCATTTCGAATCCCGATGTTTAAGAGGCCGTCGGGGTTCGAGGTTTGCTTTGCATCCGTCATTTGGTGCCCCCACTGAGGAGATCTTTCTAAGACCCTTCAGTTTACAATGTTGAAAGTGACGCCCACTATCAATCATGGACGAATGGCTGAAGGAATTTTCTAACTGGAGGATGAAAGAAGAGGAGACGAAGGAGGCACTAGCCGCCTTCATTCAGGTGCTACTGCCAGGCTTCAGTGTTGTCAGCATTCAAGAGGTAAATTCTCCATCTCGTGTCGCTCGTTCTAACTATAAATTGAGAGCATTAGGTGGGAGGTCGGTGAAGTGCCATCACTATTGTCAACCAAGACACACTGTCAATGAGTGCCAGCAACGAAGGCAGCGAAAGGGCTGAAGTCATCTACATCGACATTCATCGCGAAGAAGTTATTCACATCAAGGGAAGCAAACGGTGAGACCTCTTTTCCCTAAAGAAATTACAGTCAAAGTTATAAATCCAAAGTGGCCTAAAGGGGCTGCTCGAGCCAAAGGCAAGGAGAAGATAAGCCAGTCTGGAAACACATGACCCCGAAGGGAGAAGCATCTGGCCAAGCAAGTGCTTCAAGCTCAGAAAGCCAGGTTGTACCCACTTTGCCAAAGAAGAAGTCATCCGAAGCTAAGCAACGGAAGGTCGCCTACCGATTTGCACGATGCATGCGAGTGCCACCAATCCACTTCGACAATCCGAAAGAAGAAGTAGTAAGAACATTCCCATGTCCTAGAGAAGAGTGGTTCGGCTACTGCTCTCGCTGTTTTGGAAAGCGAGTGGAGGATCTACCTCCTCTCCCTGTACAACTTATCCTGAAGAAACTCTCTACCACGGGAGAAACCCAGTGGGATGGGGACGAGTTGCAACCGAATGGAGTAGAATTCATGCAATATGCCGACTACGGAAATTACTTGCAATTGCTGTTAGCCAAGAGGTTGGGAGTGGTCAGACGCGTCGCCATCACCCCGTACGTGTTGAGCAACGAAGGAAAGGTAGAACCCATGAAAGGCGACGACCTCTTGTGGATATGCCGACTCATCAACACTGGCACGGTAAGAGTATGAGTAAATAATCCACTCTCTATGCATGATGAAAAACGGGCTGATGGCATTCCCGTTCAGATTCCTGCAGCATATGCATGTGAATATTTATGTAGATAGGAAAGTCTTCTACCAACAGAAGATCGTACACCTATTCGGTGCGTCGGTACTAGGAGAAATCCTCAATTCCCCGAACCCTATCATTCTCCCTATATTAGATTACCATCATTTCTTTAATGTCTCTATCTTTATCCTGTTTTAACCCATCCACCCACCCCTATAAAAAGCCGCTATGAGCCGATACTGTTAATGTAATGTTTAAAAAAAACAGAGAAAAAAGAAAAAGAAAAAGAGATTTGAGTCACTACCATGGCAAGTGTTTCTTTTCCCACGTTCAGTGGAGAGAAGGGAGAGGATCTCACCACCGATTTTTTGGATGATTTCGACATTGCTTGTGTCATCTCCAACAAAGATGATGACGTTTCATGACTTAGAATTTTTTCTCTACTGATGAAAGTAGAGGCCAAGTCCTAGTATAATGCATTGCCCCAGGCTACCAAGAGTGCATGGGAAGTGTTAAGGGATGCTTTTGTAAAGAGGTTTGGCGGAGGCACAACCTCGGAGAAGCTATGGCATCTACTGACAGAATTAAAGCAGGGAGGCCTACTGGAGTATGCCACCTACGAGTCCAAATTTGTGGACTTATGGGAGAGACAGGTTGCCTCACTTGAGGAAGGCAAAGGAGCGCTTAATTTCCTAAAGAAGGACCGTTTCATTGCTGGTCTATGGTCACCGCTTAGAGAGAAGGTGAAGGAAAGGTTTCCTACAACATATGAGTTGGCAGTCGAAGTAGCCCGCCTTAAAGACAAGAAGCTGCGCATGCAAGCAAGAGTAAACGAGTCACAGGAAACAAGCTCGTCCCGACCAACCCCAGTGGTTGCAACAGCCAATCATAAGGTCCAACCGCAGGAGGCATCAGAAGAGCAGCAAGACCTGCTGAGTCACATCACCACCCCTCATCACCACCCAACTAGAGAGTTTATTTGTGCATCTGGTGCAGCAAGGGCATGCATCTGGCATAAATCCAGAACAAGGAAGAGGACAACGAAGGTAGAACCCAGAGTACCACTGTTACAACTGCGGGGAAGATGGCCACGGAATGTACTACTGTCCACACCCGAAGAGGTAGAATTTCAATAGAGGGGGGAGAAATCAAATATCTCTACCAAGAGCAAGACCACCACCACCTAGGCAACCAGGACCAATCCCACCGGTCCAAATCCTTCGACCACCTGTACAACAGCAACCACCACCCCAACCTCTCATTCCTCCACTACCCCCACCACCTACTGTGAACCAAGCGGTGAGTGTTATTAGCTTGGAGGCTAAAGGGAAGGTGCAGGTAGAAGAATCAGCTCGAGAGAAGCACACGGAAAAAGCGAAGGTAGAAAGTGGATGCTATGGGAGTGAAGCGTGCGAGGCACGAGGAGGCATCTCAAAGAGAGGAGAAGATGAAAGGAAAGGCCGAGTCTAGCAAGCAAGCAGCTAAACCACGACGGAAGATAGACATCGTGGACTTCTCACTAGGTGAGTATGCAAAACCCTATGACTTAGTTCAGGATGTGTTAATGCAGGGCCCGAATATAACTTGACCCCAATTACTCCACCTTACACCTAGAATGAGGAGGCAATGGACAAAAATGGTAAGTACCAAGAAATCAAGGCCGAGGATAGTTGGGGCTATCTCCAGGAGGGATCTCGACGACATCCTGCCAACCATGGATGCTCACATCAAGGGGCAACGAATTTCAAACGTCTACATAGATGGTGGCGTGCAAATATGCGTCATGAGTGAAAAGATGATGCACCATCTAGGTCTAGAGGTAAGTAGGCCGGCACCCTGCCGAGCCAAGATGGAAAACAATGTAAGAGTGAAATACGTAGGCATTGTAAATGCGGTCAAAGTAAAATCATTCAATACAGAAGTGGAGGTAGACATCTTCGTCATGCCACACAAAGGGGAGGGCTACCTCATCATTCTTGGGAGGCCTTGGCTTATGGCTATGGAAGCTAAACATGACTGGAGCACCGGGATGATCCAGATGAAGGATGCTAAAGGGAAGTCCATATTCTACGACATGAGGACTGGAAAGCAGCGCAACATGATCTTGGAGGCTTCAGAAGATGAGTCCACGATCGACTACTCATCTACCTCAGGAGAAGAGAAGACCACCACCGACGGAAGTGACAGTAGCATCGAAGTAATGGGGGTCATTCTTAAAGACCCGAACAGATTAACACAATCTGAAACAACCTCAACAAACCAAGAGGGATCATCAGGTATGCAATCCTTGGAGGATGCAGGTAAGCTACAAAAAATTCTCTCGAATGAGTTAACGAATGAAGAAAGGAAGGAGTATGTCTCCATGCTAGGTAACTTCACTACTTTGTTCATTGATGGATATGATAAGATCACAGGTATTACAGTAGTACTACACCACATAAAGCTCAAGGAAGGCATTAAACCCGTAGTACAAAAGCTCAGAAGACTTGGAGTAATCCAACAAGAGGCGTTGCTTAAAGAAGTGAGAAGTTTGCTACAAGCAGGTTTCATCTACCCTGTCGAAGACTCGGAATAGGTCTCCCTAGTAGTAGTCACACCAAAAAAAAATGGTAAGTGGAGAGTCTGTGTGGATTATAAACCTCTCAATGCAACCACGAAGAGGGACCACTTTCCCCTCCCATTCCAGGATGAAATACTCAATGAAGTGGCAGGTCACGAGCGATACACAGTATGCGATGGCTATTCAGGATACTTCCACATTAGCATTGCGGAGGAAGATCAGAAGAAGACAACCCTCATCACACCTTGGGAATGTTTTGCCTACAGAGGGATGCCGTTTGGCCTCACTAACGCCCCGGCCACGTTTCAACGCTATGTGACTTTTGTTTTACAACCCTACTTTGGAACATCAATACGGGTTTTCATAGATGATTTTTGCATTTATAGCTCACGAGCCCTTCATTTAAGCAAAGTCTATGATGGCTTAACCAGGCTGCAAACCTTGGGGGGCCAACTCAACGTGGACAAGTGTCACATTGGTGAAAGCAAAGTCACTCTCCTTGGTCATGTAATTTCAGCAAAAGGAATCGAGGCTGACCCTAGCTAGCAAGATTCAGGCCGTGGTATCTTTATCGTCACCCACCACCGCTAAGCAGCTAGTTTCTTTCCTTCAGAAGGTAAGATACTTAAGCAGGTTCATTCACCTGCTATCTCAAGTGGTCCTTCCCCTACAACAACTCACCCAGAGGGATATCTTCTCATGGAATGAAGAGAATGAGAAGCAGTTTACTGAGGTAAAGCAAATCCTAGCTAAGCTTCCAACTATTTCACCTCCTAAGTGGGACGAGCCATTTTATGTGAACCCTAGTGGGACGAGCCATTTTATGTGAACCCTAGTGTGGGAAGTGATACACTTGGAGCAGTGCTAATGCGAAACGACCCCAAAACTTCTTTCATGCGCCCTATTTACTTCTCTAGTCGTGTCATGACCCCGTCAAAAAAAGGATTTACCGAAGTAGAACACATGGTTCTGGCACTAATGTTTGCTACCACTAAGTTCGCTCCTATCTCCTGCCTAGACCCTTTGTAATCCTGACAATGGAGGAGGTTTTTCCATATATAATGCGACACATGGATGTCTCATCTAGGATCTCAAAGTGGTTAATTAGACTACAAGAGTTTGACTACACCATTCAAGTAGAAAACTCCACCAGGGCTAGTTTAGCGGGAATTCTCACGCATCGCCATTATGAGAAGAAGCTGAAGGTCAACACGGAAGCAAAGGAAGAAACACCAATGGTAGAAAGCCCTAGGCTAGAAAGAGCTCACTCTCTTTTCTTTGACGGAGCATACAGGAGAACAATGGATCAGTCTGCAGCAGGCATGGTCATTTTCAATGAACGACGAGAAAGAGTATTCTCCATTGGGCAGTTATTACACTCCCACTCCAACAATGAAGAAGAATATGCAACCCTAATTCTTGGGTTGGAACAATGTATTTCACAAAGAATTCAGCGCCTAAATGTGTTCGGCGATACTTTGCTTTTGATAAGGCAGATAAATGGCACCTGGGATTGTAAAAAACAGGTTTTACTTGGTCAACTTTGCCAAGTTAAGGACCTTCTAAAGAAGTTTGAAGCAGTGAAACTATTCCATGTCCCCAGAGCAGAAAATCAAGAGGCAGATTCTCTAGCTAAAGAAAGAATACAAGACGTTCCCGTAGGGGCGATCAAATTAAAGCTACCCCTTTTCCAAGGTAGTGATGCTATGCCTGATATCATCGGTTTTCTAGATACATGAGAATGTCCAATAGGACACACCAAAGGCCAAAAACAGTGGCTGGTAAGGAAGGCTACTCGGTACCGCCTTATAGACGACCACTTGTATTGTAAGGGCAAAGATCAAATTCTCAGGCGGGTGCCAACCTCCAGTGAAATCATAGAGGTAATTTTAAGTTGCCATGATGGCGTCTGCGACGGTCATTTTGCTCTAGATATCACCAGTAGGAAGATTCTACAGGCAGGATACTTTGGCCTAGTTTGAACAGGGATGTACACCATTGGTGTAAAACATGCAAGGCTTGTCAAGTGGCCAGTGATCTCACGTTAACCTACGAGCCACAAACCCCTATCATCTCATATGGTCCTTTTGAGAAATGGGGAATAGATGCAATCGGTCCTTTACCAAGGGCCCAATCAAGTAAACTGTACATCATAGTGGGTGTAGACTACATGACTCGATGGGCAGAAGCAACGGCCACCACCCGCATTACAGCCCAAGAAGTGGCAAAGTTCATTTTTGAGCATATCGTTTGCCGTTTTGGCACTCCTCTTGAGATAATATCAAATAGAGAATAAGGATTCAGAGGTGATTTGGTGGGAGAACTGATGAAGAAGTTAGGCATCACATGTCGGCATTACACACCATACTATCCACAATGCAATGGTCTGGTGGAGAAGGTAAATGGAATGATTTGCAAAATCATCACAAAACAGGTGAACAATCACACAGGGGACTGGGATAAACATCACATGGCAGCTCTTTGGGCCTACAGAACAACATTCCGAACATCACTAGGTTTCACCCCTTTCCATCTAGTTTATGGGAAGGAAGCAATTCTACCCATTGAGGTACAGATAGCCAGCTTACGAGTTTTGGCTAGCCAGACACATCGTCCGATTGTAAACCTCCGAAACCACATCTTGGATCTGGAGAGCCAGACACATCGTCCAATTGTAAACCTCTGAAACCACATCTTGGATCTTGGATCTGGAGAGACTCCAACTGGATAGGGAAGAAGCAATCAATCACTATGCAGCACAGGTAGAACGACGCCGGGTCACTTTCAATCAAGGGCTTAAAGAAAAGGGACTGGAAAAGGGCATGTTAGTACTACGATACAGCAACAGATTTGACACTAGGAAGGATAAGAAATTTAAACCCAGATGGGAAGGGCCATTCATCATCAAGAAGCGCTATGACAACGGCAGTTATAAGCTGATGGAAGCATATGGGAGAATTCACAAGACTAGGGTCAGTGGATGGAGACTGAAAAGGTATTTTCTTAGGTTTGACCCAGAATTCGTGCTAGACATTCCAGAGGAGGGAGAATCCTCTAACTCTACAACTGAAGAAGCAGAAGAAGGGCTAGAAGCATGAATGCCTCTAGCCAAAGGGAGAGGGCTAATGATAGCCGGCTTTTGAAAATCAAAGAAAAAGAAGAAAAAAAAACTTATTTTTCCTCTGTTGAAGCCTTCACGACATTGTTGGAAGGCTCGGCACCGCCTGGTCAATCCTCCCAACACCCCTACGGGCATGACATCCCCCCCCCCCCCCCCCCCCCCCCACCTTCGATTTGCCAGCCTTGTCACCCTCAGCCCCGTTGGTCCATACCCCAGCCTAACCGGCCGCCCTCGTTTCAGATACCCTTAATCCCCCCGTAGTTTATTTCCCCCCCGCCCGGGCATTGGATGAAATAACACCCCCTCTCCTTCTCTCTCATTTTCCCTACATACCTCTCTCTAATATCCTCTCTCTCTCTCTCTCCCAAATTTACCACCCCCCCGGCCAGGCACAAGCTTTGAGCACTCACCCAGACCCCTCTCTCATGCTCCCTCTGTGTTGAGCCGCATGGAAACCCCCCCCCCCCCCCCCCCCCCCCCCCCCCTTCCGCTCTCTCGTATTCTTACACTCACCCTTTACACACTCACACCCCCCCCCCCCCCCCCCTCTCACACTTTTTCCCCCACTCTCATTACCCCCCCCCCCCCCCTTTGGCCCGCTAATATTCTTTCCCTCACCCCTCTTCCCCACCTGCTCACCTCACCCTCCCCTCGGCTTCACTCACCCTTCCCTTGGCCCACTATCCCCACTATCCCCCCCACACCATTGACTTCTACCCCCCCCCCCCCTCCCCTCATCCTTGAGACAACATACAAAACGGACGATAAGACCACCCCCCCACCACCACGGTGGGCACCCGCCCTAGGAGATTCCCCCTCCCTCTAGCGACACCTCATCCTCTCTCTCTCTCTCTCTCTCTCTCTCTCTCTCTCTCTCTCTCTCTCTCTCTCTCTCTCTCTCTCCCGTTTCAAGCCCGAAGGCGCAGCGCGCATGACCATGGAGCCCACGCCTTCATACACCACACACTCACCCTCTCCCTCATCCTCACACTCACACACACACACCCCCAACCCCCTCTCCCTCTCTCGCTCTCTCTCTCCCTCTCGGCCTGTACAGGCGCAACACGTTCTCTCTCTCTCTCTCTCAACACCACACACACACACACCACCCCAAGCTTGCGTAGCAGCCGCTGGCCGCCGAACAGAGACGAAAATAAAAAATAAAAAAACATATATACATTATGTACATAAGCCCCCGTTCCCACTGCACGCTAGCGCACACATACAAATACACACATGCACTCACGCACACACACCCATATACATATATATATATATATATATATATATATATATATATATATATATATATATATATATATATATATATATATATATATATATATATATATATATATATATATATATATATATATACACATCTGTCCACATGCACATGTACAGACACACGCATATACGCTGTCGAGAAATTTGCGGTCTTGCCAGGAAAGCACCGGGCTTATGGCTGTGACAGTTTGTGAGAGAACTCAACAAAAACTATATGAAGGAGTTAAACCATAGATGCCATGAAGGCTAGGGTTTGGAAAGAAGTTCAACCAAAGAAGACTCACTCTTTCTCTCTTGCATTCACACACACAAAGGAAGAACGCAAAAGAGAATGTCAAAACAATACGAAGATGAAAACATCAAGGCTATGGTCATAGCGTATCATGGGTAATATGAAAGGGTTAATGGATGAGTTAATGACATTCAATCTTGGCTGACCAAATAGGCTACGAATTGTTCTTTGGAATTGTAGTTTTGTGCTTACCATAATATATATATTTTGTCTAGTGATTGGGATTAATTGTGTGTACAAATCCTCTTGGTTCATAGCAAGATAACTACGCTTATATCAAAAGAAAAATTATAGTCTATGAGAGGTAGTATGATGGGATCCGGTGATAGAAGTATTTCATTGAGCCTTTCAGGGCCAAAGAGAAACACTATACGTTGTTGAAAGTGTATTTTACGGCTAATCCATACGTTAATTCTAATATATTGTACAGAGTGAAAGCGATAGAAATGATCATCATGTGGGTTATTCATCTAAGATAGTATGTGAGAAATGTAGATATGAGAGAAGTGAAGAGATGAGAAGTTTCCCTCCCAAGCCCTATTCTTGCCCGTAGGCAATAAGGATACTGCGGGGAGAGATGTACCTGTAGCAAGGAGAACCTAAAATTTGTAGAGAGGATGAATTACTGAGAGTGAAAGAGATAGATTTGGTTAAAGAGATGAGATTAGATATATATATATATATATGTTGGATTAGAGATGAAAATGAAAACGACAAGAAATCAAGAAAACATCAATGTAGAACACATCTTACTTGAAACCCTTCGGCACCATTATTGATGGGAGAGAGAAGAAGAGTGGAGAATTCCACTTTGATTGATACACCAAGTGTAAGACCTTCTTTGATTAGAGTTGATCTTCCAAGGTTAGCTTGTTGCAAGAATGGCTAGTCTCCCTCTAGGAGAAAGTGTAGGCTTGGGCTTATGTTAATGGCTAAGTACAATTAGGCATTACTACTCACTCCCTCGAGAATTCCTCTCATCAATGGCTTGAATGCTTTTGTTCCTTCCAAGGAAGAAGAGGTCCCCTTTTATAGGTGAAGGGAACCCACAAGGGTTTACACAAGAAGAGAGGAGCCAGTGTGAACAGGAATTGGAAAAGTTGGAAATGAGCTGTCCCTGCATGATGTGGGCAGACTGGGGTCCAGTATTTTAATCATATCTCCTCAACCGTAGCTCCAAATAAAAAAGTAAAAATATGGGCAGAAACTTCAGCTCATTGGCTACGATTTTCATTTTAAAATCATTCTCCAATTCGGATTGGAACCTTGTGTAAAAAATTCATCAAAATAGGGTCCATTTATGGCAGCAAAAGTCTTCATGTGGTCTCCTTAGCCTTGACTTTCATTTAATTCCAAAGGACACCTCATGCCATATGAAAGCATGACATTGCTCCTCGACAAAGTTTTGTAATCATGCTTGCAATAATGCATTAAAATAAGTGTATCTTTGAAATCATGCCACCTAGTGTCCCACTAGGATTTGATTCCCTCCTAGTAGCTATTTAAAAAGAAATATAAGAAAAATATAAAAAATACATAGAATATATATATATTGGAGTTTACCCTAGATATAGGATCTAGCTAGGGTGTGAGATGATAATGAAATAGTAGAAATAAAGAATCAATGCTTTTTGCCCCAACTTAAAGAGGCGGAGCTATTGACACTTTTCCCATAGTATTTTTTGATGGTAAAGTAAGAATACATTACCCTTGAGATAAATAATAAGATGAAATAGAAAGCTTATTTTTATACTTACATATGCATATGTACATTATAGGAAATATAATTATGTATCTAAAAAGTTACAAGATAACTCTTGTAGCATGTGTTCCCACTATGTACATGTCACAGCACGACAACGCACCACGAATTCAGGAAAAAAAAGGAAGGACTTCACAACTACGACAACCACAAAAAGATGAAGGATCCAAAGCACGCGCCGCCAACAACAAAAAGAGGAAGTGCGCCGAAGGCATGCCTCGTCCGACCCCGAAAAGAAGTACGCTCGACACCGACGCACCGGCAACACACCATTCTCCGGCAACACGCAACCACGACACCATCCCAGTAATTTATAGGTTATTTTCATCATTTTCTTCAGTTTTCACCCGAGCCATTGTAAATTCCCATTTTTTTTGTAAATATCCTCTCTCTAGGTGATGGTCACGAAGGCCCACCTAGAGATTCCCATCTTTTAATAAACCTCCCAAAACAAAGCAAGGGTCAACCACACCGGGCCCACTACTTGCCTTGTCTCCCCGATTAAGCTTACCCTAACCACACTGGGATTACCATGATCCAAGCAGCCAACACTTATAAATTGGCACTGAGAGGTCACTATCGGGGGGGGGGGGGGGTAATTCATGAGGAGCCAAGCATTTGGTAGAGTGTAGTGGGAAGGATTGACACTATCACCATCACGGGGAGGGGGCTTGTGTGTTGGGTTTGCCTTGGGAATTGCACCATGCGAAGGGAACCACACCCATCTCTCGACTCCAATGGTCGATGCACACACGTATACACGCTCTTGGTAGTAAGTTTCACAATCATTGAGTCATCTTAGAGAACGCACCAAGTAGGTTGCGCCACCTCCTCTTCCTACCTCTCTACCACCACGACGTGCCACTTTGTAAATACTGTAGAAATAATTCACTCTCAAATCCCCCGAGGGTTTTCATCATTTGCAAATTTCTTTCTCTCTCTCTCTGTAAGTTTGCGGTGTTCATATCATCATGGTTTGCGTCCTAGCCGCTCAAAGCTAGGTGGTGCCCCCTGTTCGCTTTACCGTGGCAGGCTCGAGGCGCGCCATTCGAATCCCGGCGTTTTAGAGGTCGTCGGGGCTCGAGGTTCGCTTTGCGTCCATCAACACATTATATAAGGGGTTACTGAACAGTGACCCCGAACAAGGTAGTATGCAAGTTTCACTTCTCTCTCTCTCCCTTTGCTCTAGCGCTCTCTTACTCCATTTGGTGTGTGTCTTGGTGTGAGATTATTTGTGTGCGTTTTGTTGCACCTCCTCTTGGGTTTGACAAGATCTCTCTTGTGTCCTAGTTCGCATCCCATAACTAGGTGGTGCCCCTTTACTTGTTTAGCTATGGATTTGTTGTTGTTGTTTATTGCATGTGGTTGCCCTAGCCCCATTGAGTAGCACGGGAGCCTTGAGGGGTGTTTAGAGTTCTCCTCTCTTATTGGCCACCCCAAATCGCCTTAGCACCATGCCGGATGGGACCAAACGAAAGATTATCCTTGATAATAAATATATTTGAGGGATATAGAATTTTTTGTATGTGAAGATCACACTATTAAGCAACAAATGATGTGTCGCAAGGCATATGAGGAGAGGAATAAGAAAAACAAGGAGATAGCTCACAAAGAAAATGTACCCAATTTGAATCTCTTTCAAATAGGGTGAAAGCATGACTGGGTGGACACCAAAGCTGTGTCCGGGACATCACTATTTGGCAAATTAATAGCTGTAATATGTTTGACAAAGATAGAAGAACCCAAGGCGTGTGATATATCATTGGATAGCTCTTGAAGAGGAGAATCTAAAAAAGCTATTTGGCACCAAATTTAGAATTAATTTGCAAAAAATTTACCGTGCGCCACGTCTAATAGTGCAGCTATTCAAAACTAGTAATCAACCTATAAAAGTCTACCATCGAGTCACGCTTTCACCCAATATTCTTGTGTAAACTTGCGCCCAATCTACTTTGGATCCCTAAGATTTGGCTACAAAGAGGTCTGCTCTATCTTTTCCCTGCAATCTAAAGGTAGAGGTAAGGGCATTGGTTTGACCTTCTTTGCCACGGTCTTGTACTTTGTTTCCCCACACACTATAGGTGCTTGATAGTTGTTTTCCTTCTTTGCAAAAGCCTTCACCCTATACATATCCAAAGTATAGAATTTAATAGCATGCAGTTCCTCTTGGTCACTAGAGACCATTATGAATTTAAGATCACCTATTGTATCTACAAATGAAAGCTGTCCAAAGACACCTATAATGTACTCACTATCCTCTAGCACCCCAATATTCTTAAATCTTGTTTGTGTATTATGTACATATTGTAGAGTACTTTTCTTCATTCCTTCAATTTTTGTGAAGCATATTGATCCATTCCTTGTGAACCCGAGAAAACATGTGGAAAGAATATCTTGCATAGTTGGATCAAGTTTCGGGGGATTCACTTCATATACAAAACAAAATGCCACCTACGAGTGGACAACTTTGATAAAACCCCTATATACGACTCATATTAGGGAATATGACCCCCCTGATAAAACCCCTATATACGACTCATATTAGGGAATATGACTCCCCCTTTCTACTCTTATACAACAATCACATGATCTAACTGAGTAAAACTAGTCAAAGAGTGTGTAGCATACAGACTGGCTTTGTACTAAGGAACCACTTTTGTTGATAACTAGATGTACCCTCAATGTGTCTTAGTTTGGATTTCAAACTATGTGCCCATCAGCTTGCACTCTAGCTACTTGTCCAATCTTGATCCATCCAAATCTGGTGTAAATGAATCCTTGACCTACTCCAAATCAGCTCTTATCTATGATCAGCTTGATGCAAAATTTGATGTGTGACGTGATTAAAAACTTTCCCTAAATTCATCCAAGTGCTAGTGCACATTGTTGACCAATCGTTTTATAAGTAATCAACCTAGGTTAGGTCCCCCCCCCCCCCCCCCCCTACCCATCAATATGATACCCCCTCCCTTATTTTTAATCTTAGGAGATAAATAATTGGGGGCCTGCCCCTAACTGCGCTTATGTAGCTTGTAGAAAAACCCCCTCCCCTACACTTACGTGGTGCGGTAAGTTCTCCATGGTGAGACCCCCAGGGATCAAGTGACATCTTGTTATCATTTGTACCACACTTTACATGGGTACTTGGCCAAAAGCCCTCATTTCCCTATTATAATTAAATTATATGGTTGCCTTTGGAAGAGGATTCTCATGCAAGCTATCATGGTCTCTTTGATGGTTTACACACACGTTGAGGAGTTGCACATATTTCTTATCGTCTTTACTTTTATCCTTGTGTAAGCCAATCCATCATCCTTCACCTTTGCCATCCATCCATACACCTATGATGAATGGTCTCACTAAGATGAGTGGGTAGGTAGACATCTCTTGCACAAAGAATTTATTATCATCCTTTACATATCCTACAGCTACTTTGACATTAAGTCAAACCATATAGGTTTCCTAAGGAGTCTTTTGAATCTCTTATCATCCATCCATGATCTATGTCAGTTGGCCACCTCTTCTTCATGTAGAGACTTTTGGACACGATGTTGATTTCAGAGACATGATCAATGAAGGCTATATAGGGATCATCGTAATCTCCCACCTTGACTAAGGTTTCTATGGTGGCCATCCATAAAGAGAAGGTTTATTGTGCTTCCAGTGGAATGCATGGTAGCATGCTGCCATGCTTTCATCATGGTCATTGTTATGTACCTGTATTCCTTATACCTTTGAAGTATCCTCTTCACCCAATTATTGTATCTTCTTCTTGATTATGTCTATGATTTCTTCATCGAACTCCCACTTCGCAATCCCAAGTACCTCATCCAATATAAACTCAACTTTATTGCTCAAAATTATTTCTTCGAATACCTTCTTCACATTTGTAGTAGCCTCTATATCTAATTGCTTATTATATGCAAGAATACATTCTTTGATTTTTTTCTTTCAGTTGATGTATCCGAAGTGTATCCTCCATGGGTATTTTTGATGGTGGAACCTGCTGCAATGAGACTTCTCTTGGAGGAATAATATCTCTATTTCCTCAAATTTGGGTAGCCCTTTTTGAGGTTCCTTCATCTCCATTTTTGTGTTTGCACATTTCTTCTATGAAGCTTCACGATTTATGAAATTTTTAATATATGCATGAACTGACAAAGCATCAATCGGATCATTCCACCTTTTTGTTTAACGAATACAATTTCTAGATTTTTGCACTATATATGTAGTTACCTTTTTATTTATAGCAGACTCTAGAGAATATGGCCATAACTCATCTGATACCTGCTCATCATTGCTTAGACTCTTACTTCAATCTTCATGCCATAGGCTGCTGGCTTAGCCTGGCTTGTGACCATGTCTTCAACTAGCTTCCACATTCCACATTCTTCAAAGTTGGTCCTCAAAAGTAATCATGCTCTATGAGATGAATCTTTCCATCCTTGAAAAACAAAAGTTCTTTGATCAAAGCATCCTTAAATCTATCACAATCTCTCCTGGTATGATCAGTGCTATCGCACCATATGCATCTATTTACAAAATCTTGCTTGTTTGGTGCTCTTTGCTCTTATGGGCCTTTTCTTCTAGCCTTGCAAGTTTCAAGTTTATCTCTCACATGCACTTTACCAACGCATCTAGTGTGGATTCTTCCATTTTTAGAGTTGAATTAATTGGCTTTGACGCCTTTTTGGTGTGATAGAAAGAGAAGTGACATTAGACACCACCATTTTGTCTCATCGACATTGTCTCTTGGCAAGTAGTGAAACTGCATCTTTGACTTATTTCCATTATATGTTCAATCCTTGCTTTGTACTCTTGTCCTCTAAGAGTAGTTCAAGAGTCTCTTGAACCTTTGGTCCTATAGCTTACTAAGTATATTTTGTCTTTTCTCTATCCAAGTAATGTCTTTTTGTTGTTGATGATTGAGCATAGCGATGCTGAAGATCCGTTAATAATTTAGTGATGAAAGTACCTTCTTTTGGCTTTACAACACACTCTAGGAATTTCCTTTCTATAACCCTCTCATCATCCTCTATGAAGTATTCATCCTTTAAAGCAACCTTGAAAGACTCTCAATCTTCAACATGCTTAGCCCTTATGGTCTTCACACAATTTCAAACCTCCGACACCATAAGAAGTTTAGAACTTCTCTTCATCTCAATTCCTAGCACCTGTTTAACTCCATCTCCTTCTCATAGTGATGGAGATACTTCATGATCCATCAACTAATCAATCTTGTCAATAATCAAGTGAAGCACTTTTGTGGTTCAAATTTCCCTCCTTTTTGCACCTTGTTGCTACTGCATGTTTTCACATTTATTTTGGAAAATATTGTATGTTGTGCAATGCAAAATTCTTTAACAGTTTCATGTGAAGCAAGGCTTCTGGTGTACACCGATACAACCCATTGACTTCAAATCAAGCGCATTGGTATACAAGTTTGCGGAACTAGTAAAATATGGATATCTGCTCCCATTATATGTGTGGCAAAATCAAGTTAGGATATCTACCTAGCATTACAGGCTATCGTGCAAGGCACTTTTGTTTTGGTTGTCACGTTTGAGGCCCTCACTCTCCGCAAAGGCTTACAATTCTGCATGCAAGGCATGCAAGCGAGGTGAATTCAATTCTACCACCTCATGAATTATGCTTCTGCTATCACACTAGCAACTCTGTCAAGGACACTATAAGTGATGGATTGTTTACCATGATTTTTGGCTCCTGTCAACACACAACAACACTAAAGGAACCTAAATCTAGGACTTATTTCATAGGCAAAGTGCCCTATTTAAGTCATCCTTGTACTGTCACAACCCCTACAAGATCGATGGGTCAAGATGTGACTCGTGTTCTCTGTTACCTCTCTCAATGAGAGCGTCATAGAGGCAGATTGTTGCATACTTATAAGAAAAGCTGCAAGCCACGCATAAGATGCGTAAGAGCACGCAGATTGGGTACACACTCCAACAACTTAAGGAAAGTTCCTTAGCCCAGCATGCTCTCTTTCTTCTTTCTCTTGAAGAATAATGACAACTTTCTTAGAAGCTTTTGATACATGGTTTCTCGTGAGTCAGCCTGAACCAAGGTGCTCTAACTCTCAGCTAGAAAGTGGCCAAGATGTCACCCAAATTTGTCTTCATCGGCTCGTCGATTGAACACTAATTATTGGCATAATGGCTATGAGCCACAAAGGCTAAGAGCCATTGTCAGACCTAGGGTAAGACCCAAATGTTGGCATTTCTTGGGTAATTGTTCTCCAGCTTGATCAGATCTACCCACTACAGTCCCCATCGATGTTAATGACCAAGCAAGAGTCTTACCATTAAAGATGTTTTGGGTGTTCTATTAGCCCTACATGTTTTTTAGTGCCATAATCAAGTTGAGTTTCTGATACTCTTTAACTCACATCAGTTGATCTATAACATAGAGTCTAAAGGCAGCAAAGAATTGAGACATCATGGATGCTCATACGAGCTAGGCATCTCACTTGTGTGGATCGCTTGCTCTCTCTATAGCACTATGAGCGTCTATGGAAGCACAACTTTGAGGTAAGACCCGGCAGGTGATTACTAAATCACCCCATTGGCATTGAGGATCATAGTTTAATCTATTCCAGTTATACTTTCAAGGAACAAAGTCCACAATCTACCACAAGGTAGTGGACAATATAAACTTTTCAAGTTGATTCCAATCATTTTTGTACACGATCGACTATATTGGTTACTGTTACCTGCTAGTTGAGCAGTTTCTATAAATGGTCTTACCAAGGGGTTTGACTAAGTAGACTCTAACCAAGGGGTTTGGATTGCAAAGGCAACACCAAGGGTTACAAGTTTCACTTTCTTTGTCTTTGTCAAGGGGATGTTTAATCTAGAACTCTTTCATCCAACTTGCTCTTTAGCCACGTTGGTGTAGCCAAAGCGTGTCGACCCTAGTAGAGGGCACAGACAGTGATGTGTATGCTTATAGATGCATGGCACAGGGCTAGAGCAGATGGGAAGAACTTGTGCAAGCAAGTGGCAACGGAGATGTATGCTTTACGTGGTTTTCTATGCCAAAAAGGCTCTATATAGGGCCTAACAGGGTGGAAGACGAAGGGTGATCAAAGTGCTATTTTTTGGCCTAGATGTGTAGAGCTTGAAGTGCTAAAGAAGTAGGTCCAGACAGCTCATCAAACCGACCTACGGAGCCCAAGATATTATAGTTTGAACGTGCGGTGTGTTCCAGATTCTTGCGAGATAGGGTAGCTGGGGACAAGTGGACCAAGGTGATGTCAGTGTATGAACGGGTAGTGCTCAATTTATGGAGCAGATCCGTCTTTTGAGATTAAAGATCAGAACTACGGAAGGCGAGTTATGTCCAGATGAAATTTTGTCGGGGGCTAGGTTGGTGCCCACCTGACCGCATGGGGCGGGGTGCCATGTGATGATTTTGGAGCTCGGCCAGGGACTGTATGTATTCTCTGTAGGAAGTGAAGACTGTAGGAGTAGACAGCTTGTCAAACGGAGCCCGGAGTGGAAAGTTATGGAAGTCAGCAGAAGGTTGTATGCAGCTGCTCAGAGCTGATTGCAAATGAAATCTAGCATTTTTGCGGCCTTGGTTCAGGGTCTTGAAAAATCTTGAAGGGCGGCGTGGATCCGTGATCTCAAAGGTCGGGTCATCAACTCTCGAAGATATTTTACGGCTTTGGATGTGGGTCCTGAGGCAGATGGTTGTGGGAGGTTGGAAATGGACCATTTAAAGGAATTTTTTGATAAATTTTAGGGAACTTCGGGAGGCCTCAAAGACTTAAGTCTATATAGGATGCCATGTGGCGGGGCTTAGTCCCATATGGGGAGTGGCAGTGTGGTTTGCTAGGGTATAGTGTGGTTTGCTAGGGTATATGTATCGAGGGGGCGCCTCCCATTCAGCATCAAGTAAGCTGAGGAGCTCGTGAGCTCTTGTGGATATGGCACGAGCACCTATGGGCAAAGCTGGTGGCAGTGCCGGTTGTGCGGAATGCAAAGCCAGTTGAGGTAAGGCCAACAATAGATTATGTTGCTAGGAAGTTTCCAATTTATGATGTGCATGTGCCAGTGATGGATGAGCTTGTCAAAAAGGATAAGGCCCTTGTTGAAGTGCGTCAGTGTGCTAAAGAGGAAGAAGGTGTTAGGTTTCCAGAGTAGATAAGAAAGGGAGATCTTGTTCTTTTGGAAAGATTGCATGAGAAGATAGCGGATAGCAATCAAGTTGTAGAAACCGGAGATGAAGCAAGTGTGCCAAGCTTGGACGATGGTCAAGCTTTTTTGGAGCATCAGGCAGTACAAGCTGCTAAGATTGAGTTAGTGTATGATGCGGATGAAGATGGAGAGTCTAAGTCTATTTTCTAGGAGGCAAGTGATGAAGATGGACCGAATAATCCCACATCCTATGACGAGGAGATTGAGTCTAATAGGTCGGTGCTGGTAAAGGTAAAGCTGCCTAATTATCTGTCTAATAATGTGGTTGTAGCCAATGTGGAAGAAGAACAGGTTGAAGTGCCCAAGCAATTGAGGGAGGATATGCTATCAAAGGTGACATGTAGTGCTCTATTGGTGACCATGCTAATGAAGGTAGCAGCGGAAATGGTTTTGGCAGTGCAATTGGTTCAAAGCTGTGCAAAGAAGGATAAGTCTGAGTCCATGGATAGTCAAGTTGCCCTACCAAATCGTCAAGGAGATGATAAGAAGCACAAACCGAGGGGGTTGATCATATTTATGAAGCTCATGAGGTGATGGATGCTGACCAAAGAGAAGAGCACCTGGAGGTGCCCATGAATTTCCATGATGATGTTATAGATACAGGACTTTTGGATCAAGTATATAGTGGAAGTGAAACTGATTGGGGTTTTGATGATGCCAAGGATGCCATTGCCAGGAGTTTTTGAAGCAAGGGATTGCGCATATGTACACACACATGTATGGTGCATCGAATAAAGGATTACCCATTTTCCAGAGCCAGGTGGTTACGTGGGTCTCACATGTGTACAGGTAGGACAACGTGTACATAGTGCACCGATTTTCACTATCACCAGTACCAGTGTGTTTTTCTATAATAATGAGGAGTTGGTAGCACGTAAAACTTCTCGAGGAAGCTATCCACGAGCCGACGACATGAGGTAAGCAGGTGCGTTAGATGGCATCTAGTGGCGTCAGGAGGTCGAATGGGGTCAATACTTGCACGTGGATAAGTACGAACACAACGTGGGTGTTCTGTTGTGATAATTATGCAGAAATGTCATCATGAGGACCATATTTTGGGGTCACTTCACGTGGTTGCAAGATGCATTATTGGAAAAAGCTGAGTGCCAGGTGTGCGGATGATGCAAAAAGGTAACAACTATGCACTGTGAGGCCACTTTTTGGCATGTTCGGGGTCCGTTTGAGATCAACTAAAAAGCCAAGGGTGCCCAAGTAATAAAGCTAAGTGTGGGAACTGAAAAAACTTAGAGAAGACCAGAAAAAACGTGAAGAGAAGAGGAGGAACAACCACAACTGTGTTTTTGCTGTTTTTGGAGTCTGTTTTGGCCATAAACTGCTCATCCGAGGTCGGAGTTGAGCACTTTGACATTGTAGACTAGGGTTTTGGGCCATTCCATACGCGATGGTGCTTTCTATTTTGCCAAATTTCTCACTGTTTTTCTGCTATTTTCGTTGTGTAAGTTTCTCCTATGAGGAGAAGCTTCTGCTCCAATTTGTGATTGTATCTTGCATATTTTACCCATATTGTGTGAGCTATTTGCCCCATTGGTGTTGGCACAATCTTAATCGTATCTAAACATAAAAAATTCTCCTCTTTTGAGCTAAGTTTTTTGGGTGTGTGTGTGTGTGTGTGTGTGTGTGTGTGTGTGTGTGTAGAGTGGGTAAATGGGTAGTCTCTCTCCTCTCACTCCATCGGTGTGTTGCCCGTTTCGGTCACGCGGGTTGTGTAAGCCGAGTGGTGCCCTATAGTGTGTGTGTGTGTGTGTGTGTGATCCCAAGAGTGTGTGTCGAGTCATTATAGAGTTGTCATCCCGCACACATTCTTTTGGCGCCCCCACTGAGGATCTTCTTCGAGTACCTTCTGCTTCAAGCTTCAAGCTTCGAGATTCGGGATTACAGGTTACAGGCCACATGGACAGGTACAGGTACATGTGATTCACACAAGTACAGGTAGCTGGAGTAGAGTGATACATTGACAATGGAGTCGCTTGCAGTTGCCGTGGGTATGCATCATTCGGTGCCTGTTTGAGCGCATTGTCTACTCGCATTGTACGTTACTTGTGGAAACTACCATTGTACGCTGGGATGGGGGAAATGGGAATACACCCGAGATACAAGCTAACTGCCTCTCTATAGCCCAGCAGGTATCCAACACCCCAAGCCACGCAAAAACACGTACACACGCACACTATCCGTCAACCTTCACACCATGGACTCGCCTACGAGAAACTTCGATTGCACACAAACACCTTAACCGATGCACACATCAATGCACACAAGTCTGTAAACACACTCACACCGGGAGACCTCGCAAGCCTCGACCGCATACAAAATCACACTCAGTCTGCAACCACAATCAATCAATCTCTCTCTCTCTCTCTCTCTCTCTCTCTCTCTCTCTCTCTCTCTCTGCACACACACCAAAGACCCGGAGCCACCGCTACCACGGGCATACGACAAAAGACAAGATGCAAACGAGATTGACAGCGAACTCGGAAAAAAACACGAGCTAATTACGCATCACACAACCATTATTCAATACAATGATAGCGACCCTTGGCGGCTTAGTTCAAGCAGTGTAAGCTCCTCAAGAATCTCTCGGCAGCTCTCCTTTGATAGTGGGGCTTTCACGGCCCTTTTCAGCTTGGAATCCTCCTGAGCTCGCACTTAATCCCTTCTTCAAGAACTCACGGCCTTGCTTTCTCTATGAAGGTAGTCGCTCTACACACAACCCATGAGGGCAGCGCCCCTCCCGCCTTCAATTGGCCGGCCCCTGGCTCCTTCGTCCACTGCACAAGGCCTCTGGCCCACAACCTCTCCCCGTCTACTGCAGCTCGCCAACCTCTGCAAGGCGGCGTCCTGCCTTCTCAGAACCTCCACGCACCTGATGGCTTTCCCTTTCTCAACTGGCGGCTCTACAGGTCTCGCCACCTCGTGTGCTCAAGACCCTCCTCATCAACATGGCGGGCCTGCAGCCAACCACCTCTCCCTGTGGCCCGTCACTCTGCTCTGCCTCTCACCTCTTCTCTGCCATCGACCCCCACCCTCTTGCTTTTTCTCTAGGCCCCCCTCAGTGCTGAAAGATGGCGCCATCCTTGGCTGCGCCTTCTCCACCTCGTCTTCCTTGGCCGCCACCCTATGCAAGCTGCCCCCCTTAATGCTGAAGCCCTGACGGCCCCTCCTTACTGCTTCATGCGCCCCAGGCCGCCTCTCCTTCAGGTCCTTTTTGGCGCTCCCCTGCAGCAGCCCATGGCCGGCCTTTTCTCTCACCTCTCTGTCGATCCCTTTCTTCCAGTGCTCCCCCCCTCCTGTGGTTGCCCATGGCTGCCTCTAAGCTCCCCGTCAACTGCAGCCTTCCATGCAAACCTCGAACTGGCGAGGCTTTCTTTTTCCTGACGGGCTGCAGCCCACCACCTCACTGTATTTCTTTTTTTAGCACAAACCTTGACTTGGGCTGCTTTCCCACCACCCCGACTTGCCGAAGTTCGGAAAACGTTTTTTCTTCCCTTTGACCATGCTGCCTGCACACCCTTCAACTCCCAAGCTCCACCTTGAGCGCTCGTCGAGAGTATTAAAACCGCAATAGATCGTGAGTCACATCCACTTTGTAATAGCCCTCGGTGGACAAGCCACAACATACTTAGACTTCAAAGTAGACAAAAACACTTGAACTCATCGAGCTTGAGCAACCATTTTAGATACATCATTACTTTCTGACAAGGAAACCCACCATCCTTTAGCAACCTCAAACTGGGACTAGGAAAACTTGAAGATACCCTTGGACTGCTAAGTACCTCATCCGACATACATATCATAGAATCGTCTGCCTTCCAACTTTGAGAACCACAAATGACCTGTACAGTGCCGCCTTTGGCATACACATCCGGACAGTAGTGTCGCGCAGACAGCCTGCCCCAAATTCCATATCACAAACTTGATGGTACCTGCATCCAGCACTCCTTGTCCCGCTTACAAGCTTGTGATATCAACCTTTTCTCCTGTCGCCTGTGATAGTAGGAAACCCTTGCAGTTTCCCCTAGCAAATGCTTCATCGGATGTACCTGGCCCCTAGCACCATCAAACACTTGCCCAATGTCCCTGCCACTTGCCTGCAAACCACCATGCATGGACTTCTTGCATCTCCATGGGTCAACACAGTCGGACTGTACCATCATTGTCCAACCCCTCGTTGAGTATTCATGCTTAACCGTAGCATTATTTAGATACTATATCAGTGCATAAAAAGAAAATTGATAGATACTATGTACAGGAGCTAGATAAATAGCAGTAGATAGATAGAGTGAATCTAGTAGATAGATAGAGCTTCATTGTCTGCCGTAGCACCCGCCTGGGTCAAATGGAAAGCCATAAGCTCTCCTAACTGTGATGCAAGCTCCGTCGGGATCAAATACATGTCATTGAGGATAGCCATGCGTCCATAGTACATGCATAATCAACCTTTTTCCTGCACTTGTAAACCCGAGAACAATCCTCTCGTACAGCTTGGCATAGCATCAATTTTCAATTCCCTATACCCATACGCTAGCTTCATATATAAAACAAGCCTTTAAACCAACCTGTGAAGCATCTGCACCATACATCGTTAGTCTCTCACTTGCTAGAGAGCTCTCCATAGCATACTTCTCATCACGAGAGCTTTGCAAATAATGCAAAACTACCTGTAAAGCAGCTTTGAAAAGCATGTCCATCAATAGCATAACACCCACCTTTGGCAACTTGTCTTCCCTACCGCTGCTTCTTGGAGAACAAAACCTACCTGCTTCAAGCATATATCCCCTATTGTAGGTCCTTCAAACGGAATACATTCCATACTTGACTCATCATGCAAGCCTTTGTCTGCCATAGCCTTTGACACTCCGTCTTCAACCACATCATGGGAGAGCAAATCGGATTACTCGATTACCTTTGCCTGGTCTTCAAGGACTTCTTCTACGACCATATCATCTGCTAAGCAAAAGAGGAAGCCATGATCTATTACCTTGTTTTTTGGTAGGTCGACATCACCAACACCTTATGGAATGCATTGCCGCTCTTCAATACACTCAGTACGGCAAGGTTGCCCAACCCCCTGGCTAGCTTCCTCCTGCACAGCTTCGACCATTGCTTTGCCAACATCGTCACACTTTTCCTGCAAGCTCTGACCGATAGCTTCATTTGCTTCTTCATGCAGACACGCTTCAACCAGGACCGCATCCTTGCTAGCCGAGCTAACAGACTCTTGTACAACATCACACCACATTAGAGGAACAAATTGAAGCGAATGACCAGAATGGCTTACCAATGGCAAAGCAGCTACCTCCTTGACGCTTGAACTCCCCTTTGGCTTCATGGGTTGACGCAACTCCATTGTCGAGCTATATCCATAGTCTGCCGGCTTCAACAAACCCATCTCCAACTTCTTCTTTGCTTTCCTGCTCTTTGCCTTTGCCAAGCAAACTATTTGCGCATAGTCCTCTGCACCACCGCACTCGACCTTCTCTTTGATTCGCGGATGCAAGCAGGCTAAAAATTGCTCTCGCTTGAAATGGTCTCCATTTCGCACACATGTAGCAGCAGCTAGTCCCTCCCAAAGAGATTCAAATTTACCCAAAAACAAAGCAAAATCTTCATTTACATTCTGATTTAACTTGCTCAATTGCTCACCCAAGTCTGATGGAGAAACCCACTTCTAAAAAGCTTCAGCAAACTGCTTCCGAATCTCACTCAGCGAGCGCTGAGAGACTCTCGATCCACAACCTTAAATCCTTCAAACCAGGCTTTGGCTCCACCTTGTAGAACCAAGGGTAGTGCCTTCAATTTGGCTTCATGTCCACAAATTCTCAACTGCAACAGGTATAGCTCCAGATCGGAAAACCAATCCGTAGCCTCTAGTTCTTCTCCACCAAGCACCAAATCAATATCATGCATCATCTTCAAGCTTTAATGATTCACCGAGGAGCAATCAGTAGATCATCAGTGAAGGCACCACTGATGGGATGGGGGAAATGGGAACACACCTGATACACAAGCTAACTGCCTCTCTATAGCCCAGCAGGTATCCAACATCCCAAGCCACACAGAAACACATACACACGCACACTATCCGCCGACCTTCACACCATGGACTCACCTACGAGCAACTTCAGCTACACACAATCACCTTTATCGACGCACACATCAATGCACACAAATCTGTAAACACACTCACACCGGAAGACCTCGCAAGCCTCGACCGCATACAAAATCACACCCAGTCTGTAACCACAATCAATCTCTCTCTCTCTCTCTCTCTCTCTCTCTCTCTCTCTCTCTCGCTCGCTATATATATATATATATATATATATATATATATATATATATATATACCAAAGACCCGGAGCCACCGCTACCACGGGCATACAGCAAAAGACGAGATGCAAACGAGATTGATAGCGAACTCAGAAAAAAACACGAGCTAATTACGCATCACACAACCATTATTCAATACAATGATAGCGACCCTTGGCGGCCTAGTTCAAGCAGTGTAATTTCCTCAAGAATCTCTTGGCAGCTCTCCTTTGATAGTGTGGCTTTCACGGCCCTTTTCAGCTTGGAATCCTCCTGAACTCGCACTTGATCCCTTCTTCAAGAACTCACGGCCTTGCTTTCTTTATGAAGGTAGTCGCTCTACACACAACCCATGAGGGCAGTGCCCCTCCCTCGGCCTGGCCTAGACGAGGCCATGCGTGTCAGCTTTCAGGCTACAGCAACACGAAGTACTACTAGTACTAGTATATAACACAATCAGGTGCAGCCATGGCCGTTTCTGCTTCGCTAGCTGCTGTGCAGGGGGAATTATTACTAGAGCTTTATTTGTGGCAGCTATTCTACTAGTCTTAGCTGTGCTTATTCCGGCCACTCCCGTGTTGGGGCAAGGTAGTTGCTTGTGCATCGCTATAGTCCAAGGCAAATGCCGGGTTTATCGGCAGTACTGCACTGCCGGCTACTCGGGTGTATACGAGTCAGAGGATCCTCCGTGTGGTGAGTATATCATCATTGCGACTTCTTATTTACCTCTCTTTTTTTCTTTTTTTTTTTTACCAGAAACGCGCTGAGATTATATTAGAAAGCTCAAAAAAAAAAATTACATCACAGGGCTGTCGAGCGAGCCATGGGATAAAGCATAAACAGGATGTTTGACAAAACAATTACATCATAAGCTGTCGAGCCATGGGATAAAGCTAAAACGGGATGTTTGACACGAAAAAATCCTCCTGGCTACCATCAGACCTATCTATTTAACCACTAACAGCTAGACAAGCACCAACAGCTACTCCATAGGAGTAGGGAGCACATCAATCTCCTGCTGAATGAGTCTCAAAAAGTAGTTCCCATTCCTGGATCCTTGATTCCAAATGTGCTATTTCTGTGTCTTGCTGTTTCTCCCACTCCTCTCTAATCAACACTTTGTCAATAGTGTTCAGGGAAGCATCATGTTCAGCAAGTGCAGTCCTGTAGTGAAAATGGGCATCCTTCAGAATGTCCTTCCTGGTCCTGTAGAGGGTCACTTGGTCTTCTGCAATCCTCTTAGCCTGCACATTAACATCAGAAAAGAGAGACCTCAGACTAGGTGTCTGGTATGGCCCTTCAAAAATCATACAATTCCTCTGCTTCCAAGAGATCCACAAAAACTCGACTCTAGCTTTATTCCAAACAAGTGACAGAAATCCTGCATATTCTCCTAACAATAGCTGTTTCCATGAGGGGGAAAAACCCAAGACTCTATTTAACGGTTGGAGGACCAAAAAGTTGGCCGGACAGTTGATGAAGAGGTGGTAAATGTCTTCCACAACAAGCTGACATCTGCAACACCTCCCATCTCCCAGTTGGGCATGACTCATCCTTTTCCGTGTCCAGATGGCCTTGTGCAGAATCAGCCAGAGAAGTATTGATTTCTTCGGTTCGATGGTTGTAGACCAGATGCTGGAAAAAACTTGAGACAAAGAGGTCTTCCACCTCTTGTTTAAAATAATGTAGAGGGGGGCGTTCAACTTTGGGAGTTCACAGATAGGGTTACACAGTTTGCATCCCCCTTGCCATGTGTATGCATTGAGATTGAGACAGGGGAGAGTGGAGAGAGTCCATTTGTGATGTTGAGGAAATGCTGTCCTTCTAGTTTTGATGAGAGTAAGCTCCCACGGTTTGGTTCTCAAGAGAAGAGATATGTCTAGTTCTGACAGCCAGTCCTGGTTAGTGTGATCCCAGAGTTGATGCCAATAGATGAGCCCTCTGTTGTGAAGTTTCAAGGCTCTCTTGATGTGCTGGGTAGGGCAAGCTGGGAGTTCGAAGGAAGGCCACCAGATTGAGTCACCCGGAGGGATAGAGAAGAAGGGCTTGGAGATCTCGTTTGGGCGCAAAGACCCTCTCTATCTATTCCAGACCTGCCAGATGGATCTAAGGAGGTCGGACCCGAATGCCGTCACCGGATACTTACCAAAAACTACACATTGGATGGGGAGATTAGCCCAACCCTTGTGATCACTTAATTTGAACCTCTTGATGTTCCTGAACAGGAGAAGAGCCCATTCTTCGTCAGGAGTTTGAAGAGCCCGCAAGAGGAGTTTCACTGCCATCTTGTCAGCTGGAACCTTAAGGTTGATGATGCCTAGACCACCCTGCTCTTTAGGCCGTGTACATACCTCCCAGGAGACTTTAGAGGCTCTGGTGACAAAGGGGTCACCAGCCCACAGAAAGTTCCTGCAAGTTTTAGCTATTTTTTCCAAGTGCAAATTGGCGGGTCTCCAACAGCCAAAGAAAAAGAGCACGTAGGCATTGAGGAAGTGGTTAATTACTAAGAATCTACTTGCGAGAGAGTGCTGGAAACCTATCCATCTATTCAGCTTTGACCGAAACTGGTCGCATACCCAGTCCCATCTGTTTTTTAGGGAGACTCCAAAGGCCATGGGTATCCCTAGCAGTCTGAACACCTTTCCTTCCTGAAGTCGTCTGCAACCCGTGTCGATTAGCCAATCTGGGAGGGGAGACTACGTACACCCTCCTGTTTTGGAATGGTTAACTTTGGAGCCAGAAGCTAGACAGAATATCTCCAAGGCAACCCAAAATTCCCTTATAGAAGGTTCGTGATCAGCCAAGATTGCATTGGTGTCATCTGCAAATTGAGAGAGACACTGGGTTCGATCTGAGTTGGGGAGATCTATGCCTTTAATCAAACCTCTCCTTATTTTGTCTTTCACTAGACAGTTGAGACTGTCCGCAGCCATTGCAAATAACAACGGAGCAATGGGGCAACCTTGCCGAACTGACCTGGATAGCTTGAAGGCGTTTGAAAGCTGGCCATTGAGGGCGACCCTAGCTCGAGCGTTAGCAAACAGAGTTTTCACATAAGCGATAAGCCTTGGGCCAAACCCCATGGCTTCCAGACACTGAAGGATAAAAGACCATTCCAGGCAATCGTAAGCTTTGTCGAAATCTATCTTTAAGAAGATAAAGTTCTGCCCAGATTCGGCCGCGTATTCAAAACCTTCCCACAGAAATTACTACCTCCACTAGCTTCCTTCCTTTGATAAAGCCTTTTTGTTCGCTGGAGATCCACTTCATTAGAATAACAGTAATTCTGTTAGCAATGGCTTTGCGTAAACTTTATAGGCCAGAGTGTGCATAGTAAGTGGCCTCCAGTTTGTTATCTCATCCTTGGATCCTCTCTTGTGGAGAAGTCTGCTGACGCCTGTGTTGATCGAGCAAGGGAGAGCTTGATGGGCAACAGATTCTTCCCAGACGATTAACAAGTGGGGGCCTATAATTTCCTTGAAGGTGGAGAGGAACTCAGCTGGGAGCCCATCCAGCCCCAGAGTCTTGTTCGGCTTCAGGCTGTCAATAGCCATATAGATATCCGCTAGGGAGAGGGGGAAATCAGCCCTTTCCGCCTCTTGGGAGGAGATAACTTTATCTCTGTGAGAGAGGACTTCGATTCGAGCATCTGCTGACTCTAGTGAAAGTTCTTCCTGGGGGGAGAACATCTTAGAGAAGTGATTTCTGGCGTAGTCTAGATTTTGGCTCTCCGTGGCAATGACCACATCTGACTTGAAGAGAGGGATTTTCTCCTTCACATTCTTCCTTCTGCTAGACTTGAACATCTCCTTTGAAGGTCTATCCACCTTGCCTGCCCACCACTGCTTGAAGAAGAGAGAGGCATGTTTGAGGCCTATGTCCTCTTCAATCTTAATGCGCGCTCTGATCTCAGAGATTTCAGCCTGAGAAGTGGGAGACTGGGGACCTGACTCGAGAGAGGCTAGCTCACAATAGGCTTTTTCCTTGCGTTTTCTCTTGAGCTGAGCAACCTCTTTTCTAACCTTGATAAGATACTTCTGCGTGAGGTTCACTGCCCTGCTCCAAGCTCTAGCAGGGGACTTATTGACTTGGAAGGCTTGGAACCATATTAAAGTCACCTCCTCTTTCCTCTTGAACCATTGGGAGTTTGAAAAGCTCCGGGTCGGTGTGGAACCATTGATTTCGAACCTTGGAAGATTTATCGTCTAACGTGATAGAGAGGGGGTAATGATCCAAAAGGCAGGAGGAATACTTGGGTTTGGCTTTGACGCGAGTGAATGAGTTGACTATTTTAAGGTCAACATACCATCTGTCAAGTCTGGCTTTCTTGGCCTTGTCCCCTTTGGAGTAGTTCTGCCAAGTGTACACTCCTTTCGAGCCTACGTCCCATAATCCCAACTGCACCCTTAGGGACTCCCAGGCCACTCGTTCAGCTCCCTAA
Organism: Adiantum capillus-veneris; assembly: GCF_014529385.1. Classification (NCBI taxonomy): domain Eukaryota; kingdom Viridiplantae; phylum Streptophyta; class Polypodiopsida; order Polypodiales; family Pteridaceae; genus Adiantum; species Adiantum capillus-veneris. The sequence goes on from NC_140938.1 coordinate 150,727,544, forward strand.
AGAATCATGCCTTGGCCAAGATATCTGTCATGGTAGGATTCAACCATGTTGAAATCTCCTGCCATAATAATGGGGCCCTGGAGCCCCTTGAGCTCCAGCCACATTTTAGTACGATCAGCAACAGAGCCCCCTGCATAGATGGCTACCAGCCTTGCGTTAACCGGAGCGGGAAGAGCGACCGAGCACCAATTGTGACCAGTCTTAGCCAAGGAAGCTAAGGTACCATTGGACTCGGGGATCCCCACCACACAGCCACCCGACCTGTGATTGTGCGTATTTGTAATCCAAATGTGCTTTTTGGAGATAATGTTGAAAGCTTTTTGCAGATCAGGACCCGAAGTTTTTACCTCTTGTAGAGCAACAAACTCGTGGGGGTTAGTCTCTCAGCCAGTTGGCAACCTTCTTGGCTTTGAGAGGGTCTGAGAGACCCTTGATGTTCCAAGAGAGGAGCCTCATTTTACAACTCTCTTGTCTTTTTTCCCACCTGAGGACCTAGTGGGAGTCTGAGCAACATTAGCATGACTTCTTTTATTATCCTTTGAGGTTTCCATGGGGGAGGGTTCCTGACCAGGGATGAGAGAAGCGCTTGAGGCTGGGGGAACATTCTCTTTGTTCAATGAAGGATGGGTTGGATGTCCATAGCATTTACCTCATCCTCTAGACGGGATGAGGAATGAGGAGCCTGCTCTTGTGAAGGGGGGATGAAGTCTTCAGAGTCTTCCAAGTCCGAATCTACATAGTCTCTGAGCCTAGCTAGGATGGCAAAGCGATTGCTGGAGTTCTTAGCCTGTTTTGGGTCTGGTTTCTTAGGAGGCTGCACTTTGGCTTGCCCCGGGGGAGGGGAGGCCTCCTTGGGGATGTGAGCTGGGGTAGAAGGTGGCTTGTCACTCGAGGTATTCGACCGGGGGGGGGGACCCCTTTGGGATGAGGTCTTGCTTGGGCAGTTTTTCACAAAATGCCCATCCTTACCACATAGGAAGCATGCCCTTGGGAGGTATTTGTATTCAATGGACTGTTCGAAGCTTTCACCGTCATCTATGTGGATATCCATTGAGGAGGGCAGGCTTGTTGGCTTTGCAATGTCCATTTCCACCAAAACCTGAGGATGCCAGGCAGGGTTGTAAAACTCATTTCTAGGTCTGCCGCCTAAGACTTTCCCTAGATTGGAAGCTGTAAGGCCCAAATGGTGATGAAGATGGAGGGGCAAGTTTGGAAACTCTACCCAGACTGGGTAGTTTCTGGACGCTGAAACCTCTGGGTTGAAGTCTTTATTCCATTTGAAGAGGCATAGGGGAGAATTCCTGATGAGCCACTGGCCTGCACTCAAGATATTGAAGGCCATCTCTGAAGTTTTGAAGACGAACAAAAAGTGATTCTTGGGGAGACACTGAATCGACTCAACCTCTACTGACCTAGGCCACCATTGCTGCCTAATCCATTGTTTAAGGTGGTCTACTAGGGGCCTGGGGCCCGCTAACAGTCCAATAAGTGCTCTGTTTTCCAAATCTTTTTCAAGTTTGAGCACTTGAGAAGCTGGAAAGATGACAAAGGGTTTACCTCGTTGAGTTTTCCTTGGGCCTTCCTCAGCATTTCCATCTCATGAGTGTTGTTGAAACACCTGGGAGCGGTGAAGTTGGCTTCCTCCGGGTGATCCATCAAAAGGTTGCGGATGGCAGTTTGCTGGGAGAACGGGATGAACAGGTGAGCCATTCAGGAGGTGCTGGCCATTGGAAGGGGGTTGGTTGAGGAAAACTAAGTGCCTCTCCGCAATAGCTCTTTGGACTTTCTCTGCGAGCTCTGGAGGGAGATCTTTGGCGAAAATAAGGTCTCCTTCGCTTTGCAGGAGACGAGACTCCTACGCCTGGCCGTAATCATGTCCGAGGGAGGGCGACGAGACGTTTTGCATGAGCTGGGACGTCCTGTGTGGCAGCGGAGAGTTGCTATTCCGCACATTCGTGATGGCGTCAGCAGGAGGTAGGAAGGTCTGGTTTGAAAAGGCGTGAGCGGCCATCCCGCCCAAAAGGAGGGAAAGAAGGGTTACTCAAGCCATAGCTTAGCAGGCTAAGCAGGTTTTTCTCCCCAAAATCAAATATATTGGTTCTGAAAGCTTTTACCTCTCTTTTACTCTCGCTATTTCTAGCTTTACATTAATTGACGTCCAGCTTCGACTAGCCACAGCTCCCTGCTTTCATTTCTTCTTCTTATTGCAGTTTGCAACTGTGTCGCAACCACTTCACTCCTCGACTCCGAGCAGTGCTCGAAAAAAACCTAGGTTTAGTGTAATCCCACGCACAAATTTTGAAATTTATCTCTAAATTTTATATTTGAAGGTGAGAAAACCTACAAAATTTTGAAAAAATTAGTGTAATTTGGTGTAAAAACCTTAAGCTTTTGTCAATCTACCTCTGTTCTTTCACATATGTAGGTTTGCCAAGTTTTTGGATTTCTTTTTTTTTCGAGCACTGTCCTTGAGGTACTTCCCAAGAACGTATAGCTAGTATCTGTACTAGCTAGCTGTTGCTGCCTTGCGTACAGCTATATTATACCAGAGCCGAGCGTGCCCAAACAGTACACCTACAGCTTGTATAAATATAATGTATCCATGAATATTTACTCTTCCGTTCAGCTTTCATGGCGCTGTTTTGCGGCCTCTTGTAAGCATCGCTTCATGTATTGTAAGCTTGTGCCTTAAATAACGAGGGGGCTACTACTACTTCTTAGTAGTAGTGTCCATCCTCAATTGCAAGCTTCAGTGCTCTGTATGCCCATTAAGTTTTGAGCGAAAGAGACTCCCAGCCAGGTATTATCCTCTATTGCATTCAAGTGGCTTGAGCTTTCTCTGCAATATAGATAGAAAGAAATAGCCTGTCAATGCTGCTTTTTCCCCCTCGATCGATCAATACAGAAGGTGCTACCCCTCAGCTGCACACCCGCCTTGGTGTTTCTTGTCTGTGCTCAATACTCGCTGGCCCACAGCTCTCCGTTTTCCTTTTTTTTGGCCTGCCCCAAAGGGGCCGAGGCCTTAGTGATGCTTTCCCTTTTTCTAATGAAAAATAGATTTTTTTCCCTTTGAAATCGATTATTCTTTATTTTTATTCTATTTTTGTGATTGGTACATGGAGTTGGTGGTAAGGCCTTAGCTTTCTTTCTCTCCCTCTCTCTCATGATGAGGAGGGCATGTCTCTTTCCCCTCCCTCTTTACTTGATGATGGATCTCTCTCTCTCTCTCATGAGGAGGCATGCCTCTCTCTTTCCCGTGCTCGCCCTCTTTACTTGACGATGGATCTCTCTCCCTCCCTAATATCGTGCACCTCGACCTCGGCATGGCAAGCTATCAAGGAAGCGCAAAATGTGTCTTAACTTCTGATGTATCTATGGATTCATCTTCTTTGCTAGCAAGCTCGGGAGAGTCTGACGATGACTTTGATGCTTCTGAAAGGACCTCTACAACAAGAAGAGGTACAATTTCTAGAGTGTTTAATCTGATACGGAGAAGAAGTGGCCGCAGATTGATGCGTGAACCCTCGGTTCTGGTTCTCTCTCTCCGTCAATCTTCTCAATTGCACCTGTTCACCCAATTGCGTCTTTTCTAATTGGTAGTTGCTCGTCAGTCTGCTCGCTTGCACCCATTCACCCAGTTACGCCTCGCCTATTGGGTGGAAGATGAGCTACAACTATCATCTGCCAAGTACCATCCCCTTGACCGAAAACATGAAGGCGCAAGAACTACTTAGGCAGAAGAATGGTCACCTTGGGATAGTTGCATTGGTTTTGAGGATCTGTTCCGCGTCGAGTGAATCAACAGTGAAGAAGACAGTTTCAAAGATGACACAGAGATTCAAAGTGGGTTGGCGTTGGCCAAAGAAAGAAAGATGCCAGTCATGCAGGCAGTGTTGAAGTTGCACATGGCTGCCATTTGGGCGTCCACATTAGGCCATGTCTTTGGGAACTGGTTATAGCGTTGCTGATCGAACCTGTGTAGCCCTACCCAGATTACCACAATGGTCATGCAACGTGTTGGGTACATGTTAAAAATCTTAGGAGAACTTTGTCTCTGATATCTTAAGGTCTTCCATGGAGTAAAGTCTACAACTACGTGCTAGGTCACTCAAGGCGATGCTCGGTTCATGATATGAAGTTTTGCAACATTTGGAGGGGACGTCTATGACCCTGCAGTCAAATATTCAATTCCTATCTGATTCCTATGTGCAGTATGCGTGCAACCCTCAGAGCCACTCACACCTCCATCATGTAGTCCCCTACCCCATCTTCTTTCTTCACCATTAACTACTTTAGCGGCTACACACTAAAGAACACGAGCCGCCAACGAAGAGGACATGGGAAGAGTTGCGATATTGTATCTACGCCACAAGCCCATGCTCCACCATCTTGTGCTTGTAGAGTAGCTCCTTTACATACCTACTGTGCGCAATAGCAAGCAGAGAGAGGGAGAGAGGGGACCACCTTCCTGTAGCCCCTTTTGCTCTCGAATTTCTCACCCGGCCACAATCCCACTCATGCTATCATGATCCTGAACCTCCAAACCCTACTCCATATTCCAAGGGTAAAGATACGATGATCCTAAACCTCAACCCTACTCCATATTTCAAGGGTAGAAAGAGAGAGAGAGAGAGAGTCTATAGAGTCTACACTCAAGACCTGCAAAGAACGGGTAGACGGGCGGAGTGATGCAAATGTTGTTTGCTTTGCTGATGAAGGAGAGGGTGGACGGGAACAATAGGAAAATGAGGCTGATCTCTCTCTCTCTCTCTCTCTCTCTCTCTCTCTCTCTCTCTCTGGCGTGCTTTGCGAGAGTCGATGGTAGAGCTTGGGGTTTTGGTGGGGTAGGGGTCTGTGAATAAAGGGGGGGATGACTCGAAGAGTCTCAAAAAATAAATTGACTTACTACGCAAGTAAGTAATCCGCGAGTGCCACTCCCCCCTCTTCTTTCTCTGTTGCGCTAGCTCGGCCACGCAACCGCTACTATGACAGCTCTCACCCTCTTGTTTTGTGGCGGGCAACTTTGGCACGATGTTGTTAGCCCATGGGCACTGCTAGTCTCCTATGTTACTGATGTACGCCCCTCCCTCATGTGCCATTCTCTTGGCGTGATCCACCAAGCATTAATGGCAAAAAGTGCCTGCAAAGGCCAACCCTCCCATCTTTTGCTCGCCCTCCTATCCAGCATTCTCTCTCCCTCACTTGTTGCACCCTTATTGATGTTTAGATTCTTGCATGTAGTAGTGAGGCATGACAACATGCTTAAACCATCTCTCATGCAAGTGATAATTAAGAAAACCCACGTATGTCAATGGATTGTTGTAGTGCATCAAGTACATCCTTTTTAGCATGTGACCTTACGACACAGTAGGGATGGTGGCCGAGCAAGATTCAAGGCATTGCTTCCTGAGCAGGCCCAATTCGGTGATGAGTTGTGGGTGGTGTTGGTTGTCATCTTACAAAAGAACAAGCTTAATGTGTTGAACTTAGGGATAACTAGCTCTTGCAAACTACATGGCTAGCCTTGAAATTTGGTAGAGGAAGTGGCCGGACATCATCTCCTATGACTATCCTTGCTTCCTCCAACACTAGACAACAATGATGGACTTGCTAGGTTATCTTTAGTTGTTGGTTGATTGAAGTGACACGAGTGCCCCTCCTCTACCATTGTGAGAGGCTACTTTATTGCACTGCTCTTTTGGTTTCATGGTGCTCAACTCATTGCAAATAGTCTACTCATTCATGTCTTTTACAATTCATCTAATAACTCAATGTCTAAATGCAAAAATTTCATTAGGTTTGGGAGGCAAAACCTTGAGAGCTAACTTCAATTTTCCTTATGTGGAATCTTCGGAAGGTGTTTTAAAATCTCCACCCACTCTTTATTTCAAAGGCTAATTTTTACCACTTTTAATTTCAATTTTCATTACTCGCATTTGAACCCATCACGTTGAAGGAGTAAGGGTTAATCTAAATTACTACGCTGCAAACCTACGATGATGAATGTGGTAGCCTTAAACATTTAAAAAAAACTAAAAAACTAACTCATGTGTAGTGTCGTCCTCCCCCCCCCCCCCCCCCCCCCCCCCTTCCCTTTTTCATTAATGAATTTAACTTTTGTGTTTGTTTAGCTCTAAGGGATGGGAGGACTCTCCCTTAGGTTCTAGTTAATGAAAAGAAAAACATTCGTCTCTCTTACACGCTCTTTGTGGAGCTTTAGTAGTAGTTGAAGCTCATGCTTGCATTATGAGGCTTCTATTTTATAAGATTGAATTCTCCCAAAAGTATTTTTAGTCCGTGATACGCTTTGGCAGATTGGGGATCCGAGTCTAGCATATCCATTTTTGGTTCTTGCATGGAATCTCCTCTCAAACCATCTATCAATTGTTGAGTCTCATGGGGAGTTAGCATCTGAATTAAACTTGTCTCCTGCTAACTTGTGATTAAACTTGTCTCCTGCTAACTTGTGGCTTCCAGCTTAGTGAGAACACTCAAGGCTCTTGATTGTAGAGGATGATCTAAAGCTGTAAAATATTACCCATGGCAATATCTAAGCTAAGTCTTTTTAGACACATACCCTTATTGCCACATAGTGGGTCTGTTGAGCATAACATTAATTAATTTGGCGACAAGATTCACTCTGTCTTCATCACAGAAAAGCAAAAGTTCCCTCGCCGGCCGTTCCCACGTAGCGGTGCAAACTCCCCACGTCTTTGCACGCCTGCTGCAGCCTCATCCACACCTACAGCGCAAACCCCCCCTTTTGGCATCCGTCGATTGTCCTCTGTAGCTCCTACTATCGTCCACAATTGCAGCGCAAACCCCCGTTGTTGAGCTTCGTCGACTGTCCTCTGCAGCTCCTGCTGCGCTGTGCAAGCCACAAACCACAAGCCGATTGGGTATTGACCAATGCACAACGGGGCGATTTTTTGCATGGCCGCTTCTCGTGGCAGGTGGTCCTTGCCTCGGATGCTACCCGGTTGTGTGTGTGTGTGTGTGTGTGTGTGTGTGTGTGTGTGTGTGTGTGTGTGTGTGTGTGTGAGTGAGAGAGAGAGAGAGAGAGCGAGTATGAGCTTACATTGCAGAACCGCAGGCTTGCGCGTCTTCACCAAAAATCCCTCACTCGAATGCTGACGCACGGCAACACCCCCCGTCGCCTCCCTCTCTCTCTCTCTCTCTCTCTCTCTCTCTCTGCCAACCTCTCTCCTCCACGTAATAGCCACGCCTTTTTTGCCTCCAAGCTAGTTGAGCATCTTAGCAGATTCTATCTAACGAGACCTGCTGCGAAGATTGAGGCAACATACTCAAGGCGTTTTTTCATGCCTAAATTGGTGGTGTTCTTTTTTTTTTTTTTTTAAAGCAAAACTCACAATTGTGAGTGGATTATATTGAGCAACCCAAAAAATTACAAGGTTTCGTCATGCTCATGTTAAGCCGTGACAATATCCAGGGATCATCGTTACAATAAGGGCAGCCACCCCGCCTCATTTTGATATCTTTTATTTACCGATGGCCAAGATTTGGCCCCATCCTAGGCATTCCATCTGCTGACAACAAGGCACAAGTAGTCCTAGACCAATCCTCCGAGTGTTGCTTGTGCGCGAGTGCCCATATTAGCACTTTGCTTTCTTGTATAATTTCTGCGAAGCTTGCCACCTCAAATCCTCCTTCAAAAACACGGCGGTTCCTTGTCTCCCATACATTATGAAAGAAGAAGTATCTGACGATGTGAGTGCTGACGAGGAGTGCAGGAATACCTGATTTTTCCCTCCAAGGTATAGGTCAGTCTTGAAAAATCTAATTTTCCATGTTCTCTGGACCCACTTGCATACTTTCCCTGCGAGGCTTTTTATAGCTGGGCGGTCCATGAACAGGTGGGCTAGATCTTCACTAGCTAACCTGCACCGGCCCAAGCATCGATCTGGCACTCTCCTGAATCTTCACCCCCGTCGGTAAAGCACCCCAAACAACCTTCCATAAGAAAACCTTCATGTACTGCGGAACCTTTGGCTTCCAAATGTACTCCATTACATGCTCCCACCTTTCCTCCGGCCATTGCTTTTTCCATAGCTTGTTAAGGGGGCTAGACCAATTCTCCTTTTGCATTATTGTCTGATAAATTCTTTTAGTATGGGGTTTCCACAATAGACTGCTTCCCGGCCATTTCCAGGCATTTCGATCCAAGTCCGAATCACAAATTGGCATAACTAGATTGTCAAGCTCTTTCATCACTTTGCTGACAAGCAAGACCTCCAAGCTATTAAGTTGGTACTGGGCAACCATAAGGTCAATGGTTTTCCAACTCTTGTTGCCATTGTCCCAGAAGTGCTCAAGCCGGTTCAGACCCTTATTATTCAGCTTCCTGGCTATCTCAATCCAATAGGGAGTTTGTGGCGGATCTATAACTTTGGAGAGCCAGGGGGACCAATGCAGGATGGACTTCCTGAATTATCTGGCTTCTTCCCCCCACTTTAAGACTCCTGCTGCTCTATTGCATTTTCTTACCAATTCTCCTGAACTGCCCCCCAGTCTTAAGTTACACCACGCCGGGGCTAACAGTTTGTCATGAATCTCCACCCCTCTCCACTTTCCACCCTTCGAGCCAAGTTTAGCTGCTTCTATCATATCTCTGATCATGACAGCCCAAACTTGATCCTGTTTAGCCAAGGAAGCAACAAATTTGGCACAACAAGCTTCTGCATGGGCCACAGGGTTGAGAATTCCGAGGCCCACAGCCAGCTAGGCAGTTCCACAAACTCAACCCAGACGGGATGAAACGCTTGCAAAGATTCAGCTGAGTCGAACACTGGCTCCCAAGGCACTACACACACCGTAGTCCTATTAACACTAGGTTGGTAACCTAATAGGACATAAAAGTGTCCTTTCAGGGTTTTGAAAAAAACCTCCAAAACCATAGTAGATCCATTCATTGTGTAAAATCCTTTCATGAGGTTATAGTTTAAGGCCTACTACACATGGAAAAAATAAGAAACTTGTAAAATTTCTCATCTTTGTTAAGTATGGAGCCTGATTTACCCTTGTAATTTTCTGTGGTAAAAGCACACATTTGTAAGGCTCCCATTATGAGGAGAAGCCATCGTGCGTGAAGGAAAATCACTCACCGGAAACCAAAATTTTCACGGACAAGAATCAGGGGCAACTTTAAAGGCCTCGGGGGCGGAGGCTCTCGAGACTTTTTTTTCGCCGGAATATTCTTTTTCGCCAGAATATTATGGCCGGACGGCAGCCGGAAAGTGGTCGGAAAACAACCGGTCGGTTGGCCGGTGGCCGGTAGTCAATGGCCGATGGCCGGTGGTCGAAAGTCAATGGCCGGTGGCCGGTGGTTGGAAGTCAATGGCCGGTGGCCGGTGGCCGGTGGCCGAATTCAAAAGCGGACTTGTCTTCTCAAGGGCGGCCACACATGGGCGGATTGGAGGGTCCGATTTGGACTTATTCGCACAAGGGAGGCTACACATGGTTGTCTCTCATAAGAGAGGGCAGCCCTTTTGGCCTATAAAAGGAGGCCATTTCTACACACATTTTATAGTGTGAAGTTGATGCAACAAGGTGAGTGTGAGGTGGTGAGAGTGAAGCAAGACGGGAGCTCCATTAAGGGTATAATCCCTTTGTAAACTACTTCTTGTTTTGAAGTACTAAAGCCATTGAGTGGCTGCTTTCCCGTGGACGTAGCCCACATTGGGTGAACCACGTATATCGTGTGTACTCTCTCTCTCTCTCTACTCTATAATCTCGTGTATATAAATCTGTCTCTCTCCATTAAGTAATCTACTCAATTATCTATTTAGCTACGTCTTATTTCCTAACAATCTTTTGGTCACACCAAGCCTCCAAAGTTGATGAACCAGTACATTTTCATCAAAACAGTCATTTCTTACGTTTTGTTGCATAAAAATAAGATTAGGGATTTTTGTAGGACTTGAAATAAATTCCCTAGTTAACTTCAATGGGTTGGTGATCAGAACATATGATTGCTTCTCACTCACTTTTTTTTTTTGGCCAAAATAAATATGTACAAAAAAGTTGAATTTTTACCATTCTGCAAACCTATCATAAAGTTTCTATAGCCACGTTCAATACAAATAATATATGTATGTTTTCTTAGTTCTCTATTGTCCTTTAGGTTCATAAGGAGCCATGGAGCATGTCAAAAGAATAATACATCTCTTACCAAGGGGAATCTTGGGGACAAAGATGAAGTACTAAATGCAACAAACATGAAAAAACTGGGTTCAACATTATGAGTTGTAGAATCCCATAGAAACTATTCAATATCTAGCCAAATTTGATCCTTATGACTAGATATGGTTACTACCTACAAAATGCATGTAGTTGTCACAAGAAACTAACAATATTGAAAAAGCTATACTTGATATACTAGAATGTTTTGTTTTCTTCTATAATTGAAAAAATCAACCATGGTTGTCTACTATGCAAAATAGGGTATTAGGTGCCCCAAAACTCAAGGAATATTAGCTTTATGTTACAATATGCGACATAGAAAATCAAAACTGCATTTGGATATCATGAAAGCCACCAAAAAAATCATAGAAGAGCTAAAATTGACTAAAAAACAGGATTTGACAATTTTTGTAATTTGGTCATAACTTACAACTTTAGCATTTATTTCTCCTTAGAAACATCATGACATGTTGAGGACTACTAAAGATAGTTCTCTAGCATTATAGACCTCACAAACATAAATTCTAGAGTGGTATAGTTGCAAAAAGTTGAAAAAAGCCAAAAATAGGACCCGTTTTTTCACACAGTTTAGGTTGTGAAATGTTGTGCAAGGACAAGGTTAAAGATGGAATTGATATTCCAAAAAAATATCGAGTTTTTTTCAGGTTATGAGACAACTTTCTAGACAGGTAGCACCTCAAAATCCATTTTGAAACTCTTGACATAATTCAAGGAAAATAGTCACTTAACAGGACATAAAAGTGTCCCATTACCAACCTAGTGTTAAATACTAGGGGCCCTTTGTCAAGGATCTTTTCCACATCGGAGGCCTTTTTGAATCTCACTGAGCAAAAACCTTTAGCTAGGTAGGAAGTACTTTCAACTGCTCCTCCATGACCAAGAATTTGAAGGCCCTAAAGCCATTGGATCATCTCAAACATGTTCGGGATTCTTCCACTGAACCCAAATACAAGCGTCAGCTTAGCTTGTCTGGCTAGCTGTTTTTTTATAAGTGTTGGTGGAATCGCTACGGTAATAGCCTCGGCAACCTCCACCTACTACTGTGGAAAATAATTTTTTAAAGCAGAGAAGGCTCGATCCGCCAACCCGTCTTCTACCAGCCCACTGAATTCTAAATGGGAGCAAGTTCTTTTGTTGTTGTTAGGGCCGGTCTCAATCTTTTTGTTGACTTCCAAGAGCTCTTGTTGAAGTCTAGCTTTTGTATTCTGCAGGTTTTTGATATCTTCTTCACTTGACATCCCTTCTGCTACGCCTTTTTCATAATCCTTAGAGCTAGGCCCCTTGAGTATGCTAGCAAACGATACACATGGCCTCCAAGTAGCCAATACACTTGGCGCTTTGTTTACATTCGCATAGATGGGACCCTGTGGAACCCCGCCTTTGATGGTTTTTACCTCGAATTTAAACCCTTGCGCTGAGCCCATTTTCTCTCCTGTTTCCTAAAAGGGTATTTTCTGAGTCGGGACAATTTTGACCTCTTTCATGGTTAATACCTTTGGCGAGTTGGGGCATGATATTTCCGTGTCATGCATCGATCTCAAGACCGAGCCACCGCCTACATCCATTGGCACAACTAGCTCCATTTCGGACCTTTTCCCCGCCGCTAACATCTATGAAAATTTTACGATGTCCTCACTTGCGGCCAAAACATCGAGCTCCATTAGCAAGTGTCGCGGATTTTGAAGACACAAAGGCTCTATCAACCAATAAGATCCTCCCAATGAAGGGGTGTAGTGACCTTCTCTCTTTTTTTTCACAAAAAGTTAATAATCGTTGAGGATAAGGATGTTTAGGCAAAAGTGTTTACTTCTAAAGCTAAGTTATGAAGAGGGTAGCGAGCAAAAGGCGCATGCGATTATTAACTGAAGGCACATGCGATTATTAACTAAGGTTCACAGTGCGATATTAAGGATAATAACGAGCACAACTCACAGAGCCGACCGAGCGAACGAGGATCATATGCAAGGGGACGAGAGTGGACGCATAGAGGCTCCTAGCCTGTAGCTTGATCAACGATGAGCAAGCTCGTTCAAGCACAGAAAAAGCGAGATTGCCTCAACCGCCTGTGTCCCGAACCACCTTATTCTTCTGCCTGTGAGCTCGCAACCGTCGCCCAGGCTTCGCAAGATACGAAGAGCGCACCGCTTCCGACGTTGAATGGTTTGCTTAAGATGGATAATGTCGGGAAGATTTAAAAAATGCAGAAAACTAAAACTGCGAACCCTACGCCATCGCCTTGGTTTGGCTCTTAATTGCATCTTGTATTTGGCAGGCCTCGTGATTTTATCACTTGTTTCATTTGCACTTTGCTTCCCCACTCCCTGCATGCCACCCGTCAATCCCCCCCCTTTTTTTTTCATTTCCTTTATGTTTTTCACTACCCCAAGCAAGGTATCTTGCAATCAACAGCAATGCGAAGACCCACTCAAGTGTGGCTCCGACTAATATTATATTCAATCATTAGCGAGATTCCTCCCACGGCAACGTCCTCGGGATTCTCTCTCACCCTTTCTCTTAACCTCACAAAAAAGGCACGGCAAGAACGTGAACCCTCGCCCTCACCAAATTGCAACGACTTTAGGCCATGTGGGTTAAGCCATCTAAATACTAGACGCCCATGTTGTCGACTACCTGCACTCTAGACTTAAACAAAAACATCCCCCCCCCCCCCCCCCCCCGTCTGAGTGTGCCAACTATCGTGCACGCACCCACCATCGCATCTTTCCTCTATTGGCTACGCGCGACATTCTCTTTTCATTTCCTGCACAATGATCGGTATCACCTCAAATTCGTTTTTTTTTCAATTTTACGCCATCTGGTTGCCCCTATTGTCTACAATCCAAAAAAATCTCTCTAGCCGTTCACCTTGACATAGGCTACATGCCCCTCTCTCTCTCTCTCTCTCTCTCCCCTTCCTCCCATAATTCAAGGTTAAAAAAATCCTAACCAAAGAAAATATGGGCAAACTTGAACAGGTCAAAAGTTGAAGCTTTTGCCATTAGATTCCCCCACTTTCAAAAAAAGGTAAAATTTTGAAAAAACATGCAGTATTCCACGAGAAGGAAACTATAAGATGGAAGAGGAACGATCCCTTAGAGCTTGCTAGCTCCTCTCGTGTTCCTCTTACATTCTACTACCCCGGAATCTTCACCCGATCTTTCCCATTAGTAAACTCACATGTACGTTTAGAATCGAACTTTCACACATAGCCTGTGGCTTTGAACACACTTATATACACTAAGCCACTTCTCCACAACAACTTTGTTGACACACGTGCCACCTCTGCAATATAGAAAAAAGATCGCATGTCACTGCTGCTTTTCCCCCCTCGATCGATCAATACAAAAGGTGCTTACCCTCAGCTGCACACCCAGCCTTGACGTTTCTTGTCTATGCTCAATGGTGGTTGGCATGCTCCACCCTCGAACGCGTGTACTGCTCTAGTGATGTGTGCTTGGCTCGCCCCGCGCCCTTTGCACACGCACACAATATCACATAATTTACAAAAAAGAAGAATTCTATTATACTCAAGACTTCCCACCACTCCTAAGCTATCACGCATTTTCTATAACCACTATACTAACACTACTCATGTCCACACAATTTACAAAATTAGAGATAGTATAGGTTTTTATCTACTTCTAGTAAACTAAACTTCTTGGAGGACAAACCCACTTAAGCACTCACACACACATGTTCACCACCCAATACCCAAGGGCGTTTCAAATGTGACCTTTCATACATTATAAAGTTGTACCACTTAATCAATCAAACACAAACATGTAAATGAACTCTCTCTCTCTCTCTCTCTCTCTCTCTCTCACACACACACACACACACACAGATGCATGTGTCGCCCTCTCTCTATGTGTGAGCAAGCATGGAGCGCCCCTCTTCAAAATGTCAATATGGTATCCGAACCGCCTTCTTAGTAGCCTGGTGGACCCATCCAACCCTTCCATTTTTCAACCTCATGGCAGTTCCAGAACACATGGGACGGCTGCTTGCCTTCCCTCTTCTCAAATTTTTTTAAACCATTTATCCCTACCAAGTCTTGTTCTACTTTAATCATTGATTGGTGCTTCCAATTTGCTGCCCAAAGAAGCAACGATGCCTAGAGCATGCATAAAAGCTCGGAGAATGGTGCCAAATTCATCGCGCGAGTTTGAGGAAAGATGTGGAAGGGGACATTGTCGTGTAGCTCCGCTTCCATGCTAAGAAAGATGCCAAAAAAATGCACACCGAGCTTATTTGAAGCTTACCTGATTAATGATTAGAGTTCAAGGCTTGGTAACAAGCTATTTTTACAGTTAATGTATACCAGATTCGGCTTTAAAAGGCCAACAAATTCCTTAATGATGCTAAAAAAGAGTAAGCTTGAAGTGAGCATAGTAAGAGATTATGTTCTAGAACTGTAGTGCTTGAAGTGCTCTACCGGCCTGTCTTTACGGGTCGTCAAATGGAGCTACGATGCAAAAGTTATGGCAGTTTGAAGTTTAAGTTAATTGCAGATCCGTACCAGATTCGACAACTACAGGTGAGGGTACATAAATTAAATGAATGCATGGGCCTCAAGTGCTCACTTTGTGGAGCACGTCGATCTTTTCAGATCAGTGATCGGATTTACGGTTGCCAAGATATTGGCCGTTAAAGATTCACACAAGGTCGGTTCCATACCAGTCCGGTCCGCTCGGTTGGTGTGCCATCTGGGAATTTTACAGCCTCTGTAGGGTTTGTATGCGTTCTATGCAGCTTGAAAAGTCTATAGAAATTTATAGCTTGCCAATCGGAGTCTGGAGCTGTAAGATATTGATGATTGAGTTCGGCTACAATGACCAACGGCAGTGAGGTTCGTTCAGAATGTCATCCTATGCTGAACAATAATTGCAAGGTATACCCATCCTGGTTGCAGCAAGGAAGCCCTAGGGAAATTAACTATATGCAAAGGAAATGCTTTTCGACGAATGCAATCACCTATACCTGCATCTTAAGGGCATGTGGGATCATACGAGAAATGGATACGGTCTGCGAAATTCACGATGATAATGTTAGTCAAGGAATGTTGAAGAAAAATGTTGTGCTTGGCAAAGCTTTAGTCGATATGTATGCCAAATGGGCTGCCCTTTAAGGTCCGCCCGCCCAAATGAAGTCAAAGACCGCTCATTAACTTATTTAAAGCCGCCCATAAGCCTTAAGCCGACCGCCCGAGGTTGAATGGCCAAGGGCCAATGACTGCCCATTGGGAAAGAAAATAGGGCTTTTAGTGTGTAAGGGGAAGAAAAAAGGGAGTTGGCACAAGCAGGCAGCGGCGCAAAAGATCAAGCGAGACTTGCGTCGGGCGCCCTGAGGCTCGGATGGCGACGGTGAAGAAGGGAAAATTGCAGAGCCGAGCTAGGGCAAAGCTTTTTGGGGCTGATTTTGCCACGAACGGCGCAGTTGAAAAAGATCACTTACATGTCATCAAGGGGCAGTTTTTGCGCTCCCTAGCAATGACGGCGCCGTCATTGCTAAGGGAGGGGGCAAGTTTAAAATAGAGGGGTTTTTTTTAGGGCATGGAAGGGAGGAGCAAGAGAACGTGTAGAGAGAAAAGAGAATTGAACGAGGGCATGCGGGGGCAAGACATGAGGAGCATGAGCGTGAGGAGGTAACAGAGGGAGAAGCAAGGAAGGAGGAAGAGGAGCTCGTCTCTCTCTTTCTCTCTCTCTCTCTCTCTCTCTCTCTCTCTCTCTCTCTCTCTCTCTCTCTCTCTCTCGATCTCGTCCTCAGTGAGCAAGGCTTAGCAAAAGCAAGAAGGGAGGACGGGTCTCTCAGCTCTCTCTCTCTCTTTCCCTCTCTCGTCCTTGACCTCAACCTCAACCAAGGTAATGAAGGAAGGAGAAGGCGGGGAATAGCTTGAGAAGAAGAAGGAGGGCTCACGATCTCTTGCTCTCGACATTCAAGTAAGAAGAGAAAAGCAAACGAGTGAAAGGCATTGAACAGAAGAAGGTAAGCAAGAAAGAAAGATTGAGCGGCTTGGCGAAGCCGGAGCTCGGCAAGAAAAGGAGCAGTAAAGCAAGAAGGTAAGAGGATAACCTCTCTCTATTGTATTTGGGGAATACAAGGGCACCAGGCAAGGAATTTTGCCAGATGCTTCCTTCCTAATTAGCTTTAAAAGGCTCTAATGGCACGCATAAGTGGAAAATTTGCAGTCTTGGTCTGATTGGAGAGCATTAAACTCTCTCAAACCCTATCAGTGTCGTTAATGGCAAACATTTGTAATCGAATTCCTCTTTGGCTAATTATTAACAGCTTAAAACATTCAGGTTGTCAACTGTAGGCATTTACGATGTCGTCGGTGTCTTTTGCTTTGTGTTGAGCATCTTGTCTCTCTTATTTCCCACAGAGACCAGCCCGGTGCTGACCTAGCTCACCTCGCAAACCCATTATCCCCGACAACGTCCATGTACATGGAAGTATTAATGAGCACAATGGTGAAGTAATTTCAATTTCATCCGACAACTCCAATTCATTACTTTCAACCACACTTCTTTATGATGATGATGATAAAGTTCAATCCTGATTCGCTAATAATTTATGTTCAATATCCTTGAAAGAAAAACCCAAATAATTTATCCTTGCCATCAAAATTCACCATCAATCACCCTTTTCTCCTTGGGGGGGGGGGGGGGGTTTGTTCGGGGGCAAGAATGCATGCTTCTCAAGTTTGAGAATGGTGCTCGAAGCGGATGGTGAAGATGAAGCAAAAGCTTTGAATGAAGTAGCTTGCCCGCATGAAGAAACAAACCATTGAATGGGTTCTCCAAGAAGCCCATTTCCTTGACCCAAGATAGATACCTCAGTATCAAAGTTTGTATCTATGCACCGCACCATTGCATCATGTAGCACAGAAAAGAACGTAGTGTTCTAGACTTAGTTTTCAATAAACCTCCAACTCTCTCTCGTACCTTGATTGCACTTGAGGGGGGTTGTTGGAGGACAAGCCCAATCGGGCACTCACACACACGTTCACTACCCAACAGCTAAGGGACACATAGCGTTTCAAATTTGACCTTTCACACATTATAAAGTTGTATCACTAAATCAATCACGTAACTACTCTTTCAATGTTGCCCTCATCTCTCTCTATCTTTGCGCCTCTCTCTTCTCTCTTGCATGAGCCGTCAGCTATGTGTGTGAGTGGGTAGCCATGTAGCACCCCTCTTCAAAACCTCAACAAGACTTGCTGGTTGGCCTTATCTAGTGAAGAATTTGCAAGTGTATGGCTAGTAGCTTCCCCCAATCTCAAAAAAGAAAAATGTATATGCAATATCATTGAGGATTCCAACTTAAATGCAAATGGTAGTCACATCGTGAAGAAATTGGAAGGTGGAAAGCGTTGAAGAATTTAGAGGTCACAGCTTGAAATGGGTACTAGCAAAAAAACTATTCATGAATTTTTTTCTAGAGGTGCCTAACTACGAGTTGAGGGGAGGCCAACAGAGAAGTAAGACGAAGGTCAAGGGGCAAGGCAGCACACAACAGAGGACCAAGTTGAAGTGAGGACTAGGGCGGCAGGGGTTTGTTGTAGGACAACCTTGGCAAAGGCGCCACCAGAGTAGAAATTGGGCATAGTGAGTTGAAGGGTGAAGGACACAAGCCGAAGCACTTATAAGAACGATGTCGTACGTAAAAGGCGGGGATGAACGTAGAAGCAATCTATCACAACAACGGCCAATTTGTTAAAGAAAAATCTGGTGTGCACGACAACATGCAATCCAATTAATGCAATAGCGTTAGATAAGAATGAGAGAGAGAGAGAGAGAGAGAGAGAGAGAGAGAGAGAGAGATCCCCAACTTACGCTCGCTATACAGACAAAGAGGAATGGGATTTGGGATGCTTTCTTTGGACATGAAGAGCGTGAAATATCCACTAACTATAACCTAGGGTTTAAAGAACATCTCCTACTTGCATAAAATTGAATTTTGGGCGGCATTTCATACATGACACACTGAAGGAAACGCTAATTGGAAAGTGTCTGGACAATAGTGAAGAGTTGATGCTAGTGTTTTAGCCTCTTAATTTGTTTGAAGCTATTAGGAATACCTTTTACTATTCCTACATCTACAACTACACTTATTCATATCTCGGTTGTACATAGGTTTTCAATAATAGATCGAAGGAAAACATTGCGGCAATACTAGAAAATTATGTAATGTTAGAGTATATGGTTTCTATACTATTAATAGTATGGTGGAGAGACGACACAATGTTTCTACCAAATTTATAAGAGTGGAAGCCATGCATGTTGTAATACTAAAGGATTGACATTGAAAGCGAGGATGATATTGTATTGGGTTGCTTATTGTTATTTCCCATCTTTATTTCGTTGCAATCCAATATAGGACAGGTGGACATCTTTATTCACATTCCAAGTAAGTAAACGTACAAAGAAGAGTGTCATGGCCATGAGCTCAAGGGGCTCACGCTCCCTCATGTGATGCCAATGAACTCATCACAATGCCGTATATGAAGCATGCATCTCTCCAATGCATCTGCGTATGTGGGATTATTATTGTCCATGTGGTGGTCGCTCATCGACTGGCCCTTTAATTCCCTCCACAAATCCAATAAAAGCCTTGAAAATTTGATTTTTTCACCCTTGTTCCTGAGCTCACCAATTGAAGCACAAAGCTCCTCTCCCCGAGCCACAAAATCTTGCTAAAAGATCATCTTCTTGGGCTACCTTCCATGATGGCCCTGATGCCCCTCAATTTTGCTAGGCCCCCAAACCGAGGCAACCAAAACCTCTAAAAATAGTCTCGCAACCTTAGGCTAGCAATTGCCACCATCTTCATCCTTCCATAACTTGGCCCTCTAATTTTTGTTTGACGTGCCATCAACTCCCATGACCTTCATATACCATATAATCAACATAAAAAACCTAGCGAGGCTCCAAAATTCACAAATGGCACACCGATTGAGGTGGTCAAACCAGCTCACAACCCACCTCCTATAAAGTTGTATCACTAAATCAATCACGTAACTACTCTTTCAATGTTGACCTTTCACACATTATAAAGTTGTATCACTAAATCAATCACGTAACTACTCTTTCAATGTTGCCCTCATCTCTCTCTATCTTTGCGCCTCTCTCTTCTCTCTTGCATGAGCCGTCAGCTATGTGTGTGAGTGGGTAGCCATGTAGCACCCCTCTTCAAAACCTCAACAAGACTTGCTGGTTGGCCTTATCTAGTCAAGAATTTGCAAGTGTATGGCTAGTAGCTTCCCCCAATCTCAAAAAAGAAAAATGTATATGCAATATCATTGAGGATTCCAACTCAAATGCAAATGGTAGTCACATCGTGAAGAAATTGGAAGGTGGAAAGCGTTGAAGAATTTAGAGGTCACAGCTTGAAATGGGTACTAGCAAAAAAACTATTCATGAATTTTTTTCTAGAGGTGCCTAACTACGAGTTGAGGGGAGGCCAACAGAGAAGTAAGACGAAGGTCAAGGGGCAAGGCAGCAACAACAGAGGACCAAGTTGAAGTGAGGACTAGGGCGGCAGGGGTTTGTTGTAGGACAACCTTGGCAAAGGCGCCACCAGAGTAGAAATTGGGCATAGTGAGTTGAAAGGTGAAGGACACAAGCCGAAGCACTTATAAGAACGATGTCGTACGTAAAAGGCGGGGATGAACGTAGAAGCAATCTATCACAACAACGGCCAATTTGTTAAAGAAAAATCTGGTGTGCACGACAACATGCAATCCAATTAATGCAATAGCGTTAGATAAGAATGAGAGAGAGAGAGAGAGAGAGAGAGAGAGAGAGAGAGAGAGATCCCCAACTTACGCTCGCTATACAGACAAAGAGGAATGGGATTTGGGATGCTTTCTTTGGACATGAAGAGCGTGAAATATCCACTAACTATAACCTAGGGTTTAAAGAACATCTCCTACTTGCATAAAATTGAATTTTGGGCGGCATTTCATACATGACACACTGAAGGAAACGCTAATTGGAAAGTGTCTGGACAATAGTGAAGAGTTGATGCTAGTGTTTTAGCCTCTTAATTTGTTTGAAGCTATTAGGAATACCTTTTACTATTCCTACATCTACAACTACACTTATTCATATCTCGGTTGTACATAGGTTTTCAATAATAGATCGAAGGAAAACATTGCGGCAATACTAGAAAATTATGTAATGTTAGAGTATATGGTTTCTATACTATTAATAGTATGGTGGAGAGACGACACAATGTTTCTACCAAATTTATAAGAGTGGAAGCCATGCATGTTGTAATACTAAAGGATTGACATTGAAAGCGAGGATGATATTGTATTGGGTTGCTTATTGTTATTTCCCATCTTTATTTCGTTGCAATCCAATATAGGACAGGTGGACATCTTTATTCACATTCCAAGTAAGTAAACGTACAAAGAAGAGTGTCATGGCCATGAGCTCAAGGGGCTCACGCTCCCTCATGTGATGCCAATGAACTCATCACAATGCCGTATATGAAGCATGCATCTCTCCAATGCATCTGCGTATGTGGGATTATTATTGTCCATGTGGTGGTCGCTCGTCGACTGGCCCTTTAATTCCCTCCACAAATCCAATAAAAGCCTTGAAAATTTGATTTTTTCACCCTTGTTCCTGAGCTCACCAATTGAAGCACAAAGCTCCTCTCCCCGAGCCACAAAATCTTGCTAAAAGATCATCTTCCTGGGCTACCTTCCATGATGGCCCTGATGCCCCTCAATTTTGTTAGGCCCCCAAACCGAGGCAACCAAAACCTCTAAAAATAGTCTCGCAACCTTAAGCTAGCAATTGCCACCATCTTCATCCTTCCATAACTTGGCCCTCTAATTTTTGTTTGACGTGCCATCAACTCCCATGACCTTCATATACCATATAATCAACATAAAAAACCTAGCGAGGCTCCAAAATTCACAAATGGCACACCGATTGAGGTGGTCAAACCAGCTCACAACCCACCTCCTATAAAACTTCATTTCCTTTTTCTATACAGTTTGTCACATTTACCAGCAATTGGGACCTTTAACTCTGTGATGTCCATGTAGCTAGCATTAGGAAAAGCATGTTTAACCACATAGGGCCAAACCACTGCTTAACCATTTTTTGCATAGCTGTGTACCGATTATCTAAACTGCTACCATAAACAAGTATTATCTAAACTGCTATCTTAAATAAGAATGCAATCTCCTTCTTGAATAGTGTTTGGTCTTAGCCTATGTCGTTTGTCAAAAGCATCTTTGTTCTTTAAATGGGCAAGTAAATTTTCTCTGCTCATCTTTGTATCCCAAGGCAATATATTCCATGAAGCTATTGTCTCCTCAAGAGGCATAGCAAGTTTTTGACCACACATCAGCTTTAATGGCATGAACCATGTAACAGTACTGTGTGTGGTACGGTCAGCCCATAAAGCATATGGTAGCACTCGAGGCCAATCACCAATACATCCTTTGTATGCTTTAACCAATGCCTTTAATGGGGGGATGTCCCCTCTCACCTTTACCATTTCCTTCCAGGTTATATGCGGTAGTCATAGATAACTTAATACCTAGACGACTAAAAATTCTCTTGCCTCATTAGCATCCAGTTCTCTTCTATCTGTAGTAATTTTACCAACACATCCATATCTGTATATCACATCTAAAGTAAAAACAAAGCCCTCCCTTCAACCTGGTTTGTCAAATCTTCCCTTGCAAGCACAATGTACCTCATTTTCCATAATCATGTAAGCATTTTAATCAAATTGAGTACCCATTTGAAATGCCTACACACTGGATATATTGGATGTAACCCACCATGGTGCTTTACATTTGAGTACATTTGACATACATTACAAGTTTAAACAAAGTGTACCACATCTTTATACATTCCCTTCCACCAACATCGATCTTTGATTTTAGCAAAAGTGGCCCAAACTCTCATGTGACCTACCCATAATGACTCATGGAATTCCTTAAGTAGTTGGAGTTGTATTACCCTATCACAAACCACTCCTTGAGGGGTTCCTCTTCGTTTCTTTGGATGCTTCCATAAAAGCCCATCTTGCAAGAAATACCAATAAGCCTTCCTACGAATTCGCTTAAACTCTTGATCGGTCCAGCCATCCTGATTTTTTAGTGTAAAGTATTTTTCAATCAATAGCCATTCATTGTCATAAGTATCTTCTACAAAGGACTGCAATGCATAAACCATACTTTTACATTCTCCATGCATTTGTGTAGAGGTAAAGAACCTCAAGCCTACGTTGGTGTAGCCAAACTTGGTCCGTGCCAGGAAGGGTGAAAAGCAGTGCTATGGATGCCAGCAGGTGCATGGCGGCGAGCTTAAGCAAGTAGGAAAGTCCTCCGTAAACCAGTGGCAGCAGAAATGTATGTCCAAAGCGGTTTTTTAGGCCAAAAAGACTCAAAAATGGTCCAATTAGGGTGACCAGTAAAGGTCCCCAAAATGATGATTTGGTGCTCTAGAATATGGTCTTCAAGATGCTCTGCAAGTTTGGTCCAAATGTCTCCTCAAACGAAGTCCTGGTGTGAAACTTATGATTGTCCAAAGATGGAATTCTTTGCAGATCCCCGACGGGCAAGGTAGGTACAGACAGGTGGTGAAAATTGCAATCACTGAAAACACGCGTAAAGCTAGAACTGTGGAGCATGCTGGTTTTTTCGGATTGGCCTTTGGAGCTCAGACGGGCAAGTTATGGCCAGTTGAAAATTAGCCGAGGGTTGAGTGTGTGCCCACTTGGCAGCATCAAAAGACATGCCATTCGATGGGTTTTGAGCTTCGACCAGGTTCTGGAGGGTGGATCATGTTACATGAAGTTTACAAAAAATTAACAGCTCAACAATCGGAGTTGCGATGATAGAGTTTCCCTAGGTGGGAATTTGACAACAATTGCCAGCAAGGCAGTACCAGGTGATTTTTTTGATTTTTGCAACCCCGATTTGCGGCCTCAGCAAGGTTCAAGTGTGGCATAGGTAGGTAAATTCGGACTCCAGATCGGCAATCTTCAATATCTTTTTACCGCTCGGGAATTAGTACATAGAGCACCCCCGATATGGAGAACGTGGGTTTAAAAAAACCCCTTAGTTATTATTTGTAAAGGCTAAATAAAGGGGGTGAAACTCCAAAGCTAAAAAGAGAAATGAAACAAAAGAAGCGTTGTGAAAGCCTCTTTGAAAAATTGAAGGTTTGGTCTTAAGGAGGGAAAAAAAAAACAATTTCTTTGGCCAAACGGAGAAAGGGAGCAACGACAGCGCCGTTGTTGCCCCTTTTGGAAGGAAAAGAGAGAATTAGTTATTTTTGGAAAAAGGAGTTTTTTTTTGCAAGGGAACGAGAAAAAGCTTGGGGAGAGGTTTTTTTTCGGGGTATGCTCAAGGGATTTTGGTTGATAGAGGAGGAAACAAAGATCAAGGAGAGGAAGCTTTTGCCTGTGCTTGGCAGCAAGGAAGCAAAGGAAGAGTCTCCACCATCAAGACGACATCAATGAAAGCTATCGAGGTCTGGTTTTTTGGGTGCTCGTCGAGGTTGTGCCGATGGAGCCGGTTGTACTAGATCATCTTGAGTAAAGTGTAGGAACATTGCTCGCTTCTTGGAGTCAATTCCCCCTTCCCCCTTGCTCTTGTCTTATGCTCTTGTGCAATTTGTGGTGTCACGTACGAGTGTGTGTGTGTGTGCCTCGAGCCATCGGTGTGTGAATTTGTAGAGGGGGAGAGAGGGAGGTGTTGTCTGTGTTGAAAGACAAGGATTGAGCATTGTGGCATGGGTGTGTTCGATTGTGGTACTGCTAAGGGTGTGTGTGATTAGGTGACGTGCAGGTGGAGCTTTGCTAGCAAGTAGTGCGTGTTTTGAAGGTGTGTTTGAGAGGATAGGGGTGTTGTGAGTGCCCTGAGCTATAGTGAGGCCTTTGTCTATGTGATGGGAGTGTTTCCCATTCCCCCTCTCTATCTTTTGGTGTCCCCACGGAGGAGTACACTGATTACTCCCAATTAAGTGAAGAGAAGTAGTTTCTGGTGTTGGTCGACATGGTGTCTCAAAGCTATGGACCAATTTTTACAGGTGAAGAAAATCCTGATGAGTGGGTTGCAGATTTTGAGCTGTATATGCTGTCGTTGCGTATGTCGAACGAGGACAGCAAGATGCAGACATTTCCTTTGGTGATGCGCGGGAAGGAAAAGGTATGGTACGAATCTTTGGAAGGTGAGCCGAGGCATGCTTGGCTGGCTTTGCGGGCGCGTTTCCTACATGATTTTTGCAAAGAGGCGTCCCCAATTGAGATGGATGCCAAACTGAAGGCACTCAAACAGGATGTAAGTGAAGAGTTTAGTTTGTTTTTGGATCGTTTTGAAGTGTGATGGGCAGAGTTAGCGGGTGCCATGCAATTGGCCAATGGTGACTACTTCAAGCTCGATAAATTCATGGCATGCCTGCATCCTCAAGTGGGGAAGAAAGTGGATTTTGAGAGCCCAGAAAACTACAATAGTGCAGTGGCCATCGCAAAAGCAAAAAGCAAGAAAATAAAAAAGAAGATCAAACAAGGCATGTCGGGTTATGAAGCAGTGGTCCAACCTTAAGGTCTGAGAGATGTGGTTCATGATGAGAACCAGACAAACCGAGGTATAGCTATTGTGCCATAGAACTAGGTGCAAACCGTGCACGATTTGTCTGAGCAAATGCAAGAATTGCGGCTAAGCGTGATGGATAGAGGTCAACCAAGAGGAGCAAGGGGCAGGGCAAGGCCACTACCAGGCCAGTGTTACAATTGCGGTCGGATTTTCCTCATCCGCTAAGAGAAAGAGGTGGTATTTATCTGTTGTTTGGTAGAGGTAGACGCCAAGAACAACTCAATGGCCCGAGGGAGCAGGTAGTTGAGAATCAAGTGTAGCCAGCCCTCCGGATGGTGGTGAAGTCCCTAGGGTGAATATCATCGGAGTGCATAAGTAGGATGCTGAAGTTTTGTCCAACAAAAGAGCAAGGATGGAAAGGGAGACAGAAATCGAGCGGGAGACGAGGGCCCGTAAAGGTAAAGAGAAAGTGTACGAAGGCAAGGAGCAGTCGGGAACTAGCAAGAAGAAGAGACGTCACAATATCAAGCAAGCAGACTTTCAGCTAGGGCGTGGCTACCCAGAATACGATGTGGTAAGCGATGTTC
The DNA here is from genome assembly GCF_014529385.1 of Adiantum capillus-veneris. Taxonomy (NCBI): domain Eukaryota; kingdom Viridiplantae; phylum Streptophyta; class Polypodiopsida; order Polypodiales; family Pteridaceae; genus Adiantum; species Adiantum capillus-veneris. The sequence goes on from NC_140938.1 coordinate 150,752,927, forward strand.
AAAATCAAAAGGCTAACATTACTTTTGGTCAGTTGTTGGCTTTGAATCCCCAGCTACAAAGACAGTGGTCTACCAGTGTCAGCACGAGGCTACCAAAGGCTAAGGGAAATGTGCATGCAATACAAAACATGGCATTAAGAGTGGGTAGCCCGACTGATGTCCTTTCTCTAGTGGATGCGGTCATTGAAAAAGGAATGCACGTTCAGGCCTATATAGACGGTGGAGCACAGGTTTGCGTCATGACGAAGGTTGCTATGAAGGAAACAGGTGTCAAAGCAGTAGCTAAATCAAATGTACGCATGAGGATGGCTAACCATGCTAAAGCTAGGTGTTTGGGCATGGCCCAGGATGTAAGAGTGAAAGTGATGGGCATAGAGTTCTTGATCGACTTCTTTGTGATCAAAGCTGGGGATAATGCATATCCTATCATCTTGGGTAGGCCGTGGCTGCTGGCAATAGGTGCCAAACAGGATTGGGAAAACAAAGTGTTAACCTTACCTGATAAAGAGAAAGGAAGACAAGTGGTGCTGGATCTGAAGACCAAGGAAAGCCATTTTCATCCTATGGCAGCGAGAGACGAAGGGGACACCACCAGCTATGAGTACGAGACTGAAACAGCCTATGATGAGGGCTATACAGATACAGACGAAGAAGAAAGCGAGGATACTATGCTCAAGATTGATTCTGACTTGTTTGGGGTCACTATGGAAGAACCTTGTGCAAAAGAGGGGGTGCAAGCACAGGTGCATGCCATGGGTACTGAAGAGGTGGTCAACATGCTAAGTGGAGACTTGACCAAGGAGAAAGAAAGTTATGTCCAGTTGTGTGCATCTTTTCCAAACCTATTTGCAAAGGAGTATAAAGATGTGAGAGGAACCAAGTTGAGCACAAAATATCCCTCAAGGAAGGATACAAACCTAAGGCGCAGAAGCTAAGGAGATTGGGTGAAATACAAAAGGAAGACCTTTGGCAGGAGATCAATCAATTATTGGATGTAGGTATTATATACCCCGTAAAGAAACCAGAGTGAGTTTCCCCGGTGGTTATCACTCCTAAAAAGAATGGGAGATGGCGGGTGTGTGTCGATTATAAACCATTGAATGCTGCAACCAAGAGGAATCACTACCCATTGCCGTTTCAGGATGAGAATTTGAATCAGGTGGCTGGCCATGAGAGGTATGCCATTATGGATGGGTTTTCAAGTTAGTTTCAAATAGGGATTGCTCTTGAAGACCAGCTGAAGACGACATTCATATCTCCATGGGGTTGCTTTGCCTATCAGGATGCCGTTTGGTTTGGTGAATGCCTATGCCACCTTCCAAGACTGGATGAATAGGGTGTTTGGTCCCTATTTGGGCAGGTTCATTAGAGTTTTCATGGATGACATTGGATGTTATAGCTCAAGGGCAGATCATTTGTCAAAGCTACGATTGTGTTTTCAAAGACTGGATGAAGAGGGAGGCCAGTTAAACCCCAAGAAGTGCAGATTAGCATAGCCTCAAGCATCATCGGTGGGCCATGTGGTGTCACAAAATGGGATTGAAGCGGATCTAGAAAAGGTCAAGGCTCTAGTCTTGATAGAGCCTCCTCCCAGTGCACAGGCTTTGGCGTCGTTCGTGCATAGGCTGAAGTATCTGTCAAGGTTTTTTTTGGATGTTGTCGCAGTACCCCCTTCAAAAGAGGGCGCAGTTGGTGCATGGTTTTAAATGGGATGAAGAGGCTCAAGTAGCTTTTGACAGGGTGAAAGAAATCTTGTGTCAACTGCCTACGGTGTGTCCTCCCAATCATGAAGATGATTTCTATGTTGCCATGACGGTAGGCACTGTAGCCATTGGGGCAGTACTATTGCAAAAGGTGGGAAGGAGCTATAAACCTATTTATTTTGAAAGCAGGGTGATAAGTCCTGGGGAGGCAACCTACATTGAAGCCGAAAAGTGGGTGATTGCCTTAGTTTTTGCCTGCAAGAAGCTTAAGGTGTATCTCATCGTGCGAAAGTTTTTTGTGCTAACGGCCAATAATTTATTGTCGGAGGTAGTGTTGCACTTAAAGCCAGGGAAGCGGATCATGAAGGGGGTGATAGAGTTGAAGGAATTCGAGTTCGAGTTCAAGATCGACCATACAAATCGGTCCCATTCGGTGGACATTTTGGTCAACAAAGCCGTGGATTTGCCAATTATCCAAGAGTAGTACGAGATGAAGCGAGAGAGAAGCCAGACCTGGTCGGAGCTTTTACCATGTGGTTAAAGGGTGCATATAGAAGGGTAATAAAGAAAGTTGGTGGAGGTGTGGTGATACACGATCCACACGGCAAGGTAATCTTCTCAAAAGCCTATGATTTGGAGGATGTTCATACCAACAATGAAGCAGAATATCTCGCCCTCTTTTAGGTTTGAAACAATGCGTCGAGTTCGATGTTTCTAGGTTGGTGGTCAAAGGTGATGCATTATTGGTCATCAAGCAATTGCTAGGCCAATAGCAGGTAAAGCGTGATTCCTTAAAACATTGGTTCTTTGCCATCAAAAAGTTATTGAAGTCCTTTAGGGAGATCCAATTCAAACATGTGAAGAGAGAGCACAACCAAGAGACAGACCAGCTAGCAAGCAGTAAGGTGCATGTACATATCACAGGTATATATGTGTCCCCGGCCACATACACAAGTAGGGAGTCATTGAAGGAAGTGGAAGATTTTTTGAATACACGGCAGTGTACTCAAGGTTTGTCTAAACTATAGAGGAGGAGGATAGTTCAAAAAGCTTGCAAATTTACGTTAGTAGGTGAAGACCTGATGACCTACGGCACAGACAGGGTGCTAAGGAGAGCGCTCTATAAAGAGGAGATTAACTTGGTGCTAGAGCAATGTCATGAGGAGAGAGGACACCAGTGGAAAGGTCAAGTATTGTTTCGAGTGTTGAGAGCAGGCCTTTGGTGGCCTTTAGTGGTGAAGGATGTGCACTATTGGTGCAAGATCTGCCATGAATGTCAGACTATAGAAGAGAGACGTTTGGTAGCTGAGTCACAAGGAGCCACTATTGCTCAGAATGCTTTCGAGAAGTGGGGTTTGGATGCCATCGGTCCACTCTCTAAGTCTACAAGTGGCAAGAAATATGTTGTGGTAGCCATCAACTACCTCACCAGGTGGGTCGAGGCCAAAGCTGTGAAGGAGGTAAATGCACAGGTTGTGGCCCACTTTGTTTTCGATAACATTTGTTGTCGTTTTGGAGTGCCGTGGGTACTCATTTCTGATAGAGGTCAAGGATTCAGAAGCAAGCTTATGCAGGCATTGGTGGAGAAACTAAAGATTCAGCATTGGTTTTCCTCGCCTTATCATCCCCAATGCAATGGTCTTGTGGAGAGTGCCAATGGACAAATCATCAAAATGCTCAGGAAGTATGCGTATAAGCAGGAGATAGAATGGGAGATCAATCTAGAGAAGTGTCTATGGGCCTACAGGACGTCCTACAAAGTGCCGACCAACTTTACTCCATTTGAATTGGTTTATGGTAAGGAGGCAGTGCGGCCAGTGCATGCACAATTGGGTCCTTTGAAAGGTATGTGGCGCATCGATGCCACTCCACAAGTTGTCTTACAAGATAGGATTGTCGACCTTGAGGCATTGCAAATGGATAGAGAGGCAGTAGCAGACTACTACATGAAGCAGCGGGAAAGGCGAATGGCCAAAGTTAATGAGAGTCTGCGAGAAAAAAAGATAGAAGAAGGGGACCTAGTAATGAAGTATGAAAGCTACTTGGACTTCACCTTCCAGAAGAAGTTCAAAAAGAAATGGACAGGTCCATACAAAGTGCAAAAGGCCTTTTCGAATGGGACCTATCAATTGGTGAGAGCCAATGGTAAGCTTCTCAGGCAGCACAGGGTAAATGGTGTACGGCTCAAGCTGTACTTTGATAGGGGAGTGGTGCCCGACGTAAGTCAGATTGTGACCAGGGGGGTTGGGCAACCCATTTGAAAGGGCTCAAGAGTAACAGATATACAGTTTTGTACATATTATACATATTGTACATATGGTGGTGTATTTTTCAGTGTGCTTGAGTGTTTGCAGAGTGTTGCAAGTTTCAAGTTCAATAAAGCTACTTTTGGTTGAACATGAATGTTCAACAGGGGGGTGGGCAATGATGGTGTAGCCAAAGTTTGTTCGTGCCAGGAAGGGTGACAAGCAGTGCTATGGATGCCAGCAAGTGCATGGCAGCGAGCTAAAGCAGGTGGGAAAGTTCTCGATAAACCAGTGGCAGCAGAAATGTATGTCTAAAGTGGTTTTTTTAGGCCAAAAAGACTAAAAAATGGTCCAATTGGGGTGACAAGTAAAGGTGCCAAAATGCTGATTTGGTGCTCTAGAATATGGTCTTCGAGATGCTCTGCAATTTGCTCTAGATGGCTCCTCAAACGGAGTCCCAGTGTGAAAGTTATGATTGTTCGAAGATAGAATTCTTTGCAGATCCCCGACGGGCAGGGTAGGTACAGACAGGTGGTGACAATTGGAATCACTGAAACACGCGTAAAGCTAGAATTGTGGAGCATGCCGGTCTTTTTGGATTGGCCTTTGAAGCTCAGACAAGCAAGTTATGGCCAGTTGAAAATTAGCCGTGGGTCGAGTGTGTGCCCACTTGGCAGCATCAAAAGACACGCCATACGATGGGTTTTGAGCTCCGACCCGGCTCTAGAGGGTGGATCATGTTACGTGAAGTTTAAAAAAAATTAACGGCTCAACAATCGGAGTTGCAGTGATCGAGTTTCCATACGTGGGAATTTGACGACAATTGTCAGCAAGGCTGCACCAAGTGATTTTCTTGATTTTTGCAACCCCGATTTGCAGCCTCGACAAGGTTCAAGTGTGGCATAGTCGGCAAGTTCAGACTCCGGATCGACAGCTTTCAATATCTTTTTGTAGCTCGGGAATCAGTGTACAGAGCACAGGCGATATGGGGAACGTGGGTTTAAAAAAAACCCTTGGTTACTATTTGTAAAGGCTAAATAAAGGGGGTGAAACTCCAAAGTTAAAAAGGGAAATGAAACAAAAGAACCTTAAGTGAGAGTTATACCCAGCTGTCGCTGCTATGAAAGCCTCTTTGAAAAATTGAAGGCTTGGTCTTAAGGAAGAAAAAAAAAAGAACAATTTCTTTGGCCAAAGGGAGAAAGGGAGCAAGCAGGACGCCGTCTTTGCCCCTTTGGAAGGAAAAGAGAGACTTAGGTTTTGTTAACCCTTGTGGCTCACGGACATCCTATCGCTTACGACGGATACCGTAATCGTATTATTTATTTAAGTAGAGTCAGGCACCGGGCTTGTCGGTTTAATAGAGAAAGGTAGAGTGATCGCCGATGAGAGGCGCACTTTAACACGAACATGCTAAGGTTAGTTGGCTAAGCATGGGCGTCCAAGTGTGAATGGGGTGAGCTCACATAAAAGCCAATTAAACTTAAAATTGAGTCATTCTCTCATTGTGCAATAGAAGCTGCTCTTGCTCCATCTCCACCTTCTCCTTCACCATCTCCTTGTGTGTGTGCGCGTGAGAGAGAGAGAGAGAGAGAGAGAGAGAGAGAGAGAGAGAGTGAGAGTGTGTGTGCGATCGAGCGTTGCGGCGGCACGACGGCGGCGAGGTGGTTGAGCGCGACGTAGCGGTGTCTTCCTCTTCTTCGCGGCGAGGAATCCTCTACGGCAGGAGCATAAGGCGGTGAGTGACACACCATTGCCCTCTTTGAACTTACTAGTTAAACTAGTTGTGTGCTTGGAGCCGTCTGCGGCTCGCACACGGTGTATCGGCAAGTCCCTTGCTTTGACAGTGCGGCAAGGAGCGCACATTTTTGGCGTCGCTGCCGGGGAATAGCCCTGCACTAAGCCCAAGAGGCACTTTGTGCTTCTTGTATGAGTGGTTTGCAGTAGGAAAGAAGAGGGAGAGGAAGGCGTATTTTTTCTGCAAGTTGTTAATTCTGTTTTTCTATTGCGCACAGTTTGCATTTTCTATTTTTCTACTGCGTACATTTAGTATTAGTTAGACAGTCAGCAAAATTCTGTTTTTCTGTTTGCACACAGTTAGCATTAGTCACACAGTTAGCATTTCTTGCGTTTTTTTTGCATTTTTTGCATTTTTTGGTTTGCACTGCACAGTTCTGTCAAGTTTCGATTTTCTGCATTTTCTTGTTTGTGAACAGTTAGGCGCACAATTAGTTAATTAAGCAGGTTAGTAATTAGGTGAACCACTAATTAGCAGGTCAGTAGGTAGGTGTAACAGTAAATAGTTAGGTGAGGTCAACGCGCACCAAAACGCGTACCGAATAATATCTCAAAAAAAAAATGAAAAAAAAATTGCTTTCGAAAAATAAAAACGTGAGCGAGGGGGAGGTTAGATTTTCGAAAATAAAAAACGTGAGTTATAAAAACGGACGGGTTGGTTTGTATAATAGTTAGATCGGGATCATTTCCCCAAGCCCAAGCCCAGGCCCAGGCCTCAGTCCTCAGTCTCATGATATATACTAGATTCACTCTTATATATATACCCTACCTCCTCAAGAGGAAATGAGAGCATGTGGGACAAGTCCTCCACTCTCCTCTTTTCTCTTCCCACTTGCACCCTTAGACTTGCTATTTGGAGCCTAGTTCCCCAGCTAGGAAAAGACTGTTTCGGGCTTTTCTGGAGCAAAATAGAACCAAACGGTGGGCTGTAAAGCATAACGCGTCCCTCCTAGCGATACGCTCGTTTCGAGCTATCACACGGCCCATTCCACGACACGCTCTAAAAAATCTAGCAAAAAAACAAACAAAAAACATGCTAAACGTTAGTCACAAGGCCTCCTAGAGCAGCTTTTTGACACCTTAGGGTATCAAAAGCACATGCACTTACGCTCTGGGCGGGTGCTAGAACACGAGCATATTGAGGGTGCCTCTTTTCATACGGACACCCATTACCCATCCACGATAGGCTCTAGACCCTCAACGGGGACACAAGGTAGCACCACCCAAGACCCTAAAATAGTCGCTAGTGATTCCTCCTCCGAGTCAGAAATCATGGAAGCATACCCTACCCAAAACACTGAGAGAGAAGGCCATGCACCTCCCGAAGCTCCACAGCCTAGTACTAGTATGTTTAGCCGTTTCATGGAAACATTAGGTAGAGCTACTCGCTCGGAACCTGATGCAAATGAAGCACACGACGGGGGTGGGGAAGTGGACTCTCCTTTCACATCGCACGTGGACCCCACACCCCAAAAGAGTGTCCATGTGGATATCCTACCAACTTCTTACCAAGAAGGCCCTGTTGAGCTGCCTCCTTCAGAAGTTCTCTCTAGAGTACCGTTGGTGACAAGTAAAACCACGGGGAGCAACATTGCTTCTACCTCACAAGAAACCGTTAACACGTCGACTCTAGAAGGATTGTTCATTAATGATCATTGGACATACGACCTCCACACTGAGGTGTTGACGGATCTACACTCTGGCCACGCCTACCATGTAGGATGGATAGAGATTGTACAATCCACCTCTAGTGCCACGAGCATCGAAGATCAACAGAAAATGATCTGTAATGTTATCCATGGCATTATTCAATCAGAAAGGCAAAACCGAGGGATAAATATACTCTCAATTGGCCCCATGAGATTTTTGGATACGAGCAAGGCTCAACAGCATACTCTATCACAAATGGAGACTCCTCTAATGAGCCCCATGGACCCATCTTACGTCATTTCACCTGGGGTCTCTATGCAATTTGAGCCTCCGAGCGACAACTTTAGCTTCCCTAACTTGGCTCAACCCTCTATTAAGGAAAACGCAGTGCTCACTCCAGGGATAAGCCTGACAGAGAATGTACCGATGACATCTACGATTAGCACAGTGCCACTACCTAGTGTCATAGTACCTAATATGGGGCCTCGACGTTTGTGCCTCTAGCCCCTTATGCACACATGGCCCCCACACCTCCAATTGTACCACTTGTTTATGCTCCTCGAGTGCCGCTCACTAGCCCTTATCCGAGTGGACCTATGCCCGGTTATGTTCCATATCCTGCATCATCCACACATATGCCAAGACCGGTACCCGTCCCTCTCCCACATATGATTCCAAGAGTACCTCCACCGGCCCTGCCTCCTCACATAGGTGACTTGGCAGCGTTTGCTCAAACCATAGGTCGATCTATCGCGGAAAATATGCGTCATGCATCTGATAGAGAGCCTAGAAGTAAGGCAGTACAAATTGCCAAACTCACGCAAAAATTCAATGGGGACGAAGATGCTAGAAAACACATTGAAGTGTTTGAACAAGTATGTGATTCCTTAGGGGAACACAACGAACTACATAAGTGCAATGCCTTAAGCTTGACATTAAGTGGGAAGGCTGGAGATTGGTATAGAAGCCTAAGGGTGGACGAGAAAACAATCTACCCTACCCTTCGAAGGTTGTTTCTAAAGGAGTACATACGAGAAGGTGTGCTTTGGGGTGTAGCATTTCAGCTACAGAAGGCCGAACGTAAGGAAGGAGAGTCAGTAAGGGACTTCATTAGTCGTCTAAAGCACTTAAACTCTCGCTGCCCTCTAAATGAGCGCTTCAACAATAACCAACTGCTTGATTGATTCATTCGAGGGTTGAGGAATGAAGGAATCTATAATGGACTAGTGATTAGAGGTATCACAACCTGGGAAGATGTCACTGCCAATGCAATCCAATTAGAGGACAACTTGATGATAGAAGGCATGAGGGTGTCTACTGACACGAGATCCACTAGCTCACAAGCCATTGAGTATGAACCCATGACTGCAAAGCCCATTGTCAATGAGCCAAAGGTATTTGAGACATTCTTGATAGACGTCACCAAGGCAATCCAAGAGTCTCTTAAGGATAATCGACCCCCTCAAAATAGTCACATGTATCCAAGAAGGGAGCAACAATGGTGTTCCATTTGCTTAGGTCCACATAGCACTAGTGAGTGCCCTACGTTTAGAGTAAAATTTAATGGAACTTGCAACGCATGTGGTAGGTATGGTCACCAAGCTAAGGATTGTTTAATGATCAAACGTATGATGGCAAATAGACCACCTGTAGCCTGGACGGATGCGCCTCGAGCTCCTGTATTGATGCCTGCTCCACCTGTTAAGCAACTACCGCAACACATGGTCCCTAGATCTCAAAATGTTGTACAAGCTACACCGCTACCACCTCCTGTGCTAGGACCGCAGCCCCCGCATCCAAGAGTCGTCCCTATGAACCAAGTGGGTTGCGAGCCATCTAATGCTTATGCAGATGGCTGTGAGGAGGAAATAGACACTAGTATTGCCTACAGACTTGATACATTGGAAGAGTGTCCTATATACTACATGGAAGATTGTTGGGGGCAAGTCAAGCCGGTTTATCAAGCTGCTGCTCTCGCATCCAGAGGTCAAAATATCAACACCCAGGCTAGGAGGCCACCTCTTCAATGCTACGAGTGTGGTGGACCACATCGGGCAGCGAAGTGCCCTATTAGGCTGCAAAAGAATGCTGCACAGATGCAAATGAATCAAGGGAGCACGTCTGCAATGCCAATACTCACATGTAATCGTTGTGGCATAGATCACTTGATTGCCCAATGCCCCTATAACCCAAATGCGCCTAAAATCACACCCCTAAATTTGGTCGAAATTGCTAGTGTGACGTCGCCAATACCACCCGTCGCACCCGCTTATGCGATTACACGGTCCATGCTTCAAGGGCCAGGCCATATCCTCGAAGAGAGAGATACCGCGTCAGTTATTCAAGCAAAGAAAAAGAAGACACGAAGGAAGAGGTCGCAGAATACGGGAAATTCAAAGCCAAGTTCCAAAACAAACATAGGAACAGGAGATGCCCCGTGTATATGAATGACCTCGAGGATGATTCAGATTCAATCGAGACAATGGAAACTAGAACCAATACCACAAAGGGAAAGACCGACAAAGAAAACCGTAACATGGAACCAAATGAAAACCGAATAAGAGAAAACCATAAAGAGCCTCTGAAAACACCACAAGTGTTTCCAAATCCAATCCAAGACCCCCAAGATAAACCGCAGGGGCAAAAAGGGAAGAATCGTAAAAAGAAGATTGGGACGTACCCAAACCCAGTAGACGAGATTGAGCAGGTGAAACATCTAAGAGGTTTAGTGGAGGAGACTCAAGGGGAACTAGAACCAGAACCCATGCATGTCAAAATTCATGACACAGTGTTTCCCACGCAAGTTCATCCACCCCACATGAACCATAGACCGTTAGCCATATCTAGTATCATCCAAGAATGGAGTGAGGACGGGACATCAGAAAGTGAGCATACACCCTTCTTGTTGGAAAGGATGTTTAACGAAGGAATACCTGATCCCATTGAGGAATATGAGATTCCATCCTCACCAGTTCCTAGTCAAGGACCTACACCCTGCAAAATGCCAATGAATGTTGCCAAACTAGTGGACTTCATGTCTTCTGAGGTCCGAACCACGATCATAGCAAAGTTGTATGGAGATCCTGAGTTATTCCTTGCACTTCGAGCATTCCTTAACGGAGAGCTACGAACGGGATTACCGCAGTTTGCGCAACCAAATAGGCCTGACTCGAATATGATTGATGAGGAAAATCATGTGGAATCACTTGACTTAGATGGACACGAGTCTGTGATCGAGGTACCCATTAACGAATTAGGGCAGTATTTTGAAGGCGACGAGTCTAATGCGACCCTACCCATCACTACCAAGGGATTAACTATAAAGGGAATTCTTGATGGTGGTGCGGGAGTTAGCATCGTTACAAAAGATTGTTGGGAATCCATGGGAAAACCCCGCCTCAGTGTTACTAACATTGTGGTAAAGATGGCAAATGGTACCATAGCCAAACCTATGGGGATGCTCAAGGATCTTAGGATCAAACTTCTAGGACACAAGGTACGACATACGTTCATTGTAATGGATTTATCTAAACACCTTATGTCATATGAAATGATTTTAGGATGACCATTCATGAGGGAAGCACAAATGGTTCATGATTGGTCTAAAAATCATGTCTATTTGCAATTCCAAGACTCTGTCCTTAGAGTGGATTTGGTGACTGGTAAGGTACACCCCTTAGGGAGTAAAACCATTATTGATCATCGCTCTGACACCACAGTTCACTCGGCCCCACTACAATATTGTTACACTTGTAATAAGGATACAGACATTGGCCAAGATTCTCCTTACATGGATGTGTTACCGGGTATGACGGAATCAGACAACGTAGACTGGGTACACCTAGCTGCAACCATAGATACCTGGGGAAATAGAGGAACCACTTGGGTCACACCAGAGGGGGAAGAGGTACCACAAATTGCACCTCTGAACATGATAAGTGCCATACATGCATCTTCTAAGGGAAAGGCAATTGTGGACCAATCTGACAGTGACACCGATAGCTCAATAGAAGACTTTGACCAACACGACTTGGACACTGACTCCCAGAGTGAAACGGATTCTGAATCTCATGAATTAGAGAGTGGAGCAAGTTCAGAGTCAAAACATTCGGAAGGACCGAGCACATCAACCCATGATAGCTCCTCCGAGAGTGAAGAGGACACCAACGAGGACTCCTTTAGTGAGCCAGATCTAAATGCAAATCAAAATCAGGTCTCAAATAAGAAAAAGAAAAACTTTAAGAGGCGTCGATATCGAGCCAATGTATGTGCTAGGATAAAAAAGAAGAGATCCTCAGCAGAATGGCTCAGTTATATAGGAGCATGTGATGCTCATCGAAAATTGGGAGACGATTGGGGTGAATATCTCCAAAATGTTATGTGGTGTAGACCACGACCCCATGACATAGCCCAATTAGAGATCACAGACAAGACAAAGTTGAGCCGCACTGCAAGGAGGCGTCAAAACCAAGAGTTAGCTCGACAACACAAGAAAGCAGAAATGGAAGCACAGACCAAAGCACAACCAGAATCCACAGACTTGCATCCTGCACCAGAACATTTCAAATCTTACACCACAAGGGAAGCAAAGGTTGTGTACACAAAAGCCCAAAGAATACCTATCGATGGGAATAATGGAATCTATGATGGTCCAGCAATAGTTAAAGAAATAGAATTAGCCGACCCCGGTGAAGAATCAAAACCTGTTTTTATTGCCCAAGACCTCACAGAAGTTGAAGAGGCGGTCCTCAAAGAGCTTCTCAAGGAATTCAAGGACATATTCGCTTGGACATACCATGATATGAAAGGTGTTCCACCTTCTCTGGTCCAACATACAATCCCTATGATTACCACAGCGAAGCCCGTACAACAAAGACCCTACCCGATGAATCCTAAGTATGCAAGGATCATTCAAGAAGAACTAGAAAAGCTTATCAAATGTGGGTTCATATATCCTATTGAACACTCTGAATGGGTGTCTCCAATACTTATCGTGCCAAAAAAGAATGGGAAACTCAGGGTGTGCATGGACCTCAAAAAAGTTAATGCAGCTACTAGAAGAGACCATTACCCCCTACCATATTCCGAACATGTACCCGAAAGAGTTGTAGGCAAGGAAGCTTATAGCTTTCTAGATGGGTACTCAGGCTACAACCAAATCACGATAGCGCTAGAGGACCAAGCTAAAACTGCCTTCATCACAGAATTTGGCGTGTTTGCATTTCGTGTGATGGCGTTTGGCTTAACAAATGCCCCTGCTACATTCCAACGATTAATAAACACTGCTTTTAAAGAATATTTGAGAGAGTTTTGTGAAGCTTTCTTAGACAACCTTTGTGTTTATTCTTCTTGGAAAGAACATCTATCATGTTTGCGGAAGGTGTTTGAAAAGTGTAGGTTATATCGTATCTCATTGAACCCGTTCAAATGCCAATTTTGGGTCAAGCATGGAGTTATTTTAGGGCATACAGTATCTAAGAATGGTATCTCAACCGATGAGATTAAAGTGATTCTAGAGTTACCACCACCAACCAATTACAAGGGAGTTCAAAGGTTCATGGGACACGTGGGTTATTATCGACGGTTTATTTTATTTTTCGCTGAGATAGCACGTCCTTTGTACAAGCTTCTCATTGAATTTAAATGGACTGAAGAGTGTGACCAGGCCTATGAACAATTGAAGAAAACACTAGCAAGTGCTCCGATTTTAAGGACACCTAACTGGGATGTCATTTTCCATGTGCATATTGATGCATCAAACTTTGCTATTGGGTGTGTTCTCACTCAACCAGGAGAACATAAATTGGACTATCCCATTAGCTTTGCAAGCCATCAATTGAACGATGCTGAAAGGAACTACACCACTACAGAGCGAGAAGGTTTAGCAATGGTTTATGCAGTAAAGAAATTTCGCTACTACCTTCTAGCAAACAAGTTTGTATTTTATGTGGATCATCAAGCGTTGCTGTATCTGGTAAACAAGCCATGCTCCATAGGAAGAATCACACGATGGTTGTTAATTCTTCTGGAGTTTGATTTCACGATTGTAGTGAGACCCGGTAAAAGGCACGTCATGGCTGATCATTTGTCTCGCATACCCAATGGTGAAGCCCCTACAGGAGTTGATGATGAATTGCCCGATACTTCCCTATTCATAGTTGAGACTATGCCTGAATGGAGTGAGAACATTGTTAACTTTTTAGTTAATGGTTTTCCACCAAAGGAACTTCGTAAGGATATCGCTCGAAGGCTAGTAAAAGAATGTGAACCCTATTGTTTGATTGCCGGAACTCTGTATAGATTAGGCAAGGACGATATTCTTAGGCGTTGTGCCCGCGAGGATGAATATTTGTATATCTTGCAAGAAGCACATATGGGCATAGCAGGAGGACATTTTTCAGGAGACTGCTAGAAAGGTGCTGCAATCAGGCTATTGGTGGCCAACTTTATTTAAGGATGCATCACTTTTTACAAAAGGGTGTGATGAGTGCCAACGTTACAAGACCACACAGCGCAAAGACAGAATGCCCTTACATCCTATTAAAGTAACCCAACCATTTGAAAAATGGGGCTTAGACTTTGTAGGTCCAATTAGTCCAGCAGCTCGCAACACTCAATCTCGATATATTCTAGTTGCTACGGACTATGTAACAAAGTGGGCTGAAGCTAAGGCTTCACAAAAAGCTGACGCGAGGACAACAGCTAAGTTTATTTTTGAGAACATTATCACAAGATTTGGTTGCCCTTTTGAAATTGTTAGTGATAATGGTACCCATTTTATAAATGAGGTAATAAGAGAGCTTACCACGACCTTTATGATATCCCACCATAAGTCTACACCTTATTACCCGCAAGCTAATGGACAAGCCGAGAGCACCAACAAGACTCTAATCTCTATTTTAACCAAGACGGTAGAAGCTCATCGCACTGATTGGGATTTGAAGTTGACATCTGCTCTATGGGCTTATCGTACTGCTTATAAAGTGGCTATTAATTGTACGCCATTCAAAATGATATACGGCCAAGAAGCGGTTATGCCTTGGGAGTTTGTCATTCCTAGTCTTAGGGTAGCTTCGCAAGAAGGATGGAATGGTAACCCCTTAACCGAGCGTTTGTATATCTTAGAAAAACTAGACGAAGAGAGACAGTTGGCTGTGCAAAATGCTCTTGTGGAAAAGGATAGGAGAAAGAAGTGGTTTGATCGCCATGTGAAGGACAAGGACATCAAAGTTGGTGATAAAGTCCTTATGTATGGAGTACATAAAGAGAAGAAAAAGTTGAAATATGTTGGTAAAGGACCATATAGAGTATGTGAAGTTACCCCACAAGGTACCCTTCGTGTGGAAACTCTTGATGGAGTTGAAACCATTGGATTCCTCAATGGGAGTAAATTCAAAAGATATTATGATCCTTTAAGCCAAGAAGAACTACGGGCCATTCATCAAAAGAAGGCCGCCAAAGCACAAACCGAGTTAAACAAGATACAAGCTCAAGCTGAGGCTAAGGAGCGACAACAACGAATAAGACAAAAACGAGAGGCTAACCTTGGAGTCACAAATGCATTCCACGTGGAAATCGAAGAGGATGGGTTGGACTCTGACACACCTCTACGATACCCTATTGAGTTAAATAGTGCCTATGGAAAAGTGCTATATAACGCTTTATTGGACACGGGTGCTAAATATAATCTGCTATCCTATGGGGTGTGGTGTCAGTTAGGGAAGCCACCTCTATCTGAGAGTATTATCCAAGTCAAGGGTGTCAACAAGAAAAAAACTACGGTTTTTGGAATCTGACACACTTTTGTCAGTTATGACAATGGAATTGTAGCTCAAGACTTTTTGGTCATGCCTATTGGAACTATGGAGGGTAATATAAACCTAGGCCGCACGTGGATGATAGCCACCAAATGCACTATTGATTGGGGGACTGGGGGTGTTACAACGCAAAAGCCAACTCTTAGCCCTACCACTCAAGCCATAGTCCCTGAGATATTGCCTAAGGAAATAAAACCCAAGACATTGCATGTCCAGGAGGTTGAACCATACGTCCCCATAGCCCAACTCTCTAGAGCTTCAACTGATGTAGTTGAAAGAAAGCTTGAGACACACAAGAACCATCCTAATATAACAGAGAAAACATACAAGTGGGTCCCTAAAGCTTCTGTAGTGAGCATGGTTGATGCAAAAAAACGGAAACCTCGTAAGAACCGTCCCACTCACTCCAAGAAATGTAAAGAAACGTTGCATTGGATTCCTAAACAACTATTGGAAGCCCAAGGATACTATGAAGGAAATGATCAAATCTGGGTTCCCAAACGTAAAGTGTACTCTTACCTGTCACCTGGCCCATGTAAACCCAATCCTGTGGCTCCAAAACAAATTGAAAATCGCGGAAAGGAAAAAATCATGGAATGTTACACACCCGCTCTAGAGCTAGTTTGGGTACCAAAGAAAGAACGATTTGTTCCACCTAGCTCAGGAACAGGGAAATCAAATGAAGCTTCTTGCTCTTCATGTAGTTCCTATACGCAAATAGAAGCTTCGACACAACCTCCACCTACCACTGTACATATCCATACAAGCACGAAAGAGTTTGCACCTCCCGGGGTAAGTTCACCACCTACAACAACGTTGCAAATAAAATAATGGGAGAGTACCTTACCACCCTTGCAACTAGATGAAACGCATAGGGCGGTCGAAAACTATTGGTTAAAACCTTCACCCATAACAACTTGGAACAATTGGTTTCAAAAGGTGACGACCTCATTCCAAAAGGTATGATCTACCCAAGGAAGGGGGAAGTGTTTGCTAACATCAATCATTCACTCGCTCCCCTCTCAACCTTCCTCCCTGACCTCTCAATTCCAATCTTAGGGAATGTATATATATAGCCTTATACTCACAAAAAACAAAAATAGTAAAGAGCAAGAGCAACTAGCAACGAGAGAGCACCCTATCAAATCTTACATATAATTCCAAATTCACCGTGTCAATTCAAGCAACACACAAAAACAACTCTTATGTTTTAAAGGCCTAACCAAATCTATCTGTCTTGTCAGAAATGGCTACTTCACCAGAGGCATGCACTTCTATTTTTGATGAAAGGTACCCTTTGTCTTTTCCTCAAGTGTTCTACGTATGCTACCCTATACTTTCTTGCGAATGGGATTTGATAGAGAGCCTTGCATGTGAGAGAAATTTTGAGGAGTTAGAATGGCTGATACGTCTATGGCTAACTAGTGATCCCTACCCAGTAGCGAATGTGTCTCCAATGGCACATGCTTATTCTTTTGCACAAGATGAGTATCCACGCATCGCGAGTTTCTTGATTAGCATGCTTGCACAAGAGGATGATGAAGAGGAACTAATAGAGACCGAGGAAGACTATGGCCTCACGGACAATGATTTTATTTATCTAGATGATGAGGATAGAGGCTTAGGCTTAGGGTGGCCACCCGGTTTATATAATATCCTCTTTCCTTGATTCTAAAAGGGGTGACAGATAGGTAGGTTAGGGGTCTAGATTGTGTTTTGAGTTTGTTTTTTAGGAGTTTTAATTTTTCACACTGACATGCCTCCTAGAGGTATAGTGCCTGTTTTTGGATGTGTTAGGTAGGACTTATATGGATCTCCATCCACATGGCTGAGGACATCTGCTTCAACGAAATGAGCCACTCCATACCTCCAGGTGTACTACTTTCCATGATTCATGTTGGTGGATATGTGTAATTGCTAATAATGATTTTTCATTCTTTGTTTGAGTGCAATAGTTATGATTGTTATCTGCCATTATAGATGTATAAATTTGTCTTTGCTTAAGTTGATTGAACTCCAGTTTAATCTTATGGATGAGCCTGGAGATTAGGAGACCGTGACTTTAGGTTAACTCATTTACTTGACCACTAGGCCTAGCTAATAAATTATCCGAGTATTTGAGACCTTAGGAATGTTTTAGGCAGAGAAAGGCTTGCTCACTTAAACAACAAAAAACACTAGTGCGAATACCAAGGAAATGGAAGCAAAAGGAAAAAAAAAAAAACAACATAAGTGCCACAAATGAAAAATCTTACGCTAGAAGAGAAATCCTGGCTGGAATTGGTACTTCACTCACATGTATTGTCTATGGTACTAGAGCCCTAGAGGTTCCCAGTGTGGGCGCTTTTCCTTGAGAAGCAAAAAACCCCGGACATACAAAATAAGCACACACGTCACATGATTGTGGCCCAAAGTTAAAAAATAATTTAAAAAAAAAAATTAAAAGACTTCCATTGAGCTTACAGTTAACATTTCAAGCTTTTGTTTGCAGTTGTGAGAGCGAGTTGGCTAATCAAAGCTGGAAAGCATAATTAGGGAATCTTGCATTTAGATAATCTTCTTAGCTTAGCTAGTACTAGAGTAGTTATTTTAACCTTAGTCATAGCTAACTAATTGATAGACTCACCCATAAGCTCAAAACTCTTGATTAATTAATCTACTCAAAGTGCAATTTATTTGTCCTTAATGGCAGTCTAACATTTCATAAATCTTGCATTTACTCATTTCCACATGTACTTTACATTCCCCTCATGATTTATGGCAATATAATTCCGCTTGCTAAAACAGTTACTTTGCCTTGCAGATTCAAATCTAGATGCTCTACAACATGGACATACCAAGCTTCAACTCAATAGCTTCCGAGGACGGAATCTACATCAGCAAGGGGGGCAATGTTAACCCTCGTGGCTCACGGACACCCTATCGCCTACGACGGACACCGTAACCGTATTATTTATTTAAGTAGAGTCAGGCACCGGGCTTGTCGGTCCAATAGGAAAAGGTAGAGTGATCTCCGATGAGAGGCGCACTCTAACACGAACATGCTAGGGTTAGTTGGCTAAGCATGGGCGCCCAAGTGTGAATGGGGTGAGCTCACATAAAAGCCAATTAAACCTAGAATTGAGTCATTCTCTCATTGTGCAATAGAAGCTGCTCTTGCTCCATCTCCACCTTCTCTTTCACCATCTCCTTGTGTGTGTGCGCGTGAGAGAGAGAGAGAGAGAGAGAGAGAGAGAGAGAGGGAGAGAGAGAGAGAGAGAGAGAGAGAGGGAGAGAGAGAGAGAGAGAGAGAGAGAGAGACTGAGAGTGTGTGTGCGATCGAGCGTTGCGGCGGCACGACGGTGGCGAGGCGGTTGAGCGCGGCGTAGCGGTGTCTCCCTCTTCTTCGCGGTGAGGAATCCTCTACAGAAGGAGCATAAGGCGGTGAGTGACACACCATTGCCCTCTTTGAGCTTACTAGTTAAACTAGTTGTGTGCTTGGAGCCGTCTGCGGCTCGCACATGGTGTATCGGCAAGTCCCTTGCTTTGACAGTGGGGCAAGGAGCGCACAAGTTTTTTTGGAAAAAGGAGGATTTTTTTGCAAGGGAACGAGAAAAAGCTTGGGAAGAGGTTCTTTATCGGGGCATGCTCAAGGGATTTTGGCTGATCAAGGAGGAAAGAAAGATCAAGGAGAGGAAGCTCTTGACTGTGCGTGGTGGCAAGGAAGCAAAGGAAGAGTCTCCACCATTAGGACGACGTCAATGAAGGCCGTCGAGGTCTGGTTTTTTGGGTGCTCGTCGAGGTTGTGCTGACGGAGCCGGTTGTACTGGATCATCTTGAGTAAAGTGTAGGAACATTGCCCGCTTCTTGGAGTCAATTCCCCCTTCCCCCCTACTCTCGTCTTATGCTCTTGTGCAATTCGCGGTGTTGCGTATGAGTGTGTGCGCCTCGAGCTATCGCTGTGTGAATTTGCAGAGGGAGAGAGAGAGAGAGAGAGAGAGAGAGAGGTGTTGTCTGTGTTGAAGGGCAAGGATTGAGCATAGTGGCATGGGTGCGCTCGATTGTGGTACTACTAAGGGTGTGTGTGATTAGGTGATGTGCAGATGGAGCTCTGCTAGCAAGCAGTGTGTGTTTTGAAGGTGTGTTTGAGAGGATAGGGGTGTTGTGAGTGCCCTGAGCTATAGGGAGGCCTTTGTTTGTGTGTTGGGCGTGTTCCCCATTCCCCCTCTCCAACGTCTTCATTTTTTGAGATCGTAGTATCCTCGTCCTCAAATCTGGCCCTGGACAACATATCAGCTACTACCGAATTATCCTTACCTGCAATGTGATGAAACTCGGGATTTAATGACTTAACATATACAATCCAACGTAGCATAGCTATATCTGGTGTAGAACAACTTGTAATCATCCCAATTAATGGTAATCAATTTGTCTCCACTATTACAGATGCACCAATAAAGTACTCCTTGTCGCACCTTAGTGGAGTTTCTACACCCCAAAGTTCCCTTTTTGCCTGTGGATAGTCTCTTTGTCGAGCACTTAAAGGCTTTAGCACCGAATCTAACTACATACCTTTTTGCTTGTTCATCATCCTATCCAATAGCCCACCCAACACCTGTAGGTCTCGTGTCAACCGTCACAATAATTGGCTTCCCTCTTTTATAGTTTGCTTTCCTCAATGTAGGAGCCTCCTATAACATCTTCTTCAGTGTACGATTAGCCTTCCGAGTGTTCTTCTTTCCGAACAATCTTTTGTCCTTTTCTTAAAACCTGGTAAGAAACCTCTACAACATGTGAAAAATGGGGTAACCATATCAAGTAAAAGACACATGCACCTAAGAATCTTCACACTTCCGTAATGGAATTCCATGTCTCTTTCATCCTTCAAATAACATCCACTTTGGCAGGGCTTGGTCTTGTTCCAGTTGGTCCACATAAGTGTCCTACAATCAAAACTTCTTTGAGTCCAAACATAGACTTTTGGCATGAGAGTGTAAGGTTGACCTCCTCAAGCTTTGATAATATCCTATCACAATCAACAATATGTTTAGTCACAAACTATCTCCACCCCCTCTTATCTTTGGCTTCAACTTTTTCATCCTCTTCACATCCTTTAATCGGCACATCATCAATAAAAGGAATGGTAATCTGAGGAATGAAATCCCGCAACACTTTATTCATACCATTCATCATATGAGCGACTAAATTAGTTGCACCATGTGGCAAAGTGAACATTCTTACTAATCCCAAAGGAGTACGTATGGTTGTCAAATCCCTGCTTTGTATAGCTAGTTGAAATTGATCATAGCCTGAATACAAGTCTCCCATGGAATAGATGGCTCTACCTGCAAAAGCCTCTGCAAAGTCATCAACCAATGGACCTATTCCTACATTTTTGATAGTTACCTTGTTAAATGGCTGCATATCCTGTATGAATCTCAATGTACCATTCTTCTTGTGAACTATGAACCACCTGTTAGGATAAGGGGCACATGAGGGTTCCAAAACTGCCCATCCTAATCTTCTCATTTAATAGATCAACCAACTTAGGAAGATGAGCCTTTAGAACAGGAATAGGCGGAAGATTCCAAGGCAAGTACGAAATAATAAATATCCCCATTGGAGCTACCACACTAGGATCCACACAACAGATCTCACTTGGTTGGAAAGAAAAAGCTTCCCCATGCTTCTTTAACATTTCTCGAAAACATTCTATTTCCTCTTGATTTAGAAAATATGCATCTCCTATCTTCAATTCCTGTAGAGTCTCTTTAGTAAATGAATGCTCAATTTTGCCTGGATCTCGAAGAATAGGCTGTTGAGATGACTTCTCCATAACTATATCACTTTCTTTTGGCAATGGAATCACCACAGGTCTCACCTTTTTTGCCATTGTTTTTTATTTTGTATTCACTTGTACCTCTTCTGCATCCTTTGAATTGAAAAATAAAATCGTACATTCTAAGAGACTTTAACTTAATTATATCAATCCCAGCTTGATCATCGAAATGTATGTCTATATCCAATTCCCCCATTGTATCCACAACCGCGTATTCTTCAAAAATACCTAAAATTGCTTATTCTAGGTCCGATATTTCACATCCTCGAAGTATACCTTGGACACTGCACACATGTTGCCTCTCCCACTTGTGAAAATCATTGAATTTTCTGTAGCATACCAAACCCTTTGAATCCAATCCCAAAAATCCTGACAAAAAGTCTCTCTATAAACATCCGTTGTATGTGAGAACTTTTCCTCCAAAGCACCATTCTAGTCCCGCTTTACAATGGCACTTGGAAAAAATCTTGAAAACCCTTGTTATCTTTGAATTCTTTCGTCTACCTCGGTAATGGATGATCCTTAAGATATCTGTGTTCCTCGCATGATCCACACAAACAGCTAGAAATTGAACCGCTTTCTTACCATCACGAATTTTCATTCTAGCATATGCAGATCCGTCATTCAAAACCTTGGTTTCCATCCTCACCGTCGTAATGTAAGGCTACCCTAAGATGACTCGATATGTAGAGTGATCCTTTACGGAAAAAAATTGTTCATCGCTTACATCCCCTATGGTTATTTTAACATTAGGGCATGCACCATACAAATCCCTTGATTGTGCATTGGCAACAAGGATACTCCGCCCATGTTCCACATCAATAGGCCACTTTACTTTCAAGAATAAGCTCTTTGATATAAAGTTTACTTCTGACCCATGATCTACCAATGCAACAACCGGTTCCTGTGAATCACCTACCTTTACCAAAGTTTCAGTAGTAGCACTTTCCCAATGATTCCTTGTAAAATGGCTGTGAGGTACATCGTCTCCATACTCATCCTCGTGAAATCTTACATGCTTTACCAATCTTGGAAGCTCATTGTTGTCCACTATGCTTCCCCATTCATCTTCACCTAGTTCTTCTTCATTAACACTACCCAAAATAGCTTCAATTTGTTCACAAATGCTATCCACCCCCTGTGTCCTGGTTGGGTCGTTTTCAGGCTTGTACTATATTTGGCATTTTCTCTTCATGATATCAATGATACTATCATGAAATTCCTGCTTTGCAATACCTAGGATCTCACCTAAGGTGAACTCCACCCTACTATTTAGAATGCACTCCTCAAGTATCTTCCTCACACCAGTAGCCTATTCAATATCAGATCTTAGCTTATATGAAGGACCTCTTGCTTTTTCCACCTTTTTCTCATTCTCGGCCTCATCCATTGAGACATCGGGCGGGGCAGGAGGGGCTCCTGAGCTAGACTCCTTTCCCTTTGGTATCTCTAATCTCGTTGTTCTCTTTGAAGTTCCTGTAAGATCCTCTTCCCTCTTTCACTTTTCTTCTACAAAAGCCTCATTGTTTTGAGATTTAGCTATGTATGCATATGCTAAGAGGGAATCTACAAGGTCTTCCCACCCAGAAGTCTGTCTAATACAATTCCCCACTTGACACAACTGCGGATGTGCAACTTTTTCATTTTTTGTTGTTGTCATAGCATATGGCTAGAAGGTCCCATTCTTGGTAAAACCTTCAATTGGTTTTTCTTACATTTTGTTCTCACTATGCACACCGTAAGTGAGTGCTTCAGCTACACTCGAATGGTGTTCCTGCAACATCTCTTCCATGCTTTTCTTCATACCACCTCTTGCATATTTGGTTTTTAGAGGCAACCTTGTTTCTTGCAAGTGTATCAAACCATCCATCCAAAAGACCATATCTTTACACTTGGCTTTAGCAAACTCCTCGCACTCTTCCTGACATGATCAAGACTATCACACCACAAAGTGTTTTGATTCCCACTTCCTCTCTATGGATTGCCTTGTCAGGTTGAACCTTTCTCTTCAAGCTTCACAGCTTTCAAATTGATGTTCAATTTGTGGATCCCCTTCACAAGCTCATCCATGAACGACTCCTCTAGCTTTGGAATCGTCTCCTTTATTGGCACATGAATCTCTTCTTCCTTTTCTCCCACATCTGCATTCATTCCAACTAACTTAATTAGTCTTTGTTGTTGTTTCACCACCATATTGACTGCTGCTATGACTTATTTCCAATTTGATTTCATCCTAACTCCCTTGCGATATCCTAAGGAGATCCACTAAGCTCTTTTGCAGTTTCGGGTTTGTAGCTTGCACAAAGATTTCTACTTTCTTCGAATTAAGAGCAACACATTTGGTTGTAAATAATTGACCAAATATCTTTTCAAATTCTCTTGAAAATTTAGGAGCAGATAGCTCCTTATTATGTTGCTGCACCCACTTCAAAAAACTCCTCTTTGTAACGCTCTCCTTGTCTTCAAGAAAGTACTCATCTTTGAGAGCTTGTTTAAACGCTGCCCATGTAGCACCATGTGCAATTTGCAGTTCTTCAACCGTGTCTGTATTTAGGCACAACATGAGTACAAAATTCTCCACCATAGAGTTCTCTTCTGTTCCCTTGTCTTCCATTACCTGTTCATATACTTTGCAAAATTTGGAGATGTCACGACCTTCAAATAGCCCCAATTTATCTGTCACTACTTGCCTAGCTTCACAAATTCGAGATTACATTTCTCTTTTCGAACTTTGAGTCATCATTTGCTGATTGTGTAGATGTTGTTGATGCATAAGTGTAGCAAATTGCTGCATTAACTGTTGCATACCATTAACTTGACTTGCCGACATTGCTACTTTCGTATACCCTGGTCTCGTTTCACGTCAGGTTCACCAAATTGTCAAAGTGCACGTCTTCGTGGTCGATTGGGAAAGCACCGGGCTTCTAGCTGTAGACAAAGAAGCACCCGGGGTGTAGACCAAGCAAAATGAGTGCGGTTAGGATTGATTTGGAGTCAAAAGGAAGATATAGTGACACTTAGAGAGCAATTACAAAAGAATATCATAGATCAAAATAGAGTTAATGGATAAAAACCAAACTAAGGCAAGGTATTGACACTTAATTTGTAGTAGCAATCAGCAGATATTTCCATTAATCCGATATCTAGAACCCTTGATACCAATTGATTGCATATGCCAACGCCGGTATTCCCATTGATTTGCAATTCCCTATTCAGATAACCCAAATCCCGATGAAAACAATCCTTAAATCGCCAAGTACACTTCACCATGTTTAACACTTTTGCCTATCAAAATTCTGATGAAAAAATCCTTCCACCCTGTGCTCGAACGAGATTTTTCTGTCTTCTATCAACTTGCTCAAGTCTTCTCTCCCCAAGATTGATAGAGAGAAAGAGGAAGCTCGTTCGTGATTTGTCGTATCTCCCCTCTTCGAGGTCGAGAGAGAGATCCTGCAACGCATTAGGAAATTTTGAAGGTCATTTGGAGGGCCTTATTGAAGAGAGAGAAAAGAAGGTGCAACCAATGATCAGCAACCTTATGTAACATGGAAATGCATGAAAAATATCACAAAAAAGAAAGAAAGCATTTTAAAATATTGAGATTTGTCCTATTTTCCTAAGGTAACTTCCTCATCTCACAAAGTAGGGCCCACTGCCAGTAGCCGTCAAGTTGCTGAGACCTGACTACTGATTGATAGCTAACTCTCTCCCTTCATTAAAAGATATCCACTCCCTTTATAAAAGGCTTTCAAAACTCATTCTCCCTCCATTATAGCTATGGCTTCGTCTTCTTCCCGCCCAAGAAGTTCTAGAGGTTTCTCTACACTGTCCCCAACTAACCTCACCATTAATGTGCCAAGAAGACCATGTAGTAGCATAAGCACTATCTCAATCTCAAACTCTCTCACTACAGATAATAGGTGGCAAGAGCAGAGGATAAGCAAATGTCCTTGGTTTCTTATCCAGCCAAGAAGGAGAAAAAGCTCGAAGGCAACAAATATGTTTCATTCTGCATGGAAAGCAAGGGTTCTGGATTTCAAAGTTGAGGTTGGGAAGAAGACTATGAAAGAGGTCTTTGTTCAACATGTTTTCACTCACTCTGATGTGATTGCTAATGGCAGAAATGTCTCCATGGTGCATAATCCACGGTGCAACTGTGAGTTAATTATTTAGCACTCCTCTATAAATGTTATCTTACATTTCAAATGTGAATCTGTTTTTTTCTTCTCTTATTACAGATATTTAATTAGGTTATATATATTTTTTTATTTATTTCTATTCTTTTATGTTCACGTATGTTCATCCTTTCTCATATGAGGAATGGGAGCCACTGGAGTGCATTATAGGTCTCATCTCTGTCACCCATGCTTATATTGGGGTCTTGCAGTATGTGGGAAGAACTAGCAAAAGCCTTGCAGATGAGGTATTTTCTTCTATGACCATTTCTACCAACTCAATCAAAGGAATCAAAGAGGTGTTGGTGAAGGTTTCACTACCAACCAACTAGAACTCCGTGGATTGGCCCGTTCCCGGCACAACAATGAGTGAGGCATTGAGGAGCAGGCTCTATAGGGATGTTCAGAGGTCTTTCCGAAACTCTATACCCACTAAATTGGTGAAACTTGCAAATTTTTGTCCTGTTGGTCTCTTTGTTGAGTTATTTCATACCTACAATGTACATGTTGCTAAAACTATGTTGTTATGCAAATTATTTGATTCTCTCTTGTGTGATAAGCTTCTTGATTGAGGGTGGTATGTGAAAGAAACAGATGGCATATATTGTGAGATTGCTCTTGACACTTTCATTGTCAAGTATATGCTTGCGACATGGTCATTAATAATCTCCTTTTGGTACAAGCGTTCACACATTGTTCAAAGCTGCTATGTGCCTGTGGATCAAGAGACAGCAAGTTTGGCAAACAATGATGTCATAGACGTGGAAGTGGTGGACAAAGACCTAAATCTTGACAATAATAGGGAAACAATGCAATCTTTTGCAACTTTGACAAGACATAGTGGAGGAGACTACCGACATTGACTCTGTAAACTTTTATTTCTTGCTTGGAGAACGAAGAGTAATGCAACGAAGGGAGAAGCATTTTCTGTGTGGAGATCTTTCTGGCCGTATTCAAATCGTGCCCATGTAATCTAGCCTGAATGGTTTCAAGGAAATGTAACTTTTTTGACTAGTTTAAACTTAATATCAAGTGTTTGCTCACATCCAGCTCTCTCTCTCTCTCTCTCTCTCTCTCTCTCTCTCTCTCTCTCCGTATTCGAAACACATAGACAGGGAGACAGTATCAATTTAATGTATAAACAATGAATTACTAAGTACATTTGTAAGTACAAATTTCGATGTGCTCAATGGGCTTAAGTACATTCCTTGCAGATATGGGACCAAAATATCCTCTAGGTAAAAATCAGAAAGATGCCCTTCAAATGAAGGTGGGAAAATAGTATGCCGGGTGGATTAAGTAGACCCTTATGTGGTGTGTCATCAATCAACAAAGTATTGAGAGAATCATAAGGCACATTGATCTATTCAAAGGGCTTGTAGAAAAGTGGTACATGAGCTTTAGTTGGGTGGAAATGTCCCGCAATGGTATTACGATTTCTTTCACTATACACGAAATAAAAATCCGATCTCTGAATTTCAGTCAAACTGCAAACTATGAAAACAAGGGGATTCAAGTTTTGGGGCTGCATGGAAGACTAGATAGCAACCCTAAATGCTGGAATCAAAACATCCAAAAATTCCTTTGTGCCTGGTCGAATTACTAATGTGAGATTTCCTAAGCGAAAACTACGTAAATCAGAGATCTCTGTAGGTACATTGTATGGCTTTGTAGCAGCAACAACCCATTGAGATCCAAAATAATTAATATCTGCAATCATTGTGTGCATACATATTAGTATTTAGAAACAAAAAAGAGTATATTATTTAAGTACAATGGTTATTACCGAAACAACCATATCTACTTGAAATAAGAGTCCATACCGGTCATGTCTAATGTTGACATTCTGTTGTTGAGTGTCAATGTTCCCTTATGTATTGCCAAAGGTATCCACCTCTTATGGTTGTGCAGTACAGGACTCTTGTGTTTCCATGGCCGAATGGTTAACTTGTTCTATTGTCTTTTCCTGGCTTTGATTTGCAACGTTGGCCTCCTCCTCTATATGGCCTAGACAATTTGTATCTTCTCTCGGCTCTGAAGAGATCTTCACATCAGCAATTACTAGAGCTTGGACTCCCTCATATTGATCATGTACCTCATCTTGTGCCACAATAATAGGCACTCCCTTATCCTCCTCTACTTGGCCTAGACCTTCTATTGCATTCCTCGGCTCTGAAGAGAATTTTACATCAGCATTTTCAAGAGCTTGGTCTACTTCACATTGATCAACTCCAAAATCCGTTTTAGTCGCTCCAACTGCAAAGCAAACCGATGTCTGTTCCTTTAATATTGGGTCAGTTTTAGGGATTTGAGTTCCAGTGGTGGAAACTGGCATGACTTCCTCATCACCGATCATTGTTAAACTTATTATATGGTCGTTGATAAAATTGTCTTCTGCATCTAAAACTCTTGGAGTTGAAATAGATAGTAGATGTTGAAAAATTGATGCACGGTACCTTTGTAAATATTCCAAGGTATAATTTTCCACAACGTTCTACAAAATTAGGTTAACTTATGTTCAATACTTGAATTAATAATAGCACCAAGTTGGTCCAAACCATAGCACGAAAATACCTTAGACATAAATGGATTCAAAGCAAAAAAAACTTTGTAGTATGTACTTTGCGTGGAGAAGACATCTCCAACCACAGGAATGTAGATCTATTCGATTAGGCACTAATAGTGAGAGATATAATCAAGTAATGATGGGTGTTGGCACATGGAACACGTGTCCAAAGCCATCCAATTTTGATCTGCGTCATTTGTAGGCAGAAATTCTTTTCGAAACATAGCCTCAAAGGCTGCCCAACTCCGTAGTATGATATTCTTCTCCTTGAGAGACATCCACCATTTGTAGGCCTTGCCTTCCAGAGTCAGAATTGTTTGTAGTTCTCTGACTGCATTCGGAGTACGCCGTAAGGCATGAATTTTATCCCACTTGCTGAGAAAAATATTCATTGCATCCTTATTGCAATCTCGGTCCTCTCCCTTAAAAGTCGATGGTTTGGTGATTTTCAACACATTGTCCACCTCCTTTGTAGTGAGAGAGTGCAAAGAGTTCGGAGATGGACCTTGTCCATGATCAGAAGGGCCTTGCCCCTGATTGGCAGCGTGCTCATGCATGTGTGTGTCAACAGAACCCTTAGCCTGCTACTGCATAAATTGTATCACTAACGTGGATAATTTAGTGACATTTTATTTAAAGATGAAAAACTTTCTTCCGTTACTGAGATGCGTGTCTGAAGTGCACGAATTAATTCCTGAATATCAAGCAATTCATAAGCCTCATCACCTCCCGTAGCGTTGCGGGCATCCTCCATGAGAGTATCTGGTCGCGAGCCATCATGGGGAGGATCAGGTGTATGATGCTCAAAATCAAAGGTCATATTGATATCTGAATCCATGCAACACCGTGCAGTGTAATAAAGAGAAAGAAGAATACCTTGATTCAAAAAATAATCCCGCAGTTGTAGTATGCACCGCATGTTGAGAGAGAAAGAGAGAGCACATAAATAAAACCCCAAAGTGTGTATAGAATACACACATGAGATGATGTATATATAGAGGGGACCTAGGTGCCATATATAGAGAAGCCATATATTGAGTAGCTTTCACATATAAGCTCAACACCCCCGCTCAAATAAGGGTCCCTAACTATGGATGGAAAAACCCTTGGGGGATCAAGGGAAAAACCCACAGCTCTATATATACCCACCGTTATATTATAAAAATCATTGAATGTACAAATGTTCATGAGGAGCTACATCACTCCTTTTACAATAAATATTTTATGAGGAGCTACATCACTCCTTTTACAATGAATGTTTTATGAGGAGTTACATTACTCCTAACTATCAAATACAATAATGAATACAAAGGTTCAATAAAGAGGTGTATAGGCTATCGATTAGCTCGTAATCAGAAGTGTCTTCGTGAATCTGTTGTGTAGCTTGTCATCAATATGGCATCACCAAACATGTCTTCATAAATCTTTTATTGTCACCAAGTTTGTCTTCATGAAATTAATTCTTTGATCAATCCTGCATAGATCATAGACTCAAACAACATAGTCATGAAAATTATTAGCATCGTTACTGAAATAATTATGTTCACAATGCCATAAGAGATGGTTCGCGACGCCACTCTTTTGACGGCATATATACGCACAACAATATATGGTACATAAAGTATGAACGTAAAAGTACAAGATGTGTGATTACATGATGCAAATGACATGTATATATACTACATAAAATGACATTTATCAACGTAGTGATATCAATGAATATAATCAAAGTATTAACAAAACATCATCATTGTATCAACAACAATAGATAAATCATCATGGTATCAATAAAAATCATCATGATATCACCGAGAATAATCATTGTATCAACGAAACAACATCATGGTATCACCGAGAATAACCATGGTATCAACGAAACAACATCATGTCACGGAGAATAACCATTGTATCAACGAGACAACATCATGGTATCACCGAGAATAATCATTGTATCAACGAAACAACATGGTATCACCGAGAATAACCATGCTATCAACAAAACAACATCATGGTATCACATGAAATATCATCATGACATCACCGAGAATAACCATGGTATCAACGAAATATCATCATGGTATCAACGAAAATCACCATGACCAAAGTACTAACAAAACATGATCATGGTACCATCAAAATCACTATGGTATCAACGAGAGATTATCAATAAAACGGTGTAAACTATATCTCTAGAAGAATAATTATACGAGAATCAATGAACGAGTATATCATATAACAAAAGATCATGTACCAACAGTAGCTCGCTAGAATTTGGACTATCATCAACGGCTCGATTGAATCAGAACGATATGTAACTGACTTCTGCAACAAAGTTACGTGAGTAACAAATATATGATTGATGAAGAGAAAATATAATTGAGAGTTTTCAATTATGATAAAAATCAAAAACAAAAAGTAAAATTTGCTTTTCAAACATATTCGCAGTACGAGAACGATAACCCAAAATCGGTGCAGAATTTAGAGAAACTTTCTTCTACAAAGTTATACACCACATCGTTTCCAATGGCTCAAGCGAATAGTTTCTGCAAAATCATTTGCAACTAGCAGAAAGAAGAAAAAAAAACAAAAAACAAAAGTTGCTTTTCAGGCATGTAAGTAGTCCGCAAACGATAACTAAAAATCAGTGCAGAATTTGAAAAAACTTCCTTATGCAAAGTTGTACACCACATCGATTCTAGTGCCTCCATAGGCTGTTTCTGCAAAATCGTTCTCAATTAGGAGAAAAATCAAAAAACAAAGCCGAAAGTTGCTTTTCAGGCATGTACGTAGTCTGCCAATGATAACTCAAAATGAGTGAAGAATTTGAAAAAACTTTCATCTGCAAAGTTGTAGACCACATCGATTCCGGTGCATCGTAAAGGTAGTTTTTGCAAAATCATTTTCAATTAAGAGAAAAATATAAAACAAAAAGCGGAAGTTTTTTTTGAGGTATGTACACAGTCCGCGAATCATAACTCAAAATCGGTGCAGAATTTGAAAAAACTTTCTTCTGCAAAGTTGTAGACCACATCGATTCCGATGCCTTGAATGGGTAGTTTCTGCAAAATCTTTTTCAATTAGCAGAAAAATCAAAAACAAAAAGCGAAAATTGCTTTTCGGGTATGTACGCAGTCCGTGAACGATAACTGAAAATCGGTGCAGAATTTGAAAAAAATTCCTTCTGGAAAGTTGTAGACCACATAAATTCCGGTGGCTTTCACTAGTAGTTTTTGCAAAATCGTTTTCAATTAGCAGAAAAATAAAAAACAAGAAACGAAAGATTCTTTTCAAGTATGTACGTAGTCCGCGAACAATAACTCAAAATCAGTGCAGAATTTGAAAAAACTTCCTTCTGCAAAGTTGTAGACCACATCAATTCCGGTGTTTTAGGTGGGTAGTTTCTGCAAGTTCTTTTTCGATCAGGAGAAATATCAAAAACAAAAACGTACTGCTCTGATACCATGTTGAGAGAGAAAGAGAGAGCACAGAAATAGAACCCCAAAGTGTGTGTAGAATACACACATGAGATGATGTATATATAGAGGGCACCTGGGTGCTATATATAGAGAAGCCATATATTGAGTAGCTTTCACATATAAGCTCAACACCCCCGCTCAAATAAGGGTCCCTAACTATGGATGGAAAAACCCTTGGGGGATCAAGGGAAAAACTCACAGCTCTATATATACCCACCGTTATATTATAAAAATCATTGAATGTACAAATGTTCATAAGGAGCTACATCACTCCTTTTACAATAAATATTTTATGAGGAGCTACATCACTCCTTTTACAGTGAATTTTTTATGAGGAGTTACATTACTCCTATCCTATCAAATACAATAACGAATACAAAGGTTCAATAAAGAGGTGTAAAGGCTATCGATTAGCTCGTAATTAGAAGTGTCTTCGGAAGCCATATATTGAGTAGCTTTCACATATATTGAGAATCTCAACACCGCAAACGGTAATTAGCCGTGCTAATTACGTTGGCTGTCAAAGTGTTGTCAGGCCATAAGTCTACTCGTTCACTTGCACCGCTTGAACGGGTCACCGTTGATTCTAGCTTCCGAATAAAACAAGTGATTGTGGATACTTGTTTGAAAACCTTAAAGCCGACGTAGATTAAGCTTGATGCAATGCTGCAATTTTGAAGAATTTGCAAGAAATCGACGCCCTATCAAAGAAGTTCTCGGCCCTTGTTGGCGAGGTTATGTTTCCCTTGGCCGACTACAAAAATTGAGGTTCAAATCTGGAGGTATGACCATACAATAATTGTCAATTGCTGAGTGCAGAAGAAGACCCGGCTTATTGTTGATGGTGGCCAAGTACGCCCTCTAACGCTACGACCACCATCCTAACCCCCGTGGGCATTTGCCCTAAGTCTTTATGTTGGTATGTCCTAAGACTTTGGGCGGCCCAGTTTGGGGAGGCCAAAAAAATCAAGGACTGATTATGGCGGCAAAGGCACCAATGACGAGCAAGAGGGAGAGAGAGAGAGGCCGCGCTCTGTTGTTCAATTACGTCGGCCCTAGTGATGATTTTTGCTCAGCTCCCCCGTGCGCATCTGTCGAGCTCAAACGCGCTCGTTTTGGTCTTCCTCACCTCTGCTCATTCTCCTTGAGAGGGGCGGATCCCGCGGGTGCAAGAGTTGTCGATGCTCCCTGCTAAGTGGCCATGCCCGTTGTTCGGCTTCCCTTGTCTTGCATGACATGCAAAAAAGTGTGCAGCTCTCTACACCTATGTGTCCCAAAGAGTGGCTCTTGATACCAGTATAAGACCTAGGGTAGCTAGACCTTGAGATCCTCCTCGCAACCTCCCATTGTAAAGGCAGGCTCCTAGCCTCTTGCCCTTGTCCTGACAAATATCAACAGAATCTAGAGCTAATTTCCAAGTACCATCAACAAGGGGAATGGTTTCTAACAGTCCTTCTTTCATGGAATGTAAAATATCATTGCTTCTTTCATTTAAGTCTGTGGTAACTAGCCCATAATTTCTCCTATGTGCCTCTTCATCAATAGCAGCAGTCTATATCCTCTTTAATTTCTTTGTTTCCAGGTAACATCTTTCTTCTTGCTCAGCTTTGGCTCTGGTGTTCACATCATGAGTAACCTCATGAATCTTAACCCCAGGCTCCCGTCGGTTTGGTGGTATTAGCAATATATCCTTCATTTTAGGGTCAATAAACTCATTAGGGATGAGGAGCTTATCATATCTCCAATGTACTCTCTTGAGCGTCTCATTGTTCTTGTCCATTATTGTGACGCGGTGAGCATGAGTAGCAAGAATGGTGATATCATTAAAGTACTCTAGTAAAAAATCTTATGCTGCTTCTTGAAGACAGAGCAGGGCAACATCCATCCATCTCATTGTACCAGCACATGCTTCCTCGCAAATTTGCCTTATTGCTCTTTGGAAAGGAAGTTTAGGGACACAAAGCTCAATACATTTTTGAGCTTTTTTTATCTCTCTAAATAAACCCATGTTTCTTTGAATATTCAATATCTTCATTGGTTTACCTGGTCTTTTCTTCTTACTAGCAGACCTTCCACATGCTTTCTTTGCAAGCCCTGATCCTTTCCTTGCCTTCCTTGTTGTTGCCTTTGTTCTTGCCATTCCACATTAAGAGAAAAATGAAGGGATCCCCCCGCCCCCCCCCCCCCGCCCCCCCTCTCTCTCTCTCTCTCTCTCTCTCTCTCTCTCTCTCTTTGTGTGGATCACGGTGCACGGGCTCAAAAGTGAGAAGGAAACAAAGCCTATTGTGCACCGTGCTGCAATTTTTGTATTCCCTCCCTCCCTCTGTGTGTGTGTGTGTGTGTGTGTGTGTGTGTGTGTGTGTGTGTGTGTGTGTGTATGGATCACGGCAGCGGGCTCAAAATTAAGAAGGGAACATAGCCTATCATGCACCGTGCTCCAATTCTTGTATTCTCTCTCTCTCTCTCTCTCTCTCTCTCTCTCTCTCTCTCTCTCTCTCTCTCTCTCTCTCTCTCTCTCTCTCTCTCTCTCTCTCTCTACATCAACAAACACTCTGGAAATTTCTCTCTTGGTGGATAGAAGTGGTTTGAAATGAGTATATGAGGCGGATTCTCCGAAGTGCTGCTTTGAATTGGTTGAAAACGCTTGAAGGAGTTCGTTTCCTCTTCACTCTGTGTCTTCCACAATATCAGTTGTGCACCTTGGTTGCAGAGGTCGTCTCGGATGATGCAAATCTCTTTGGCTAGGTCTCTCTCTCTCTCTCTCTCTCTCTCTCTCTCTCTCTCTCTCTCTCTCTCTCTATTTCTCTCTATCTCTCTCTCTCTCTCTCTTATCATGAATCCAAGTGTGCATTTGTTACCATAAATAGTACATGTATTTTTTGGTTGTAGAAAAATATTTATTATGGTCGTACCAGTCATTTATTGCATGTCTTGCTAGCACGTGTAGAATAATATTCGGCATGCTTCGTGAATAACGCTAACAATGATAGTCGTTTTTCGGCTCTCCGTAATTTCCATAGTGAGTTAACCCACCCTACCAAAATCATCCACACACTGTGGCTATCCCTACCATTTCATTGTATATAGGTGTGTGTGAGTTAGGGGACTTTTTCCATATCTTCTTAAAAACCCTTAATTAGCTAATCACTGTGCTAGTTGAACCAAAAAATATAACAAATATAAGTATATTATGGTCCATTTGTGTGTAAATATTTCATTGTATATAGGGCCTAAATAAAAGGATTTTTCATAATTATTTTGGTATTTATTTAAATATTTCTAACTATGGTGTGTTATTTATGCTATGTACCAATATTCACTCACCATTACCATATTTTTTCTTACCATTTTGCATACTCTTTATTCCATATAAAAATAATTTCATGCAAGCTTCTCTTATTTTTGGTGTAACTCCATCCCAACAAAAATCCAAAAAAACTAGTTTTATTTATGTGTATATTTTTCCACTATTGTGATTTTTCCTTCCTACATCTATTCTCTTTTACTCTCATAAATTAGAACACCAAAAATATTCATCTTTTTATGGTAGACTTATAATGAGAGACATTTATTATGACCCCTTTATATTTTTTCCACCTATATTATTTATATTTGATATGTACATATTTTTTTAGACCCCTCAATATTTGATTTTCTTAGTTGTACTATTCACTTATATCATGATCTCAACAATATCTTCAATTATAGACCTACCAAATAAAATCAAGGGTATGTGGCATGCATGCATTCATGCACCATGGGGAGCTCACTCCTGGAGGTATTCAAAAGAATCAAAGGACCTCACAAGGACCTTGTGCAGTGGAGAAAACAGTCGGTTTTGCTGAATTTTTATAGATCACATGCTCCTCGAATTTGAAAAGGTGATACAAACAAAAGTTGTAGCCCGTGAGCTGAACTTTCACCTCAAATGTTTTCATATTTTTTTGAGCTACGAGCTGTGAGCTATGATTTTTTTGGTGGACCCCAGTTTACCCATGCTATGCAGCCACACTCCCTCTTCCACTTTATCATTTTCCTCTTTCACACACTCCTCCCTCTCCTTCCCACTCCCAAACCTGCAACTCCCATGTCCTAATTCACCCTCTTCACCATTGCCACTTCTCTCACACCTCCATAGCCTTCATCCTCCATTTCTACACCCTAGGTGTCCCCCTTTCTCTCTACATATATGTCCATATTACCATACTCTCTTCAGCTTTGTAAAGAACTTCAAAAAATCAGAAAAAATCCAAGGTTAACCTCTGCAAATGAAGGCTTTATCATGAATTTTCCAAGGTTTGAAGATAACGTAGCTTCATCGACACGCGTTACTTCGCCATGCTGACCGCTTCTTCTACCGATGCTGTAAAGAGGTGAATGTCAACTTCTCCAAAGCTTCAACCTCTCTTTACAAGCTCATCCCTTCTCTAACTTTTCTTATCATATATCTCACCATTTGGTGAATGATTTTGTAAATATTTTTTAGTGATAATTACTAACTACTAACCACTAACCTTATTGTAAAATGCACCCTCTACTAGAGTAGGCACTCCCAAATTATTCACTCAATCCTCTCTCCTTTCATCCTCAATAATTCTCTTCCCTTGAGCCCACATCCATGTGACTCAAAGGACAAGAGAGACCCACCCTCATTAAAAAATAAAATAAAAAAATATGCATAATCTTTTATTCCTTCAAATAAACTTGATTAGGCCTAATCCAAATCGAGGCTTCTAAAACCTATAAATAGAGCCCTTATCTCCCTTGTAAATCATATCACATGATCACACTACACCACACCATTCTCAACACATAACACACCTCTCTTCAAGCCTAGTTGTGTAGAGTGTGTGCATTGTGAGTGCTCTATTTCATCACTACACATAGGTGCATGGAGAAGCTTGAAGTTAGTTATGCCATCTAGAGGAGTGGAGTGTATGCCATACTCTTCACCACACTTGTAGCCTACTCTTGTGCATAAATAAGATTTATAGTTTTGGGTGCAATTGTATATTGCAACTACGACTCTTCTCTCCAAATTGACTTGATAAGTTGGCTCATCAGGTGGTTGAAGGTATATTGTCCTTGAAGTTTGTTGTGCCATTTCATGCTTGGTGGTTTGAGGGCTTGTTGAATTGTTTTCCTAAAAGGTCAATTGTAAGATGGTGCTCGGTGAGAGGGCTCCCGTGACCCTAAGACAATTTGTGTATTGGCAACAAGGTCATGTTTTGTGTTGTCTCTCTATTTCTCATCAAGCTTTGTGTGCATCTAGTCTTTAAGGCTAAGACCGAGTTGCTCAAGTTGATTTGTGCTCTTTACCTCTCTCTGGCGTGGTGAATGTTTGTATTTGGTGTGTGTGGCTATCTTGCATTCCCCTCTCTTTGTGCTTTTGAGTACAAGAAGATATCACGTGCGTCCTAGTTCGCATCTACAACTAGGTGGTGCCCCTTTTCTTGTTTGGTTTCTGGCTATGGGTTGTTGTTGTCTCTGATTGTGCTTGCCCCAGCCCCAATTGAGCAGTACGGGAGCCTCGAAGGGTGTTTAGAGGCCGCTCTTCTTGGTTCCCGCCCCGGACCGCCTCAAATTGGTGCCCCCACGGAGGAACGGCTTGTGTATTTTTGTGAAGGCTCAACCTTTAGCATAATCAAGTAGCTTGCATGAATCATGAGAATTTGTATAATCCCTTCATTCCCATTGCAAGGCAAAAGGTACACATAATTGTTAGTACTAAGTTGCAATTTCAACGTGTAATTCGTAGAATTTTAGGTCCTCTTAGGTTGGCAGAGATAAACGCATCAGTAAATCCTTATATTTTGCCTCTCATTAGGTACGACCTTATTTGGACGTCTATATTTTTGTTTTGTTTTAAGAATTAGGTCATGCATAGACCATGGATAATGGCCCAAGAATAGAGGTTTTCCCCTTTCATTTTACTCCACACATTAGAATAAACATTGCAATTAGTAGAAAAATCCATTTTCAACAACGTATGGTGTTCATGTTTGGTGCCCAAAGAGTAGGAGAAATTTTCGCATCACCAAACCTTGTCATCCTGCCTCTTATTGATTATCATAGGTCATTTGATGTGAATATTTTTATTTTGTTGTAGAATAGATTGCAATTTAGAAAACATTATTGTGTAAATTTTTTAAGAAAGAAAAACAAAAACGTGTTGTCACTTTGAAACCGATTCAATGGAGGCCCAACGCCAAATGTCCGGATATCCTCTTTTCTTTGGAGAACCTGGAGAGGATGCAGAATTATTTTTAGCAAATTTCAAGATGTCTTGTCGTATCAAGAGGATAGTAACTGATCAAGAACGTGTAGAGATGTTTGAGGTGGTCCTTAGGAAAGATGCTAGCACTTGGTTTGACTCTTTTCCTGAGGAAGTTAAAGGGAATTACACGAAAGTTGTGAATCATTTCAAGAGATACTTCTTTGATCCCCAAAACACTCAAAAGCTATGGCAAGACATTGTTTCTCATAAGCAAAAAGACTTAGATGACTACTACTTGTACAAGCAAGAGTTTCTACGTCTTTGGGCTATATGGGTGAGAAATGTTGCTAACCCTAGTGATGGTGCAGAGTTACTAAAGAATGAGAGGTTCATAGCCAGACTCTTTCCTGACCTTAAGATAAAAGTTGAGGTCGGTGCACCTGCTACTTTTGATGCAGCTGAAACTAGGGTTGGTGAGAAATATAGGAAACTCAAGTGCTTAAGGGGAGAGGTTCCAATAGAAGGTCTTAGACCCAAAGGTAAGTCACAAGCATCAACATCTAGGGAGCCTGAGGTAACGGCGGAAGTGATTGAGAAGTTAAATGAATCTTTAAGCATCCTGTCAATTTACCTTGCACAAGCTATAGGTCCAAAGGGACAAGCAAAGAAGTCTGAAGAGCGAGATTCACGACCTAGGAGAGTCTTGCAATGTTGGAATTGCGGAGAGTCTGGACATGGGATGTATAATTGTCCTTGGCCCCGTGAGGAGCCAGGGAGACCTAACTTGAATTACCCAGTGATGAATGCAGGAGAAGGAACTAGTCAGCAACCACCGCTTCTACAAAGGTCAAATGGAGCAAGACCACCTCCACAAGGAGTGGAAGGAGTTCCACCTTTGCCAGACCCAAATGTGCATGTGGTAGAGGTGACAAACTCAAATGAGGTTGACATGGAAGAAAATGGCATTAAGCATGGCCGAGGAAAAGGTAAGGAGAAAGAAGGGGTTACATCACAAAGTGACCATGGACGAGAAAAGAAGGCAAAGGAGACCAAGGAAGCTAAGAGGACTCGACGTCATGTCAACCTCCAAGACTTCCCTCTTGGACATGGTATGGCTCCATACAACCTATTGGAAGACATGAGAGGTAAGGGTCCTGATATCTCATGGCCTCAGTTTCTTGCATTATGCCCACAAGTTAGGAGGGATTTAACAAAGGCAGTTAGCACTAGGAGAAAGGTAAAAGAGAGTGTGCCTGTTGTAAAAATTGCACATGTTGAAATGAATAAGGATATTACACCTGTGCTAGATTTTTACATCAAAGGAAGATTGGTTAGGAAAGGTCTAGTGGATGGGGGTGCACAAATTTGCATCATGACAGAGGGACTCATGAAAAAACTAGGCATGCACATCCATGAGACACCTGAAATTAAAGTCAAGATGGCAAACAATAGCAAAGCTAGGTGTGTAGGCATTTGTAAAAATGTTTTGGTAGAGGCCTTTGGCATTAAGAAGGCGGTGGATTTTTATGTTATGTCTACCAAAGGAAATGGTTACCCATTTATCCTAGGGAGACCATGGCTAATGAAAATGCGAGCTTTGCAGGATTGGGAGAGTGGAAAGCTAATTTGCAGGAATGACAATCATAAGAAGGTTGTCTTTGACATGAAGGAGCAACGCCAAGAGGAGCTCCATGAAGAATCATCTCAAAGTGAGACGGAGGAAGGCTGGACCGATAGCACTTTAGAAGGAGAAAGTAGCGGAAGCATTACTGAAGAGGAGTCTTCCATCGAAGTCATGGGGGTAAGGTTTAATCCAAACAACCAAGAGACCTCTTGCCCAGGTTTGGAAGAGGTAGGTTCCCAAGAAAACCAAAAAGTGGAAGATGAAAGAATGCTAGAAGGTATGTTATCTACAACACTTACAAAGGATGAAAGAGAGGAGCTCAAAGGTGTGTTAAGGAAATTTACTAGGCTTTTTGCTAAAGACTACACCGATGTGCGTGGAGTAGATGCTGTTCAACACAAAATTGAGTTGAAGCCAGAGGCCACACCTAAGGCTCAAAAGCTACAAAGGCTAGGAGTCATCAAGGAGCAGGCTTTACTCAAGGAGGTAAGAAAGCTTCTAGCAGAAGGTTTCATTTATCGAACTCCCATTATTAGCTACATTTTGGAGGGTGAGTTTCCACAAGACTTCACGAAGGCTCAGAAGAGGAGACTCATGAAAAAGGCAAGCGCGTATCTCTTCTTAGAAGGATCCCTCTATCAAGTGTGCAGAAGAGTACCAACTATTGAGGAAATCCGAGCCATTCTAAAAGGTTTGCATGAGGAAGCGTGTGGTGGTCATTTTGCACAGGAACTCACTACAAAAAAAATTTTGCTTGCCGGATATGTTTGGCCAAGCTTGCACATTGATGTTCAACATTGGTGTAAAAGCTACCACAATTGTCAGATTAATGGAAACAAGCGTCTGTTACATGGTCCACGTCAGCTAGTCCTTGCAAATGGTCCGTTTGAAAAATGGGGCATTGATGCTATGGGTCCTCTGCCTAGGAATAAAAATGGGAAACTGTATATCTTGGTGGCCATAGACTACATGACGAGATGGGTGGAAGCACAAAGTGTGACAAAGGTAAATGAGAGGACAGTGAGCAAATTTGTCTACACTCACATTTGTTGTAGATTTGGCACACCTTTGGAGATTGTTTCTGATAATGGTCCAGGGTTTAGAATGGGCTTGCTCACAGAGGTCTGTGAAGAACTTCACATTGTACATCGTCATAGTACACCCTACTATCCCCAATCCAATGGTCTGGTAGAAAAAGCTAATGGTGTCATTGCAGGCATCATTAGAAAGATGGTGAAAAACAAGACAAAGTTGTGGGATGACTTCTTGGATGGTGCCTTGTGGGCGTATTGAACCACATATAGGGAAGCCACGGAGTTTACACCATTTCACTTGGTCTATGGTCAAGAGGCTTTACAACCAATTGAGCTCAACATTCCAACAATGCGACTTCATGGAAAAGCAGCACAAAATGATCAAAAAGCATGGATGGATCGACTTCTTACCTTAGCTGAGCTTGAGTGGAAACGAGAAGCAGCATACGAGTGCTACAAGAGGAAAGCTACGCAGGTGAAGGAGAAGCTCGATAAGAAACTAAAGGACAAAGGCATCAATGAAGGAGATCTTGTACTAAGGTATGACAATTGACTCGATAATCGTTTTGATGCCAAGTTTGAAACTAGATGGAAAGAGTCATACATAGTTAAGAAGGCTTTCAATTCAAGTTACTATCAACTTATGGACTTGAATGGGAAAGAGAACTCCAAGAAGGTAAACGGGTATCGCTTGAAGCCTTATTTGAGTCGCCTTCTACCAAAGGATCTACCAAAGATCTGTCAAAAGGCAGCTATCTCATGTAGGTATTGTTCCGTGAAGCATGAGTGTAACTCAAACCAAAATTCTGAGGGGCCAAACAATGAAGACCTCGTCAAGGACTCTGAAGCACTCTCTTTGGAAAAGATGCTCTATGATGGTACATGAATATAACATCATCCTCTGGGAGGGCTAATGATAGCCGTTTTTCGGCTCTCCGTAATTGCCATAGTGAGTTAACCCTCACTACCAAAATCATCCACACACTGTGGCTATCCCTACCATTTCATTGTATATAGGTGTGTGAGAGTTAGGGGACTTTTCCCATATCTTCTTAAAAACCCTTAATTAGCTAGTCACTGGGCTAGTTGAACCAAAAAATATAACAAATATAAGTATATTATGGCCCATTTGTGTGTAAATATTTCATTGTATATAGGGCCTAAATAAAAAGATTTTTCATAATTATTTTGGTATTTATTTAAATATTTCTAACTATGGTGTGTTATTTATGCTATGTACCAATATTGACTCACCATTACCATATTTTTTCTTACCATTTTGCATACTCTTTATTCCATATAAAAATAATTTCATGCAAGCTTCTCTTATTTTTGGTGTAACTCCATCCCAACAAAAATCCAAAAAAACTAGTTTTATTTATGTGTATATTTTTCCACTATTGTGATTTTTCCTTCCTACATCTATTCTCTTTTACTCTCATAAATTAGAACACAAAAAATATTCATCTTTTTATGGTAGACTTATAATGAGAGAGATTTATTATGACCCCTTTATATTTTTTCCACCTATATTATTTATATTTGATATGTACATATTTTTTTAGACCCCTCAATATTTGATTTTCTTAGTTGTACTATTCACTTATATCATGATCTCAACAATATCTTCAATTATAGACCTACCAAATAAAATCAAGGGTATGTGGCATGCATGCATTCATGCACCATGGGGAGCTCACTCCTGGAGGTATTCAAAAGAATCAAAGGACCTCACAAGGACCTTGTGCAGTGGAGAAAACAGTCGGTTTTGCTGAATTTTTATAGATCACATGCTCCTCGAATTTGAAAAGGTGATACAAACAAAAGTTGTAGCCCGTGAGCTGAACTTTCACCTCAAATGTTTTCATATTTTTTTGAGCTACGAGCTGTGAGCTATGATTTTTTTGGTGGACCCCAGTTTACCCATGCTATGCAGCCACACTCCCTCTTCCACTTTATCATTTTCCTCTTTCACACACTCCTCCCTCTCCTTCCCACTCCCAAACCTGCAACTCCCATGTCCTAATTCACCCTCTTCACCATTGCCACTTCTCTCACACCTCCATAGCCTTCATCCTCCATTTCTACACCCTAGGTGTCCCCCTTTCTCTCTACATATATGTCCATATTACCATACTCTCTTCAGCTTTGTAAAGAACTTCAAAAAATCAGAAAAAATCCAAGGTTAACCTCTGCAAATGAAGGCTTTATCATGAATTTTCCAAGGTTTGAAGATAACGTAGCTTCATCGACACGCGTTACTTCGCCATGCTGACCGCTTCTTCTACCGATGCTGTAAAGAGGTGAATGTCAACTTCTCCAAAGCTTCAACCTCTCTTTACAAGCTCATCCCTTCTCTAACTTTTCTTATCATATATCTCACCATTTGGTGAATGATTTTGTAAATATTTTTTTAGTGATAATTACTAACTACTAACCACTAACCTTATTGTAAAATGCACCCTCTACTAGAGTAGGCACTCCCAAATTATTCA
Organism: Adiantum capillus-veneris; assembly: GCF_014529385.1. Taxonomy (NCBI): domain Eukaryota; kingdom Viridiplantae; phylum Streptophyta; class Polypodiopsida; order Polypodiales; family Pteridaceae; genus Adiantum; species Adiantum capillus-veneris. Next base: position 150,795,542 of record NC_140938.1, read on the forward strand.
CTCAATCCTCTCTCCTTTCATCCTCAATAATTCTCTTCCCTTGAGCCCACATCCATGTGACTCAAAGGACAAGAGAGACCCACCCTCATTAAAATAAAAAATAAAAAAATATGCATAATCTTTTATTCCTTCAAATAAACTTGATTAGGCCTAATCCAAATCGAGTCTTCTAAAACCTATAAATAGAGCCTTTGCTCCCTTGTAAATCATATCACATGATCACACTACACACACCATTCTCAACACATAACACACCACTCTTCAAGCCTAGTTGTGTAGAGTGTGTGCATTGTGAGTGCTCTATTTCATCACCCTATAATCAAATATGCCCCATTCTATTGCAAAGGTTGTTTTGTGTTTATCATTTGGCTTTAATATGAGCTAATTATAGCCCAAAAGTCCATCAAGAAATTTGTATGCTTCCTTGCTTGCGTCTCTCTCAATCACATGGTCTGTGATAGTAGGTAAGGGCTATTTGTCTCTTATCATGGCAGCGTTTATCTTCTCAAGATTCACACACACTCATAATTTATCATTCTTTTTGGAAACTTCCAGGATTGGTGATACCCATTTTGTGTGCTCAATCTCGTTGATAAACCCCGCATGTTCAAGCTTGTATATCTCTTCTTTGATTTTCTTCGCATCAAATATTTCATTGTAAGTATAGGGACATTGTCTACATGGCTTGGCATCATTCTTAAGGGGTATTGTACAATGACATATACTCGAGTCTACTCCCTTAACACTAGTTTGGTACCAAAACACGACACTTACGTGTCCTTTTTTTTACAAATTTAAATTAAATGCTACTTGGATTAGATGATATATTTACAAAATCTCTCTTGATATGCTTAAATATGTTAGTTAGAGGATCTTTAAAAATATAACCTTGCATTTTAGAAGCTACCATGATCAAGAACTATACTCATCAAGTTGACCCTCATGTATGATCACTTCAGTATCTCTCTCCACTTTGTATGTGAATACATATAAGCATTTCTACTCCATTAACTCCCTCACTAGGGATTTAATAATTACGTGATCATGTGAAATTTCTTGTGATCATAGTGTCTATTGTCATATTTACATAATCACTTAACACGATCACAAAAAAGCCGACAAGTGGTGAAATGGAAACCCATCAAAATCTTGTCGAGGTATGTGTTTTTCTTGATGGGCCCATCGGAAAACTATAAAAAAAACTAAACCAAGCCCACCAAGAAATGAAAAAACCTTAGTGGGCGTACTAAATTGGTCAATTTCTACAGGTTAAAGGGAAGTCACCTGAAGAATTAACATGATTATGTATTTTGAAATGTGACCACTCAACGTTATTAACCTGCTCACATATTCGTGATCAGGTTAACCTCCCAACCATACCTATATATAGGCCCTTGGCCCTCTGGTTCTTAGCTATATATAGCCCTTGTACCGTATGTGTATCCGTTTGCCCTTGGCCAGGGTCGTTCCCTCCTATAGTCCTACCCTTGGCATGACATTACTCCTCCCTTGGAGAAGCGTTTTCATCCCCAAAAACAAAAGTGATAGGATCTTCATAAGAACACTAATATTTTCCACCGTGGTATCTCTCATGGATCCATCTGCTTTTTTTATGGAAACATGGTGCAGTAGGAGGTCCGATATAATCAAGAATAACATCTTGATTTTGCACATTGTTGTCCATTTGCAACCATCTTGTGTTATCGGCTCCAATCCAATCATAGTGTGTAGAGTCCATTTAGAATGGACAAGAGCATGCTAAATGAGTTATCACAACAAAGATGTACCTGAAAGAGTACCGCTTTTCACTTTCCATGAAGATAACTTGCTGACATAACTCATCAGCCAAGTGTAAGTCCTTAACTTGTTCTCCAATTTCATCAGTAAACAACCCCACCATGACTAGTGCTCAAGGTTGAGAACCTGACGTATACATGAAGAGACTAAACATAGTCGCAAACATGCTTTGTCTGATGGTAAGCAAACTCCATGCAGAGTAATAAATGCTTATTAATTGGATTTCTTGGTGCTAATGTACGCACTCTGCATATCCTTTATCACAAGATTACACTTGTAATCTGCCTATCCCCTTGGATAACTGACAGTACTAAGGTGTGTTTCCCCCATATTTACAGACAGTCTTCGCAGATAACTAGTAAACGGGGATCACAATATCGTACAACATTGCTAAGGAATCAACAATGTCCTGAATAACCATCGTGGTTAACTTGAAAAATCCACAAGCACCCAAACCGAGCCATGACCTCTATTGATTGGTAGACCCAAAAGTAATCTCATAGAGATACTACACTGAGAGTGCAAAATGCTTCATAAGCAAGTAATGTGATGAATATGCATGCCGCTCCAAATCAGCCTTTGCTAAACACTAGGATACATAACACCTAGTGTGCATGCATTTAGCAAAAACAAATTTGAACCTGTATATCCATGACCATCTTTGCAAAAACTGATGGAGAATGTGATGCTCCTAGCACACATTAAAGAGGAATGTAAATTGCTCTAAAAAGAAACTAAATACTTTATGTTGCAATCATTTGCAAGCCTTGTTGAAACGTTTGAACCATAATAGAAGGTGAAACAAAAGTCACGTTTAGGTACAAACAATGAAATGTTTTCATGAACAACTCATAGCCTTGCTATATATATAAACAATCATATGTAATGTTGTTTAGCAGCACTTGTACCGTAACAAGTCATTCTAAGTATCCGACAATTTTCGGCCACTAAAAGTGCTCTTGATACGTCGTGTTGAAAATGGTCTAGAAAATAGATTTGACCAACACCTAGGGACATTGTCATGACACATACTTGAAATAGTGGGTGACACTGTCAGTCCGAGAGACTCATATTTGCCACATGTGGAATATGTATCAACTAAGGATGTCTAAAAAAAGAACATCCTACAAGTACAAGATGTACTTGTGTGTGGAGGTAACTGCAAACACTCTACGATTGGAGTGAGAGGGACCCTCATTAGCCTTGCTCCACACTGGCTAAACCGAACTCCTTGAGTCCCTAAACCATGTTGTATCTCATGTGACAACATGTGCCAAATAAACCCTACAAGTGGGTCTATAACCGCATAATCCAGAACCTTATTTTGAACACTATAGCCCAAATGTCTTTGGCTCTTATATGACCTTGTCATCTCTGCAAAGAGCAAAAATGGATATGCATCCTATGTAGAAAAAGCAAACCAAAAGAAACAAAACCAAAACAAATGCGTACCTGTAGTAGCAGAGTGAAAAGCACCTACCCAAATTTCCCGTTGGCAAGGCCTAGGAACACTAATTAGAAAATTAGAAAAATGAAAGTAATATTGCACATGTAACCTTGGGTGTTGCCATTGCAATCCAAACCCCTCGGTCATTGCCAAACCGCGTGGTTAGACTTTTGTATAAAAACTGCTCAACTAGCAGTCAACAGAATCTTAATGCAACTGTGGATTTTGAAAGTATCCACGAGCCCTTGGCAACTTATGGACTTCTTTCCTTGAAAGTGCAAGTGTGAAGATTCCAAGAATTGACCATCACACGTAATAAGGAATGTAGTAATCATGAGTTGGGTCTTACCCCCAAAACTGGACTCATATAGACACTCTTAGTGCTAGAGATAAAATAGGAGATTCACTAAAGTTGGAATCAGATTCACAACTAGATCTTTTCGGACCCAAAAATCCATAAGTTTGGATGTTTGTGAATAACCGTGCCCTCCTATAGTCCTACATGCCATATTGGCTTCAGCTATACATTTTGGTAGAGATAAGCCCTTACAAGTTTAAGACGTTCAAAACTCAACTTGATTTTCACACTCAAAGTGTGTACTGTTAAAATAACACCCAAAGAATAAAATAAAGTAAAAAAATCACTAATGGCAAGACTCTTGCTTGTCCATTAGAATTGAGGGGTACTCAACTAAATATAGTTGTTCGATCTTGAAAGCAATCACTGATGGATTACAAACAGATGGCTCTTAGCCATTTCAAAATAGGTGACTCTTAGCCCTTCCAAAACAAATTCTCTTAGCCCTGCCTGTTACCATATCGACATAGAAAGAGAGAGAGAGAGAGAGAGAGAGAGAGAATGTTGGGATGAGGAAATCACCTGAGGCGATTGTGTTGTATGCCCTGTGCAGACCATGGTTGTGTCATAGCTTATCCTATAAGCATATAGCTACACACTCTCGTAGAGAGAGGCATAGCGTATCCTATAAGCGTACATCTGTGTACTTGTACCACGCCCTCGTAGAGAGAGGTACCGTAAGTCACATCTTGACCAACTTACCATGTACATGAATGTGATTTTATTAGGGTGCATTTGTATGGCACTTTGCTCGTGATTAAACATAAAAAATATTTGAAGAAACCAGTCACTTACCTTGTCCTTGACAGAGTAGTTAATGTTATAGCGGTAGTGTATGCAAGGATGGGTATTGTACGGCCATCGTACTAGTATGCCATGCATACCAAACCCAAAATAGAATAATAAGCCCTTGGCTTCAATGATAGTCTCAACCATGTGAGCCCCTCCTATACGTGACGTGCACGATTACACTGGCATGGATACATCACAGTGCATCGTTGTGTAAATTGTGAGCGTATATCCATATAGTGCCAAAGATGTGTGCCAGTATTAGTGATCTAAAGTCAATTGGGCACATAAGAGAAGCCCTGCTTCACATGAAGACGAGCAAATCACTGTGCTTTGTTGTACAATGGTTGCTTATGGAGTCTACCCAAGAACTTTGCTTTGCACAGCAGAGAGATTTTTCTCAAAATGAAATAAACAAACATAGCTTGAAATTGACTAACCTTGTCGCCCAGTGTGGGTAGATTTCTGGTAGTGTGCTCAAATCTGACGTAAATCCATATATGCGACTAATTTGAGAGGTGTTGGATGTCCTGCACATGCCTTCTTGGCTTGGGTTAATCCAATCTATGCTTGGCTTGATTACGAATGTCCTTGACCATGTAGATTTGTTTCAATTGACGCAACCTTTGTAAAACGTTGCCTAGGAACCATGTCCTAGCAAAAAGAAAAATCCAAAATGCAACGTAGAGAAACCCCTAGCGGCTTTGCAAGCTGAGGAGTGAGACGTACCCACTGGCCATATTGTCATAAAACTTGAATGAAGTTCAATGAAGAAAAGATCCTTGTAGAACCGTAGGTAATGGTTGACCTTGCCGAGGTACCTGTGTAGCCTTCATCAAGGGTAGCAATAGGCCGTGTCAATCTCCATGAGATTCGTAAGCACGACCATGCCATGACCTTTAATTGGTCCATGTCCTTTGCAGAAAAATTCACGCTTTGTATCAAGAGTGGTTCACAAAAGCAAGCCTTTCTTGACAGTTGTCTTCACACCACTCTTTGGTATTTGTAATGCTTAAACAATAACAAAAGAAAAATTTGTTATGGCAGCACACATGTCTGTTGCATACCATGATCGTTGATCTTATTTTTAAAAACAAATGTGTCAACAAAACCAAAAGTTATTGCATAGCTTTTTAATTACTTACGTTGACTTGCCTTGCCAAGCAGTGGCTTGTGTGTCTGATTTGTACATGAATGTGATTTTATTAGGGTGCATTTGTATGGCACTTTGCTCGTGATTAAACATAAAAAATATTTGAAGAAACCAGTCACTTACCTTGTCCTTGACAGAGTAGTTAATGTTATAGCGGTAGTGTATGCAAGGATGGGTATTGTACGGCCATCGTACTAGTATGCCATGCATACCAAACCCAAAATAGAATAATAAGCCCTTGGCTTCAATGATAGTCTCAACCATGTGAGCCCCTCCTATACGTGACGTGCACGATTACACTGGCATGGATACATCACAGTGCATCGTTGTGTAAATTGTGAGCGTATATCCATATAGTGCCAAAGATGTGTGCCAGTATTAGTGATCTAAAGTCAATTGGGCACATAAGAGAAGCCCTGCTTCACATGAAGACGAGCAAATCACTGTGCTTTGTTGTACAATGGTTGCTTATGGAGTCTACCCAAGAACTTTGCTTTGCACAGCAGAGAGATTTTTCTCAAAATGAAATAAACAAACATAGCTTGAAATTGACTAACCTTGTCGCCCACGTGTGGGTAGATTTCTGGTAGTGTGCTCAAATCTGACGTAAATCCATATATGCGACTAATTTGAGAGGTGTTGGATGTCCTGCACATGCCTTCTTGGCTTGGGTTAATCCAATCTATGCTTGGCTTGATTACGAATGTCCTTGACCATGTAGATTTGTTTCAATTGACGCAACCTTTGTAAAACGTTGCCTAGGAACCATGTCCTAGCAAAAAGAAAAATCCAAAATGCAACGTAGAGAAACCCCTAGCGGCTTTGCAAGCTGAGGAGTGAGACGTACCCACTGGCCATATTGTCATAAAACTTGAATGAAGTTCAATGAAGAAAAGATCCTTGTAGAACCGTAGGTAATGGTTGACCTTGTCGAGGTACCTGTGTAGCCTTCATCAAGGGTAGCAATAGGCCGTGTCAATCTCCATGAGATTCGTAAGCACGACCATGCCATGACCTTTAATTGGTCCATGTCCTTTGCAGAAAAATTCACGCTTTGTATCAAGAGTGGTTCACAAAAGCAAGCCTTTCTTGACAGTTGTCTTCACACCACTCTTTGGTATTTGTAATGCTTAAACAATAACAAAAGAAAAATTTGTTATGGCAGCACACATGTCTGTTGCATACCATGATCGTTGATCTTATTTTTAAAAACAAATGTGTCAACAAAACCAAAAGTTATTGCATAGCTTTTTAATTACTTACGTTGACTTGCCTTGCCAAGCAGTGGCTTGTGTGTCTGATTTGTCATATTCGACAATCAAGCAATAAACACCCTTTGAGCCGTGCTCCACTAGTGACAAGCTTTCATCTTTACCTCAAGTTCAATAAAGACTTCCTTCTCCACCACCATGCTCTGCATGGATTCTGCATAAGTCATGTACTTGTCATCGACTGTATGGTAAAATATTTACGAAAATTATTTGCTTGCTTCAAGTATCGCCCTCCTTGAGAGCTTGATTACACATGGCGGTGCTTTTGGACACGACTACATGTCTTTGCCTTCAAAACAATTGACCTCGAGTGTGAGTCCGTGATTCCAAGCCCTTGCTGTTTGCAAAATCCGAGGAACACCATATTGCCCTCATGCCTGCCTAGTTTATCTCCAAAGCCGTTGGTGGTGTTCGCAACCTCGAGTTTCTTGCTGCGAGCGAATGGTGACAGGTGGGCACATGTCCTTAAATTTTTTAGGTTGGCCAAGGTACTCCAATTGGTTGCCTTAGTTTGAAAAGGTGTTCCCAACACGGTTGCGTAGGTTTTGCCGCCGATGGGAGGAGCGAGATGATGCAATCAAGGAGGCCTAATCAGGCCTCTCCATAGAAGCAAGAAATGAGCCTGACAGTAGCGCAAGCTCAACGAGCCTCAAAACCCTCAATTTCGTGCATATCGACTATCATCCCCCTCCGGCCCCAAGGACGCCTGCACACGGCCGCGTCCAACCCTTTTTGCATATCAATTGTCAAGGGCGCCTGCACACGACCGGCTCAAGCCCCTTGCCAAGGGTCTATGCACACACGGTGTGCACTCACATGCAAGACCATGCACGACCTTGCTGAAAACGAGGGAGAGACCGAGAGAGAGGTCATGCCTCATATTACATTTTAGAGAGAGAGTCCTTTCCCCTCCTCCATAGCTCTCCCCTCCCCTGCTGCTCTAATACCGGTGAAAGGGCATAGGGAGATAGACATGCCAATAACCTCCCAGCCATACCTATATATAGGCCCTTGGCCCTCTGGCTCTTAGCTATATATAGCCCATGTACCGCATGTGTATCCGTCTACCCCTTGCCAGGGCAGTGCCCTCCTATAGTCCTACCCTTGGCATGACATTAATGAAATCCTTGTCCCTCACATTGGGTTCATCACATCTGTAATAGATAATTTTCTTTCCGTTATCGTACTTCTACAACCCACATACGTGTTGTTCGTGTTCACACAAGTAGCCACATTCCTTCGCCTACGCTTTGCATTGCGAATTTCTAGCTTTGGTGGATTTTTCTCAGGCTCAACATTAAATTTATCTTTAATGTCCATCAATCCCAACTTGTTCACAATAAAGGGATTTTGCACAACTAATAGTACATGTTTCCTTCCTCATCCAAGTATCGATCACCACTATAATCTACAGGCATTTTCAAATTGGTATTGCAAATGCAAAAGTTTTATGTTTGGTGATGTTTATGATGGTCCCATTCCCATATTTGTTTCCTCCTTGGAACTCACACTCTTGAATCCTTCAATCATATATATATATATATATATATATATATATATATATATATATATACATATATATATATATATATACACACACACACACACACACACACACACATATATATATATATATATATAGGATCTCTTTGAAGAAGTATCACAAAGACTCTCCCTTAAGATTGGCTCTAGAATTGGCAATGGTCCTTGATTGACACTCTCGTCTGTTGAAATACAACTCACTTGTCTCTAGCAATCGGGTTGCTACTCAGATGTATAACCTACCTAATTGCAAATACATCAAGAACTCACTTGTCAATACCCTAACATGTTACCTCTTATGATGCATCCATGTCCTTGAATTGAAAGCACTTTGAGCCGCATACTCTAGCTCTTGCATTCTATATAAAAAACACTCAGTAGCTATAAGTTAGTAGCTATAAGTTTACAACCGCTTGTTAGTCAAACTCTGAAACCAGCAAAATTCAATCTCACTTTTGATAGAATTTCTTGTTTTTCTTGTGAAATCCACAATACAAATTCAAATTGAATATTGAAAAGACCACTATGCTCCTAGAGACTAGTGCTACCTATGAATGAGTCTGAGCTTAATCTATGACAAACGAACATGGATCGCAATCCATGTACCTTTATCTCAGATCTTGTTGAAGCTTGGTACACAACTTCTTCTTAGTCCATTGATCTTTGCTATATGTTTTTATGTAATTTGGATCAATTTAGGCCACCCAAAAGTCAAACCTTAGGTCTGTCAAGCTTGGATTTCTTTAGTCCTCTTTTGTCCCACTTCTTGAATTTGTTTGGCTACCTTTCTTTTGTAAGTTTCGTTTGTATTTATCTCTGCTAAAACAGGTTTGTATGGTCTCTGTCCCAAAAGTAAAAAAAGAAATATGGATCACGATCCATGTTCCATCAGATTTGTTGGACCACAAATTTGGATGATTACTTGCGGTCTAAGTAGTCTACTCCACCACTTATTTTTGGATTTAAAACCTTTTGTTAATCAAAAGTAAATTTTTGTGTCTACCTTGTGGTTTTTGACTAGCAGTTGATGTGTTGACGATTTGATCAAGTTTTTGTAGTCTTTTGGTAAGATACCCCTTGCAAAAGTTGTTCCAAATACCGCTAGCTATCTACTACTCAAACCTCAATCTCAAATTGTTAAAAGGTACATGGATCATGAAACATGCTCGACCACATCTGAACATGAAATTTGTCTAGTTGAATGTTTACACTCTGTAGAGGTCAGTTTTTCACTCATTTTTGGATTTGGATCTCAAAAAGTTAAAAAGGCCCAAATTTTGGTCAATTTCCAAGATTTGTGTGCCTTATGTCCAACTTCTTTATTTTGAATGTGTTTTCAGTGTCAATTTCTCACCCAAAGTGTATATGTTGTGATTAAGAACCACCCTAGACCCAATGGTATCAGTTTCTACTCAAACAATCACATCAAAACATGGATCGCAATCCATGTTTCTACACCAAATGGATTGAAACTTTCCAAATTGACTCTTCTTAGCTTGGTTATCCCCCTTTTACAGTTATTTTTGGGTTTAGATCAACTTTTGAGTTTTGATCATCAAATTTTCAAATCTTCAGAGTTATTGTCTTACTTACCAAAATATCGTTTTTGTATTGTTTTTTTCTAAACTTCTCAACCCAAATTAATGGTTTTGGTTGTTACTTAACCTACTCCTAAGTGTTGAAATGAGTCCTAGGAACAAAAAAAAACACGAAATACAAAATTGAAAGTAAAATGGATGATGGAACAACACTTTCAAAGCATTAAAAAAAAAAAAAGAATTTAATGATTTTTGTATCTCACTCACAACTCCCTATGCCTCTTAAGAGTAGATCTAGCAAGTCCCCGATTTCTAGCCTCTACCAGGCACTACACCCCGCGTCTAGCTGGTTGACCGCTAAGGTGTAAACAGAATGGAAAGAAAAATCTAAGGTCTCAAAAGTAAAAGCTATAGCTAGTTCATTCACCACCTAAGGATCACTTTCCGTGGTGGGTGTCGAGGATTAGACGTCTACCTCATAACTGTCTGGCACTAACATAATGTCAATACACAGGGAAGCGACTCAGATGGGGCACGTAGACTCTTTGAGCGTGTCAAGCTCAAGAAGTGATCCTAGAAAATGAATCTATCTAATGCACTAGCAAATCTATCACTCTCTACTCAGGCAATCTACATATGTCTTGTCTCACTGCTCTTGATTGTCACGCCATTTGGACACTCAAACTAAGTCAAAATTCAACGAAATTTTACAAGGACTATCCTACCAAGTCTGGTCATAATCCAACAAGGTACTATCATGATCCATCATGATCAAGGTCCCAAAAATTGCAACAAAACAGTCAAGAAAGGTCACCCTATGGTCCAGGAACACTCTCTTGTGGTCAAAACATCAAAAAATAACCATTTACTCACTCAAAGAACCAAATTTAGCTCGCCGACGTGTAGTTGCAAACCACAGCAAAAATGAGAATGATTGCACTTAAATTCAAAGAGCATTAGACAAGCAACACAATGCAATTGTCGAAAACAAATTTTGATTACCAAATCTCAAGAGAAATGGATTACAAGTCGCATGAGAGTAGTCACTCCATGTTGTATGCTTCAATCTCTCCAAAGCCTTTGATAATGATAAGTGTTGTGTTCAAACTTACAAAATAGGCTTTATACCTAGGGCGTCTTTTGGCCAATGGTCTGTTTACAAGGCTGAGGCTCAGAATCAGACACTACAACTCAGATTTTACAAAAAAATGGCTCAATGATCATTCAGCTAAAAATCAAAGATCCTCATATTCACAAGGTTTTAATCGAAAAAACAATGGGAGTAAAAAATTGGTAGCTTTATGACGAAGTGGCCAACTAGGAGGGTGCTCGTCTAGTCCATCTTCTAATAACTATGAGAGGGTTTCTTGGAAAAGGAGTCAATGAGGATATCTGCTCAAGAATGTCTTGAAAGAAATATGATGTATGAAGAGTACCCTCCACTAGAGATGAAGAGATTCTTAAAAACAAATCATGGGGTAATAATGCTACCCGAAGATCCTTGTATTTTGATAGAAAAACAAGAAACTCCCACAAGCATATTGCATCTACTCAGGATGACATTCATGAAGGATGGGAAGCTCATTGGTCTAAAGTCACACAGTTGGCACAATATGTGTTAGGTATGTTGAAAATTGATATGTGAACATGTATATATGTACATGTAGACTAACACTCTAGACATAACTTTGTAAGCAAAACATTGCCATGGTGTGATGAAGGTTGTCTTCTTTTGATCTTCTTCAACGATGCTAATTTCGAAGTAGCCTGAGTAGCCATCACATACCGTGTAGCGCTCATGTCATGCTACCTCATTGAGAATTTCATCTTGAAAAGGAAGACGAAAATGGTCCCTCTTTGTGGCTGTAACAACGGGCTTTGTAATCAACACAAACCCTCCACTTACCATTCTTCTTTGGTGTGACTACCACTAGAGAAACCCACTCTGAGCCTTCAATGGGATAGATGAAACCTGCTTCTAGGAGTTTCCTCACCTCTTTGAGCAAGGCGTCTTGTTGAATTACTCCTAGCCGCCTGAGCTTCTGCACTACATGTTTACTTCCCTCCTTGAGTATAATGTGATGCTGAACTACTGTGATGCCAGTGATTTTATCATATTCATCAATGAACAATGTGGTAAAATTACTTAGCATCAAAATATAATCTTCACACTCCTTTCCACACAACTAACTAGAGAGCATTCAATGTAGCTTACTTGCTTCTACCAGAGGTTGTATACCTGGTGTCTCCCCTTGGTTTGATGATGATGCATCAGGTTGCTCCATCCTCTTAGGGTCCTTGAGAATGACCCCCATCACCTCATTGCTATTGTTGCTTTCTTCAGTCACTGTTGACCCCTCCTTCGAAGTGGTAGAAGAGTCACTACTAGAAAACTCATCCTAGAGGTTTCTAGATCCATGTCGCATTGCCGACCTGTCTTCATGTCATGAAGTATTGGATTTCCTTTGGCATCCTTCATTTGGATTATGCCGGTGTCCCAGTCCCTGTTGACTCCTTCTTTGAAGTGGTTGAAGAGTCACTACTAGAAAACTCATCCCTAGAGGTTTCTAGATCCATGTCGCGTTGCCGACCTGTCTTCATGTTGTAAAGTATTGGCTTTCCTTTGGCATCCTTCATTTGGATTATGCCGGTGTCTAGTCCTACTTATCTCTCATAGCCATAAGCCAAGGCCTCCCTAGAATGATAGGATAGCCCTCCCCTTTCTGTGGCATGACAAAGATATCCAGATCTACCTCGGTGTTGAACGTCTTTATCCTAGCTACATTTATAACACCAACACATTGAACTTCTACATTATTTGTCATTTTGGCTCGGCATGGTGCCAGCATACTTATCTCTAAACCCAAACGGTGTATCATTTTTTCACTCATGATGCATATTTGTGCACTACCATCGATGTAGATATTGGAGATGTGTTGCCCTTTGATGTGAGCATTCATCACTAGTAGTATATCATCTAGATTCCTCCCAGAGATAACCCCAGCTATCTTTGGCTTTGGTCGTTTCATGCTACTAACCATCTTTGTTTATTGTCTCCTCACCCTAGGTTCTAGGTGGAGTAACTAGGGCTAGGTGATTTTTGGGCCCTGCACAGAAACATCTTGAACCAAATTATATGGTTTAGAACATTCTCCCAAAGAGAAATCTACAATGTCAATTTTACGTCGTCACTTGGACGGCTTTTTCCTAGATTTTCCTTTAGTTTTTATCTTTTCTTTATTTTAAAAAGATTCACCATGCCTAGCGTGATTTACCCCCATGAAATCTACTCCTTTAAACCTAGTCTTACCTTTTTTCACTCCCTTGATATCCTCCTCCACTTTCTCCTTTCCCTTACCTTTAAGAGTGTTGACACTTATTGCCTGATTTCCAACTGGTGGTGGGGGTAAGGGTGGAATGAGAGGTTGTGGTGGTGGTGGTGGTGGATGTGGTTGAATGGGTGGTTGTAGGATTTTCATGGGTGGTGCTTATTGTGGTGCTCTCAGTGGTGGTGATCTTGCTCTCGATGGTGAAACTTAGTTTTGTCTAGCTCCTCTATTGAAATTATGCCTCCTTGGTTGTGGACAGTAATACATGACATGGTCATCCTCCCCACAATTGTAGCAATGGTATTCTTGGTTTTGCCTTCGTTGTCCTCTCCCTTGCTCTTGATTGCGGTTGTGTGCATGCCCTTGTTGCATGAAATGCACAGATAGATTCTCAAGCTCAGTAGTGAAGCAACTCAAAAGGTCTTGATGCTCTTCTAATGCCTCTTGTGGTTGGGTTCTTTGAGCCATTGTTGCAGTCACTGGGGCTAGACGAACTGAGCTTGATTCCTCTAACTCGTTGACTTTTGCTTGTATGTGCAGCTTCTTGTCTTTAAGATGGGCTACTTCCACTGCCAACTCATATGTTGCAGGGAATCTCCCCTTCACCTTCTCTTTAAGCGGTGAGCACAGGCCAGCAATGAAACGGTCCTTCTTTAAGAAATTAGGTGCTCCTTCACCTTCCTCTAGTGAGACAACCCATCGCTCCCACAAATCCACAAACTTGGATTCGTAAATGACATACTCTAGCAGACCTCCCTGCTTTAACTCTATCAGCAGCAGCTACCATAACTTTTCTGAGGTTGTGCCTCCACCAAACTTCTTCACAAAGACATCACACGTAGTAAGTCTCATGCATCCTTGGTAGCTTGGGACAAAGCATTGTACTAAGACTTTGCCTCCACTTCCATCAATAGAGGAAAGATTCGTAACCGTGAGGCATTTTCATCCTTGTTGAAAACTACACAAGCGATGTCAAAGTTATCCAAAAAACCAGTGGTGATGTCTGCTTCCTTCTTGCCACTGAATGTGGGAAAAGAGACACTTTCCATGGTAGTAAATCAATGAGCAGACACTTACTTTTTTTTTTAAATGACTTAGTGATTCATAAAGGTTTGTACATATGTGGGAAACTTGAGCAGGAGCTAAGAAGAGCGCAAGGCTAGAATAGATTAAAGATGCTTACATCAAAAGAGTGGTAGAGTCCTTGTAAGGGATGCTCCAGAAAGCTAACTATATCACCGAAGGTACCTCCACATTTGAGAATATCCCAGCTCAATGAAAGCCTCACGCTATCGACCCTTAGCAATGTAGGTTATGCAGCAAAACATATAGCCAAGTCTCAAAAATGGCTATCATCCGGACCAAGTCTCATAAATGGCCGGGACTGCCATACTAGCCAAAAAATGGCTCCACAAAAGCGTACAATGGCAATATCCACAGAGACGTACAAGCTGTCACGACGCTCAAACAATCACCAAAAGCATGTACATGCAAAGAAATATTCCTGCGGGGAATCAAACCGCTCTCAAAAGAGCTCAAACACTGTCAAAAGTGCCAACATATGCATGTACGCATAAAAATTTGCTCCCACTGGAACCAGAATATCGCAAGCACTAAAACTTGTAGCTTGTGAGTGGATGCCGATGCCGTAGACATAGCCGAAGCCGAAATCGAGGCTGAGAAGCACAAAGAAGCTAACCAAGCCGCTCTATGTACCTATATTCGTACATGTAATGGCTATGGAAGCTCTATAGCACAAACTACCAAAAGAGAGCTGAAAAATGCAATTCATAAACCGTAGCTCGAATGAGGTTTTTGATGGCACGAATGGCTCCAAAAGGGGGGTAAAACCCTAGAAATCCTTATGGAAACGCTCTTGGAATGCTGAATTTGCCGATACCGTAGTCGAAACCCTGTTTGCACTCTTGAAAGTGCGCGCACATGAAAGCGATTTTGGAAATGAAATAGCTCTGATACCAGATGAAGGAGAGCAGCCAGGAGCACATCGGAAGAGGAAGAGGAATACGCATACATACTCACTCACACACACACACACACACATACACACACCACCATAGCCACACACACAAGTTGGAGAGAGAGAGACGACAAACACTGTGCGCTCCCTTTCTTTCTTCTTTATCTTATGCACTTAGACACAATACACACTCTACTTAGTGTTAGTGGCTCACACAAGTGTATAGTTGTACACTTAGTGTTAGTAGCAGTTAGTGATGGGCGGTCGGCCACATGGCCATTAAACCTAACATGAAGGATGCCACTGTGGAAAACATTAGTGTTCTTAAGAAAATACAACCACTTTTCTTTTCGAGGACGAAAACGCTTCTCCAATGGGACAGTAACCCAAACAAAAGAAAAAAGCCAATGATCTAAAAATAGCTTTTCCACATTTAGAGCCAACAGAAGGGATGATTTTAATGTTTATATCCAAGCTTTTGAGCAATATTCTAACCTCAAAGACATTATTGAAGATGGTTGAGAAAAATACTTCCCTCAAACTCTTGAAGGATGCAACTCAAAAATGGTACTATCATTATCCATCATGTAGATTAAGAATGTATAGCAAGTTGAAGAAAAATTTCCTTTTATAGTACAGTGAGAATAGAGGGGATGAAGATATCCTCAATGAGTAAGATAAGATTTGACAAGCTCTCAATAAGGCACTATATAGAGAAGATCCAAGAGCTTATCAGATAGCTACATGAACCTCCATTAGAGAAACACATGAGAGCATGGTTTTTAAGTGGGTTCAAGAGCAAGCAGTTACGAGAGCAGGATGTACCAACTTTGATGAAGAAATTTAATGATTTAATTTACAGAGCTTTGAAATGGAGAAGGGCCAAAAAGGTAAATCGAGCTCAAGCTCTAGTGAATCTTCTTCAAAGTATTTATCGTCCTACTAAGCATTCTAAAGAATTAGCCATAGCAAAGAAGAAAGAATCCCGGACGTGGGTTTTCTAGACAAATATCTTACAGATGAGGAACTAGACCTTTAGTTGAGAAAGTAGAGACCTGATGCATAAGGTGAAAATCCAAAAAACATCGAACTAATGAATGTGCCCAGTGCACATACTGCAAGGCCTTCGGTTATTTATGGAACAATTGCAAGATCAAGATACACCACTTTACGAAAGGGAAAGAAAGATATGTCCCTGATTGCATTGACCAACCCTGAGCCAGTCAAGCATGAGAAGGTGGTTGAAAACACGAATAACAGAGCTAATACCAATGGTATGGTTGGCAGGTGTAGATGTCACAACTGATCGAAAATATTTACAAGGAGTAATTTCAGCTATTGCACTTGCAAAAAATATGGACACTTTTTTGCTCGATGCCCGGACAATTAGAACGTTGAAGTACCCAAGGGAAAGATGGTAGAGGCACTACGAGTACGCGCGATTACTACGATCTTTGGAGTTGTCATCAAGAGAGATCCCTGAGGAGCCAGTCGGTCAACCGAAGCAGAGCGAGGAGAGCCATCAATGGGAGAAGCAAAGGGAAGTCTAGAAGGCCAAAGGGAAAGCTGAGGTGGACTAGTGGAAAGAT
Source organism: Adiantum capillus-veneris (assembly GCF_014529385.1). Taxonomy (NCBI): domain Eukaryota; kingdom Viridiplantae; phylum Streptophyta; class Polypodiopsida; order Polypodiales; family Pteridaceae; genus Adiantum; species Adiantum capillus-veneris. The sequence goes on from NC_140938.1 coordinate 150,812,333, forward strand.
CAGATGGTGTTGGCTGCTCAGATTAATCAAGATCTAGAGCATAGGAAGCTAGAGGCACCGAGTGCTCACAGGCCAGGTATATCTAGAAGCTTTTGCCAGCAGCTTCAATAGCCTAGATGAAAGGAAGCCCAAAAATTGGTTATGAGATAAAGGACTCCTAAAAAGAACAGTAAAATTTTAGAGAATAGTTATGGCCAGAAGAATTCAAAGAAGGAGATTTTGCAAGTCAAGCTTGATTTGCAGAGTGCTCATAATAGAGGTCTCAATATCAAATCTGTTTGTGAGTCTGAATAAAACTCTAATGCAAGAAAAGACGCTCCAAATCAAAAATCAGTTGAATGATGATGATGCATATTCGGATCTGGAGAGGTTCGAGATGTTTTAGGTGGGAGAAAAAAGAATGACCAAACACTGGAAGATTACGTATCGTGATGCAAAAGAATGCCAACTCCTCAAACACCCCAATGCCATTCAAGTTATAGAAAGTATCCCAAATACATGATACCACAAGCAGACTTCAATGGGAATCCTCAAATAAGAAGAATGACCATAATGAATACTCAAAGTTTAGGAATTTAGTTGGAGATGATATTAGGAAATCTTCCTGCATAGTTTGCATGAAGATGAAACAAAGTGGCGTTGTTAGAAGCTGCAAATTGCAAGGAAGATATTGGTCCAGAGAGTGCATATTTTGTTGGAAAACTATGCAGCCACCAACAGAGGCAAAGTCACACTAATGACTATGAGGGAATAGGAGCAGTCCCCTAACTCTTACCCCCTCCCATGTGGGGGTACATGATGACATTAACATTGCTCTCTCTCTCTCTCTCTCTCTCTCTCTCTCTCTCTCTCTTTTGCACCAAGGCCATGCTTTGTAAATTTTCGACTATTTCTTGAGCCTTGCTTGGGGCTATTACTGTGTTATCCCTTTGATGCTTCCCTCATCCATACATCACTTGGCGCCTAAACCCAAATATATGGTACCACCCACAAGATCATCCAGAAGGCTCTTCCTTGCATTTTTCTCGCCTGAATACTTTACTAAAGATGAACTTCGGCACAAAACCATTTTCAATCTAGAATATCATCAAAAAGACCTAACCCAATAAAAACAAGGTCAGTAGCCGGGGAAGCTTCCATGGGCGTGACAAAAGATGCCTCCTTCACAACATCAACTCACTCAAGATGAGCCAAAGGCACAACGGGCGCTACAGATGATGGTGGATGTGTAGTGCCTCGGGTTGGCAGTCTGCAGCTTCTGCCATCGAACATTTGCAGGAGTAAGATCATGCTTGTACACACGTGTCTCATGCAAAATCTTGAGGCAAGGTAACCTAGGCAATGCAAAAAACGAGGATGTATGAAGGCTCCCTGACACCATGCAACTCGGGTTTTGAATCACAGCTCAAGCTTCAAATCATGTGGGCTAACCATCTTACCTGCACTCGCATTGTGTACCCCCTACCTATGTTTATAATCTTATATTGTGAGTCAACATGCGTTGCCCAAGTTTTTAGGGCTTAATTCATGTCCGGGTTTAGTTTTAACATGACACCTGTAGCTGCTGCGATTGCGTCCGTTTAGGATCACCTCATCCCCCTTCATTTTCTGCTCGGTTTTCTTAGTGTTGAGGGTGTGTGCCTCAGCACTATATCACACGATGAAGATCGAACGGTGGGTAGCTAAGGCACGCAATTCAAAGCTGGCGTGCATCATCATAAGGTGTCTCAATTTACTTTTCCTTGTTTGTGTTTATTATTTAATGGTTTGTTTTGCCATGATGATATCAAAAGCTATGCGCCCATGTGGTTAGGGCATCTACTCGATAACCGGCATGTCATGGGTTCAAGTCATGTGCATCCATCTGCCTCGAGATCCCCACGCTCAAACCACCGCCGGCGATCCCACCGCTTAGCCGCCTTTAAGACCCCGTGTGATATAGTGTTGTGGCCTATGTGGTGGGTAGAGGAAGGGGCAATTGTCTCTTATGTAAGAGTATCGGAGAGCCCACTTCGTTTAAATTCCTTGTTCATATCAACTTCCATTCTCGAAAAAACTAGCATGAGGCCATAGAAAGATGATGTGGATGGCATAAGACTCACCAGTATGCAAGACAGGTATGATGGCAACCCCCCCCTTCCCCCCCCCCTTTTTCTCTTTTTTTTGTTGTTGGACTTGGTGGCAAGAATGCAATCCCTCTACATATTGAGCATAGATTGGTTACACGCTTTGCTTCAGAGATGCAAAAGAAATAGAGGGAGAGAGGACATAAGAGCCAGGTCGCACCCAAGTTAGTGGGGGGGGTGGAAAGCACAGAGTCGCCCCCAACCTCCATCCGATGTAGAAAAATCCAACAAAAAAGGGACCAGCTCGCGTGCTTCGCTCACAAATTGCTATGTTGACAGAGGAAGCAGTTGGCCCTTAAACCTCGCTTAATCCCTCCCTTTTTCCAACTCCTCCCAGGTGTGACCCAACTCTAAGGGATCAAGAGAATTGTAGTAAAATATCCAAATTTATAAAGTATTCATGTTATTACTATAAAAGGAAAAGAAAAGGAACCAAAAAAAATCTCTACTTGTTTACGAAAAAAAGAGCAACAAGCAATGGGCACCATGCAAAGCCACGCAAGACGATGAGTGGGCAATGGCAAGAGCAAGGGCCAACGACACTGCCTAGTGAAGTAGGAAATGTTTTTTTTTTTTTTAAAGCATAACAACTCGGGTGGGATAATTAGCACAAGGGTCTCATTGCAATGGTGGACGTCGTGTGCTCAATTCCATGTTAAATTCCCTCATCGTATCCAACCGGAGTTCTAGTCCAACTTGCAAGAGAATGAGGTAGGTGAGGAGTTTATGAAGATTCCAAGCAATATAATTTAATAAGTTATAGAATAAAGGAATCATAGATATCAAAGACTAGATATTAATAGTTTGAATAGGTCTAGACTTTTAAGGCTTGTACATTGTGGATTGTCCTAATCAACACTTCAATTTGAATGTTTTCTCTCTTCAAACGCACAATTGAAGCTTTTCAATTGAGGTGGGTCACTTCTCAAAAATTTACCATATCATTGACAGTAGCAAAAAAGGGTCACTTTTACTCAAATATTAGAGGGTGGTTAGGGTAATGTAAAGATAGCTGGTATACAGCCGAATAATTAGAATCTCTTGAAAGAAAAAAAAATATGGACTTTTCAATTCGAAGGAGCTCAAGGATTTTTTGCATACAGGTTGCAAATCCTATGGTGAGAAACATGTAGTGCATATACAAAAAAAGGTTGGTATGGATCTTTATATGTTCCGTTCACATCGTTGACACAAAATTCGTCAAGAATGTTCATTTTATATCAACACTTGCAAATAAAAGAGGACCAAAGGATTAAACTACCACAATGAGAACTAAATATGACTAGCCATAGCTCTCTCCCCACTTTACTTAATTGTGTTGCAAAGGTCATTGATTTGCAAGTGATCATTGTCCATTGCATCAACACGATACTCATCATATGAGCAAGGCTTGACGACCGACTCATCTATAATGGGGTATCCTCACATTCTTGTGATGTCGAGCAAACTTGGCTATCAAAATACACTCGGTCCTCCTACATGCATAAATCGGTCTATGAGACAAATTAAAAGTACATGGGTGCATGTCCTCCATCTGTCCTTAAAGGACAAAAGCTACAAAATAGTGGAAGAAAACCTCTCAAGTGGATTGGTAGAAGGTAAAGGAAGGGAGTGATGGAGGACCTATGGGGGCTGACACATGGAGGGGGAGGGGGATGGAGCTCTATCATTGTGGACATAGATGCATGTCTGTATGCTCCCGTACTGATCTGGGGGGATATGGCACGTGGGTGGGGTCTCGTATGAGTGCTGCTGGATCTGGGCTCATCTCTCATGTGTAGCCTAGCGATGTCAGGGCTGGATCTCTTGAATCTGTCTCCAATGGAGTCTCGGAACTTGCATCCTTGGACTCGTGGTCGTCTCCTGGCTTGGATCGTATCTGCTTGGTGGAGAGTGACCCCTCCACGTGTGTCTCAAGCATTGGGGCTGTAATCCTCTGGAAGAAATATGTGTGTTGTAATTGTCACCCTCCCTTCGGGGTTATTGTGGGTTGTAGTAATGCCTCTAGATCTCGATATAAAGCAGCCAAGCTGATGCTGATCTCTAGACTCTATGATCTCTCAGAGGTGGGCTTTCCTCATAGCTATCTCTAATGCCCTCATATACCCTACATCTGTAGAAGACAAAGTGCTCCTCACTCTCCACCACCTCAGTGCATAGCTGGCAGAGAGAAATGAAAATGAAATGAAATGAAATGTTATATTAAACATCTTCACAAGGCCAAAATGACCCATGAGACCAAACTGATACAATCTTGGTGGAACTAATACAATGTCTGGAAAATGAAGTAAAGTGAAAAACTAAAATCATCGTCGTCGTCATCATCATCAATGCCCGAGGATGCCAGCATCTGGCACTGTCAAAGACAATATTGCATTGGTCGCTGAAGAGTATCGTTAATGTCCGCCTCTGTAAATAGTCGTACTAGACGTCTCCCATGTCGTGCAAGATAATCTTGATCCTCTGATGGAGCCTCCGTCAATGTTGTGGTCGCCCTTGTAGACGTGGGCATCTAGCTCTCCCGAGCTCAATGGCACTGTCAACCAATCTACCTCTGGTATAGATGGGCTCTGAATTCTGTTGTGAAGCCTGATCTCCTCAAGAGACTCCCTGTGTCTACGCAGCTCTAACAAAAACAACCCGACGCATCTTTAATCCTGATATTTCACGACTCTAGCCAACGGTCCAAAGTCCTCTCTAAATAGACAATGAAAGCAGCCTTGTATCTCATAGTAAGCCGGACAATGACAAATGTGATGCAACTGTCTCTGGCTCTGTATGACACAACTGGCAAATCATGGCCTCTGTTGGTACTCTCCTGAATCTGCCCTCTCAATCTCTAACTGATGCGATGATGTGTGTATCTGACCAATAGCACATCATATCCCGTGGGATAAATGAGTGTTCATATATGCCGGTCTGATCACATATCCATCCTCTTATTAGTTGGAGAAGATGCTCTTTATAGAAAGACATCTTCGTGCCCAACTCCTGTGCCGACTGTATCCATGTGCTCATGATATCTAGCTGAATCAGATCCTGACGTATGAGTCTAGTGATCTCTGTCCGTGTGAGAGATAGGGAGGGTGCATCCCAGGAGTACTGGAACGGAGGCAGTCAATCCATGCTGAAATCACGTGACTGAAACCATGATGTCATTTGCCCATATGAGCATGTTGTATCCCCGTGGAGCGCTAGCTGTCGGGATGACTCGAGGGCTAGCCAAGTATATCTATCTCTGGGGAGGTCCCATAAACTGTGCATGAAGGATACTGATCTAGTAAGTGCCTCGACCACGAGATGGGGGGCAGCTAGCTCGACTCGAATAATCTCATGTCGCACTGAGAGCTAAGCCCGAATCATCCAAGAGATCATAGAGACTAGAGGCCTCTCCATCCATCAGTGCTACCAGATCTGCCATGATGGTCCACTGAGGGTCCCCAAATCTGAACTCTGTAAATCATAGCTGAAGCCACTAGAGTGTCAAAAAGGCAGAGCTTTGTTTGAGGTTCTTGAAAGTGAACCTGCGAACACATCCTCTCCAAACCTCCCAAGGCTGCATGAGGTCTCATCAATCTAGTCTCTGCTGCTCTCCGCAAAGAAAACACCGGTCCATTGAAGACTACCCCAAGATAGGTGTTTACTTCACCGTCTCCTGGCCATATGTAAATGCGAGTGCTGACCTCGCGACCCACTGTGGTGTGGTGTTAAACACCATAACCTTGGTCTTCCACAGGTTAACAGACAATCCACTATCATGAGCAAATGTGTACAAAACATGTAAGTGACGCTGCATACCCTCCGGGAAGTCAAAAATCAACACAATATCACCAGCATATAACAATAGTGGGATCCATGTCCCTGCCAACTGTGCTCCTCTATCACCATCCCTCTCAATGTAGTCAAAAACCTCATCCACATGCATACCAAATAGTGTAGGAGATAGCAGGCAGCCCTGTTTCACCCCGATAGTGGAGTGAATCAAATCAGAAATCCTCTCTAGAGTGCGTACATGCCCCAACACTAACCTGGCGTACATGCCCCAACACTAACCTGTATAGAGCCATGATCCCCCAAATCAATTCTGTGGGTACCCCCATCTCCTGTAGTCTGCGCATCAATCTAACTTTGGGCACTGTATCGAAGGCTTTGCGGAAATCCACAAAGCAACAATAGAGCCCTCTCTCATGTGATCTCCCCTCCTCAATAATGGCTCTGAGTGTTAGAATACGATCAAGAGTAGAGAAACCTCTCCCGAAACCAGCTTGTCCTGCTACCCATACACCCTTACTCTCTGCCCATCAACTCAACTGATGCTCAAGGATGGATGCGTACAACCGTGCCAATGTGTGCCCGATCATGATAGTGCGGTAGTTCCCAGGCTCCTTCGGGTCCCCTGACTTGAAGATAGGTACGATAATAGACAAACTCCAAGTATCAGGTAGACCCTCACATATGGCACGTTTGAACTCCATTGCTAGAAGCTCTGAAAGCAGATCTCTGGCATGTATAAAATGCTCTGCTACTAGGCCATCGTGATCATATGCTCTCCTGGTCCTCATCCTGTCAATGGCCTTCTTTACCATCTCGGCGGTAAAGAAAGCGCATGTGTGTGGGCATGGCTCTAGCGGATCCGGAAGAGGTGGTTGCCTTGAGACTCTGTAGAGAGATGATGCATACTGACCCATACCTCCGTAGAAGTGATGACTAGTGGGGGTGAATGCCCATGGAAGAGTCGCATATCTCGCCGGAGTCCTGGCTCAAAAACACCTCGTATAAATCCTGCTATGATCGAGCTAGAAATGCCCTCTTCTTCCGTCGCACATAACGTCGAGAAGCAATCTGTGACTGCTTGTGAGTGATGACTCCTAGAAGTACCTCCCTCTGAAGTCAGGCTCTCGTCTCTCTACACTCCTCATCATACCAGCTATTCTGGGGTATTCTCCTAGAACGTCGTCGCTGCCCAAGCTCAAAGTGTGGGTATGCCTCTGCTGTTGCATCCTGTAGTGCCTCTGTCAATATGTAAGTGAGCTCCTCCAGAGGTCTCCCTGGGTCCTCTGTGCATAAGCATTTGTATATACCATCTATGTAGACAGAATCAATCTCTGAAGTAAAAGTGTATCGGGTATGCGTGGATGTCTCTGCCAGTCGAGCTGTACTAAATTGAATGAGACGGTAAACGTGATGAGGGTATGATCTATTGCTACCCCGAAAGGCCACAGCCGACTGTAAAGTCCTGAATAGAGGGTATAAAACTGGGTTGAGCCAAAAGATAATCCATTGTGCTAGCCCCATGTCTATGAGGAAAACAAGTGAACTCACTCGATGCTGGAAACCTATGGAGGCCATTCAAGATGGCCAGTCCATGTTCAATCCCCATGTCTATCAGATATCCCCCATATCCAGTGTGATCCTCATCCTGCGAACACCTGGCCAATCCCATATCAATGACATCCAATTCTCTCAACATTTCCTTTGACATGTCGTATAAATCTGTTTGAGATTGGCCCGTCCTACCATTAAAATCTTCTAGAAGAATGATATCTCCATCTCTAGATTAGAGAACTCCCATATGTCCTCATCCAATATCATGTAGGGTGACTGTCCCTTGGGCGATGCATAATGAGATGTGCTGGGGGCAAAATAGCATATTGCAATGTAGAGTGGCCTCCCTGTCTCCGAGATGTCGTATAAAGCTGTTTGAGATTGGCCCATCCTGGCATTAAAATCTTCTAGAAGAATGATATCTCCATCTCTAGATTCGAGAAAATAGGACTGCCACACCTCCTGACCCACATACTCTTTGCGTTGATCTCACATCCTATCTACAAGTAGTCTCCCAATGGTATCCCATCACTCTAGGAAATGTGCAACCAGGACTCTGATGCGTCTCCGAGTAAAAAATAATGTCTCTTCCTTCGAAGCTATCCTCAAATGAGCCTACATCTAGCTTCATTGATCCATTACAATTCCATGTTGCCATTTTAAGGTTGGTCCCATAGGTCTCGCACCGTCATGCGGTGCGTCTTTCCAAAAACCACTACTTTCCCTCCCTTGTAGAAAGCAATTTTCCCTTTCTCCCTTCCTGCCTTGATCTCTAGCATGAGAGAGAAATGAAATGAAATGTTATATTAAACGTCTTCAAAAGGCCAAAATGACCTATGAGACCAAAACTGATACAATCCTTGTGGATCTAATAAGTGAAAGACTAAAACTAGAAGACTCAAATCGTCAGCCTAAAAATCATTATCATCATCATCCATGCCCGAGGATGACCGACATAGTGCGTTGTCCGAGAAAGTATTGCATCGATCGCTGAAGAGCTTCGTCAATGTCCGCCTCTGTAAATAATCGTACTTGGCGTCTCCCATGTCGTGCTAGAATAGTCATGATTCTTTGGTGGAGCCTCCGTCGATGACTTGGTCGCCCCCTAGACATGGGCGTCTAGCTCTCCCGAGCTCAGTGGCTCTATCCTGGCAAGGAGTACTGGAATGGAGGCAGTCTATCCATGCTGAAGCCGTGTGACTGAAACCATGATGTCATCTGACCATACCAACATGTTGTGACCCCTTGTAGCGCTAGCTGTCGGGATGATTCAAGTGCTAGCCGAGCATATTTGTCTCTGGGAAGGTCCCATAAATTATGCATGAAGGAAACTAATTTAGTAAGAGCCTCAACTACGAGAGGAGGGGCAGCTTGCTCAGCCCGAATAATCTCATGTGGCATTGAGGCCTTAGCCCGAATCATCCGAGAGATCATAGAGACTAGAGGCCTCTCCATAACCAGTACTGCCCTGGTGGTCCACCGAGGGCCCCCCAAATCTGAACCCCATAGAGCATAGTTGAAGCCACTAGAGTGTCAAAAAGCCACAACTTTGTTCGAGGTTCCTGAAACTGAACCTGAGAACACGTCTTCTCCAAATCTCCCAATGCTGCATAAGCTCTCGTCAATCTAGTCTCTGCTGCTCTCCTCAATGAAAATGCCGGTCCACTGAAGGCTACCCCAAGATAGGTGTATGCATCTGTACACTCCACCGTCTCCTGGCCATATGTAAAAGTAGGTGTTGACCTCCTGACCCACTGTGGTGTGGTCTTAAACACCATAACCTTGGTTTTCCCCAGGTTAACAGACAATCCACTATCATGGGCAAATGTGTACAAAGCATTTAAATGACGCTGCATCCCCTCCGGAAAGTCAGAAATCAGCACAATATCATCAGCATATAACAGTAGTGGGATCCATGTCCCTGCCAACTGTGATACATAGCTGCATATACAAGTGTCCCAAGGTGGTCCGGCATAGATGTGCCATGCCTTGATGGATAGACCCTGGTACACACAACCGCTACCGCTACTGCCATCTGCTCGTGCACATGAGACCTTTGACTCGGCCTCAACCTAGGCAACATCCCCAAGATGAATTGGGAACATGACAAACTGTATCTCCTCCTGGCAACAAGATAAATCTGGATGCCCGACTCAAGGGTGCCCTTGTGTAACTACCTTCTAGAGGATATGGAATCTTGTGCTCTCCTAGGCCTGATTATGAGATGAACTGCTTTTGCATGAGATCGCCAATATGTGGGTTGCCTTGACGAGAGGATGTCACCAAGAATAGTGCTGCCCCGTAGCCTAAAACTGAGGGGTTGATGGGCTGCCCAAAAACACATGGGGCTGCCCACCCATCACACAAGGATTTCCCTGTATAGGACACCTTGGCAGGCTGAACAGACACCTGCAAGAGACCTCCCCTCTCCCTGCGTATATAGGCACCTACAAGAACTGCCTGATCTACATCCAGCCCCACGACATGATAAAAATGTCCAACAAATGGCCCTGCTGAGAATAGGTCATTTGGGAGCACCTCTAGAGCAGGGGAAGAATAGGGCCAGGCTGGGATAAAATATCCCAACCCTGCAAAAGGCCACAGCCATGGAAAACCCTGAGCTAGCATATAGCCATGGAAAACCTTGAGATAGCATGGCTAGACAATAACCCGACATGAGAAATCTACCTTACTCCGGCCAAGCACAGTCAGAAAACAGCCCCTACCACCTGTGGTGGCAGCATTCACCTATATGAAACCTGCAAGCTGAGAGCCAAGCACCATTGCTAACTTTGGAGGTCTAACATATACCCGAGTTCTAGATAATAACAGAAAGAACGTTGATGATAACGCTAAAACCTGTGTGTTTGTTAAACAACAATACCACTACAAAAGGCAAGAATACTCCAAAAGCGTCAATAATAGAAATCATCTGAGCTGGCAACAGCTATGAGCAAGAGCAATGGCACCCACCATATCCACGCACACTCTTCCTTGCCCTCCTTGCCAAAAGAGGAGTGTTCTTTAATAGCAATCCATGTGTCAGCTTCGGGTTATATACTCAAAACCATAGAGGCGCCAAAGCCATAAGAAGCTCTAAACCTTCTCGATTCCTCCATATTTCATTGAGTCCCAGCTTTTTGCACTTCAAAACATGCTTCTCCTCCAATGCCTTCCATCCAAGCTCTCCGAACACATGCTTTTTATGATCCCGACAAAGCAATTGCACCACCCTACCAAACATGTTTGAGTGAGATCGGGCCTTGTTAACTTGATGTGGGCCTCCTTCAAGGTGTGTGAGTGGCAAAATGAAATGATACAGCTCCAAGTCCCAAGTAGAGAGAGAGATAAGTCGTTCGAGAGAAGGCAGAGCCGGAAGAGAATGCTTTGGATTGGGGGATGTGTATGAAGACACGTTTTCCTGTAAATACTTTTTGTCGAGGCTCAATGCCACACATGTTGTTATATAGTGCACCTACACAGGAGTAAGACATCATTAGGCATGAACGCAAATCTACTCTTAGAACCTTTACACATAAGGCAACACCCACCAATGCATGTGAAAGATGGACAGGTGGGTCTTTACACACAGACCTTGCAGAACCCGGTAGCTTTTCAGCTAACATGCATCAGTCTAATGGTTGGTGCACACATGTTCATTGGTGGGGCAGCGAGTTCGACCATTTGGGCACGCCCGTTGAGTTTGGGCAGGGGTCTTGGCTGCACAAACGTTTGGGCAGCTCCTTTCTTGCGGAGTGAACCGCTGAATGCCAACTTGTGTCCACCTTAGCGCACGTCCCTGTAGCCCAATTTGGGCGCATGGTGTGTAAACCCCCTCGGATCGTCCAATGTAGATGTCTGCATGCAAAAGAAAAGAAGATAAGGTGATCTAAGATTTTGGTGTTACCACCAAACTTCAAACTGTGGCTCTGAATGTGCATTTCATAGGTACAAATTAGGTATACACAATTCACCTCAAATTTTTAAAATGTACTTCAAACGAAAGCTTTACATCATTCAATCAAACCCATTGATTCTAGCCCATTCTCAAGAAGCTTAACAAGGTAGCCTTGACTCGGTAGCATAAAACCCTGAGAAGCTCGAATTTTAGTAGCACTCGAGTAGCAAAGGATCTGCTTAACTTCCTTCCCATGCATAGACCTTGGGCTATGCATAAATCTGCTTACCAGCAATACCGTATACTGAACATCTGGCCTCATAATGCATACATAAATTAGGCAACCAATAGCCTACCAACAGAGAGTGACATCAAAGTAGTCTCTATCATCATGAAGACTCAGCTTTAAACCTATCTCCATAGGAGTAGCAATATGCTTGCAATCTTCAAGGCCACAACAATGTCTCAATGTATGTTGTCTGACACAAAGCAAACCTCCATCAACTTCCTTAGACTATATACCCAATTGGAAAGGAAAGACTTATTTTTTTCAAGAAAAAGATCCTTCTATTAGTTAATGAAACTGCCCATAGGGCTACAACCTCCTCTACAAGAGAGGACTACAATAATCATGATGGGGAGACTCTCCCAATGAAAAAACAACATATGTACAATCAGGCTAGATCAGGGGATGGGAGGAGGAAAGAGCCATAGGTGGACGGTAGTGCCATCTAAGCACACCCTGGACCATGGTGAAAAATGGCCCAGGACGCCAAAGTCGAAGGAAAGCCTCTCTGCGCTCCCGCATGCGGTCGGAATTGCCCTCGAGTCCCTCGAACTATCCTCTGAGAGTATGCACCAGCTCCAGCCAAAGATCCCGAACAGTCTCTGTGGTGGTACAGGGCGAGCCTCGAAGATGCCAAAGCAACAGGCCCGTCAGATGAACCAGAGTGTCAGGCCACTGACGAGCTCCCAACACACCTCTCTCTCACTGCACCACTCCTGTGGACTAAGCTCTGTGTGGCAGGCTGGAGTGTAGGTCGCCCCCCCTGCATCACTATCATTCTGCTGGTGGATGATAACTAAAACTGAAGTGCCAGGCCCGTGAGAGTGGACCAAGCAACTGCCCCCCAAGTGTACTGCCGAGCCGTGGAAAGAGCGGGCATCAACCGAAGAACACGAAGCCACACCTGCTGTGCCAAGAGACAATCCCAAAGACAGTGATGCTGACTCTCCACAACATGGTCACAAGCTGTGCATGCAGACGAGAGGCCACTATGCAACAACCAACTCCGAACTGTTGTAGCTCTATGTGCGACCAGCCACTGAAACAAAGCGACTCGCCTCGGCAGTCTGGAGTCCCACAACCTCTTCGAAAAAGCTGCCAAGAACTCAGTTGTAAGACCCTCCTCCTGCCAATGAGGTGCTGCAACAGGGCGAGCCTCTCTCTGTGCTGCCAGTATGTGACGTCCCAGTCGAACAGTGTACTGAAAGAAAGAGACACCTGGGTGGTCTGCAGAAGAGAAGGGATCCCTCCAGAGCCACTCTCCAGGATCCCACTGGACTCGTGCCAGTGGACAGCACTCCCAAGCCCACAGTCTCCAATGTCCGGTCGCAAGAGCAGCTGGGTCAGGATCGATGACACAAGTCCTCCCACAGATGCCCACCACTCGGATCCTCTGAAAACAGCACACTGCCACCTGGGGGGCCTCTACTGCAACTCGTTGTAAGCGTCCCTCACCCTATAGCTCAAAATACAGGGAGGGAACAATCTCTGAGCAAGCCTTAACAGAGATGAGAACATCCAATCGCGTGAAGGCTCCCATCCATCTAGGCGCTGCTGACTCGAGAGGCGTGAGCCACTCAGCTAGTACTGCCTCTGAGATGTCCTGGCACATACTCTGCACCCCTCTCATGCCATGTAGCTGAAAGCCCTGTAGCTCCTCTGACAAGCCTGAAAACTGTAACCAGTCACCTAAAGAGCGTGCTCGACCCGCTGCCATGGAACCCCTAGAAACATGAGGCCGACTACCAACCAAGTGACCTCTCTGAGTGCTAACCATGGGGTTTCAAACAAGGGGCTGTCGCTCGCAGGCGCTCCTCCGTGCAAGTAGGCTGACGTTGCTCCAGGCCTCGCCACAAGTGCTCCCGAGATCGAAGCAACCCCACAGCGAAACGATCCTCCAGTCTCCTGCTCAAATCAACTCTACGCATCTCTGTGAAGATCCATCTGGTCGAAGGTTGCCAGGGGCCTCCTGCTTGAGGCACCCTAGCACGAAGCCGCTGTAACAAGAACTCCTTCCAGGGCTCCTCACCCGGAAGAAGACTTCGAACGATGAACTTCCCAAGAAGGGCTCTGCTCTGCTGTGTTGGGTCTATGATTCCAAGCCCTCCCTGGGGACAAGGAAGAATGATGACCTGCCAAGCCACTTTGGCCCGGGCTGTCAGAGTGTCTCGCCCTGACCAAAGGAAATTCCTGATCGGCCGCTCTACCTGGCTGATACAAGAACTCGAGAAGATCCAGCAATATGTGATGTACCACATAGTAGCCAACAGCACCTGGTTGGCCACTACAACTCTGCCAGCCAAAGAAAGTCGTGCGGAGCTCCAATGTAACAACTTCCTCCTGTCTATCAGGAGGACGGGAGCAATCTGCTGCTTGGGAGACAAGTCCAAGCCAACCTGACAGCCCAAGTACCGAACTACAGTCCTTGAGGGAATCCACCTGAAACCCTCACCTGACATCCAGTCTCGCACAGGAGCACTACCAACCGAGAAAGCCACTATCTTTCTCCAGTTGATCAGTGCGCGAGATGCACAACAGAAGGTCTCAAGAGCCTGCTCACACCTATGAAGGTTGGCCTCCTGGCCGTCCAAAGTACAAGGCTGAGTCGTCAGCAAACTCAGTGTCCAGTAGCTCATCTCCCCGAATAGGGAGTGCTAAGCCCTGCAAACCATCCTGCTGCGACACCAAAAACCTGCTCATCGCCTCAGCATAGAACAGAAAGAGGAAGGGGGCAAGAGGGCAGCCCTGTCTGACTGAACGTGTGAGCATGAAACGATCACCTCTACCTCCTGACAAAAGTACCTGATTGTGTGCCCGTCTTTACAAAGTTGACACCCCTCTGATCCAAGCATCTAAGAAGCTCATCCTGCGTAGAGTGCCCTCTAGAAAGTCCCAGTCAACTTTGTCGTAGGCCTTCTCAAAATCAAGAAGAAGAATCACCAAATCCTCACCATGGGGCCACGCTAGGGCAGAAGCCTCCCAAAAAGTAAAGATGTTGTCAAGGATACTGCGCTCCTTGACAAAACCTGTCTGAGTCCCATGTATAAGGCTCTCTAGAAGTGATTGGATCCTCAAACTCAGAGCCTTGGCAAAAATTTTGTAGGCTGAGTTGAGGATGGTGATGGGGCGCCACTGTCGAATCTCATCCAAGGAGCCACCCTCCTTGGGAATGAGGTAGATCAGACCCTCACTCATGCTGTCAAGCATCTCTCCTGCGTGCAAGATGTACCGAAAAGCACTACAGAGATCTGGGCCAAGCAAGTCCCAGTACTCCAAGAAAAAACTACGAGCCAAGCCATCCTCACTTGGACAGCTACCACGGGGGAGTGCACTAAGAGCCCTGTGCAACTCCTCAAGCTGAAGTGACAACTCAAGCCTCTGACGCATCTCCTCAATCACAAGGCAAGGCATCTGTGCCCACACCTGCTCCCTGCATGCATCCTGACGCTCTGACTGAGGCTCTGCAGACAGTAACTCACAGTAAAAGTCAGTAGCAGCTACACGCATGTCCTCTGGCTCAGAAGCAACTGACCCGTCGGGCCTCCTCAACTGACTGACCTTGGCATGCGTATGCCGAGGTCTCACTGCCTCGAAGAAAGCACCAGTCACTCTGTCACCCATCTGTGTCCACTTAGATGCCTGTCGATGGAAAGCAAACTCATGGCGCCGCTCCTCTGTGCTAACAAGCTCCTGGCGAGCCTGCTGTAGCTGCTCCTCCAACCAAGGATTGTCTGGATGCTGCTCCTACAACCTCTGCAAGGAAGCAACGCCCTGTCTGAGATGCTGCTCCTCCTCTCTCAATGCAGCTAGGCGAGCCAGAGACTCCTGGAGAAAGAAACAACTAATCTGAGCTAGTCCTGAGGCCACTCTGTCAGCAGGAGAATCTTGCATGTCCAAGCTCTCTGTCCAGAGAGCCTCTACTCGCTCTCTGAGAGCAGAGTCCAGCAAGACCCTCACAGGGATGCGAAGCATCGTGCTCCCCCTCCTCTGTCTATCTACCACTGTGAGGATCACTGGTGCATGGTCCAAGAAGAAAGTCCCTGCCAGAATGCCAATTGTCCCACCCAAGTCACTGAAATGGGCACTAGTGTAGAAGCGATCTATTCGCAAAAGATTCACTCCTCCCACTCTGCGGTCCGAACGAGAGAAGGCCAAGCTGTCTCGGGGCCTCACAAAACTAGAGTGCTGCCACACATTCGAGACCCTCAGAGTCGTACAAAACCTCTCCCAAGCTGCCAGCTCAACTCCATGCACAGTAGCATGGCTACCACCAATCCTGTCAGAAGGGTTCTCCAACATGTTGAAGTCACCCCCTATGCACCAATGTTCTGTCTACGGCAGAGACTCAACAATCTGTGACCAAAACTCTGCTCGTGCACTCGCCACATTGGGCGCATATATGTTCAGGAAGCCCACAAGACAACCCTGAACCTGCATAGTGATCCACTGAACCCTGCCTGGCACAATAATCCCTCTGCCCACAATGGCCTGCTGCAAAGAATCCGCAATTGTCATACATACCCCACCCTGGATTCCTCCAGGTCCAAAAGCAGCTGACCAAAAAGTATCATATCGTCCACGAAAGAGCTGACCACAACGTCTAATGCGGCTCTCACACAGATGATGCTCATGTAGCATAAGGAGATCAATCTCTCCTCCCACAAGGCAACGCTAAAGCTCCTGACGCAATCGGCCCCATTGACGCTGAAACTGGGGCCCACCAAGCCCCTGCACGTTCCATGAGACGATCCTCATGGGGAGCGACAGAGAACAGATGTTGCCGCAGCAGTTAAACGTGCTATCTTCGAGGCTGGCTTGGATGGGGAGTAATCCGCATCCGAGCGTCCTCTACATAGGCGTGACTGCAACGAGTGTCTGGCCCAAGCCAAAGTAGAGCGAGCCGTACGTAAAGCAACCTCCTCTGTCCAGGAGTCCTCATGAATGTGTACATAGCATGGCAAGCACTACGTACCAGCAAAGAAGTGAACCACAATGTGTCTACATCCTGCTCTATCTAGAGGGGTCACCGCAAACTTGGCCAATGGCCACAAAGTCTGAAGCATGTCTGTAACTCCTAGGTCTCCCATGTGGTAAGAGAACTCTAGAACCTGTGTATGCAACCACTCCAACACTGAGCCGAGAGTCCACTCAGTCTGGACCCTGCCGCAAAGGGGAAAAGAGAAGCCAACCAATGAGTCCAAGGCCTCTATCCCCCTAGCTGCAAGGAACAGAACATGACCCCTGAAGCAGGTTGCCTCATGGTCTGCTAAGGAGTCGCCGAGAAAACGTGTAAAGTCGTAGTCAGAGAAGTCCCATCGGCGCCGAATGTCGAAGCTCGTCATACCACGAGGGACTGCTGCAAAGGGAGACGTCTGTACCTGTAGAGGGGGTCACAAGAAAGATTGTCCCTCTCTCGCCAAGCGACTCGTGGCAAAGGCGCTGCCAAGAGATCTCCTAGCAGCCAGAGATGGCCCTACCCCCTGGGTCAGCTGTGAAACTGGAGCGGGAGGGGGAGTGTAGGAGCAGGGGGAAGAGGGGGAGAAGAGGGGCGGGGGGGGGCGGCAAAGGTAGAGGGGCGAGGGGAAGAGGCGGCGGGAGCAGGAGGCGGGGGGGGGGGGAGGGCCGGGGGGGAGGATGATGAGGAGGGGGTGAACTTTGGAGGAGAAGGGGCTGTCGAGGGTGAAGCTGAGGTGGGGGCTGGAGCAGGGACCTCATCGGACATCCTGCTCAAGAGGATCGAAACGGTTCCCCATGGGAACCCACTGCTACTGGGTAGGCGCTTGAGGACCACTCTGAGTGCCAAGCTGTCGTTGTGGCCCCTACCGTCGTCGACCACGAACCTGCTGCCATCCCTCCTCCACTGAGGCCCCAGGCTCGGAGGGTGGCTCTGCATGTGTGCTCTGTGTCTCTGCCTGTGGGGCTACTGGCCAGCCCTTGCAGGCTGGGGCTAAGTCTGTGGTGTAGGTCGAGGCCTCCTCCGTGGACAGGCCTTCGCAAGATGGCCCATCTGTCGAAAAATGAAGCATTGGTTCGAGAGGCCCGAATACTCCACGGTCTGTCTAAACCAACCCCCACTCACCCAAGGCAGAAGAATGACCTTCGGGAGAGTGTGAATGTCCCTAACCAGAACGCGAACTGAGGGAATGCCGGCCGCCTTGGCAGCTACTGAGACTACCGTGCGAGGTGTCTCCAAGATAGTCCCAATCGCTAAGCCTATCCTAGACAAAAGTGGTAGGTACTCCCTCCGCAAACCAGGAAAGCAGACGAAGATCGGGATGTCTGCCTCCTCTACCAGAACATCTGAAGCAGGGTCAAAACCATGTCTCCACTGTCGAAAGTGGGCTCGAGGTGCTCGGATGGTCAATGGACTCATGGCGATGGCCTTGGACGCCATCTCGGGGGTCTCGACCTCGATCTGGTAGTAGCCTCGGCGACGAGGATCTGAACGTCCAAGATCTTGCCAACCTCTGCAAGAAGGCGGGCCTGGAGAAGATCACACATCTCTTCTCTCCTGGGTCTGGTGCCGAGAATCTTGCAGATGACAGAAGCCGCCTGCAGGCGCTCTACCTCTGCGGCTAGGCTCGCTTCCTCTGTCGGTGAAAGAGCAAGTCAAATGTTGGGCTCAACGGGGTCGGGCGAAGGGGCTTCAGTGGAGTCCCTCTGTGGCGGAGCTTGAGCCTCCATCTGTGTCCACTGCTATGGCGGAAAAAGAGTGGGTAAAGCAATTTCTCTGTAAAAGGACCCCGGCAAGCACTGTCAAAGAACCAGCACTACCAGAGGCAATCGCCAAAAAAAACTCGGCGTGAGAAAGGCAGAACGAAATGAGCCCAGGAGGGGGGGGGGAGGGTTTCAGTGAGCGAAGAGAGGTGGGGGAGGGCGGGACACGAAGCACAGCGGGTGTGGGAGAGGGAAGCGGGCGTGGGAGAGGGCAGCGAAAAGGGGGGCAGCGGGTGAAATGGCAGCGGGCAGGGGCAGCACAGTGGGGGCAGGTGACGCAGCGGGCAGCGGGGACTGAGGGCGGGCACAAGAGGGGAGCAGGCGACAGGGGGGGGGTAGCGCAAGGGGAGGGCGAGGGGCAGCGCGCGCAGCTGGGGTTGGGGGGTAGCAAGCGATGGCGAGCGGGGGCGACTGGTGCAGGTGCAAGGGGGGGAGCGGCAGCAGCAGCAGCAGCGAGCCAAGACCGCGAATTGGAAAGGAAAGACTTAAAACCACGTTTTGCTGAAAAACCAATATACTAAGATGCTTCACATAAGGAACATTAAAAGGGACTCATAGCCTGGCAATGCCCTTGCAAGGTGAAGCTTTTGACTTGCCAAAAAGCATCCCCTACGAAACCGATCTTTGTGTTATAGCAGCACACAGGAACAAGTCTCAGTTAACACCTTAGTTTAATGTTGACAGCACCAATCTCAAGCAAAGGGGGGATGTTTAAAAAAACTAAGAAAAAAGGTGGAAAGAACATGTGTTTTGAAAAAATTGACCTACTGGGATGGTCAATATATACACACAAATCACACAACAAGTGAGCATACAGGAGTGAAACCACTCTCATTTGGTGTCATGCCAAAAACACCAAATTGTCTAATAACCTTTCTTTTTCTGTAATTGAAACTATATGTGAGTTGTTGCAAAGCACAGAACACCATAAAGATTAACCAAGCCAGAAAAATTACCTTGGGGAGCATAAGAATGAAGCACAGCTATTTCACAAGGTGGCTTCCGGGAAGCAAGCATCGTAGCAAGGCTACAGTGTCATTTGTCCAACGGGCTATAGTTGGCCTTGCACTTTTTTTACTTTGTACTTTTTTGGGCTAGAGCCGGCAAGCCAGCAAGAAACTGCCTTTGCTTCGCATGCACGCAAACGAGTCAAAGACAAGTTATCTTGCGGACTTGCCGACAAGGGGAAAAGCGCCTCCATGCCGTATCGTGGCATGTCAACGGGGAATGGAAGCAAGTTTCCCCCTCGGGGGAGTAAAAAGTCTTTTCATGCCATGTTAGTCAGTCCATGTTCCCTTGTTAGTCACGCCACCCGAGGGTAACGTCGGGAAATCACCAAACGAATTCAGTGATGCTGAGAGAGGGGGACGAACCCTTGTAACTCACAGACCATGCTGAATCTTGCCCAGGTACTCCAGGATTTTCACTTGGTAGAAAAAGGCCCCCGTCCAGCGGATGTCCGGTAGGACTGCCATACCCAAAGTGGGCGTCGGCTCAAAGGAGGCATCCCGTTGGCCTTGCACTGGACAGGCAGTTACAGTTGGCCGTGGCTTCACACTGGGTGGACTCTCGCCTGGGCAGCTACACGTTGCAGACACAGGGAGTGGTGGTCTCCACCACCATAGTTCGGAGATAGGCACAACTAGACTGTCAGAGATATTTGTGTTAGCCGTTGGCTGCCCTATATGGTTGTATATATGCTCAGTTGGTCTAGTTGTCATATGTATCCTAGACATCTGAGTCATTGAGTCTAGAGTCTTCGGTTCAGTCTAGCACTTGAGCATCTGCACTCTCCCTGCACAGTTGGAGCCTCGACACCCCCATAGTACCTGTGAGGATGAGTGTGCTGCCAGCCAGAATCTGTACTATTTCATGAGTTAGTCGAGGTTCATTGAGTTTGGAGTCTACTGTTGTGTTTCCTATAGTGTTTTCATTCAGTTTGAGCCCGAGGTTTCTTGCACATTGCACTTAGGAGCACCCATAGTAGAGAGCACAACACACTTTCCCTGCTACAGGTGCTCTCATTTTTTGCACACCCGTTAAGACCTCAGCTGAAGTCTCACTTCGCTCAGCGTACATGGTCTGCTGGTCTAAATTGTTCTGGTCTAGCCTGGTCTAGTCCACCTTCACCTTCGTCCACCTTGCCCCACCTGGTCTAGTCTCTCGCCCTGGTCCAACTTGGTCTAGCTGATCTTTGCCTTCGTCTAGCTTGGTCTAGCTGGCATAGTCTCTCACCTTGGTCTAGTCTGCTGATCTAACTGGTTTGATTTAGTTTGGTAGAATCCACTTTGGCCTTCGTCCAACTTGGTATAGTTTGGTCTAGTCCACCCTCTCCCTCGTCCAGCTGTCCTAGTCTAGTCGAGTCTAGCTGGTTGGGTCTAGCCTGGTTGGAGTCGAGTTTAGTCCAGTGGGTCTAGATTGTCCAACAAGTGCAAGGGTCTTCTTGCCCTGAGGTTGGGTAGGTATGTTTCTACTGCATGACACATACAAGGCATCTAAAGATCGGCCAAGCCCCCTCTTTTGTACTACCATAGAGAGCATCAGCCTTTATTAACGAGTAGAAGTCCTCAACCCCTAATCCACTACCCTCTCTAGCATCTACCTCAACCAGCTCCTCGCCGCCCTTATCACCTCCCCCAATACACTTTCCACCAACTGTGCTACAACCGGCTCCTGAGCAGGCTCCAATGGAGGAGCTGACAAGCATTCTGACCAAGATGAACATAAACTTTCCGATTTTCAAAGGACTAGGTAGGCATCTTCTTTGTTTAGGCCACGAATTTTGTAGAGGGATACAAATCTCCTAGCATGGTCGTCTGCATTTATTATGGAGAGTGCTCTTTCTATCAACCTTGGATGGCTTAGTAGAAAAATGGTAGAGTCAGTTTGCAGAGAGCCATTTTACGAATTGGGCAACAGTAAGACAACAATTTTGTGAAGCTTTCATACCATGTGACTTTCAAGAGAAGGTGTTAGATGAGTCGGCAAACTTAGTGCTCCAACCTGATGAGACTTTTGTGCAACTCATGACAAGGACGAAGTCTCTGATTGTCGAGCTCCCCACCAACTAGGAGAATTCATTGTCAGAGGAGAAGGCTCTCCCCAAGACTTCTCAACAAAAGCTATGAGAGACTTTCTGACATGAAGCAACTCTGGAAGAGTTTGTACCTGCCGCTACTAGGATAGAGAGGGCAAGGAGGCTATTTAAAGAGGCCCCTCAGGTAGAGACCACTTCAATTCTCATGGAAAGTGCCTTTGATCCCTTGATTTCTTTATGCAAGTAACTTCGAGAAGAGGAGAGGTCCTCCCATCGACAAGAGAAGTCCCCACATCAAGAAGCTTGAGACCAGATCAAGACAAAGTTGGAAGAGCTTAGGGCTCAACAAGAGTCTAAGCCTGTGTCTTGGTGTTGCTCAGGTCACTCTTCAGGGCATCCTCCAAAAGAATGCCCGCTTCGGGCTTATTGCAACTTCTTGACAGCTTGCCTCACAAAGAGACACATCTTGTTGGTATATTGACTCACAGAGCCATTGAGCTAGGGAGAGCTAGACGCCCTCTTCTACAAGGGCAACCACAATATCGATAGAGGCTCCATTAGAGGATCGGGACTATTCTAGCACGACATGGGAGACGTCCAATACGTCTGTTTACAAGCGCAAACATTGATGATATTCTTCAGCGGCCAAAGCAGTACATCCTCGCACAGCACCCGATGTCAAACATCCTCGAGCACTGATGCTCATTTTAGCTTTTACCTTTTATTTTTACTTCATTTTATTTTGTACCCAAACATTATATTAGATCCACCAAGATTGTATCAATTTAGTCTCATAGGTCATTTGGCCTTTTGAAGATGTTTAATATAAGATTTCACTTCAATTCTCTCTGTCTCTCGCAAACACAGAGAGGACCTTTTGAAGAGGGGCACAATAAGAGAGATCCAGCGACAGCGGAAGGTCACAGATTTCTTTCAGTCACAGATAGAGAAGTTCGAGCAGCCCCCACACCATAACAACACCAGAGGTACCAAAGGCATACTGCTTGACTGGCGATAGAGTTGGGGCGGTCCCGTCGCCCACGGATGAGAGGGCCCTCTCGATATTGACGCAGACTGCACCAGAGGATCCATACCATACTGGCACGATATAGGAGCCGTCCCGGATACTGATGTATATGTATATGATGCCTCGACTGTAAGAGAGCTCCATTGTATCAGCCCACCCTTTGTCTTCCCTTTGTATCAGCTTTCACCCCACCCCTACCCAATATTTTCTTTTCAATTCTTTGTACTTTTTGTACCCAGACCTGGTATTAGATTCACCACATGTAACCTTTTGGTCTCATAGGTCATTTTGGCCTTTTGAAGACGTTAATATTACATTTCATTTTCATTTCTCATGGAGAAGCCTTTGGTCTCTATGATCTTGCGGCTCATTAGAGCTAAGGCTTCAATACCACATGCCATTATCCGAGCAGAGCTAGCTGCCCCCCAACTAGTGGTTGAGGTACTCACCAGATTTGTCTCCTTCATACACCGCATGTGGGAACTTCGCAGAGACAGATACGCCCGCCTTGCACTTGAGTCCTCTCGACAGTTAGCCATGCAGGGAGATACAGCATGCTGATATGGGGAGATGACATCTTGGTTTCAAGCGCACGGGTTCAGCATAGACAGATTGCCTCCCTTCCAATACTCACTAGATGCACCCTCTCTAACTCGTACACAGTCCGAGATCACCAGGCTCATCCCCCAAGACCTGACTCAACTAGACACCACGAAGACATGGATACAGCTAGCACAGGAGCTGGGCACGAAAATGGCTTTCTACAGAGAGCATCTTCTCCAGCTTACGGAGGACGGTTTTGTGACAAGGCCAGATACACGGACACCCACTTGTCTCATGGGATACGATGTGCTATTGGCCAGATACACACATCTTCACACCAGCTACGGATCGAGACTGGGAGATACAACGGAGTACCAGTAGAGGCCAGGACATGCCCCATGTGTGACATGGAGCCTGAGACAGGGTTGCACTACACATGCCACTGCCCCGTCTACTACGAGATACAAGGCTGCTTCCACTGCTTGTTCAGAGAGGGATTTGGACCACTCTCTAGAGTCATGCGGTACGAGGATCTGAGATGCTTGGGTTTGTTTTTGCTCGAGCTGCGCAGACACAGAGAGAGCCTGACGAGAGGACAAGCTAGGCAGTCTCAGAGACCGATCACGGACTTCTTTAGAGCAGACACTGGACACCCGGAGGAGCTACCACCACAGCAGAGTTTGTCGCCTTACACCAGAGGCACATTGATCGATCGAGCGACCGAGATGGGGAGATCTAGACGCCCACGAGTACGGAGGACTACACAGCATCGACGGAGGTTGCATCAGAGGATCCGGATCACTTTGGCCCGACATGCACGATGCCCAATCAGACTACTGACCATGGAGGAGATTGATGAGATCCGCCAGCGAGACCGATACTGGATCTCTTGTGATTTAGCTATCCCAGCTAGCTGCTTAGTTCACACCTGGCAGTTTAGGATTCCATAGCATTGTATTTTCATTTTGTCATTTTGTTACTTTTGTTACTCTGACTTTGTATCAGATCCACCACATTGTAACTTTTTTAGTCTCATAGATCACTTTGGCCTTTTGAAGACGTTAATATAACATTTCATTTCATTTCTCTCTCTCCGAAGACTACAGCAGAGGATTCAAGCCATACTTTCTCGACGTCCAGAGTACAGATGAGGATGGATCTCTACCATATCTCCCCCCCCCCCCCCCCCCCCCCCCCTCTCCCCTTCTCATTGTACTACACACTGTACTGGGAAACTTTTGTATTAGCTGGCACATCCATACAGTCCCAGCTTGTAGTAGTTGTGTTTTTGTTTCAGTTCTTTTTTATTCCGGACATGGTATCAGATTCACTATGTTGTATCAGCTTGGTCTCATAGGTCATTTTGGCCTTTTGAAGACGTTAATATATCATTTGATTTCATTTCTCTCTCTCTCTCTCTCTCTCTCTCTCTCTCTCTCTCTCTCTCTCTCTCTCTCTCTCTCTCTCTCTCTCTCTCTCTCTCTCTCTCTCGGGTCTCTTACTGTTTTTAGGGTTTCGTCACTTCTTTGCTGTTTTTTAGGGTTTTGAAATTGCTTTTACGCTGTTTTTAGGGTTTCGTCACTGTTTTTACTGTTTTTACTGTTTTGAAATTGTTTTTTAGCTGTTCTATAGGGTTTCGTCATTGTTTTTTGATGTTTCATAGGGTTTTGTCACCGTTGCTTGCTGTTTTTTAGGGTTTCTCCACTGTTTTTTACTGTTTTCTAGGGTTTCAAATCTGTGTTTTGATGTTTTTTAAGGTTTTACATTTCTTACTGGTTTTTTTTTTTTAGGTTTCTTGTATTCTTTTTGTTGTTTTAGACACTCTCTCTCTCTCTCTCTCTCTCTCTCTCTCTCTCTCTCTCTCATGGGAAGCATCGGAGAAGTGCCAACGGCTTCCCCCACGTGTAAGAAGACGCATCCCTCGCCGGCCGCCCACAAAGCCTCTCTCATGCGGACAGAGAAGAGGATGTCGGTAATAGAGAAGGAAATGAGAGAATGGAAAAACGAAGTGGAAGAGTGGAGGAAGGAGAGGAGCACTATTCTTCAAAGATGGACCGAAGAAAGAGATGGCATGTGTAGAAGGATCGCTTCGCTCGAGGAGAAAGTGGTCATCCAAGATTCCATCATCCGAAATCTACAAGCAAAAAGTGGGCAGCTCGAAGAAGGCGAAATTCAGCCATCCATGATGGAAGAATTGAATACCATGAGAGAAGAAATACAGGTTATCGAGGAAGGTGAGGAGAAGAATTCATGGGCCGCGGTCATCTCCGCAACACAAAAGAAAGTAGAGGAGGCCGAAAAATGGATTGAAGTTGCCAAGAAAGGGAAAGGTAAGAAAGCTCCTTGTACACCCACTCGTATTAACATGACCCCTCGAAGAGGAACAAAGGAGGATGCAGGCTCTACATGTGAGGGTAACCGGCCTCAAGGACATAAACAATATGGAAAAAGAGGTCACAAGCCTCACATCCATGATGGGGATGGACAAGCCTCCACACACAAAGGCATGGAGAGTGGGCAAGAAGAGTGATGGCCTCAAGGACATAAACAATGTGGAAAAAGAGGTCACAAGCCATGATGGGGATGGACAAGCCTCCACACACAAAGGCATGGCGAGTGGGCAAGAAGAATGATGGCCCGGGAGAATCTTTAAAAGGGAGAGCTCTCATTCTACGCTTCCCCTCCTTGGAAGAGAAGAAGGAATTCTTGAGAAAGAGGCCTACTCTCAAGAAGACAGGTATTTTCCTCCGTGATGATCTCACTCTCTCACAGCTTGCGCATATGAGAAAGGTAATGCCAGAGATTACGGCGGCAAGACTCAGTCGGGTCAGAGGCGATATTCTAGGAGCATGCCCTAGAATACTAGGTATGATGAGTGCACAGAGATGAGAGCCGTGCTTCATCTTCTTTTAGGAGTCATCACTTACAGACAATCTTGGATTGCTTCCCGACGCTTGGTGCGACAGAAGAAACGAGCTTAGTTGGCCCAGATGGAGCGAGACTTGTCTCCGTTGTTCTTGAGTAGAGACTCAGGAGAGGCATGGCGATTCTTTCATGATCACTCCCCTCCCCCAGTGATTACTTCTCCTGATGTGTGGGGCCAGTATGCCTCATTGTTATATACGATTCCTGGACAGGACCCCCTTCCAAATCCTACAGAGCCATGCCCACCTACCAGCACCTTCTTTACCACTGAGATGATAAAGAGAGCCATTGACACGATGAGGACCAACAGGGCATATGATCATGATGGTTTAATAGCAGAGCGCTTTACACATGCTAGAGATATGCTGGTAGAGGTTCTTGAAGTGTTGTTCAATCGTGCCGTGTGTGAGGGGTTACCTGAGTCTTGGAGGTTGTCCACTATTGTGCCTATCTTCAAAGCAGGTGATCCTACAGAGCCTGGGAATTACAGCACTATTATGGTTGGGCACACATTGGCACGGTTGTATGCATCCATTCTTGAGCAGCAGTTGAGTAATTGGGCAGAGGCTGAGGGTGTACGAGCAAAGGGCCAGGCCGGATTCAGGAGGGGTTTCTCCACTCTTGATCATATTCTGACACTCAGAGCCATGAGAAGGGCAGGTAACATGGGAGACAAATTTATTGTAGCTTTGTGGATTTCCGCAAAGCATTTGACATGGTACCGAGAGCTCGATTGATGTGCAAACTACAGGAGATGGGGATGCCCATAGTGTTGATTTGGGGGATTATGGCTCTATACAGATCAATGATGGGACATGTACGCACTCCGGAGGGGATATCTGATTTAGTTCACTCCACCATTGGGGTGAAACAGGGTTTCCCATTGTCTCCTACTCTATTTGATATGTATGCTGATGAGGTGTCTGATTACATTGACAGAGAGAGTGATAGAGGCGCCCAGCTGACAGGGACGTGGATCTCATTGTTATTATATGCTCATAATATTATGTTGATCTCTGACTCACCAGAGGGTATGCAGCGACAGTTGGATGCATTACACAGTTTTGCAGAGGATAGTGGATTGTCTGTAAACCTTGGTAAAACCAAGGTTATGGTGTTTAACACCACACAACAGTGGATCAGGAGATCAGCACCGAATTTCACATATGGTCAAGAGATTGTAGAGTATACAAATGCATACACTTACCTTGGGGTTGTCCTCACTAAGGAGAGCAGCAGAGGCTAGACTGACTAAAGCTTTTGCGCCCTTGGGAGGCTTGGAGAGGATGTGTTCGCAGGTTCAGTTCCAGGAACCTCAGACAAAGTTATGGCTCTATGATACTTTAGTAGCCTCAGCTATGTTGAATGGGGTGCAGATATGGGGACCTTCTGTAGGCCAGGATGGTTAAAAAAGTATGGAGAGGCCCTTGGTATCTATGATCTCTCGAGTGATCACAGCCAAGGCCTCCATACCCCACACTATCATTTGAGCAGAGCTAGCTGCCCCTCCTATGGAGATCGAGGCACTTACCAGATCAGTCTCCTTTGTGCATAGCTTGTGGGATACTACTAGAGACAGATATGCTAGACTGGCCTTGAGTCTTTCAAACAGTTAGCTCTTCAGGGGGACAATTCATGCTGGTATGCACAGATGACATCATGGTTTCAGAAATGTGGCTTCACCATGGATAGGCTGCCCCCTTTCCAGTACTCTCTTCAGGCACCCTTGATGTCTCTTACACGTGTGGAGATTACTAGACTCATTCGCCAGGACCTAGTCCAACTAGATACTAGGAGGACATGGATAAAGCCGCCACAGGTGTTGGGCACAAAGATTGGCTTTCTATAGAGAGCATCTTCTCCACCTCACACAAGATGGGTTTGTGATTCGACCCAGCTACATGGACACACACATGTCTCATGGTTTGCGGTGTGCCATTGGTCAGATACGCACATCCTCACATCAGCTGGAGATTGAGACTGGTAGATTCAAAGGGATACCAGCAGAGAGCAGGATATGCCGCTTATGTCAGTTAGAGCCAGAGACAAAGCCACATTAGATATGTCATTACACAGTGTAGTATGAGATACGGGGCCGTTTCCACTGCTTATTCAAAGAGGGTTTCGGTCCTTTCTCTAGGGTCATGAGTTATGAGGATCAGAGATGTCTTGGGCTATATCTACTTGAGTTACACAGATATAGAGACACTTTACTGGGGAGAGATAGAGAGAGACAGTCCCAGAGACAGATTACAGATTTCTTTTCACTAGAAATGGGACAATCAGAGGAGCAGCCATCACTGCAAAGCTCGGCCCACACTCATTCGACCACTACCGGCACTCTCATCGACCGAGCACTGGAGCTACGGAGATCCAGACGGCCACGATTGAGGAGAGGGGCTACACAGCATCGACGAAGACTGTAGCAGAGGATTCGAGCCATACTCTCTCAACATCCAGAGTGCAGATGAGGATGGAGTATCTTTGTTCTAGTTCTTTTGTACCCAGACATGGTATTACTTTCACCATTTTGTACACAGCATCGACAGAGACTGTAGCAGAGGATTCGAGCCATACTCTCTCAACATCCAGAGTGCAGATGAGGATGGAGTATCTTTGTTCTAGTTCTTTTGTACCCAGACATGGTATTACTTTCACCATTTTGTAACAGATTGGTCTCATAGGTCATTTTGGCCTTTTGAAGACGTCAATATAACATTTCATTTCTCTCTCTCTCGAGCTGGTAGCAGAGGTAAGTGATTTTGTGCTGAAGAAGAAGAATGGCGAGGAGAAGCAGGGGGTAAGGGGGTGGTGGAAACTTGAGAGGGAGCAGGAGAGGTAACACTGGGGGCTACATGCGTTGTAGGTTGCTAACGAGGACAGAAGGAATGGTTACGACCCACTGTCTGCCATGCAGCCTCAGTAGGAGTTGAAGCGGAGGGAGGAACATGGAGGGTCGAAGCTCGAGGAGCACCTGCGGGCTGCTGAGGTGCTCGAGTAGTAGTAGGAGGAACCGGTTGTTGACGCTGACCACGTGGCTGAGCATGAGTGCCACGAGCCGGCTGTTGTTGCCGCCGATGGCATGGCAGGGTGGGGCAATCTCGTACCAAGTGTCCCATCTCGTGACAACGTCAGCACTGTCCTGGGCGGCCAGTGACTACCATTCGGCAAGAGTAGTCTCGATCGCGCACAGCCACAGTAACTGTATCTGGTAATGAAGTATCCCCAAACACCATGACCTGAATGCGAGGTGGACCAGATGAGAAGATGCAGGATCCTGGAACTACTGTGCCAAAATGAGCAGCAATCATCTGAAGGAGATGCTCATCAATAAAATGGAGAGGCATATCCGGGAAGGAGAGCGTCAGAGGGAATCTAGGAATAAGGTGTCGACTGTCAAACTCCTCAGTAGTAAACTCGGGATACCACCTCGTCAAGTATATCATCCTGCCGATCAGAGAGTATCGGAGAGCGAGCCAGGAGAGTTGAGGCAATGGCGGGATCTGAAAGACGTACCATGAATATGCCCCTGCCAAGGAAGAATGTAAGCTCCGAGACCCGTCCCTGAGTAGTGCCCAATGCAGTCTGACACCAATCACGTATAGAAGAGCGAGGTGGAGACTGTCCAATCATCCGGCCAACCAAGGCATGCTGTGCCAAGTGTTGTATTTTGAAGTCAATGCGTGTCAACAGGTCGCCAGTACAGTCCACGCGACAGGCAAGTGGTGATGGAGCACCGTGTAGCACTCGAGACCGGCAAAGCCGCCATGAAGAATGGGCGAGACTAGCAAACGGGAAAAGCAAGACCCGAAATGAAGCTTGGACTCTTTCTCTCTCTCTCTCTCTCTTTCTCTCTTTCTCTTGCAGGCGGTAGGAAGATGCGCACAGTTAGGGTTTGGGACAGTTAGGGTTTTCGGACAATTACGGTTTTCGGGCTGCTAAGTATTGACTGATGTGCAGCAGAAACCCTAAAACAGCAGGCGAAACCCTAAAAATGCAAAAAACAGAGATTCGAAACCCTAAAAACAGCAGGCGAAACCCTAGGAACAACAGGGCGAAACCCTAAAAATGCAAAAAACAGAGATTCGAAACCCTAAAACAGCAGGCAAAACCTTAACAGTTCTCTCTCTCTCTCTCTCTCTCTCTCTCTCTCTCTCTCTCTCTCTCTCTCTCTCTCTCACACACACACACACAGGATTGGAAGATTTTGTATCAATTGTGAAAGATGACAAGTACAAACGTTATGTATGGCTGAAAATTATGACACCAAAAAGAGCACCAATTTTTGTAGCCGGTTGCTACATTCCTTATCATGATTCTCCCTTTTATACGTGCATGGATAGAGATCAACCATTTTTTGATTTAGAAGAGGACATTGCTTATTTCAAAGGCGAAGGTGATGTTATTGTATTTGGGGATATGAATGCTCGCACAAAAACATTACAACATGATACTCAACAATTTGATATGTCATATATTTCAAGTGAGTTGGAGCAAGTTCACTTGTATGATCGTACTTCAATGGATGAGAAAGAGCCGGATCATTATGGAGAGTTACTTTTAAACATGTGTAATAGCACGGGTATGCTTATTGCCAATGGTGTATCTTTGTGGAGTGGAACCAATAGATTTACATGTAGGAAACATAATGGGGATAGTGTGATTGACTATATGCTACTCTCCGAAGCCATCATGTATCGCATAAAGAGTTTTATGTTTGGCCAATGGATCCCGGAATCCGACTATTGGACCTTATGTATTGACCTTTCATGTGGAGAAGCAACTAAGCATGATAATCTCAACCAAAAGAAAGAGAAATTATCACTTTGTATGGATTTCAAACGGGCACCAATGTACATTGAAATGGTTGAAGCAAAAGTTATGGATAACAAAGCTTCAATATGACGCACTATTGGAAACTAAATGGGAAGCTTTCAAGAAAGTTATTTGCTCTTGTGCCGAAGAATACTTTACCATAAAGCATCTCCATGATATCAACAAAGATAGATCACGCAAAAGGTGGTTAAATAAAGAATGTCAAGATGCTCGAAAGTCCTTGATAAAGCTTGATGCAACTATGGACAAAGATAACTATCAAAGTCATTTGCATACATACAAGGCATTGATTCAAAAGAAGAGAAGAAGATGGGAAGTAAAGCAAGAACTTTTTCCAAGTCCAAGAAAAGGTATATGCATGTGGAAGATTTCGGAGAAACTTGAGAGGCAAGCGGGTTGAGAATTTTAGTAACTTGAGTCTTGTGGATATGTGCACACATTGTAAGTAATTATATGAGCAAGCAAATGCTGAAAAAATGTCATTTTATGGTTCACTCTCATGTATGCCCCCTTTTTTACTATTGAGGATGTATACGGTGGGCTTGAAAAGTTGGCCACTCGCAAAGCGGGAGATCTTCAAGGTATCAGGCCGGAGATGATTTTACCCATGAGTGGATGTGTGATATGTTCAACCTTGCAGCTCAACATGGTATGCCTTATGATTGGAGTACTAATTGGGTTAAGCCTTTGCATAAAGGATGGGATGTAAAGAATGTAAACAACTACCAGACTATAATGATTGGGTCTCTTATGGCAAAGTTGTTTGGATGCATAATGGAGATGAAATTGAGTGATTGGATTGAAGAGAATCACAAGCGTGCAAAAGGACAAGCAGGTTTTCGTCGATCCCATAGCACCATTGATCATCTTGTCACTCTTCGTGTTCTCATGGAGGAAAGTCGGTTGTTAGGTGCAGCGGAATGAATGTTTGCGCTTTGCTCAAGATAAGTGCTCCGAACTGTGCTCAAGGTTCCTTTTCGTTCTTATGGAAGGTAGAGCCTTCCATTCTTAATGATGGAAATGCTATGATCACAAACAAAGTGAATGGACACTGTGCGTGCAAGTGTATGAGACTGAGAGATAGAGAGAGAACAGAGATACGACACCAGAGACGTTGTAAAACCCTCTCCGAAGGCCCCACTCTCGTCGGCGAGAGTGGTCTACTTATCATTGCACAATCTGGTACAAATGGTATGCATGGGACTGATGCAAGTCAAGGCTATGTCGACAATGACAACGGCGATGACGAAGTCGACACTAGGGCTGAAATTTGCAATCTTTCTACTGCTATCCGAAAACGCTATGGGCTGAAATCTGCAAATCTTCTATCTGCTGAATTCTGACTCTATGTCCATGATGACGATGCGACGACGACGTGCTGAAAACTTAAAAACCTTGTGGAAACTGACCGTGCGGCGAGAAACTGCTGCGGGAAGGTGAGGTCTGCGAGGTTAGGGACTTGATCTGCGGGTACTAACTGCTGAAAACTGAAAACGCTGATGGTTCTTGACTTTTCGTCACGGTAAAGGTGCAAAACGCCGGGGCTGATCTGCAACCAAAAACGCTAGGGCTGAATTTTGGTCCTTCTATCGCCGGGATTCTGCAAATGCAAAAACGATAAGCTGATCTGCTGTGTCTAACTGTTGTCGGGTTGATCTGCCATGCAAAACGCTGGGGCTGATCTACAATGGAGAAACGACAGGCTATCCTTGGTTGAAAACGCTAAGTCTCCTGCCCGGGGGGGTTCTGCTGAGAAGTTGTCTGTTGAGCGTGGAGCTCCTACTGCCTCTTTTGCCATTTAGTGCTAACTTTGGTTTGCATATATACAAACTTAGCAAAATTGCCCTACCTACTTTTGTTGGGAAGTCACTTAAATTAATAAGTGAAAAATGTCAAAAATAGGGACAATAGGCTAAATGCACTGGAACATTTCCCTGATGGATTATGATGGGAATGCTGATGATCATGCTGTGTGCAACCAGAGGATATGCATCTACACCAAGTGATTGGACATGCACGGTCTACGAACAGACTCACAAAAGTGCCATATCACTTCCTATTCTAAACTGACTAGACTGACTGAACCCTGATCATGCTGTAGCTTGTCCACGGACACATAGGACTGGATGTGTCACGTGACATCGGTTGAAAGGCAAGCAATTGTATTATTGTTTTGTGGACTTTAAGAAAGCCTTTGATATGATTCCACATAACAATTTGTGGAGAAGGATGGAAGAGCTCCAAGTGCCAAGTGAGTTTCTTCTTGCAGTTTCTCGAATCTATGAGAAGGTGATTTGTCAATTGCGCATGTGAAGAGAAATTTGAGAAATTTTTGTAACCGCTATTGGGGTTAAAAAAGGATGTCCGGTGTCACCAACTCTGTTTGGTCTATGCATCGATCAATTGAAACAAAAGGTACTTCACTTTATGCAAGAAGAAGGCATTGAAGAGGACTATTTGCAATGCGGTAATCATGCTTTTGTTGTATGCGGATGATGTAGTGCTTCTAGCACACACTTTAGAAGATGCACAAAAGCTTATGGTTGTCCTTGAGACCTTTTGCTTGCATAGTGGGCTGATTGTGAATGAATCCAAAACAAAGATCATGCTTGTGAAAACCAACCATAAGGAGAAGCCATGCATTGTGTACAACAATGAGACACTTGAAGTTGTTGAGAGCTTTAAGTATCTTGGCCTTGAGGTTCCGTCCAATCATAAGTGGCATGAATGTGCTATGTGTCGTTTGGAAGCGGGAAAGAGAGCATATTATGCATTTGAGAACATGTGTAATGCGGAAAACATCAAGTGTTGGGTTCTCAAGAAGTATCTTTTTGATGCATTGATGACACCACAGCTTCTTTATGGAGTTGAAGTGTGGGACAGGAGCATCTCAAAGTCTACTTGGAAAGAGTTGGAGAATGTCCGAAAGCATTTTCTTACAAACTTTCTCCAAGTTAAGACACAAACACCATATATGCTACTACTTCTTGAGTCGGGATCTCTTCCAATTGAGGTTATGGGCATGGAAAGGGTTGTGAAATACATGATAAAGATGCGTCAAAACCCCTCACATCGACTTCCTACAATTGCATGGGAAGCAAGCAAAAAAGTTGAAAAGATGCATAAAAGCAAGATCTTGAGCACGGGATGGATGCAAGACATAAGAAGTGGTTTGGGAGATGGGATGCATTACACTTGCTACATGATGCTTCAATTGACTCCCAAGTAAATGAATCTTTTCTACAACACCAATGTATTACGACTTGGGAGAAATCCAATGGGTCACGCTCCGTACATTACACCACCCATATTGCCCCCAACTACAAAAATCCATGTTCTTCGCTGAAAGAGGAAACTGTACTCACACTTACATGCATGAGCCTATCTCCTTGTCGACGATATGCAATATCGCAGCCATTCGGCTTAGCTCCCATTTCCTTCGATGCAAGACAAGTCGTCGGGGCAATGGAGAAGAGTCAAATCGACTGTGCACATTATGCTAACTGCAAGTTCGAGAGTCTTGAGGACCACACACTACTAGAGTCTCAGCTTTTGGTCATATCCGAACTTGCTTCTCTCACATTTTCAACCATGACTTAGACCTACACACTTTCCTCTCCCAGCCAAAGTGTGGTCTCTCCATTACAACTCTCATCACCACAATTTTGGAGCATCGAGAGTCACTCTTCAGCCATACACATACTACATCACATGTAACTTTGGTCCCATAGGTCATATTTGACCTCCGAGGACGATAATAAAATCTCTCTCTCTCTCTCTCTCTCTCTCTCTCTCTCTCTCTCTCTCTCTCTCTCTCTCTCTCTCTCTCTCTCTCTCTCTCTCTACATCCAGAGTACAAATGAGGATGGATTCTAGTAGTAGTATCTTTGTTCTAGTTCTTTTGTACCCAGATATTGTATTAGATTCACCATTTTGTAACAAATTGGTCTCATAGGTCATTTTGGCCTTTTGAAGACGTTAATATAACATTTCATTTCATTTCTCTCTTGGGATAGTTTCCTACGACGTCTTCTTCTTCTTCTTCTTCTTCTTCTTCTTCTTCTTCTTCTTCTCTCTCTCTCTCTCTCTCTCTCTCTCTCTCTCTCTCTCTCTCTCTCTCTCTCTCTCTCTCTCTCTCTCTATTTTTTTATTTTTTTTTTTGGAAAAATCAGGGCTGTATATTACGGAGTACAATATAATCCCCAGCGGATGCCAAAAAAGGGCCTATCATGTGGGGTGTACAAGCTGAATGTAAGGGTGATAGTCACTATAGTGACAACTCTACTAGAACAATCTCATGGTGGTCTATATGATGAGTGGAGGAGAAACCACTGAGGAGGTGCATAATGCCATGTAATCTGTCCACCTGTAAGTGTGAAGAAGAGTGGAGATTGAGCCCAACGCCGAAGGAAGTCAAATCGACGAGCCTCGGCTGCTCTAGATGTACCCGAGGAAGAATCCCACTGCCAAATGAGGGTGTGAATGATGTCCAGCCAAATGGCAGTGAGGGTATCCGGAAGGAGCTGTGAAGCCGCACTAAGAATGTGAAGACAACGATTCTCTCCAAACATTCCATAGTGCAATGCTAGTGATAACTAAGAAGATTTCATCACGCGTCTGAGGATCCCCCTGCCAAGCAATCTGTGGTAACATAGCCAAAGTCCCTCGCCGATAACCCGTGGAGGTAAGCATAAGAGCTGGATCTGTGTCTGAGCCCTCGTAGAAAAGATGCGGTCCGGGCATTGGCATCAACCAGGAGACAGATCCCCAAGTGAGAAATCCATGCTGAACACCAGCTCTGCTAAGTAAAGAGCAAACTGCTAGCCACACTACATGAGAAGACGAGCATGACCAAAGACAGTGTGCAGGTGACTCAGCGAGTCGCAAAGGACAGCGAGTACATAACGGATCATGACCCATAGAAGCTAGCCAAGTCCCAACTGGAAGTCCTGCATGTGCAATCATCCACATGAAAAAGGAAATACGACGAGCCACATGTAAATCCCAGATGGCTGACCAAAACTGTTGTAGATAGGCATGGGAGAGACTTGAATGTAACCAGAAACACATACGAGTGGGCTGCTCTGTGTGCTGTCTCATCAATGCGAATCTTCCAATTCTAACAGTGTACTCAAAGAATGATACATGTGCACCGGTGAGGTTAGGATGAGGCCAATGCCACTCTCCTAGGTCCCAATAAAGCTGAGATAGGGCACGACCCTCCCACACCCAAAGCCTCCAAAGTGCAGCATCAGCGAAAGCGAAACGGGGGTCAACACAACGATGCCTCCCGCGAGAGCCAACTACTCGTATGGCCTCCCATCGAGCACCGCTGTAGAGAAGGTGCGGAGAGGAGGGAGTATATGTCAATCGAGCATGCATCCCCGGAGAGTAGTCAGTCTCAACTGTGAACAGCATGGTGTCAAAACGAACTAATAAGAGAGTGCTCTGAGCAAAGAGGCCTTCCCAGCCACAATGTGGAGGCATCTTAACCGTGTCTCGCATGACTGCGTCCCAATGTGAAGGGATGGCGGAGTCAATCTCAAGCAGTCTATCTGTTACCCCGCGACCAATGTCATAATGTTCCGCCACCAAATCTGCATCCATCGTACGTGTCTCATGAAACAACCGCATAGAGGCAGCAGGGCCAGTGTCCCAAGCAGCCCAATCAATGTGGGTCCTCTCTCCAAGCTGACGGGGTGGATTAACTGAAGAATCAAGAACTGCATCATTCCAAATGAGAGGTTGGCGTTCAATCTCTTCACGGCATGAGGGAGGTGAGCGTATGATAGCTCGCCGCATGGATACCCAAATCTGAAGGAGTGAGCGGATGAAGGGTGAGAGAGTGCTGGTGCACAAGGGGGCATCCGTAAAGAGAAAACGAAACCCTGTTTCCAAGTATGGCCATCTCTAGTGCCGAGGCGTGGAGTCGCTGTGGAAAGAGCGGCCTGAAGAAGCATCTTCCAAGGTTCTTGCCCGGGAAAGAGACCCCGAACAATAATCTCTCTCTCTCTCTCTCTCTCTCTCTCTCTCTCTCTCTCTCTCTCACACACACACACACAAAGGATTAGAAACATTCTAGCCAGACACCTAGAATGCTCCTAAGAAGTTTATTTAATACTTTGTATTTAGTTTTTCACATTTATTTCCACACTTTCACACTTAGTACTTTAGTACTAAGGTACCCAGACATTGTAACAGATTCACCACTTTTGTATCAGTTTGGTCTCATAGGTCATTCTGGCCTTTTGAAGACGTTAATATAACATTTCATTTCACATAGGATATGCCAACTATGCGGTAGAGAGCCAGAGACAGAGCTACACTACATATGCCACTACACTGTGTATTATGAGATACGAGGGCGCTTCCATTGCTTATTCAGGGAGGGTTTTGGACCCCTAGATAGAGTCATGAGGTATAAGGATCAGAGATGCCTTGGCTTATATCTACTTGAGCTACACCGACATAGAGATAGTCTGCTGAGGAGACATGGAGTACGACAGTCACAGAGACAGATCACAGACTTCTTTGGATCGAGGGAGCCAGGAGACCAACCACCAGCACAGGGTTGTACCCGCATTCATACCAGAGGCACCCTCATTGACAGGGCGACTGAGCTCGGGAGATCGAGACGACCACGACCGAGACACAGGAGCACACTCCATCGACGGAGACTCCAACAGAGGATCAGAGGCATTCTTGCACGACACCCAGATTGTCATTGAGGGCCTATTCTACATTCTCACATTTCACACTTCATTTTCAGATTTCATTTTTACATTCGGTACTTTTTGTACTTGTACTTCAGAAATTGTATTAGATTCACCACTTTGTATCTGATGGTCTCATAGGTCATTTTGGCCTTTTGAAGACGTTAATATATCATTTCATTTTCTCTCTGTGCATACCCAATACACTTTTACTTCGGAGACTGACTCTATCTACATGGATAGAATTTACAAACACCTGGCCATAGAGGAGCTACAACGCCCGTTAGAACAGCTTACCCAAAATATTGACAAGACTTTACATGATGCGGCAGTAGAGGCATACCCACACCCCCAACCCAAGCATAGACAACATCCGAGAGTATGCCCCAGAACAATTGGTATGATGAGGAGTATAGAGAGACGAGAGCCACACTTCAGAGAGGGGTGCTCCTAGGAGCCATTACTCATAGACAATCACAGATAGTACGCCTAGTGCAACGGAAGAAGAGGACTTATCTTGCTCGGTTAGAGGAGGAGTTGTACAAGCCATTTCTGAGCCAGGACTCGGGCAAGGCATGGAGATTTTTTCATGAGCGTTCCCCCCCATCGGCTATTACATCAACCAAGATTTAGGACGCATATGCAACATCTCTTTACACAATTCTAGGGCAACACTCTCTACCCCACCCTCCGGATCCATGCCTACAGACATGCACTTTCTTTATCGATGAGATGGTAAAGAAAGCCATTGGCAGGATGAGGACATGGAGAGCATATGATCATGATGGATTGATAGCGGAGCCCCTTTATACATGCTAGAGATATGCTTGCAGTGCTTCTTGCAATAATGTTCAGCCGAGCCATGTGTGAAGGTTTTCCGGATGCTTGTAGCATATCTAATATTGTGCCTATCTTCAAGGAAGGAGACCCCATGACACCAGGAAATTACTGTACTATCATGCTTGGGCACATGTTAGTCAGATTGTATACATACATTCTTGAACAGCAGCTAAGTAGACGGGCAGAATGAGCAGGCGTTTGGGCATCAAGCCAAGCAGGTTTCAAGAGGACTCTTGATCATAAATTGACACTAACAACTATTACTGAGGAAAGCAGATCACATGGTAGGAGGATTTATTGTACCTTTGTGATTTTTGCAAAGCATTTGATACGGTTCCCAGAGCTCGACTGATGATGGGAGTACCCCCAGACCTCGACTGAAGATGGGAGTACCCACAGAGCTGATGTGGGGAGTGATGGCTTTATACAAGACAATCGTGGGCAGGTTCGTAGTACGTACTTGTGAGGGGTTATCGAAGTATATTCACTCCACCGTTGGAGCGAAACACGTATGCCCACTCTTCCCTACATTGTTTAGTTTGTATGTAGATGAGGTTTCACATTACATTGAGAAGGGAGGCAACACAGGAGTAGAGCTAGCAGGGACATGGATTTCATTACTATTATATGCAAATGATATTGTGTTGGTCTCAGATTCGCCCAAGGGGATGCAACGACACGTGGATGTATTGCACAGTTTTGCTAGCGATGTTGGGTTTCCAAGCCCTTGTTCGATTAAACCCGTAGGAACATGCTCTTATGGCATGTAGACAAGGTCAGTCTAGTGGAGTCTTGCATGGCAAGTTTTTCACTTATAAATATGTAAAGGCTTTTCACAAATGAATATAGTGTGTGTTCTATTTTACATTGCATGGACTTCTGCTCTCTCTCTTCTTCTTCTTCTTCTTCTTCTCTCTCTCTCTCTCTCTCTCTCTCTCTCTCTCTCTCTCTCTCTCTCTCTCTCTCTCTCTCTCTTCCTCTTCGGCGTATAGTACATCGCAAGAAAAGGGCATTTTTAGCCAAACTAGAGAAGAATTTATATCAGCTCTTCTTGAGTCAGGACTCACATGAGGCCTGGCGTTTATTTCACGAGCACTCATCGCCTCCAACAATTACTTCTCCTGAGATTTGGGGTCAATATGTAACATCATTATATATGGTATCTGGACAGCCTCCATTACCAGATCCGCTAGAGCCATGCCCTGCTACTAGTACTTTCTTTACTACAGAAATGGTGGAAAAAGCCATTGATAAGATGAAGACAAGAAGAGCATATGATCATGAGGGTTTAGTAGCAGAACATCTGATCCATGCAAGGGATCTACTTTCAGAAGTCCTTGCTCGTCTGTTTAATCGGGTCATGTGTGAAGGATTACCTCAATCTTGGAAATTATCTACTATCGTACCTATTTTCAAGTCAGGGGATCCTATGATACCCGGGAACTACCGTACCATTATGGTGGGTCACACATTGACCCGACTGTACGCATCCATTCTGGAACAAACATTGAGTAGATGGGCAGAGAATGAGGGCATAAGGGCAACAGGACAAGCTGGATTCAAGAGGGGTTATTCCACTTTAGATCATATTCTTATGCTCAGAGCCATTATTGAGGAAGGAAGAGCAAGCGGGAGAAGGATGTATTGTTGCTTTGTGGATTTTCGGAAAGCTTTTGATACAGTACCAAGGGCCAGATTGATGCGCAAAATGCAAGAGTTAGGGGTCCCCAAAGAGATTATCTGGGGGATCATGGCCTTATACGAGTCAGTAACTAGTTATGTACGTACTCCAGAAGGGGATTCCGACATTGTTCATTCCACCGTTGGAGTAAAGCACGGATGCCCATTGTCCACTACTTTATTTGGTATGTATATAGATGAGGTATCAGATTACATTGATAGAGAGGGTGACAGAGGTGCTCAACTTGCAGGGTCATGGATCCCTTTGTTGTTGTATGCAGATGATATTGTATTGATAGCAGAGTCACCAGATGGAATGCAGAGGCAGTTAGATGCATTACATAAATTCGCGGAGAACGGCGGACTGTCTGTAAATTTGGGTAAAACCAAAGTTATGGTGTTTAACACCACACGCAGTGGGTTAGGAGATCGGCACCTACATTTGCATATGGCCAGGATACAGTAGAGTACACAGATGCATACACATACCTTGGTGTGGTATTTACAGGACCGAAGTTTACTCTTAAGAAAGCAACAGATGCTAGATTGTGCAGAGCCTCTGCGGCCTTGGGAGGGTTGGAGAGGATGTGTTCACAAGTGCAGTTTCAGGAACCACGAACAAAACTTTGGCTCTTTGATATTGTGGTGGCTTCGGCTGTGCTTTATGGGGTCCAGATTTGGGGACCATCCGTGGATCAGGATAATTGGAAGTCAATGGAGAGATCGTTGGTATCTATGATTTCCCGAATGATTAGAGCCAAGGCCTCCGTACCACACACGATTACCCGAGCGGAACTAGCTGCCCCTCCGATAGAAATTGAAGCTCTTACCAGATCAGTGTCTTTTATACATGTTTGTGGGATACAAATAATTGCCGATATAATAGATTGGCTCTCGAATCCTCTCGACAGTTAGCAATGAAAGGAGATACATCATGCTGGTATGCGCAACTGTCCTCGTGGTTTCAGAGACACGGGTTCAGTATGGAAAGATTACCCCCCTTCCAATACTCTCTTGAGGCCCCATCACTGGCAATCACACGAACGGAGATTAATAAAATCATCCCGCCAGGATCTTATACAGTTGGACACTAAGAGGCCATGGGTAGACCCTACACAAGAATTGGGCACGAAGATGGCCGACTACAAAGAAAACTTCCTACATCTATCTGAAGATGGTTTTGTGATTCGCCCGAGCTACATAAATACCCACCTGTCTCATGGTTTGAGATGTGCTATTGGTCAGACTCGTACATCCTCACACCAGCTGGAAATTGAATTTGGCAGATTTAGGGGAATCCCACCTAAGAGTAGAATTTGCAAGTTATGCGGAACGGAGCTGGAGACAGAATTACCCTACATATGCCACTGCACCGTATACTATGAGATACGTGGGCGTCACCATTGCCTATTTAAAGAAGGCTTTGGACCTCTAGATAGAGTCATGCAATACCAAGATCAAAGGTGCTTGTCTGTCCTGTGAAGAGGAACACTCTTCCATAATGCACTCTGTGTCTTTACCCAAAACAACCGAGGCTCACTTCTTGAGGAAAAAGTGATTGATATCCCATCGATGGAACCATGAAACTGGCCCGTAGGGCGGTAGGCGTTGGCTTTCACCCGA
Source organism: Adiantum capillus-veneris (assembly GCF_014529385.1). Classification (NCBI taxonomy): domain Eukaryota; kingdom Viridiplantae; phylum Streptophyta; class Polypodiopsida; order Polypodiales; family Pteridaceae; genus Adiantum; species Adiantum capillus-veneris. The sequence continues at coordinate 150,853,909 of NC_140938.1, forward strand.
AATTCTTTACTTTAGACACACACACAGAGCACTTTGCAAAGAGAACCTATGACGAGAATTAACACTTAATCGCACACATGGCTCGGAAGCTAGAATGCTCCGAGCAGACGCCGACAACCTGTAGGCCCCAAAATTGGCGCCCCTTTCGGTATTTCTTTATACTTTGAGAGGGTAAATTTACAAAGTAGAGTCCTGGGAATCCTTTACCTGTATCCAGCTAGATACCACATGATTTGGCCAAATTTCGGCAGCATAACAACCCCAAAACTTGCGCGAAACCAATTCCCCTGCTGGAACTCACTTCCACTGGCATAAACCCTCTGATTCCTGCCAAAAAACAGTAAATTCAGCACGCTGTATTTACTGGTTTTTTGCCCTGTTTTCAGCCCCAAACAGTCCCCTAACTGTCCTCTGCCAATGGGGCACTATTCCCAATGGTTCTGGCATCCTTATGGCTGAAAAACAGTCAATTTACAGCGCATACACAGCGCTGAAAACGCACCTGTATGGTGAGGTTATGACCCTCACCGGTGTCTGCTTTGGAGTAGCAGTTAGCTACCCCTGTTCCTGCTCAAGGAGGCTCTTGCCTCAGCACAAAAGCATGAAACCACACAGCTGTACATCAGTCAAATGAAGAGCCCTCTTGTGGGGCATCACATAACTGCACGTAGGGGAGAGAGAGAGCAGTGTGTAGCGTGCAGAGCATCACTCCTAGCACCACACTGTACATGAGAGGGAAAGAAAGCACTCCATAGCTCTTTACCTGTGACAGGCTCTCAATGAAGCATCCCCCCCGCATAAATCGAGCGCCCTCTCTTCTACCCTTGACCTGTAATGCATCTATGAACAAATAGATGCAAAAAGGAGAAGATTTCCATGGCTGCCAAAACCTGCGTATCGCTGAAAACGCAGCAAAACAGCCCTGTAAACACGCATCTGATGTCTTCCAATGCTGAAAATGAGCTCCTTGGACCTAGGCAAAGTCATGGGAAGCTCAAAAATGGAGAGAAATGGCTGAAAATCAAAGTTAACCACCTCCAAAACTGCTCCCAAAAGTCAGTTACGGGTTCTGTTCTCCCAGACTTGGTAAATTGACCAAAAAGTGCCACTTGGCACTCATACATGCAATTTCCCCGCATTGGGCTTCCTGCTTAAAAATCTCTCAACTGATGCATCAGTTGACTTTGCAGCAAAGTAATAAAATGTTCCCTTGATCATACCGAAGGTAATAACGCGAACAAATTTCACGGCCCAAAATAGCAATTCCCTAATTTTTAGGAGATGCTTCCGTCGGGCTCCCGCTGGTCTTCTGACCATCTATCCTCATTGGGACCGCATCCAAAAGTGCAATATGACCCAACTGTCGGATACTTTCTGTTGGTGATCCCACCTTGACTTTATGCCTTTATTGAGTTCACTTCCTAGTATCCACCAACTTGCTAAGTGCGACGGGGAGACCTACATGATCTTGCTCTGAGCCTAGACATCCTCTTACTTTACGAATTCCAGTGCCGACCAACTTCCTGTCTACGGGTGAAACTACCGTTCACATTGGCCATACAATGTCCGACCATTTGCAACTTCAAAAAGAGGGTCTTGAAAATTAAACAAAAATCATTGGAAAGAAACCAACAACTAAGGTTAGCAGTTGCCACGTCCTCGTGACACCCCCCTTTCTCTACATGATGCTCCAAGCTGTCATGGCTCCTCCATGCTATCACCCTCCTTAGCTTCAAGCCCTTCAAGTGGTATCAGAGCCCAGGCGGGCATATCAAAACGCGGCGTAGAAGGTGGACGCCATCGGCAAGCTTAGGCCAATCCAAGAGGTTAGGGGGCATTCTAAAACGCCTTGCACGTGGTGCAGCAGAGAAGCATATCAAAACGCAGTCTCAAGTGGACATTGAGGTAACGTCCATAGGTGGTGCTCTCTCTATTGCAGAGCGTTTTGAAACATTGTAAGCAAGAACAGTTTTTCAAGCGTTTTAAAACGTTGTTTGATAGTTACTATCGACAGTAATTGTTGTAGCGGGCTAGGCTAAACGACAAGCAACATCTCAAAACGCTGCTACCTTTGGCATTTTTGCAAGGCGTTCAAAACGCTGTCTTCAGGAGTGTCACCACAAAAGCATCTCAAAGCGCCTATAAATAGTGCACGCGAGCAAGGTAACTGGCAAACAATTTTGTACTGCATTTCAAAAGGCTGCGTATATTGGTAGTTTGTGGATAAGCTTAATGGCATCCAACGGTTGGAAATTCACAAGCTCTTGCAGGACGTCAAAGCAATCCTACAGTGTGGAGGATCTTTTGAAAGCGTTTGATACAACTAGAAAAAACCAATGCATTGATTATCAAAATTTGGATAATGGTTTGGATTTTGTGCATCCTAATATGCAGGTTGAGGCTTTTTCAACCGACTGCAGGTGATATCTTGAACGGCCATGATGTTTTTTATTACATGGGCATTTTGCATATTAGTTTACATGCAGCACATCTCTCAGACGTGTATGCCAAATATGTCAGTTCAATGGTTCAGATACAGTTATCAATGAGGCAAGTGATGCAGAACATGAAGATATGCTTCGAGATTGTGGTACAAGACTTCACAAACTGTTTTTACCAGTTTAATGTCATAGCTTTGTTCAAAGTTTCTCTTTTTCAAGACAATCATATAGTTTTTGTCAAAAGCCTTGTTTTAAGATGTCAGTTCTCAGTAATTGCCATGTCATAATTGTACGGGTTATAGACACTACCACATATAAGAGGTAAGACCTCCCATTTATGTTTGGTTTTGAGTTCTTATTGTCTCACTCTGATTGTTGTCCGAGGGAAGTGCGCACACACACACACCTATGTCATTGTCAAAAGGAGGGGGGGGGGGAAGGGGGGGGGAAGGGGGGCCTTCTACTCATAGTTTCATTGTAAGGTGCAACGGAATGAATGTTTGAACTTTGCTCAAGATGAGTGCTCCGGACTGTGCTCAAGGTTCCTTTTTGTTCCTATGGAAGGGATAGCCTTCCGTTCTTAATGAGAGAGTGCAATGATCAAAGACAAAGTGAATGGACACTGTGCGTGCAAGTGTATGAGACTGAGAGATAGAGAGAGAAGAGAATATGACACCAGAAACATTATAAAACCCTCCTCCGAAGACCCCACTCTCGTTGGCGAGAGTGGTCTACGATTGATTGCACAAAATGGTACAAAGTGAATGCATGTGACTGATGCAAGTCTAGGCTAGGTCAATGTCGATGACGGGGATGACGAGACGGACGCTATGGCTGAAATCTGAGGCTCTTTATCTGCTGTCCAAAAAACGCTAATGGCTGAATTCTGCTAGGACCAAAAACGCTGTTGTGGCTGAATTCTGCCTCCTGAAATTGCTGGTTTAGGGCTGTCAAAACGCTGAGAATCTACGACTATACACTGCTGAAAACGCTAGGGATGAGGGCGATCATGATATGCTGAAAAACGCCAACAAGGGGGGTGATCTATGGTGATGATTTCTTGGAGGAAAAACGCTAGGGCTGAGGTTGTCTTGCGAGGAAGTCTTGATTAAAAACACCAATGCTTGGGAGGCTATGGCGATGCTGATGCCTGCTGAAAACGCCAAGTGCTGAAGTCTTCCGGCGAGGATGCTTGCTGATGAAAAACGCTAGGTGAAGGGGTGTCTTGCTTGGAGAAGAAACGCCACCAAGGGGGGATTTTGCTGAGAAGTTGCCTATTGAGCAAGGTGTTTCTGCTGCCTCTTTTGCCAATTAGTGCTAGCCTAGGTTTGCTTATATAAAAACTTATTCAATTTGCCCTACCTACTTTCCAACAAAAGTCACTTAAATTAATAAGTGAAAATATCAAAAATAGGGAAAATAGGTTAATTGCACTGGAAAATTCCCCTGAAGGATTCTGATGGGAATGCTTATGATCATGTTGTGTGCAACCAGAGGATATGCATCTAATCTAAGTGTCTGGACATGCACGGTCTGCGAACAGACTCACAAAAGTGCCACATCACTTCCTATTCTAGACTGACTTGACTGAACTGAACCCTGATCATGCTGTAGCTTGTCGACGGACACATAGGGTTGGATGTGTCACGTGACATTCACGTGATTGAACTTTTCCATGGTCTATACCAAGTCCATTGTCCGTGGTTTGGCCTTGAGGGGGGATCGTTGGGTTTCCAAGCCCTGGTTCGATTAAACCCGCGGGAACATGCTCTTATGGAATGCAAACAAGGTCAGTCTAGTGGACTCTTGCATGGCAAGTTTTTCACTTATAAATATGTAAAGGCTTTTTACAATCTCTAGTCTTCCCCCACTTTCACTTTCACTACAACATTTTGTTTAGGATGTTAGTCTTTCTTTCAACACACAGACTTTGTATTAGATTCACCAATTTGTAACTTGTTGGTCTCATAGGTCATTTTGGCCTTTTGTAGACATTAATATATCATCTCTCTCTCTCTCTCTCTCTCTCTCTCTCTCTCTCTCTCTCTCTCTCTCTCTCTCTCTCTCTCTCTCTCTCTCTCTGTGCATGCTGCCATGGGTCCTCCACGCTATCATTGGGTCAGGCGATCTCCACCGACCCTCACATATGGTCAACAAACGGTTGAGTGTACACACGCATACACTTACCTAGGAGTGGTCTTCAGTAGTCCAAAGTTCAACTTGAGGAGAACAACAAAGACTAGACTGACGAGAGCATATGCAATTTGGGGAGCATGGAGAGGATGTGTTCGCAGATTCAGTTTCAGGAACCTCGAACAAAGCTCTGGCTATTTGACACATTGGTTACTTCAGCTATGCTTTATGAGGTGCAGATATGGGGACCATCAGTAGACCATCATAGCCGAGCTTGAAAAACTCATGGATGGAGATGTATGGAGAGGTCTCTCATCTCCATGATTTCTCGTATGATTATGGAGAGGTCTCTCATCTCCATGATTTCTCGGATGATTAAGGCCAAGGCCTCTGTACTGCACGAGATTATTCGTGCAGAGCTTGCTGCTCCCTTGCTAGTCATAGAGGCACTTACCAGATCCGTCTCTTGTATACGCAGTACCTTGGATCTTCCCAAAGATAGATATGCTTGCCTAGCTTTGGAGTCTTCTCGGCAGCTTTCCTCACAAGGAGACACATCTTGTTGGTATAGACAGATGAAATCGTGGTTTCAGCTACATGAATTTAGTATGGACAGATTGCCCCCCTTCCAGTACTCGTTGAATGCACCCTCTTTGTCCCTCAAATGACCCGAGATTACCCGCCTCATCAGACAAGATTTGATTCAACTAGACACCAGAAGGACTTAGACAGAGACGACACGAGATCTTGGCACGAAGATTGCTTTCTACAAAGAGGATCTTCTCCAGCTTACAGAGGATGGATATGTGATCAACTTGCCTATATGGACACTCATTTATCCCATGGGATACGATGTGCTATTGGTCAAATGCGCCCATCATCGAATCAGCTAGAGATTAAGACTTGCAGATATAGGAGAATATAAGCAAAGGTCAAAATTTGCCAGTTTCGTCATGTAGAGCTAGAGACAAAGTTACATCATATATGACATTGTCCCGTATACTATGAGATACGAGGCCGCTTTCACTGTCTATTCAGAGAGAGGTTGGACCACTAGCTACAGTCATGAGATATCAGGATCAGAAATGCCTCGGGTTGTTTTTGCTAGAGCTACGCAGACACAGGGACAGTCTCTTAAAGAGATAAGACAATGGGAGACATTCACAGAGGGAGATCATTGACTTTTTTAGAGCAAAGACTCGGTGGTCAGATGAACAAGCTTTATGTACCTGCTAGAGATACATAGGCATAGAGATACACTTTTGCAGCCACAAACAGAGACACGGGTGGGGAGGAGACAGTCACAGCTTACAGATTTTTTCCAGAGGACCAAACCCCCTCCACTCGCAGATCCAGCGAGGGGAGTGACTCTCCAGGCACTTTAAGGGCATGTGGTTTCTGCTAAAGGTTTAGCGCCTGATTCAGAGAAGATAGTAGCCATCATGAAGTTGCCTCCTCCCATCAATCCCAAAGGTGTTCAGAGCTTTGTAGGCCCCACAAGCTATCATCGCAGGTTCATCCGTATGTATGCACAGGTGGCTCAACCATTGATCCGCCTCGCCAGTGCTACTGAGATGCTGAGGGAGCTGGATGTTGCAGAGACTTGCCTATCTAAATTATCACAGGATGTGGAGCATACTGAGTATGGACAGCAGTTGATAGACATGGGGACTGCACATGGATTAGCCATTTTGAATGGCCTATAGAGAATTCCCGCTGCAGGAAGTTTTTCATGCTTTCCACATAGACATGGAGCCAGCACAGTGGATTATGTCATGGTACAGACGAGCTTTATCTCTAGCATCCAAGACGTCATAGTTGGACCCAAACCTATTGGTGTGGCAGTAGATCATGCTTTGGTGTCGATGACCATCTCTTTCAAGTTTAGTGTAGCACACATGCCACGGGTAGCAGCTCCTACTTGTGTGGGCATGGCTTGGGGGGGTCGGGAAGAGGTGGCTGCCCAGGAACTGTGTGCAAAGATGATGCATACTCGCCCCAGACCTGTGTCCAAGTAATGGCAGGAGGAGGGGAGTGCTTATGGAAGAGTCTCCATGCCTCACTTAAGTCTCAACTCAAGAAAAGCTGATATAGATCTTGCTCTAATCGAGCCAAAAATGCCTTCTTCCACCGCACCAGGCGTCAGAAGAGATGGTGATAGAGGCGCACATTTGGCGGGGACATGGATTCAACTATTGTTATAGGCTGATGATATTGTGTTGATCTCCTACTCTCCGAAGGGGATGCAACATCACCTGGATGCTCTGCATAGGTTTTCCCACTACAGTGGTTTGTCAGTCAACCTTGGTAAAACCAAGGTTATGGTGTTTAACACCACCTCACAGTGGATCAGGAGATCAACACCCGCATTTACATACGGCCATGAGATAGTGTCCAGTATACAAATGCTTACACCTACCTTGGGGTGGTCTTTAGTGGGCCAGCATTTTCATTGAGGAGAGCAGCCGAGACTAGACTGACCACAACCTATGCAGCATTGGGAGGATTGTAGAGGATGTGATCACGGATTCAGTTTCAGGAGCCTCGTACGAAGCTCTGGCTTTTTGACACTCTGGTGTGGCTTCCGCTTTGCTCTATAGAGTTCAAATATGGGGGCCTTCACTCGACCATCATGGGAGGTCGGATCGCATTGATGGATGGAGAGGCATGGAGAGGCCTCTAATCTCTATGATCTCGCGGCTTATTAGAGCCAAGGCTTTAGTACCACATGACATTATTCGAGCAGAGCTAGCTGCCCCCCACTAGTGGTTGAAGCGCTTACCAAATCAGTCTCCTTTATACATCGCCTATGGGACCTCCCCAGAGATAGATATGCCCGTCTAGCACTTGAGTCCTCTCAACAGCTAGCTATGCAGGGAGATACATCATGCTGGTATGGGGAGATGACATCATGGTTTGAGTTACATGGGTTCAGCATGGGCAAATTGCCCCCCTTCCAATACTCATTGGAGGCACCCTCTTTGACTCTTACACAATCTGAGATCACAGACTTATCTGCCAAAACCTCACTCAGCTAGATACCAGGAGGACTTGGATACAATCGGCACAGGAGTTGGGCACGAAGCTGGCTTTCTATAGAGAGCATCTTCTCTAGCTCACTGAGGATGGTTTTGTGACGAGGCCCAGATACATGGACACCCACTTATCACATGGGATAAGATGTGTCATTGGCCAGATACGCGCATCTTCACACCAGCTTCGGGTCGAGACTGGCAGATAGAGGAGTACCAGCAAAGGCCAGGACATGTCCCCTATGTCATATGGAGCCTGAGACAGAGTTGCACTACACATGCCACTGCCTGGTTTATTATGAGATACGAGGCCGCTTTTATTGCCTGTTCAGAGAGGGCTTTGGACCACTCTTTAGAGTCGTGAGGTATGAGGACCAGAGATGTTTGGGACTGTTTTACTTGAGCTCCGCAGACACAGAGAGAGCCTACTGAGAGGAGAGGCTAGCCAGCCTCAAAGACGGATCACGGATTTCTTTAGGGCGGACACTCAGCAGCCGTTGGAGGAGCTACCACAGCAAAGCTCACATTCTCAACACATCAGAGGCAGGGTGATCTATCAAGCGACCGAGCTAGGGAGATCCAGACGCCCACGACTGCGAAGGACTAGACAACATCGACGGAGGCTACCTCAGAGGATACAGATCACTTTGGCCAGACATGCACGACGCTCGGTCAATTACTGACCATGGAGAAGATTGATGAGATCCACAAGCAACCGATGACGGACCTCCTGTGATTCAGATTTCCCGAGGATTATACACCCTGCCCATTTTATATCAGCTCCTACTCATTGTATCCCCAGACACCCACATTGTTGTTGTATTAGCCCTCATTCACTACATCCACCCCCTACTCATATTCTACACAATTCCAATTAGCTTCTTAGTTCACATCTAGCAGTTTAGGATTCTAGAGTAACCTTTTTCAGTACCTTTTATTTTTGGTACTCAGACATTATATCAGATTCACCACGTTGTAACTCTTTGGTCTCATAGGTCATTTTGGCCTTTTGAAGACGTTAATATAACATTTCATTTCATTCTCTCTCTCGTCTTTGGAACCAATAAAAAGCTTGGCCCAAGAGATTATAAATGAGTAGATGACCATGCATAAGACTTAGTACACTAGAAAAACTTTAAGGTCCTGTGTCATATAAAAGAAAAATGAACAATGGAGCAGCCAAAAAGTTACCATTGTACAATAACAAGTTTGATGAACTAAGTAAAGGAGCTGCCTCTAGCTGTACAGCATGTAATTCTCAAGTGAACTTGGAGTATCTTGACAAAACATATTCTGCTGTGTGAACAAATCCTCCTGAAAAGTGTGAAAGGCTGCATCATTGCCTGGCATAGCCATGTTAGCTTGCCTGCCACACATCACACCCACACAAAAATCAAAACCAGCTGATAAGCCACTTTGCAAAAGTACTTGCAGAAGACTACTGGCAAGGTTTGTAAGCAAGGAGTACAGTAGAAATATTTACCTTTCGTGCTGGCTAGGTTGATTCATATCAACTTCACCCTTCTTTAGCCAGGTCAAAGCAGAAACAACACTTTCCATGGTTGGACGCAGCACAGGATCTTCTTCAGTGCAAGAAAGAGCTATTCCAATGAGAGTCAAAACCTGATTTGAGTCTGTAGTTGTACGCAGAATGCCAATATCAACAAACTGCTTCACTCTGTCTGGAAACAACTGCCTCATCTTGGCTGGAAGTGATTTGTCCAAAGACAAAACCCCTATAGCCGACCTTTTGCGAGTAATCAATTCCAAGATAGTTAACCCAAAACTATAAACCTCTGCTTGGTCACTCATGTGCTTTTCATCAACACATTCTGTTTTAACATAACATGGATGTTACTAGTTAGCCCTTCAAACAAAAAGGCAGTGTGTTTTACAGAACAGTTTGATACAGCAGGCACAGCTTGAATTTTTAAATTAACCCTTTGATATAGTGTGGGGCCATAAAAAATCATGAGCTATGCAAAATTTAAGCTACAATCTCTGGGAGAAAACTAATACACTGCATGATTTTACATGTATGTTACCAGTTAGCCCTTCAAACAATCAGGCAGTGTGTTTATAGAACAGTTTGATACAGCAGGCACAGCTTGAATTTTTAAATTAACCCCTTCATATAGTTAGGGGACATAAAAAATCATGAGCTATGCAAAATTTAAGCTACAATCTGTGGGACAAAACTAGTACAATGTATGATTTTACATTGGCTTTAATAATTCATGCAATGCCCAAACCCATGATATAGGCTTGAGGCTCGAAACAAATAATATTTGGTATCCCACATGTTGGAGTTGATCTCAAAAGTTCATTAAGTGTGAACATACAAAGGAGATAAGCTCACTCAACGAAACACCCTACCTCCCCTAAACTCAATGTACCACTAAGGATAACGTCAACACACAATTGTTTTCGGTTCATGTCCAAAATAGGCGATGATGGGAAAACATAGTGACAAAGGTGAACAAACAAAGAAGTTGATGTATGCACAATTTAAAAATCAATCATCATCAATGCTTAAAACGTTTGCTAAGGCCTCACCTTAGGACTAGGGAGCATCTTCATATATGAATTAGGAAAGAGCACAAAGATTTGTCAAAGGAAGATACCTCATGAACGCCATTATAGAACTAGGAAGCGAGTGAATATGCTCCAAATGCTAAGGAAGACATATTGTAATCTCCAAAGCACATCCATACCCATAAGGAGATATTTTCATGGAGGAACTTGGTTGTTGTTGCCGCAATGCAGTCCTTGGTAGAGACTACCTTAGTCCATTTGATAGCATAGTCAATGGCAACCAAGAGGTATTTCTTATTCCTTGGTTGTGTCGTTGGACTGATAAGACCAGCAAAATCCAAGCCCCCCCCCCCCCCCCCCCCCAAAAGGTAGCTAAGCGATGGACACCTGTAGACGACACTTAGCTTGCCGCCTAGGCTTCGGAGCACATCTCTAGCAAAAATCACATTGTCATGTGCACATCTAACCCTATGTGCATGTAGCGAGCTTCTCTTAGGGAGGCCACATTGCACGATGCACAATATGCACTCACAGGTGGGCACAAAGGCATGAATACCACTTTATAAGTTAAAAGATTCTTTTAACTGTTTAAAATACGAAAATATGTTTCTAAATATGTCACACAATGTTCCATTTGTCAAAAAGTTAAGGCCCCTAGGGTGAACAGCAAGGTCTTTCGATGTTGCTGCCTATTCCCGAGTCCCGTTTCAAGACACTTGCATGGATTTTGTGACTAATATACCTCCTAGTTTGCATTCAAGGAATACACACTGTTTAACCATAGTTGATGGTTTCAATAAGTGTTGCATGCTCATTCCTTGTAAGGCCACAGTCACAACACATGATGTAGCTCGTTTGTTCTTTAAGCATTGGTATCCCCTTTGTGGTTTGTCAAAGTCGATTGTGTCAGATAGAGATGTCAAGTTTATGTCACATTTTTGCTAAGCATTCTTTGAAAATTTTGGCACTAAGTTACATTTTTCATTTGCATTTTATCCACAGTCAGGTGGTCAAACTGAGATTTACAATCAATTAGCCTTTGCTGTCTTGATGTGATAGGTGCATGATCAAGTCTCATTGGGAACAGTATCTCCCATTAGTACAAGCAGCTTTTAATGACTCTTATTCTAGTGACATTGTTAGAGCTCCATATGAGGCAGTATTTGGCCGTCCATTCTAGTCTTGGTTGACTAGATGGGTCACTCAATTGCTTGATGCCAAAGCTGAGAGCTAGTCCTTGGAAGAGGTTACTAAGAGTGTGAAGCTTCAGCAAAGCAAGGCTCAGGAATCTTATTCAAGGCAGGCTAACAAGCATCTTCAAGATGTTACTATCAAGAAAGGGGATTGGGTGTATCTAAGAATCATGAAGCAAAGGCTTCAACAAGTAGGAAGGAAGTGTCCAAAATTGCCTTTTCCGATATATGGTCCATTTCTAATCATTAAAAAGACTAATGATGTGTCTATGAAATTGTTGTTATCTAATTCGAGGTCAATGCACAACTTTTTCCATGTTCTTTGGTCAAAATTGTTTCAAGGAAATCCCCCAAAGGAGATTCTTGAAGAGGATGAGCCCAAGATCGTAGACGAAGTTGAAGTCATGGAGCCAAAACAGATTTTACTACATCACTTTTGGCATGGCTCCAAGAAGAAAGCACGGCAACACTTTTTAAAATTTCAAGGATCGATGAGGCACTGTGGGTCGACGAAGATTTCTTCACAGATTACCCAAAGTTGTTGGCGAACTACAAGGAAGCCATGCCATGCCGCTCGATACCAGTACCTCACCTTGAAAAGAGGGGGATGTCATATGCACATTTAACCCTATGTGCATGTGGAAAAGTTGTAACTCTTACTTCTAGGGTTCAGGACAGCCTAGGAAGTGTAGTGAGCCCGTTCATAGGACGTGCATGTCAAGGCACTTTGGATAGTTGCATACCCTCTGATTGCACAGGAGCATCTGCTAGTGTCTCCTTGGTGTAGGCACTAGGGAGTGTTCACATTATAGAACATCAGTTTTTAGAATGGCCCGAGGGCCTCCAGATAATATCGTGCATCTTGCAAGGTCAAGGGTAGCAAGCTCACGCATAGTTACTCGGAAGGGGAACGGGGAACGGGAACGGGAGGGTCCGGAACGGGACGGGAATAGAGAGGAGGGGGGCCGGAACAGGAACGGGGCCAGAACGGTCGACTAAAGCAAGGCTTGAATTACCTCCCTTCAGCTTAGTCCCAAATCAACTCCTAAACAACCCCAAAACTGTCCCCAAACCTGCCCCAAATATGTCTCCCAAACAGCCCCAAATCTACCCTCAAATGCCTCCTTTTGCCCGTTTCGCCCCGTTCCCCCTTGTTCTGGAACACCATTCCGGTTACACCCCGTTCCGTAACGGTGTTCCGTTCCCTACTCTGTTTCGGGAACGGGACTCGTCCGGAACGCCATTCCGGAACGTTTGGGCTGCGTTCCGCCCGTTCCCTGTTACATTGGGCTGAGGACTAGATGGCAAACATGTACTAGCCACTGCATTGAAGCTATCAAGAGGATTAGCCATAGGTATAGATTGAATAGAAACTACATAACATGGCATGGACTCCATAACAGCGAACCACTCCATAAGGTGTTCTTCAGGTCCATCTGGTGGTGGGGGTTGGTCAAGTGGGAAAATCGACTCCACTATCAAAGAACTATGGTGTGCATCAGGATTCATCCCACCCCTCAACTTAGTTGGTCTCATGGGAGAACCAAGAGAGTGAATATACATGGCGCCATTGCCCCAATCATACAATGCTTTAGTGTGCCTAAACCAAGGCCTGTCAATAGGTAGAGGAAAACCTCCCTCCACTTGTGGAAGGTGCACCACCACAAAATCAAGACCGATACCTTCAATGGCGCCTTATCAACACTACCCAAAGGGAAGACTGTCCTTTGGACCTTGGTCAGCAAGGGTGATTGTGAAGGGGGCTAGTCTAATCAGCTAGAGACCCAAGGCTAGCATGGTGAATTCGGGCATAAGGTTGATGCCAGACCCCCCGTCAGCAATCACAATAAAGTATTACCGTCGTAAGATAAGACACTATAAGACGCAAGCTTCTTTAATCGGTGAGGGGAGTAGCTAGGTAAGAGATCATAAAAGACTTTGATGATTGCACAGGGAGATCCTCGCCACTAGGACTTGCTCTTGCGTACAATGACTGAATAATAGTAAGATTGTCACCTCTAAATGCTGAGTCTGGGCAAAGTATATCATAGAGGGAAGCTTGTTGAAATGTATTCTTAAGAATATTTTCCGCAGTAGGCTTGGTTATTGATGCCTTCTCCTCTTCCTTGAGCTGTTGTAGCTCTCCTACTACTTGCAAGAAAGCACCATCAACATTTGTGGCCAGAGAGGCTTGTTCTCCATTACTTTTAGTACATGGCTTTACAAGTTGCAAGAAGAGAGTAGTAGCCGGGGCCCATGTCAGGACCCTAGTTGGTTCATTTGACTTCGATAACTTGTCTTGGGAGGCGACTACATGGCTGGAAGGTGGTGGCTAAGGGATGGTGCTCACTACTATCAAATTGTTCTTTGGAAAGGTGAAGTCGGATTGACTATGGCTTCGACTAGATGATGATGAGGCTCATTACTTTGGGCAAAACTTGCTATATTGATCCTTCGGATAAGCGCATTGTTTGCATGGTGGAGACCCTTCAAGAAGAGGACACTTGCCTTGATAGTGCCCATACTCACCACATCTGTAGCACAAAATCGGGCGATTGGATGGACGGGAAAGGCAAACGAGGTAGTCGTTGTGTCTGCTCAAGAAGAGAGGTTGTTGCTGTGTAGAAGCTCTTAGGTGCCAAAGGTATATTGTCATGGTAGAAGCTATGGGATGGAAATGTACCTTCCATAGCTTGCACAGGCGAATTCATCAGCAAAAGGCCGCATGTGACTGGGATGGCCATATGGAGAAACCATATTCAATGCAATAGCCACTCCTTGTTGCACAATCGGAGCAAGGCTTTGTTGTAGATATCGGAGCCCCTTGAGGTATTAGCTAGGTCTCAAGGTATCTGGAAAAGTTTATGAGCTCATCTTTTAGTCCTTGTCTTCATGGCCACCTTTCTCCTAGAAGTTGCAATAGGCTCTAAGGGGACATTCTTGGGAAGGATGTTCTGGAGAACAACAAGAGCTGCACAAAACTAAAGCCTTGGAACTCTTGATGTGCCATGAGCTCTTCCAACTCCTCTTTGAGTTGGTCCAAAGCTTCCTATAGACCTTTTGTGCCAAACAGAGAGAGATCTTTCCTCTTCGAGAGCTCTTTGCAAATTTAATGCCTCCAATTCCCTACGTAAAGAAATTGAAGGGTTAGATGCACTCTCGAACATAACAGAAGCCGACTCAACTTGAGGAGGCTCTCTGAACAGCCTCCTTGCACCCTCGATCCTTGTGCCTGTAGCAACAAACTCGTCCAATGGCATTAGGTTTGAGAGATTCCCTTAGCTTCTGTTGGGAGGCCTTAGGAAGAGTCTTCTCTAGCCACTTCTTTACCATGAAGTCTCCTAATTGTTGGGTTAGCTGCTGGTGCAACCTATGGTGGGTGCCAGAGTCGAGGGTAGGCCATGGCGAGGGAGCAAGCAGAAGAACGAGAGAGAGAGAGAGAGAGAGAGAGAGAGAGAGAGAGAGAGAGAGAGAGAGAGAGAGAGAGAGAGAGAGAGCAGTAAAAAAACACGCTACACTATATTTTGGTCATGCTTACAATGTATATATAAGGCCAAACAAAGGCCATGCAAAACTTGACTTGAATCTGACAGTGAACTGCATGCAATAGGGCTTGTACCCACGAGCTAGACCGGACAAGTGGGCTTGCATACCCAACAAACCCCCCCCCCCCGTCAAGCCCAAACCACTTACAACGGACTCAAGACAGACAGACCATGGCAGAGTTCATTCACCTGAAACCATGAGTAGAAGTCCCCCCCTTGACTATAGCATAGGTGTGTGTGTGTACTTCCCTCAAAAAACCATCAGTGTAAGACAGATCAAAACCCAACCAAACAACAAAGGGTGGTCTTAACATTTTATTTTATGGCAGTGTCTATAACCCGTACAAAAGTTTGGCATGACAGTAACCGACTACCGAGAGGCTAAAACAAGGCTTTGAAATTGATATTGACAAAACAAGACTATAACACGGAATTGGTAAAATGATTTGTGAAAATTTGTATTGTAGTCGTGAAGTAGTTCTTCATGTATCGGTCTTTGACTTCCTCTATCTTCTTTCTCGAGAAGCTTCGATTTTTGGAGATTTATCAACCATTTTAAAACCGTTTAATGATGCTCATCTTGTAGCTTGGAGGCCAATTTGCAGCCTTTGAGAGGCAGCTTTGATGACGCCACACCCTTGCTGATATGCTCCTTTTCAATCTGCTATTAATGACCATCATCGAGCACCAAATACCGAGCCGATCGGGTGGGAACCCGTGCTTTAATAGGAGGTTTTAATTAACACTTTATTTTGTGTTTTAAAAAAAACAACCTGTAGCTCTCGAAAACAGCGCGAGAAGGTGGATGTTCTGGAACGCTGCAGCAGTACAGAGGCGGATGCTCGCTTGTGTAAGTAGTCGGCCTCGTGTCGGCCTCGCGTTGATGTGCTCAAATTGCTTGCAGCTTTCCTTGGCGGCCTGTTTGCCTGCGTCAAGTTCTCCTACTTGACCCTCTTCTCGCCTTGCCAACGGCAATTGCTACCGCGACCTCAGGTTGCCCCAAGAACTCCGCCAAGTGCTCTGATACCAATTGCTAGTGCAACCTATGGTGGGTGACAGAGTCGAGGGTAGGCCATGGCGAGGGAGCAGGCAAAAGAGAGAGAGAGAGAGAGAGAGAGAGAGAGAGAGAGAGAGAGAGAGAGAGGTAAAAAAACATGCTACACTATACTTTGGTCATGCTTACAATGTATATTTAAAGCCAAACAAAGGCCATGCAAAACTTGACTTGCATCTGACAGTGAACTGCATGCAATAGGGATGGTACCCTCGAGCTAGCACCAAGTCAAAAGGCTTCACAAAACTATTGCTTTAATGTTGTCCAATCTGCAAAGTGGTTCTTAGCAAACTAATTATACCTTTTGTCTGCTAAGCCATCCAAGGTCAAAGGAAAAAGCACCAAGTACGCATCTTCACAGTTGAGACCACAACCCCAACACAAAGATACGAACCTCCTCGCATGGTCATCTCCATCCTGTGTAGAGAGACTCATGAAGATAGGAAACTTTATATTGACTGTGGCCAAAATGCTTGCCATTTCTTCCATTGTTTCCTACTCTGGAACTGGTTCTAAAGGAGGGGGTAGAAAGTGTGTTGAGGTGCTAAGGGTGGCAAAAGGTGGTTGAGTGGGAGTGGGAGTGGGAGTGGGAGTGGGGGACTTCTACTAGGTAAGAATAGTCAACACTCTCTATGGTAGTATTGCAAAGGGATGAACCAGATTCTGAAGCTTGATAACCGAAAACAGAGAATTAACAGTATCGTTGCTTAATCAAATGTTAATTGTGGAGTTTATGCTCCTTACATGGTTTAATCTGCCTTAATTCGGGTGATAATAAAGAAAATCAAACTTCAGTGATGATGACAATGTCCAATAATGGATATGGGAGCTTAGTTTAGGCTTATGTTGGATGAAGGAAGGTTTGGATTAGACTTGCATGCTTAGGATAGGATTTCAATGGACATGGAGGCTTAAAATGGAAATCGAATGGGCTTATGAGGATTTGTTTACAATTGGTTTAGCAAGGTTTGCATTAGAGCGGCTTAGAAGCTTAGGATTCGAATAAGCTTTGGAGCTTAGCTCAGGAGCGGCCATGGAAGATTAGAGTGAATTGCTTATGAAGGCTTACGGCTTCGTAAAACTAAGGAGAGATTGATGAGAATGGGCTTATGAAGGCGTATGGCTTTGCCTCCGGAGAGAAGAAGATGAATGAATGACAAAAAAGCCCCTAAATGAGAGCCGCCTCCTCCTTTTTATAATAGTCGTCCTTGGGCTGCATGGGAAACCTCTTTTTACTATCTTTGGCAAACCCATTAGCGATATCGCTAATGGGTAGTCCCTCTTACTGACGTGGCAAGGTGAATTTCGAGCAGCATGAAAACCGCCGGGAGCGGCACCGAATGTGTGCGCCATGGCATGCCGGCCATTTTCCGTCTCTTGCTCGAGCGCAGCGGAGGTCTCCCCAGGCCTGCGCGAGCTACTCTCACCTTCCCTATGCCCTCTGCGTGCTGCTCGCCATCTCTTGCCCTTTTGCTTTTACACCCCTTCACACAGCCTTTAATTGCTTTAATGGGCGGCCATTGGCCATGCCCTTTCAACCTTGGGCGGCCATTGGCCATGACCCTTCAACCTTGGGCGGCCTCTTAATTCAAGAGCACCACATTTGGGCATACATATCGAACAAGCACTGCTGCTCCTTTTTTGCACATGACCATAAATAAGCAGCCATGGGTTGTTGCTATGGAGACCATTAATGGACTTGAAAATACACTTGCTAGTGGAGACAGCCTCGATTGCCACCATACCTGGCATATATATTGACCAAGGCATTGCATTTGGCTCCGACGGCTCCTATGGTTAGTATAAAAGAATCTGAACTGCCATTAGTCAACCATGTATACAATTCGACTGAAGCACTGGCTATCAATGCACTATAAGAGATGAGCTTCTGAAGATGATACCATTTCCTAGAACCTGGTTGAGGCTCAAACATTACCAGATGAACAACTGACCGAGGCGACCAGAGTGGTACGGAATTGACCCCCGGTGAAACTTAAACTGTCCATATCTTGACAACTGGAACTTCGATTGACGAACTGAAAAGACCGACACGCTCCTCAAAGTGAGCACTTCAAGCCCATGCATTCATATCATCTTTGACCCTTTATCAGTAGCTGCCCAATCCAGTACGGATCTGCTACTGCCTCAACTTCAAACTGACATAACTTCCTATCTGTAGCTCCAATTGACGAGTCGTAAAGACAGGCCTGTAGAGCACTTCAAGTACTACAATTCTGATCAATAAAATCCTAGCTACGACCACTTTAAGCATACTCACTGCTAGCATTACCAAGATATCTTTTGGCCCTTAGAGCCGCATCTGGCATATTTTTAGCTTAAAATTGGCTTGTTAGCACTTTACTACTACTGAATAATCATGTAGGATTCAAATAAACCTGATTGGCATCCCTTTGCTCATTTTCTTGTCATGGAAGCGGAGCTGCACGACACCGCTAGACCTGTTGGACCTGCTAGACCAAATCGACCTGCTCAATAATTACCAAGAACGGCAAAACAGAATCAGCCACATTGACCAGAAACGGATATAAATTGTCATCTCTTGCTATGGATACTCGCTTCTAAAACACAAAATTGCCATTCCTTGTTATGGATACTCACGGCTCACAATCTGCTGGACCAAGTCGACTTGCTAGACCTACTCAACTAGCTAGACCAAGTCAACCTACTCCATAGTTACCAGGAAAGGAAATTCTTGATGCGGAACAGGGAACAGAAACAAGTATTGTAAGGTGCGGCCGTAGTGAATGTTGAACTTTGCTCAAGATGAGTGCTCCGAACTGTGCTCAAGGGTTCCTTTTACTTACAAAAGGGAGAGCCTTCCATTCCTTTAGTGAGAGAGTGCAAATGGTCACAAACAAAGTGGTAAACACTGTGAATAAAGGTGTTGAGATTGAGAGATAGTGAGAGAAGAATACGACACCAGCATGTTGTCAAACCCTCCTCCAAGGGCCCCACTCTCTATGGCGAGAGCGGTCTACTATTGATTGCACAAATCTCTACGATGCAATGGACTTGCTGAGGATGTCAACGACGATGAGGACAGCGACGAGACGAGGGCTGAAAACTGAAAACGCCAAGGGCTGAAATCTGCAAATCTTGCATCTGCTGAATTCTGACTCTATGTCGGTGACGACGATGTGATGACGACGCTCTGAAAACGTAGATGCTGAAATTGCGAATAGCGGGCTGAATCTGCAAACTCTGGCCGATCTGACCGTGCGGTGAGGATCTACCGCGGGAAGGTGAGATCTACGAGGTTTGGGGGCTGTGGTGTCACAAGACGGGCACTAGAAAAGATCAAATTGAACAAACTTTTAGCACTTCAATAACTGAACTGAGAGAGAGAGAGAGAGAGAGAGAGAGAGAGAGAGAGAGAGAGAGAGAGAGAGACGACACATGCCACAGTGGCAGAATTCCACCCCAGAGAGTATTGGCCCCAAACCTTGGCGCTCCTTTCCGTATTTCTTTATATTGCATCAACACAGTACAAGCTGGTACTCCAGAATCTGCACCTTCTCCAGGAAGCATGCCAGAGAATGAGCCCTAACCTCATATTTAAAGGCCCTTTGCCTAAAAAGCAGTGAAAAGCCTTCAAAACTCAAAAGCTTCTGGTCCAAAAGCAATGCCAAAAAGCTGCCAACGTAATTTACGAAAATCCGTATTGTCCTGCCACGTCAGCATTGCTAGCATGAAAAGCGGAAATCCGTACAGTTATGCCACGTCAGCAATCAACGGAATTTCCGAAAATCTGCCACGTCATCAATTCCTACGCTTCTTTCTCTGTGTGTGGGTCCCGATTTATTTTAATCCTTTATGTCACTTGGGGCCCCATCGGAAGTGGTCCCCATAAGTTGGTAGGACTTCTTCTTCTGTTACTTGTTCTTCTTCGGGTTTAGGCCCCTCAGCCAGCATCTGTAAGTTGGCTCCATTCTTCAGGGCTTTGACACGTGAGCAGTTTGTGACATCTCCCCTTCTTGAAAGAGAGTAATCGTCCGCGATTACAGCATATCTGCAAACAACTCAAGCTAGCTCAAAAAAATTTGAGGGTCATTCCGAGTGACATTCCAAGGTACAATCAGTTTGTTCTTTTGATCAAGGAGTTAGCTTCTCCTTTCGGCTCTTTTGACCAAGGAGTTGGCTCTCCTTTCGTCCAAATCGGAACTCTTGATATTCCGGCATAGTAAAATTAGTCATCACACCCAAACCGCACTGATCTTCCACGGGTGTCTTGATGCACTAAAATTACATACCCAAGCAATCTCATCCAATTAGGAATATTCAGTGGTTGGCACATCACAATGCAACACAAATGCTCACATATGCATGTTACAAGACATAGAAACATAAAGTTGCCAATGAACACTCCTCCCGCATAACCTAACAAGGTCCGGGCCGGGAGATACTCAACGACTCCCTCATCACTCCTCCCGCATAACCTAAAAAGGTCCGGGCCGGGAGATATAGAGGCCTTTTACAACCAAACGCCCCCCAAACCGAAGCCTGCATTGTTTGGAGGTGCTGAGAGTAACCACTGCTCAGACTTCTTAATACTCCTCCCACATAACCATCAAGGTCCAGGCCGAGAGTCACAACAACAATTATTTTACAAGCATACAACCAAACGCTCCCCAGGCATCGGCCTAAGTCGTTCGGAGGTTTTCTAGCATACAACAAAACGCTCCCCAGGCATCGACCTGCGTCGTTCCGAGGTTTTCAAACATACAACAAAACGCTCCCCAGGCATCGGCCTGCGTCATTCCAAGATTCAAACAATATCAAAACATCGTTTCTCACTTCTCCATCCGGGAGTAAAATCACCAATCAATGAAACCAGTATTAAAACCAGAGTCAAACATTTCAAATCGGCACCAAAACAGGTTCAAAACAGATACCATCCATTTCAAACAAATTCCAACAAGATCACCAAACAAGTTCTCAAACAGATTTCAAACTTAAAAAGCAATCTCGACATTAGTCGAGCTCGAAAAGTCGGCTCACTTTCCATCCTGAAACCTACACCAAAAATTAGGGTTAGATTCATTGCATAAGGTCGTAGCCGAGCACAGCATGGTCCATCAGCTCTTGGACAGACAATGTTTCTTTGGCGGCGATGGTAGTCTGAAGACATAGCAATCACATTGGACCTCCAAGTTTATCAACTCGAGAAGAGACATCTACTAAGGGATGTCGACAAATTTCAAGTTATAATCTGCTAGGGTTTCCATGGCAAGCATTTCAGGATACCCCACTATGCCAGAAGTTGCACTCCGAAGGAAGATGTCAGAAACCATATAACTTCGGACAAAAATTTTATCGAAAGCTTGCCAAGTCCTTGGAAGTGTGCGGCTTGGTAGCTATAGACATCAACACCTGCATGGCACTGCTTCTGAGAAAAACAGTGACTCGAAACAAATCTTGAATCCTTCTCTTGCAAGTGATCTTTTTGGCTTATGCCCTGTAAGACATGAGCGGTGAAGACGGGAGCGCGCCTGATGCGCGATGTATGAAGGGTGGGAGTGGCTAATAAGTCTGGGGTCCAGACCCGAAGATACTTCAAGTAAAATTCCACTAATCTTTGGTTTGCTCTGTCTACTCTTTTGTAGGACCGGTATGCTTTGCTAATAAGCCCGGGGTAGGAGGCCCGAAGATACTTGAAGTAAAATTCCATTAGTCTCTGGTTTGCTCTGTCTGCACTTTTGTAGGACCGGTATGCTTTCAGAAAAGCACACGCCTGATGGTCTAATACCACTGTCACAAGACGGACACCACGTGCCAATAGAAAAGATCAGACTGAACAGACTTTTAGCACTTCAATAACAACTGAATGAGAGAGAGAGAGAGAGAGAGAGAGAGAGAGAGACGACACGCGACACGGAGTGGCAGAATTCTGCCCCAGAGAGTATTGGCCCCAAACCTTGGGGCCCCTTTCGGTATTTCTTTATATTGCATCAACACAGTACAAGCCGGTACTCCAGACTCTGCACCTTCTCCAGGAAGCATGCCAGAGAATGAGCCCTAACCTCATATTTAAAGGCCCTTGGCCTGAAAAGCAGTTACAGTGAAAAGCCTTCAAAACTCAAAAGCTTCTGGTCCAAAAGCAATGCCAAAAAGCTGCTAGCGTAATTTACAAAAATCCGTACAGTCTTGCCACGTCAGCACTGCCAGTGTGAAAAGCGGAAATCTATACAGTTCTGCCACGTCAGCAATCAACGGAATTTCCGGAAATCTATCACGTCATCAGTTCCTACGCTTCTTTCTCTGTGTGTGTGGGTCCTGATTTATTTTAATCCTTTATGTCACTTGGAGCCCCATCGAACGGGGTCCCCATAAGTTGGTAGGACTTCTTCTTCTGTTACTTGTTCTTCTTAGGGTTTAGGCTCTCGGCCGGCATCTGTAAGTTGGCTCCATTCTTCAGGGCTTTGACACGTCAACAGTTTTTGACATGCGGTACGGAATCTAAATGCTAAAAACTGAAAACGCTGATGCAATCATGGGTTCTATCGCCGTGTATCTGCAAACGCTAGAAGTAGTCTGCAATTGCAAAAACGCTGGGCCGATCTGCTGTTGATGCAAAAACGCTAGGGAGTCTGCTGTGATCTGTTGTCGCCAGGCACCATCTGCAATTGCAAAACGCTGGGCTGATCTGCAAATGCTGAAAACGTTGGCTGGTCTTTGGTGGCTGAAAACGCTAGGTTGCCTGCCGGGAATCTTGCTGAGAAGGTGCACTGTCGAACACTTAGTCCCTGCTGCCTCTTCTGCCAGATACTGCTAGCGCTAGCTTTTCTTATATATTGTCTGAGTCAAATTGCCCTACCCAGTTTCCCAACAAAGTCACTTATTGATAATAAGTGAAAAATGGCTAAAATAGGAAAAATAGGTCTGTGCACTGTAAAAATGCTCCTGATGGGTTCTGATGGTAATTTGATAATCATGTTGTGTGCAACCAAAGGATATGCATCTAAATCTAAATGCCTCGACATGCACGGTGTGCGTTAACAGCTCACAAAAGTACCAGAATACTTCCTAAGCTAACTGAACCCTTGTCATGAAGTAGCTTGTCCACGTACACATAGGGTTTGATGTGCACGTGACATCCCCTCCTTTTTAAAGTGAGGTACTGGTACCGAACTGTATGGCGTCGAGGGAGATTGCCAACAGCGTCTGGAATCCTGGGAAGGACTCTTCGCCGGCCCACTCTGATGGTGGGTTGTGCGATACTTGAACTTCATAAAGGTCTGCAACGCTTGCTTCTTTGGGCCGCGCCAAAAGCGACACAGTCATCTATAGCTCCTTCAATGCTTCAACTTCGTGTATAGTCATGTGTCTACCTTCTTCAAGAATCTCCGAGAATGAAAATTCCTGAAACCACTTCCAACACAAAAACATAAACATACCCATTCCATGTAAAGTGACTAGAAAAATTCTAGTCTTCTTTAAAGACTGTGCATGCAATGTAGATGAACATATAGACGGAGTGTCAAACCGTTCATCAAACACACACAAACAATGGAATCGAAACTTATGTTTCCGATCTAAATCGATCGACTCTGGCAAATCCCAATGGAAATGCCGATGCTTGATGGTCAATCCTTCTTGTGCTCTTTCAGATACTGCGTCATGCAAAGGAAGAGACATGGAATGTGAATTCCTTGGGTGCAAACATTTCATCTGTTCATGAGTAATCCACATACATCCGTGCTCGTTCATAAGTGAATTGTGTTCATCGTACCATATGGCATGTCTATGAAAAGAGATCACATAAGGATAGTGACTAAAATACAGGAAACCATCACGAATGAAACACTCGAACAATGCATGCTGATTAATCATGCGCACACATAAAACTTCCTGTGGGGGTTCCTTAGATCTCGACTCAAGAGCCAAGATCAGTTCTTCGTGATTGATCGAATTTGTAATGAGGTTAGCTTCACTAGAAAAAGCATCAACTAAACCATTATCCTTGTGAACAATCACATCTTTATCATGCAAAACATTATCTTTGTAAATAATCACATCTTTATCATGCAAATCATGTGTGTCATGCTTTGGAGAAGACAAGACTGAGAGAGTCTCCTTCTCCTTTTTCTTTTCAAGCTTCACCTGCACATTAGAAATGAGAGATGAAGAATAAACAACTTTCTCCCCATGAATGACAATGGGAGAGTCACTTTTGGCATTGAAAGTGAAAGTATTGGCTGCCCAATCAATGAGAGGGTTATGCTCACAAAACCATCGAATGCCTGAAAGCATATCACATCCTGAAAGAGGAGACACAACAAATTTCCTACGGAAAGCAGCTTGTTGAATTGTAAACGACACATCAAGACACTCTTGCGTGATGAGAGAGTCCATACTGGGAGCGAAGCCAGACACTAACCTCTAGGCGGGCTCTCTCTACAAGAGAGACACTAATCACATCATGCATATTGCCTGGATCAAACATATGACAAAATGCTGACCCTTCACATGACCACGACACTTTATGAGAGACTCATCAATATGTGTGTCAGAGACATGAGAAGATTCAGCTTGGTTCATTAAAGTGCTTGTGGTTGCTGCGGGTACCTTAGGTTCTTTAGGTGCGGCTGTCTTAGGACAAGCCGCTTTAATGTGACCCTTGACGTGACATTGATAACAACAACCTTCCTTAGCATAAATGACTTGTTCTTCTGCCATTATGTATCTTCCTATAATTCGTTTTGTAGCTTTTTCATCCGAGGTTAGCTTAGGTTTAGCAGGTGTTTTAGTTTTACCCTTAGATTCATTTTGTGAGTTCTTTTCCAAAGGATTAGAGGAAGATTGGCTAGAAGAGTTACCATTCTTACCGTTCTTACCATTCTAAGGGTTTTGAGAAGTCTGAAAGGTACTTTAAGACGACTTGTTCTCCTTGGGCTTTCCCTTGTTGTGCTTCATCTCTTGGGAGAGAGCAATTGCTACTGCCTTGTTGAGATCTACGGGGTCGAAGACTTCTACATCAAACTTGATATATCTGTCCAACCCAAAAAGGAAAGCCTCTTTGTGCTCATCATCCAATTTGTGTAATTGGGTGCCGAGCTGCAAAATACGGTTAGAAAAAGACATGACTGGCATACCATTCTACTTGAGATTGCGCCAATCTTCTTTCAACCGCGCTAGGTACTGAGGAGGCATAAACCGCGCCTTAAGCTTGTCTTGGTAGTCGGCCCAATTGAAGGAAAGGGGCGCGTCTCCGTCAGCTTCCTCTAGGTGCGCGGCCAACTGTCCCTCTTTCCATGCGTGGTACCAATTAATGGCATCACCGGCAAGCTACATGGTTGTCGTTAAAACCTTGCTATTCCCTGTCTTCTTAGTTGTCACAATATAAGCATTAAATTGATGCAACCAAGAATGAATAACACTAGCATCCATCTTACCGTCATACTTACTAAATGTCAGCTTCTCAGTGACGGGGTTGTTGAAGTCCAAATCTCGGCTTGTGCCAAATGATGAACCACCAACATTATTGGCCGGCTCGGGTTTCGAGGTAAGTACCTGTAGGACCAACTCTTGCATGCGTTGGTCTCTCTGCGCCTCACGCTCTCATTCCAAGGCAACCCTTTTTTCTTCGGCCGCCAAGCACGCTTGCTCGCGCTCACGCTCCAAGTCAGCCTTTCTTTCTTTGCGTTCGTGATCCAATGCTGCTTTTCTTTCTTCGCGCTCGCAATCCAAGATTGCCTTTCTTTCTTCGTGCTCGCCCTCCAAGGCAACGCGTTGCGCTTCATGCTGTAGCATCATGTCCATCATCATCTTGACCAAAGCCTCTATAGGATTTGGTGCAATCCTTGGCGTAGATGGGGAGGGGGGAGGGTCGGAAAAACCTCTTGGTGGGGAAAATTCTTCTTCACCACTTCCATGCTCATCACCTCCATGCAAAGTATCCATTCCGCTTCGGGTGATGACCATACATTGAAGTCTTGGGTTCTTAAGTTCACGAGGAACTTGGGTTCTTGTGGTCCTTGGGTTCTTGAGTTCTGGAGGGTCTCGAGTTCTTGAGGTTCTTGAGGTTCTTCTTTAGCTTGCAATCAGTGTTAGAGAAGGATCTTCTCTTATCCGAGCTCTTCTCTTTCCCGTGGGCGCACCCCTTGGCGGCCTTGCGCTCTTACCAAGGTTGCTTTTTCCCACCTCACGTCGATTGGCCGGCCGCTAAGTGCAAAGTCCGCTCTCAATGAGTAAAAAGAGAAACAAGGGGAGGCTGGACAAGCCCTTCTTTCTTTGGTTTCCTCTCACTCTTCAAAAAGGAACAATTAGGAGTCGACACGCCCAAGTGGACTTTGGTTACGTGCGACCGCAACAAGCAAAAAAAAATTCTTGTGGTTCTTTCCTTGAGTGATACAGAACACTGTCAAAGCTCTAATACCAATGTAAGGTGCAACGGAAGTGAATGTTAAACTTTGCTCAAGATGAGTGCTCCGAACTGTGCTCAAGGGTTCCTTTTACTTACGGAAGGGAGAGCCTTCCCGTTCCTTTAGTGAGAGTGCGCAAATGTTCACAAACAAAGTGGTAACCGTTGTGAATGAAGGTGCTGAAACTGAGAGATAGAGAGAGAAGAATCCGACACCAGAATGTTGTCAAACCCTCCTCCAAGGGCCCCACTCTCTATGGCGAGAGCGGTCCACTATTGATTGCACAAATCTCTACAATGCAATGGACTTGCAACGATGTCGACGACGATGAGGACGGCAACGAGACGGGCTGAAAACTGAAAACGCTAAGGACTGAAATCTGCAAATCTTGTATCTGCTGAATTTTGACTCTATTTCGGTGACGACGACGACGCCGAAAACGCAGATGCTAAAATCTGCGAAGAGCGGGCTGAACTCTCGCTCATCTGATCGTGCGGCAAGGATCTGCTGCGGGAAGGTGAGATCTGCGAGGTTTGGGGGTTGCGGTACGGAATCTAAATGCTGAAAACTAAAAATGCTGATGCAATCATCGATTCTGTCGCCGTGAATCTGCAAACGCTAGAGGTAGTCTGCAATTGCAAAAACGCTGGGCTAATCTGCTGTTGATGCAAAAACGCTAGGGAGTCTGCTGCGATCTGCTGTCACCAAGCATCATCTGCAACTGCAAAACGCTGGGCTGGTCTGCAAATGCTGAAAACGTTGGCGGGTCTTTGGTGGCTGAAAACGCTAGGTTGCCTACCGGCTGAGAAGGTGCACTGTCGAACACTTGGTCCCTCCTGCCTCTTTTGCCAGATACTGCTAGCGCTAGCTTTCTTATATATTGCCTGAGTCAAATTGCCCTACCCAGTTTCCCAACAAAGTCACTTATTAATAATAAGTGAAAAATGGCTAAAATAGGGAAAATAGATATGTGCACTGTAAAGATGCTCCTAATGGGTTCTAATGGTAATATGATGATCATGTTGTGTGCAACCAGAGGATATGCATCTACTCTAAGTGCCTGGACATGCACGGTCTGCGAACAGACTCACAAAAGTGCCAGAACACTTCCTAAGCTAACTGAACCCTTGTCATGAAGTAGCTTGTCCACGTACACACAGGGTTAAAGGTACACATAATGAATTGTCATTCCCTATTATGAATACTCGAGTCTAAAACACAGAATGGGGATTCGGAACGGGAATTTGGAATGGGACCGGAAAACATAAGCTTGAAAATGGGCAATTCTTTGCTATGACCTTAGGACAAGCTGACCTAATAGCCCTCTCGACCAGCCAACCCAAGTCAACCTGCTAGCCTAGCCTAGACTCGTCAAGCCAGCCTGCCAACCTCTTCCAGCTTGGCTAGTTGTTTCACTGCTGGAAAAAGCGATGGTGTGAAATTTCAGCTGAGGTCCCACAAGGCATGCCAGAACTGAGAGCATTTGTAATAGGAAAACCATGTCGAGCTCTCTACTATGGGTGCTCCTCAGTGCCGTATGCAAGAAACCTAGTTACCTCACTCAATGGCACAAACTAGGCAACTGAAAGGAATGCTTAACATACTAATGTCACGTGACACATCCCAACCCTATGTGTCCATGGATAAGCTACACCACAATAGGGTTCAGTCAGTTCCGTCAAGTTAGATTAGTAGTGATCTGGCACTTTTGTGAGTCTATTCGTAGACCGTGCATGCCCAGTCACTTAGCATAGATGCATATCCTCCGATTGCACACAGCATGATCATCGGAATTCCCATCAGAATCCATTAGCATCAGTTAGGGGAATTTTCCATTGCATTTAGCCTATTTTCCTATTTATTGCGATTTTCACTTATTATTTTTAAGTGACTTTCCTACAAAAGTAGGTAGGGCAATTTTGCTAAGTTAATATATAAGCAAACCAAAGTTCACACTTTCTGGCAGAAGAGGCAACAAGAGCACCTTGCTCAACAGGCAACTTCTCAGCAGAACCTTGGTGGATTCCCTCCAAGCAAGATCCCAAGCCTTGGCGTTTTCTCCAAGCAGCTGATTCCTATCCCTAGCGCTCCTCATCATTCGTGTAGAGGAGGGCTTGCATTCTTTGCCTCTCATCTCTCACGTGCAGGTAAAGCGTGAATTACGACGAGGAGCACAAGCGGCATTCATCTATGCTGCTCCAGTTTCCTAGAGCATTCAGGCTCTAGCTAAGTATTCAGATTTGTTTACGAAGTTTAAACATCTCTTTTTGTAAGATGATCTTCCACCTCGTCTCTCACCCGAGCGGCCGGAGGACCATTGCATCGAGCTTATGGAGGGGGCACAGCCTGTCAGTAAGGCTTTGAACAACACACAGGAGGAAGAGTTAGAGCGACAACTCACGGAGTTGGTGGCTAGAGGATTCATACGCCCTAGTGTAAGTCCTTTTGCTGCCCCTATTTTGTTTGTTCGCAAGAAGGATCGTTCGTCTTGCTTGTGTGTTGATTCCAAGGCATTAAACAAGATGACCGTCAAGAACAAGTTTCCGATGCCTCGCATTGAGTATATCCTTGATAGGCTCAATGGGGCAAAGGTTTTCAGCAAGGTCGATCTCAATAGTGGATACCATCAAGTACAGGTATTCAAAGGCGACATTTTCAAGACCGCTTTTCACACCGAGCGAGGGCAATGGGAGTATATTGTTATGCCTTTTGGATTGACAGGTGCTTAGATACATTTAATCGTCTCATGGTAGGTCGTTTCGGCGATATGGTCAGTGTATGTGTGTTCATCTTTTTAGATGATATTCTCATTTTTTCTGCATCGTGGAAACAACATGAAAGAGATGTCGAAAGGGTACTAACTCGTTTAGATGAGTGTCAATTGTACATTGCAGCTAAGAAGTCTGAATTTTTTCTTACTAAAGTCACTTATCAGAGTTATATCATTTGTGCAGAGGGCGTCAAGCTAGATTCCGCGAAGGTGGAATGGGTTCGTAATTGGGATTTGCCCAAAACTGCATATGATGTGCATTCTTTTCTTGGTTTATGTCAAGCATATAGTTCGCACATAGAGAATTTTGCACGCATTGCTGCACCTATGACTGATGTTTTGAAAGGGGTAAAGTCAACGCGTAGACTTGCCCGAAGCAGCCGTTGAGGCTTTCGCAGCTCTCAAGGTTGCGGTGACAGAAGCACCGTGTCTTATCCTTGCCTCTTGGGATGATCCCTTTGAGGTATGGACGGATGCGAGCAATGTCGCCATAGGCGCTATGATAAAGAACTTTTGTCTGTCATTCACTCTCTTAAGCATTGGAAGCATTTTCTTTATGGTAGAGAGTTTACAGTTCGCACAGATCATCAGGCCCTCAAGTGGCTACAGTCTATGCCTAGTGCACATTGGAGTGATCGCCAAGCACGGTGGTCACAATTTTTTGAGCAATTTGGAGGTTTGATCGAGTATGTGCCTGGAAAAACTAAGCCTGTTTGCAGATGCGTTGAGTCGCAAAGGACAAATTTTGGCTCTTGAGTCGAGATCCACATTTTCTATTCACGGTGAGACTTTTGACAGCATGAAGAATCAGTATGCGGATTCCAAGTTTGGTAAGCATTGGTTGCAGGCTCTTGCTTTCCAAGGGCCAAGCAACTATCTCATTCGTGATGGTTTGTTGTATGTTCGTCAACGTTTATGTGTGTTGCCCACTTTCAGGCCAACCATATTGCATGATGCACATGATTCTCACAGGTGAGCACAGGGGAATGAACACCACTTTGGAAAAAATTGAAAGATTCTTTTATTGGCCTAAAATGCGAACAGATGTGTTTCGTTATGTCACACAGTGCACTATATGTCAAAAAGTAAAAGCTCCTCAAGGTAAGCAGCAAGGCCTCTTGCTTCCGCTGACTATTCCCGATGGATCTTTTCAAGATATTTCTATTGATTTTGTGACTAACCTACTACCAAGTTTGCATTCAAGGAACACTCAATGTTTGACAATTGTTGATCGTTTCAGCAAGTTTTGCATGTTGATTCCTTGTAAAGCCACAGTTACTGCACAAGATGTAGCACGGTTGTTCATTAAGCATTGGTACCCCCTCTGTGGTTTGCCAAAATCAATTGTTTCAGATAGGGATGTTAAGTTCAAGTTCAATTTTTGACGCGCACTCTTTGAAAATTTTGGCACTAAGTTGAATTTTTCATCGGCTTTTTCATCCACAGTCAGATGGTCAAACAAAAATTTACAATCAATTGGCTTTTGATGTTTTAAAGTCGTATGTGCATGATCAGCAGTCTCAGTGGAAGCTCTATCTCCCATTGGTACATGCCATTTTGAATGACTCTTTTTCTTCTGCTATTGATCAAACTCCGTATGAGGCAGCTTTTGGCCGTCCGTTCCAGTCATTTTTGACTCGCTCGGTGAGTCAAATGCCTGATGCCAATGCTGAAAGTCAGTCATTGGATGAGATTTCTGAGAGTGTGAAGCTTCGCCTAAGCAAGACTCAGGAATCTTATTCACGGCAGGCTAAAAAGATTGTCAGGATGTTTCGATCAAGGAAGGAGATTGGGCATATTTAAGAATCATGAAGCAACATCTTAAGCAAGTTGGAAAGAAGTGTCCAAAGTTGTCTTTTCGTATGTATGGTCCATTTCCAGTCA
Organism: Adiantum capillus-veneris; assembly: GCF_014529385.1. Lineage (NCBI taxonomy): Eukaryota > Viridiplantae > Streptophyta > Polypodiopsida > Polypodiales > Pteridaceae > Adiantum > Adiantum capillus-veneris. Next base: position 150,884,878 of record NC_140938.1, read on the forward strand.
TTAAAAAGATAAATGAGGTTTCAATGAAATTGCAGTTGCCTAACTCATGGTCAATGCACAACGTTTTCCATGTTTCTTGGTTGAAAGTGTTTCAGGGAACACCTCCAAAGGACATTTCGGAAGAAGAAGAACCAGATATCATTGATGAAGCTGAAGTCATGGAGCCGGAGCAAGTGTTGTTGCATCGGTTTCGACATGGTTCAAAGAAGCAAGTGAGACAATACTTTTTGAAGTTCAAGGATCGAGGAACCCACGAAGCGGTGTGGGTAGACGAAGAGTTTTTTAAGGATTATCCAGAGTTGTTGGCAGACTACAAGGAAGCCATGCAGCTCGGTACCAGTACCTCACTTTAAAAAGGAGGGGATGTTACGTGACACATCCAACCCTATGTGTCCGTGGACAAGCTACAGCATAACAGGGTTCCATCAATCCAGACAGTCTAGATTAGAAGTGATCTCGCACTTTTGTGAGTCTATTCGTAGACCGTGCATGCCCAGTCACTTAGTATAGATGCATATCCTCTGGTTGCACACGGCATTATCATAAGCATTCCCATCAGAATCCTTCAGGGGAATTTTCCAGTGCATTTACCCTATTTTACCTATTTTTGACATTTTTCACTTATTAATTTAAGTGGCTTTTGTTGGAAAGTAGGTAGGGAAAATTGGGTAAGAAAATATATAAGCAAACGAAGGTTAGCACTAAACAGCAGATGAGCAAGGAGAACAGCAGGCCATTGGCGAAGGTTCCCTCTCTCTCAGCAAGACTCTCCAAGCAACCCTTGGCCATTTTCCCTCTCACAAGCCCTAGCATTTTTCCTCATTGCCAACCCACCTTTCCCCTTGGCGTTTTTCAACAACCCAAGATCGCCACAGTCCCCTTGCACCTAGCGTTTTTCATCATCGCCAGCAGCCCTCTTCTCTTGGCGTTTTCAGCACCAACCTGCAACAGAAGGGCAGCGTTTTCAGCACCAAAACGCAGCAGTGACATCAGCGTTTTCAGCAGGCAAATTGGCGTTTTTCACACAGCATAAGATCAGCCCGAATTTCAGCGTTTCATTTGCAGCAGATTTCAGCATTGAGCGTTTTTGGACAGCAGATAAAAACATTCAGTTTTCAGCCCTATTGTTGGCCTCGCCATCCCCGTCGTCATCGTCGACATAGTCTAAACTTGCATCAGTTTCATGCATCATCATTGTACCAGTTTGTGCAATCAATCGTAGACCACTCTCGCCAACGAGAGTGGGGCCTTCAGAGGAGGGTTTTACAACAGTCTCTGGTGTCGTATTCTCTTCTTTCTCTATCTCTCAGTCTCATACACTTGCACGCACAGTGTCCACTCACTTTGTTCGTGATCATTGCACTCTCATTAAAGGTGGAAGGCTCTCCCTTCCATAAGAACAAAAAAGAAACCTTGAGCACATTATGGAGCACTCATCTTGAGAAAGAACATTCATTCCGCTGCACCTAACATCCTGTGCAAGTGAGAGGAAGCTTGGTCCTTTCCCTAAGCAAGGAAGGATATGGATGCATTAACTATGTAATCCGATATCATGATTGAATCTTCAAAATTTAGGCCCAATGAACACCGGGTTTGCCCCTGCCCATCCCCTTGTAGGACGGATCTGCATGCGTTACACACAGATTTGCCTGACTAGAAATTAATATTTAAAAGCTGGCCTTCTTTACACAAAGAGGTCACTATCCTATTGGTTGAATCATTTCTCTCTTTTGATGCGGGTCTGAGGCTCAACCTCTGGACACGCGCGGGCGGGGGAACCTAGGAGTCCAAGATTTTGGTCAGCAGGGAAAACGCGGAGCGCCATGTCTACTCACGCACCTACTGCCCATCCTCGGGCAGTGGGTGTGCATGATGCCTTTCTATTTTGTGGTCGCCTCAGAGCACCTCTCTGCTCATTTCACAGAATTAAGAAACATTCTTTCGCAGTTTAATTCTCAGAAAACTCGTCAATGACTGACTACCAGAAGTTGATTTGCTAATGTGTTAAACAAATCATGATAATCATGTTAAAGACAATAGATTTTGACTGACCAGGTGCAAGATAGTTAACAAAGTCCTTTGGGTCAGGTCGAGTCTCAGGCTTTTTGTTCAAAACACCCTCCACCATAATGGTTGGATCACGCTCCCTGATGAGTCGCAATCCTCCAATTTTAGCTCCACAGCGTTGATCAAGGAGAATATTACTTGGGCAAAGGTGGCAATAGATTCTTCGCTTCTCCTTTTCTAACTGTTGCAAATAAGCAAGACCACGAGCAACATCCAGTGCTATCCCCAATCTCTCTTCCCATGTTAGAGAACCCATGGTCTTTCTCCCATATAGTACATCATCAAGACTGCCCTTGGGCATGTACTTGTACACAACTGCAAGAAAGTTGGGCTTATAACACCAATCAAGAAGTTCCATCACATTGTTATGTTTGATCTTTGCAAGTACTTTGCACTCACTCAAAAAATGAGGCTTGGTTTGCCACAAAAAATCACGGCTCAGAACTTTAATGGCAAAATTTTGATCTTTAGTCAGCTGCCCCCAAAAGACTTTGTACCGAAGGCCAAAACCAATCACACTCCTGTTACAAAAATGCTCAGTGGCCAAACGAAGATCATTGTACGAGAACCGTTTCTTTTTTCCACAGCAATTCAGCAATGGCGAGAAAACAACTTGACAATATTCCACAACTTCCTCATAAATTTTGGGCCGAAACGACTGGAGGAGCAAGCACATTACCAAGACCAGCACAATACCAACTCCGAGAGTGGCCATAATGAATATAGGGAGATACTTCAATTTCTCTTCTCTGGATTTGAGAAACTTATAGACTTCAGTCCCTAAATCTCCAAGAACATTAGGTGCCGAACTGCATGTAACATTCAAAACAGGACCACAAAGTCCCCGTTCGTTATTCAAGTACCCTGACTCAGCAAAGCGCCGAAATAGAGGAATCTCCACAAGCAAGCCTGATAACTCATTATATGACACATCAAAAACATCAATGTATGTTAAATTTTCAAGTGATGCAGGGAGTGATCCGACAAGCCCATTGTGAGAACCATCAAAGTATGACAGGCTAGTAAGGCTGCCAAACCAGTCTGGTATAGATCCCGTTAAGCTGTTATATGACAAATCCATCACAGACAGTGTAGTGAGGCTGCTAATTTGAATGGGCAGACCACCTACTAATTCATTGTGTGACAGGTTGAGAAATTGTATATTCGAAAAACCTTGCATTGAAACTGGCAGGCTTCCACTAAATCGATTGGAGGACAAATCCAAGGTTTTGAGAGAATAAAAGCTTCCCCAAATGTCAGGTATAGCCTCTGACAACCGATTGTTGGAAAGATCCATCTTTTGAAGGCGCTCCAGATTGCCAATGGATGATGGGATGCTGCCACTGAGCATGTTGTCTGACAGGTCAAGCAATGAAACAAGTGATGTTAACTTTCCAATAGTTTGAGGAATCGCTCCTTGAAGCTTGTTATTTGACAAAGAAAGGTGCTCCAAAAAGGCTAGGCTCCCTAAGCTTTCTGGAATGCCCTTTCCAATCTGATTGTTGCTAAGATCCAATGTTACCAAATAAGTAGCTGAGCTGATTGATGGAGTGATGAACCCTGTGAATTGATTATCACTGAGCAGCAACTGTGTCAAATACTGCATTTGTCCAATGGCCTCAGGAAGACTACCTGTTAATTGGTTTCCAGAAAGATCAAAGACCCTTAAATGTGTAAGCTCTCCCAATGTTGATGGGACAACACCATGAAGAGCATTTTCAGAAAGCTTCAAGACTTCAAGTTTGCTGCACTTGAAAACATCCTTAGATATTATGCCTGCAAAAGAGAAACATGTCTCTCAAATTTCTCATTAATCGTGCTGTTGAAGATTCTAGAGGAAAAAACACTAGCCATACACAATGTGTAATATGTGCATGCAGATGAGCGTGTGCACGAACCTGCTGAAGTGACTGTGCAATGAATGCGTGACATCCACCTAACGTAACAAAAAGAATTTGCGATAATCAAAATCTTGTCCCAAATTGAGATGCTTATGTATTTCATGTGGATTTTGATCACATGCGTTGACTACAAGGATTGCGCCTTTAGCATGTATGTGTGCAAGCATTCTTACAGAAGATCCAATGCACATACGTGGTGTTAGGCTAATCCAGCAATTTCTTTTGCTACATGGCTTGCTTTATGCAGCCATATTGTCTCGTTCATTGGCCATGACTTTCAGTGCATATCTTCCGTTATCCATACATCATCAAATACTAACAAAAGAATTCCTAGTTCATAATTGGAAATGACGTGAAGCATGCATACCTGTCATTTTGTTGTTACTCAAATCCACAATTCTGAGAGCATCCCCATCACAAGCAGCACCTGGAAAGTCACCCTCTAGCTGGTTGTTAGAGAGCAAGAGGGTCTTCAGATATGTGAGCTTTTGAAGAGGAGGCAATACTCCAGTAAATGCATTATTGCTCAGATCAAGAGTTTCCAATACAATGACATTGTTGATATAGCTAGGCACCTGCCCTTGAAACCGATTCCCTGTCAAATTTAGGGTCTTCAAAAACCTCAATCTGCCAATCTCTTGCCAAAGAGTGCCCAATATGTCTTTGTAAGGAAGAGAAATGCCCCTGACTACAGGGACCCCCGTTTTCAGAACACTCACGTCACATTCTACACCTGTCCAGTCGCAAGGACCAGCAGGCGATTCCAACCTCCAAGAATAAAGTACTTGTGATGGGTCCTCTTTGATGGCGTTCTTGAATTTGTAGAGGAAAATGGCATCCTCTATGTCAGCTGCAGCCGCAAGGGTTGCAAGCACAAGGTAAAGGGAGAAGGTATTGATGATGATAATGGTGTTTGGAAGTGCACCGAGTGGCATACTCTGCATATGTTTGCCTTCTCACGGTGAGGAAAGAAAGCTAGCTAACATTTTCGAATTTGAATTTGAACCGCAATGTGCATGCTTGATCTCCTTCTGTGACTCGTGAGTGAGATTCTTAAAATCAGTTGTGGCTATGAACAAAATAGTAATATTCTCTGAACTTTATTATTTAATATTGAGACATGCTAATGGGATCAAGGAGTCAAAATTTCTAATAGACATAACTCTATGAAATGTGTCTCAATTGCCTCAATCTAAAGATACTCCTCGTATTAAAGATCAAAAGGTTATGCTCTTGCAAATGCCCACATTAATCCATTGCATGTTGAATTTGTGACATCCCTTAAATATGTCGGGTAAAGAGGCTATAAATTTTTAATTATATGGGGGGTTGCATCTAAGATATGTTTTATTAGAGATATAATTTATAGCAAACATGGCTTCAATTACTTCTTGAGTTCTTATGCAAAAAAATTGGACATCAAAGGGTATATCTATTTCCTACCTATTCTTCAATAGGTTCTCTTGGAATTTTGAACTGGGAGGAATGTTCTTGTAGAATCATTTTTATTGCTCGTTTGGTTGGAAGCTCTTCCATTCCCAAAAGTTTTGCCATAGAGAAAAACCTTTGGCTGTTTGAGGAAAGTGGTGCGCTCAGTTTACTCCGTGCCCACGGCTACTTGGGCACATAGATATGTTCTCCAAGATAGCGGGCAATGCAAAAGCCTGTGTGTGTGTGTGTGTGCGCGCGCGCGTGTGTGTGTAGCTAAGACCAATATAGACACACTAAATTCTTTCAAAAGGTTTACTAATTGAAGAATTGAAGCCAAAAAAGATAGATTCAATTAGCATCGAAACTATCTGAGTTGTAATACCCTCCTTTGAGGTCATTAACAACTTCATAAGGAATGGGAGTAAAGGTCTCCTTTAACTGCGAATCCGACCTTCTAATTGCCTCTTTGTTGAGATCTCTTCACCCTTGGATTTTGCTTCAGCCTTTAACAAATCTATGACGCCGTGTCCGACCTTCTAATTGCCTCTTTGTTGAGATCTCCAAGGATTTTTCTTCAGCCTTTAACAAATCTATGAAGCCCTCACGGCGTCATGAAGGCATGTTCAATCCTCACATGGATCTTCTTCTTCACAATGAAGGTACTCACCTGCTTATTCACTTCCTCTCCAGTGCGGTCTCGGTAGAGCTTGTGAGGGATACGTGACATGTTTGTTCACCTACAATTATACATAATCGTTGATCCTATATATAGGTGCGGAGGTATGCGGAGGCCTCGAGAAGAAGAAGAAGTGCAAGATATTTTTGTGCGCTCAGCTGATATCTTGCTCTGCTTCTTATATTAACTGGTTCCTCTCTCTCTCTCTCTCTCTCTCTCTCTCTCTCTCTCTCTCTCTCTCTCTCTCTCTCTCTCTCTCTCTCTCTGCCTCTGCGATATTTTCATGCATCCAACACCTCGTGATGAGTAGCATGTTGATGGGGCCCCACTTGATTGTAGCTAAGCGGACATCCATTGAATATGGTGATGCAGATCGGAGCCAGTGATGAGGAATGGTAGGGCTTTGAAACACTGGCAACCAATAGGTTGACACTCTCTGGTTGCAATCACTCCAAAATAAAAAATCTCTCTCAATCTCTCTCTCTCTCTCTCTCTCTCTCTCTCTCTCTCTCTCTCTCTCATACACACACACACACACGACATTGTCAATGTGCTAAAGCAAAACAGGATGGGAAGCAAGAGGCTTACTTGTATTCAGCACGCAAGCTTGATCCTCGTGTGGTCGAAATCCCTGCATGCTCAAAAGACGTCTTGAACGTCGTCGACGGTTGATAGTATAACCCTTCTTTTTCACAGTTGTTTCTTCAATTTTGTGCCTATAGCATTGGGTTCCACCTCCGTTATCCACGTGGCTGGACCTTTACATTCTGTAGGGCCTCTCTCTCCATTATAATAGTAAGATAAGAAAGTCGACAATCCAAATCAGCTCACTCTTACTTCCTAGAGACATAGATAGTGGATTGTCAATTGTGTTATTCGGTTGATAATGAGTTAGCTCTTTTTTACCTCCGCGTAAGCTAGTAGCCTCATATATCAATATCCATTGGTGAATGTTGTTTAGATTATAAACTCTAGTATCTCTAAATTACATTGTACTTGTAAACGAGAATTATATACACTTGATTAGTTATAGCACTTTTATAAAAACAAAAATTGTATGGTCAATCCACATTGTAGAAGGCAGCAACAAAACTCAAAGCAGTAGTAAAGCTCAAAGAATATGGTGTGAGGAAAGGAGTGGGGATATGTGCAAGAGCTTCATTGTGGTAAGATTGTATCCACGTTTCAATGCAACATGTGGCCATCTCTTCCATGGCAATACGAGCACTTGTTTGGTGTTGCCATAAACGTAGCGGATTGCACTGCACCACTTGCTTTTATTTGGGTTCACTTTGCAGCCTATGTAAAGATGTGCAAAGAGAAAGGACAATGCAAGGTTGTGTCAAATTCACTTGAATCCTCTAACGGAGCTTCGATGGAAATATGTGAGGATGCTAGAGGTGACAACATAGGTACGCCAATGCAAAGAGGACAGTATTCGGAGGTCTCTGGGTCAAGTGTTGCAAGATCAACACAAGGGAGCCTGAGTACAGGGAGTAGACCCACCACCCCGCAAATTATGCAAGCAACTTTTCAAAAGCAGGACATGTACACATTGCATAGTAAAGTGGACAAAGGCGTTTATGGCATGTGGAATTTCATTCAATGTCATTAGAAATCCACTTTTTAGGAATGACTTGATGTCCACTGCAAAAAACAGGTTTGTCTTACCCGACCAAAAAGAAATGCATACAGAATATGTTGATAAAGTTAAGGGTGCCACAGAGGAGATACTCATGATTGATTTTGTGACAATGTTTGGTTGTAACATAGCGCTAGATGGGTAGACCAGCTACCATAAACAACCATTGATCACAATGCTGATTTTCTCAAAGGGATAATGTTTTTGGAAGCGATCAATACCTCTCTAAAGGAGAAAACACTTAACTTTTTAACAAAGGTGTATGAGTGTGTCATCCACCGTGTAGGGGGGGCAGAATGTCATAGAAATTGTCACTGACAACGCCTCCAACTACAAGGGTGTAGGTTTGGCCATTCAAGAGAAGTACCCTGGAGTCATGTGGGTACCATGTGCGGTCCATAAATTGAATCTAATCTTAACAGACATTGGAAAAATACCACTTGTAAACAAGGTTTTTCTATATACCAATCATGTGGTGAAATTTATCAGGGAGTATAAGTTCACCTACGCCCAATTTCGGGCCAAGTCACCTAATAAGTCCCTCCAAATCTTCTATGAAATCCTCTTTGCAATGGTGTACTATGTTTTGGATGGTCTGCATACTATTAAAGTAGCATTGACAAAGGCTATCTCCGGTCAAAGATAGGAAGGATGGCTCTCAGAGTATCCAAGTTCTCAAACTGCTACCCAAATATGTGTGTCTCTTGTCCAGAGGCAAGAGAATTATTCGATGCATCAGAAAGATGTGGCTTGCTCTTTGTTTGGTTGTTAAGCTCACCTCATTCAACGTTCAATTAAGCACACCATCTGTACTTGTCGAAAGTCTCACTTCCTTGATTTCCAAATCAAATTTGGTCGTTGTGTGCAAAGGCGTGACACAACAGCCACAATCAATTTGGCAATCAAGTATGTGGACTTCCTATAAGCTCAGATGGCATGCTTGGAGAATGAGGTGATCTTAACCCAACAAAGAGAAATCCACAATGATATTATACTGGTTAATGATCAAGAGAGCTTCAAAAGAGCTTTCATCTCCCATCTTGTTGTTGTCTAAACAAGTTTTCGCTCTTTTTATTAGTAAGTCCTCACTTATCAGTGCAATTGTCATTTGGCCATAACTATGTCAAATCTTTCTTTACTATCTGAGTTCTTTACTCTTGCAACCCTAAATATAAATGTTGAGCATTTTTTGTGTAACATTTAATGGCCTAAAAACTTGTGTGTAGCGGAAATTAACATGAACATAGTGGGCATTTCATTAGAATAGATTCCTAATGAGAATTACAAGAGTGCTTGGGTGGAGAGAGCAACAAAAAGCATAACACCTAGTTAGATAGCATCAACAATACTTTCAGAAATTAAGCTATTGACAACAATTGAGGACCGGATTTGCATGGAGCCGGTCCCCCCTCCAAAAGGCTTTGTATTATGGTTTCTCCCATCAAGAGAGACATTGTACAATACAATTCTTTGTGTTCCTTCAAGACTAGCTAGTGCAATGAAGATGAAAGCTTCATGCACTAAGCAAAACACTTAGCAAACACAACTTTAATTATCCCCGTTCTCAGACCCAAGACCTCACACACCTTCGAAGATGGTGAGAGCTAGCAGGGTATGAGAGTAGATTGAGAGGAAGAAGGAGTATCTTACGAGAAAGATGTACACCTCCTCACATAATCACTCATATTATCATAGCTTTAGCTTAGTAATTAGCTTGGTAGAGGAGATGAGCATGCATTGAAGCTTGGCTCTTGGTTGGATTTGCATCCACAAGCCAAGAGTGTGTCGATGTAGGCTTCTATCTCACAAGCTTGGAGTAGGTGATGAGCTCTCCATTAAAGCTTGGGAAGAGATAGTCTTCTCTTTCTTCACACATGAGATTGTGTGTGTGTGTGTGTGATAATGCCTTGCAAAAATCAGCCCCCTCTCTCTCTTGGGCAAGTCCTCTTGCTATTTTCTCTTGCAGCCTCCCCATTGGACCACCCCAAGTCAAGCCAATGGCTATTAAGCAGCATAAGTGATAGCCTTCTAACATGTGTCCCCCTTTCCCCTTTTGTGAGAGCTTTAGTTAATTTAATAATTAAATTAAACTCTCATTGGACTCCTTTGTCTCCTGGCCAATAGGAATCAGGCAAGCCATTGGGCTCCTGAATGCTCATTGGACCCCTTGAGAGACTGTCCAATAGTCTTCTAAGAGACTTAATTCTCATTGGTTCTTTTATTAAGTGTTTTTAAATTAATTAAACTAGATTTACTCTAGCCTAATTCTCATTGGTCCACCTCCAAGGCCATCCAATAGGAATTGGGCACACCTTGTGGGCATCTGGCCTAGGGAGCTGACATGTGTCCCTAATTCCCTTTGTGTAAAGGGAGCTTGTGTGTGTGTGTGACTTTCTCTCTCATCCCCTAGAAGAAGGGCTCTCCCCCTCCCATGTAGGGATATGCAAAGACTTTTTAGTTACACACAAAGCATCCAATGTCCCCTAGGTTTGACCTTTGGACACAACCTTTGAATTTTGGAACCTTAGCATTTTGGAAGTCTTAATGGGCTGAACCTTAGGGTCTTTTTAGCCCATTGTTGCACATGGCTCTTTTGCAGATGGCCCCCCTTTGGATCCCTATTTTCCCTCCTTTGGATCCCTACTGTGGCCGGTCTGCTAGCTTAACCAATATTCTAGCTTTTTCTCCCCTGGCACTTCCCCACATTAAATGATCATTTTAATATGAGAAAATCATTTAGGAGAAATAGATATTGATTATTATGATATTTTGACTTATTAAATCTTCAAATTAATTAGTCTTGAAACATAGACAAATTGATATAGCGAAAACCAAAGTATAGAGACTTGTTAAAATGATTTGTCAATTTATACAAACACTTGTGATTACAAAATAGGGGCTCAGTGGAAATCATGAGTAGGTGGATCAGTGAAAAAAACTAAACTAACTTATAAAAATTACAAAATACAGTGTTTCATATGTCTTGGCACTCATACTCATTAAGCCAATAGCTCATCGATGCCAAAGACATCATTCTTTGATGCAATTGATGGTGAAAGAGGCCCATATTTGGCCTCGTATCGTGTCACAATAGCCAAAAGCTCTGCTATTAGTGCTTCTTTTTGTGCAAGCTTGGCATGTAGAGCAAATGTATTCTCCCCTTGACTCGCCAATGTGGCCCCCTAGGTGGCCATCTCCAACATCTGATCATGCTTGTGTGGCAACAACACAATAGGCCTCTTTCTTCGTGGGGGGCTACCTCTTCTTTTTGTTGTTGGGACCTTTTCTTAGTCCTTTCTAAGCCGAAACCTGCAATGTATGGTTCTCTTGCCCAGTCCACCCTTCATCCCACGATATCTTGTAACAAAAGCTATTGTATGAAGTACATTGCTATTTGATTATTGTTTGGCGTTTTACGCTTTTTCTAGATGAATCGCACCAATAATCTTCTTGCCAAACTCTTATGCTACAGGGCTGAAAGCTTCAATGGCAAGTTGCACATGGCATGTCCAGACACTCTGAGAAGAGTGTTCATGATCCACCATGAAGGACAAAACTCATCGTACTGCTTGTGGTGGTCAAGTGGCTCACCTGTCCGTTCCAAACATGTGGGATTTCTCTTGTAGGATGCATTACACTTTATCGTAATCAATATCGGCCCCAAAATTCAAAATCTGGGTTGTGGACATTTCCTGTCAAAGAAAACCATTTCCAAAGCTTAAAGACGAACAAAATCTACTCCATTAACGTACAACATCCACCAGTATCAAAGAGGCATTAGACAAACAAAATTAATATTCAACAAAAACAACTTAAACCATTTAAAGATGCACATAAAGATTAACAACAATCAAAAGACGTAGAATTTGCACTGTATTACTCAATATTGCTCAAGCCGTAAAGCTGATGTGGGCGATAATCCACGACCTATACGCTTTAAGCTACCCAAGTCTTCTAAGAGATCGTGTGCATCTGTGTGATCCTCTATAGTTGATTGCAAGTCCAACTTGAGGAATTGCTTATACTTATATACCCATTGGCAATAATTGGTGTCTTCAACCTTGGGTAGGTCCTTCAAAAACTCTAGTATATATTTCACCAATGCATATGTATCTTGTGCTTTGGTGAAAACTGGTGGATTTGTAGATATGCATTCACGTGCAATCCACCAATTTCCTTGTCCACTCCTCACGTGTGGACAACAACAAGTTTGGTAAAGCTGGAAACCTCTTTTTAGGGGATAGAAGGTATCTTTCCCTCAATTGCACAAGTCCACGTAGACACCATGCCATCCAAAGTGAAGCATGATATTACTTCCATGGATGTCATCATGTGTGCAGTTGTGTGCATTCCAAAAGGTGATGGTGTGTAGCAATCCATGGACGATGCTCCACATGTTGGCTTGAATCTAATCAATGCTACCGTCGACATCTTTAATGGCCTTGTTGTATTGGAGGCTTTTTTCCTCTTGCTCAATCTCTCTAGCCAACTGTCAAGGTTGCCTTTATTCTAAAAGCGAAATATCAAAATTGGTGGCGTGACGGTTGGGGCAATTTGTACTGGTGAAATGATGCCTACACGTGTGACTGGCACAATATTGCAATCACGGTAGGCCATAAGCTCACCACATCAATAGCTTGTCCTTTGAACATTTTCTACATAGATGCCATCTTTAAATCCATCTTCAAGCACTTTGACTTTCACCATAATGTTGAATCTGCCCTCACCAACATTGGCAATTGAATGCAAGCATGGCAGAAAATGCGAAGCACATGAGGCACAATGAAGCACATGAGGCACAATGCTACGTGTATCCAGCAACGACAGAGCAGCGAATGCTAACACCACTGATGCTTGAGCCACTCCACTAATGCGAGACTCACCATCAGTGCATGGACACTTGCATTTCTTCTTTCAGTTTCCATAAAGAGTTTCAACCATCTCTATGCCTGGTCGAGTCTTCACTGCTGGATCAAGACTCTCGGCAACCCTCAGTACTTGTCCCAAAATCTGCACGACCTCTCTTACTAGCTACCCTTTTGTCAAAATCTCTATGCCACCACATGCTTTGCCATTTTTAAAACCAAGGCATTGTATGTATCTTGTCATAAAGTGTCAAGAAAGGGCTTGAATCCCAAGGCTTCGCTGGAGGTCACCCTCTCTAGCTGAGTAAAGTTGCAGGCATATAACTCCTCTACAAATTGACGCTCTGTTTTTGTGACTTTATCAGCCATTATGTATGGAGTACTTCCATCAAATATGCTCCATTCACAAAGTCATAAATCTAGGAAAAAATCATTAACATGATGACAACTTACAATTTACAAGCAAACGTGATACATTATGACCATATAACAATGCAATCAAACAAACTGAAATGTGACCAAGCAAATACAACATGGTCAAGCACTTACCTTGAACAAAAACAAACACAGATAATAAAAAAATGATATTGTATGTAATCTTGTTTGTTGTAAGTACCAAAGTCACTACTAGGATTCAACACAGAGGCTTTTAGCCCCATTGTAAGAGCAAGGGAGTAATCATGGATCTAAACATAGAGCAAAATTAAATTGAAAACAAATCACTATGAGCATAAACCAAGTAAACACAAATTGTAAAACTTGCCCGTTGAAAGTACCTAAGCTACTACCAAGATCGAACGTAGTGGTTTTCAATCCCATTGTAATAGCAAGGGTGTAACCGTGGATTGAAATCTTGAGAAATATTACATTGAAAGCAAGTCATTACAAGTAGCAATATCGCTTTTCTCTTTGTAAGAAACAAGGCTATGCCAAGGATTAGAACACGGAGAGAAAAGTGTAATTTAATAGCTTAATATGTTGGAGCTATGCTAACCTAAAAAAAGCACTCCATAAAGTAGGAAATGTTGTGGGCAAATAAAAAAACATGCATGCTATCTATGGTCTCCTAAAACAACACCTCAAGTAGGACCGATGAGTCAAACAAAAGGTGTGCCATCTAATTTTTTCCTAAACTATTGTGGGAGTAAGAGATTGTATCAAAGGAGAACAACCCACATTATTGTCTAAACCCCAAGCCCCTAAACTAACATTGGGATAGGATTCACCAGATGGTGAATCAAACATTGCAGGTAGTGTATATATTCTCTACACACCCCATATGCAAGTACGATATATCAAACATGCATACAAACACACAGAATTTGAAAAGATTTAAATTTTTTTGTTTTTACAATTTATAGTTAATCACTTGCATGTAGCTAGAGAGAGGATATGTGTTTGCAACCTAGAGAGAGGGTGTGATCTCAAGCTATAGAGAGAGTGTGTGTGATCGCAAGCTAGAGAGAGAGAGTGTGTGTGTGTGTGCATCTATAAGTGACGAGAGAGAGAGAGAGAGAGAGTTATGTGAGAGATAACAATATTGACCGATAACGTAATCGATTGATGTTAAATTTTGTTGTTTTATACTTGTAACTTATGAATCGATATGCATATTGATCGATAAACTTATCGATTGATATTATATCAATCAATAAGTCTAAGCATATCGATCTGTTAATTAGTGCTTTATTCATTTATTCAGATATAATTTGAGAATACATGTTTATTTTGCATTATATAATTTTTTTCATTATTCGATTAAATATATGCAATGCAGGTTTCTCGTGTGCTTCGTATTTTGCACCATGCCCACATCAGGTTCTTGGAAGTGTTGGCAAGAGAAAATTTGGGATCATAGTGAAAGTCAAAGTGCTTGAAGATGGATCTAAAGATAGCATCTATGTAGCAAGAACATTCAAAGGACACTCAAATGATGTTATTGATTTATGGCCTCCCATGAGGTTATATATTGTGCATGTCACACACGCAAGCACGATTTCACCAATAGGGAGTGTCCCCCACCCATCACGCTCGTCGATTTTGGTATTTCCCTTTTGAAATAGAGACATCATTGATGGCTGGCTAAAGAGATTGAGCAATGAGTGAAAGAAACTCCAATATAGCAAGACCGTTAAACATTTTAAGGGAAACATTGATTGGGTCAAAGCCAACATGTGGAGCACCATCCATGGATTGGTACACACCATCACCTTTTTGCATGCACACAATTTCACCAATAGGGACTGTCCCCCACCCATCAGGCCCGTCGATTTTGGTATTTCCCTTTTGAAATAGAGACATCATTGATGGCTGGCTAAAGAGATTGAGCAATGAGTGAAAGAACCTCCAATATAGCAAGGCTGTTAAAAATGTTCAGGGAAACATTGATCGGGTCAAAGCCAACATGTGGAGCACCATCCATGGATTGGTACACACCATCACCTTTTTTCATGCACACAATTGCACATGTAATGACATCCATGGAAGTAATATCATGCCTCAATTTGGTTGGCATGGCGTCTAAGTGGGCTTGTGCGATTGGAGACAAGCTATAGTGTATCCCATTGAGAAAAGGTTTCCTGCTTTGCTAAACCTATTGTTGTCCACACGTGAGGAGTGGGCACTTAGATACTAATGGATTACACCCAAATGGATATCTAGAAACCCGCCAATTTCCACCAAATCACAAGATACATATGCATTGGTAAAATATATACTAGAGTTTTTTGAAGTACCTGCTTGAGGACGAAGACACAAATTATTGCTAGTCGGTGTCTAAGTACAAGCAATGCCTAGCGTTGGCCTTGATCCCAACTATAAAAAATTGCAGAGATGAACACAATCTCTTGGACGGCTTGGGTAGCTTAAAGCACATAGGATTTTGATTATCACCCACAACAAGGTTACGACCATTTGATGATTGATAACAGAAATCATATTTTTATAACCCCATTGCTGGAACCCTCAAGTATCATTGATGAACACAAATCTATTGCATCTTTAGATTGTCGTTAATCTTTATGTGCATTTTTAAATGGTTTAACTTATTTGTCTTGAGTGTTAATTTTGTTTGTCTACTACGTCTTTGGTACTAGTGGATTAAGTACTTCAAGTTAATGGTACAGATTTTGTTTGTCTTTAAACTCTGGAAATGGTTTGATATGGTTTTCCTTGGATGTTGGCACTGAGATTGATTACAATGAAGTGCAACACATCTTGTAAGAGGAATCCCAGAGGTCTGGCATGGAGGGAACGTCATGATTTTTCTATCAGGCCAAGGGCTAGGACACACATGCGGTACATGTGTCCTATATATAGCACGGAGAAGTGATGGGTTAGTGGATGCGAAAGAATACTCCCTAATCATTGATGATTAGCATTAGGTTATGGAGGGTGGAGCCTTAGCTTAACCATGGTGTTAGGGTTAGGGTTAAAGAGATGGTGACTAGGGTTAGATTATGCCAAAGCCAAGAGCATAGAGAGAGAGAGAGAGAGAGAGTATAGACACAATGATAGGACTCAAAGTGCAATTGATTAATTAGAAAGTAGCCTCTACATAGGCTTGGTGCTTTACAATCATTGGCTAGATGGGTTGCATCCTCTTGCTATTGGACCATGTCATCAATTATCTCTTCCTAGGTTGCTAGACGGCTTTCCCATAGTGGTGCCACAAGTTGGGATTACCCTAACATACGCCCCTTAAGCCAAAATTGGGGTTTACAAAGCTTTCATGTGTTCATGTGTAGATGGGCATCATTTTGGTGAGTGTCAAGTGTAGCACCCAAAATACAAAAGTGTCCTCCCCAAAGAATTGTCAACTGGGTGTAGGATCAAAGTGTGCACCTCCCTAGAGATTTGTAAGCAACTAGGTGGTAGGTCAAAATACAAAATGTGGTGCTTTCAAATGGTTTTGTGTGTGTGGCCCCAATGTCGTAAGGTCACATGTGTTGTTAATACCATCTTCAAATATGCAAAGTTGTTTGTCGATGTCAAATTTTTCTTCTTCTTCATTTTTTTTGTCGTCTTTTTCATCTTCATGTCATTGTTGTCTTCTTCATTTTTTATCTTCATTGGTCCATTGTGTTGAGGATGCGGCCCTCATGGCCAACGATGTAAAACACACAAGCATGTTGTGTACTTGTGTGTGTGCTCGTGCTTATGTGGAGGAAGGTCTTACCACATTTAGTGGCAGTGTCTAGTTCCCTTACATGTATTGACACCATTATATCCTCATGGATAAAAGTGTAAGCATACATTTCAATGGTGGTGCATGGAATGTGTGTGTGTTGTGTCCTCATGCACATTTCTATCATGGCCATTTCTATTTTGACATCATCACGGCTTGGCATCACTTGTAAATGATTGAGAAAGATACATTGGATGACCATTGGCAAAGGTTTTTGGGACACTTATTTGCCAATGTCTTCATTATGGGAGATTATTTGAGGGACTAGATTGAGTTGTTTTGTTGTGGTTTGCCAAAAGAGACCTGAGAGCATTGTCTGTACCAGAAGTCTAACTCCATTCAAATAATTATGGGACATTCTATGCAAGGATATGCATGCAAGGATTTGGCAACAATGTCGGAAGGTCACTTGTGTTGTTAATACCATCTTCAAATATGCAAAGTTGTTTGTCGATGTCAATTTTTTCTTCTTCTTTATTTTGTTGTCGTCTTTTTCATCTTCATGTCATTGTTGTCTTCTTCATTTTTTATCTTCATTGGTCCATTGTGTTGAGGATGCAGCCCTTATGGCCAACGATGTAAAACACACATACATAGCATGTTGTGTACTTGTGTGTTGCTCGTGCTTATGTGGAGGAAGGTCTTACCACCTTTAGTGGCAGTGTCTAGTTCCCTTACATGTATTGGCACCATTATATCCTCGTGGATAAAAGTGTAAGCATACATTTCAATGGTGGTGCATGGCATGTGTCTGTGTTGTGTCCTCATGCACATTTCTATCATGGCCATTTCTATTTTCACATCATAACGGCTTGGCATCACTTGTAAATGATTGAGAAAGATACATTGGATGACCATTGGCAAAGGTTTTTGGGACACTTATTTGCCAATGTCTTCATTATGGGAGATTATTTGAGAGACTAGATTGAGTTGTTTTGTTGTGGTTTGCCAAAAGAGATTCGAGAGCATTGTCTGTACCAGAAGTCTAACTCCATTTAGAATTATGGGACATGCTATGCAAGAATTTGGGATGCATGCCAGCTCATGGACATGACAATATCCATCTTATTATGGCAAGAGTCTTCCAATTAAGAGAAGGAATAAAGAAATTGGATAACAGATCATCACTAAATTCCAGAGCAGTACAAGATCAATTGGTAGCGCAACGAGGTTTCAACAAACTAAAGAAACCTGATGCAAGATCATCAGAGGATTTCATAAAAGAAAGATGAAAATGATGAAAGAGCTTTTAGAGAATGGTTTCACTCAACCTAGTACACCACCTTATTGTTGCCAGTTTTGTTGTCTTTGAAGAAAAATTAACCTTGAAGAATGTGCATTGACTATAGAACTCTCAATAAAATCACCATCAAGACCAGATTCCTATCCCAAGGATCGATAATACACTCGACAAGGGTCTACTTGCTTTATCAAAATCAATCTAAAGGGTGGATATCATCAAATCCAAACTGCTTCTGGAGATGTCTACAAGACAGCTTTCAGGACAACTTTTGGTTTGTACAATATTTGGTGATGCCATTCGGCCCTATGAATGCTCCAACAATATTCAATCGTATGATAGATAGAATATTTAGAGAGTACCAGTTGTTTGTGGGCACTTTCTTTGACAACATAATTGCCTTCTTCAAGAGTGAGATAGAGCATTGACACCATATGGTATGTGGTATATGTTTTCCTCGGGGGCGCCGGGGGGGGGGGGGGTCACTTAATAATTGTGTGACTATCATGTGAGTGCATTAGAAGGGGTTAGTTATTTTAGATTTTCTCACATTTTATACAAAAGAGTATTGCAAAATGAAATCGAAAAAATTTACAGATTGAATAGAAATAGGGTGTATTTTATTTGTCAAAAATTCATAGATAAGGAGTTTTAAAAATAGTGAATGCACGCGATATACACAATTTATACATAGTGAACCCCCCCCCCCCCCCCCCTCCCCGAGATGTTTTCCAGGCACTGCAAAAACATAAATTGGTCGTAAATGCAAAAAAGAGCGAGTTCTTCTTGCCAAAGTTACACTTTTTGGGACACATCGTCTCAGTGGAAGTTGTAAAGATAAACTTGGCCAAAGTTGAGACCATTCGTGATTGGCCAATTTGAAGAATGTTCATGAAGTTCAAAGCTTTTTTTGGGATCATATTATCGGAGATTCATTTAAAAATTTACAGAGATAGCTTCTCCCTTGCATGTGGGTTCCTTTTACTTGGGGACAGATAGAGATTGAAACCTTTCAGACTCTCAAGGAAAATTTGATAGCAAGACCAATTTTGGCCTTGCTAGACTTGCAAAAGCCATTTGAAGTTTACTATGATGCTTGTGGTCATAGTCTGGGAGCAGTCTTGATGTAAGAAGGCCATGTCATTGCTTACGAGAGCAGGATGTTTTCACGTCCCAAATCGGTTGCATAGATTATGAGAAAAAAGTGTTGGCAGTTATCCATGATCTTACACAGTGGCGACATTTTCTACTCGTAGTTGACTTTACTATCTTTAGAGACCATCAGAGTTTACACTACTTCTTGTCACAAAAGCAGCTTTTGGAAAAGCAGATGTGGGCTAATATTCTTTTATAGTTTCATTTCCTGACAGTTCATGTCCAGGGACAAAAGATTTTAGTGGCAGATGTGTTGTCTTGCGAGCCCTTTTTTACATCATTGAAGCTTCAAGGATATGGTTGATCAGTACACCTTTGATCTTGATTTTGTAGATATATTTCAACAGATACAGAGTGGGGGGATAGCTGGAAGCTATTCCATACTAGATGGCTATTTGATGCAAAAAACGATGTTGTGTGTTACACAGCCTTTGAGGAAAAATATTTTGACAGAGTGCCATTGTCCGCCTTTTTCGTGCCACCGTGGCATATATACACCTTGAAGGTGTTGAATGCTACTTCTACTGTCATGCTCAAAACGGATGTGGACGAGTTTGTTCGCAGTTGCCTAGTATGCCAAAAGGTCAAGTTTGACAGACATAAGGCACCAGGATTTCTACAGCCGTTACCCATACCCTCCCATCCCTGGGAAAACATTGCCATGAATTTTATTTTTGATCTTTCCAAGTCTCATAGTGGGCATGATGGCATTTGGACAGTCATCAACATATTCAATAAGCAGGCCCAATTCATTTTGGTAAAGAAGACAATTTAAGCCTGATCATTTGGTGAGACTGTTTGTTTCATAGATTTTTCGGTTACGTGGCATGCATGAGTCCATTGTTTCGGGTAGAGACCACCGATTTACTAATTTGTTTTGGAGGGAAATTTGGGATAAAATTGGTTTGTGGTTGTAGTTCTTGTCCTTGCTCCACCCATAGACATACGGGAAATCTGAGATAGCCAGTTCAATGGTTTTGGATTTGTTGAAGTCTTTTATTTTGGATTAGAAGACTATGGGAAAAGTATTTGCCCTTAGTGAAGTTTTCCTACAACAACAGAATTCATTCATTGACGGTGAATGCGCCATTTGAGGTAATCAAGGGTGCTAAGAAGGTACCACCATTTCTAAGCACCAAAGATAATTTTTTTGAAGCAGATCAATATACACGAGCTTTGGACACTACTTTTGCCAAGGTTTGCAAAGCTAATTAGAAGTCTCGAGCACGCCATAAGAAGGAATCCAAAACGCATCGACATGAATTGCAGCTGAAGAAAGATGATTGGGTGCTCTTACGGTTTGAGAAGGCACGCCTAAGGAAATGAAAGGGAAAGGAGTGGCTTTTTCCAAAGCTAAGTATGCGGTACAATGTCCCTTTCCACATTCAAGAGAAGATAAATGATGTATCCTTTAGAGTGAAGTTTCCAGACACTTGGAAGATTCACAATGCTTTTCATGTGAGTCTATTGAAACCTTTCAAGGGTGAGATTCCAATTGACAGGGAGCCTGAGGAGCTATTTGAAGTGGAAGAGAGAAAGGAGATTCCTGTTCTGGAATAAATACTGGCTCACAAGGAAAGGAAAGTGAAAGATAAAGTGAATGGTGGTTCTTACTTAGTCAAGAAATCTTTGACCTCGAAGTTGATGGAGGAGGAGGAAAATCCAGTACACTAGGTAGCATCAACACAACTTGTCTCTCATTAAACCCAAATATATTTAAAGGTTGCTTGATTTTTTATGATTTGATTGATAGCATTTCATTTCGTTCCGTATCTTGTGCTTCTTCTTCAAGTTTTATGGGCTCCTCAATCTTTGCCACTTCATTGTACTCCATGTTTGATTTTTTTTTGAAGACGATAGTGAAGATGAGGTGATGGAAACCTCCAATAACCCAATAGAGTGCCTCAAACTCTACTTTGAGAAGGCAAAAAAGTATAAAGAGATGCTCCTCAATGAGGCCACCTTGCAAGAAATCCGAAATAAAATGAGGCCCTCAAGAAACAATCAAGACGTAAAGGATTGGTTTAAGCACATGAAAATGGGGTCAAGCGGATTGGTGGACCTATGGAGGGATGATTTTGGATGCAATACGAGAGCTTCATGGTATGGAGCCCCTCCTCTCTCTTGCCCTTTGACTCATCTTTGCGTATGTAGTCTTGCATTGCTAACAAGAATGACTTTCTTCATCATCATACTAGAGACTATTGTGGAAGGGATACAATCCTAGCATAATATCTTGCAAAACTTTGCAAGGCACGCGTCCTAGTCTTTCACAACGGAATGTCACAAGAGGGGATTATCTCAACATTTTCCTTAAAGACTCTCTCGCGCTTCCTAGGTGGACCAATGCTATCACAAAAAGTGGACAAAGTAATCCTTGTCGACAAAGTTTTTGTGAGAGAATGTTTTGGATATTGTCCTTGGTATATGACTCATTGTGCACCTATGATCTCATTAGGGAAACACGACTCAAATAAATTCTTAAGAGTATGGAAAACACTTAATGATC
Source organism: Adiantum capillus-veneris (assembly GCF_014529385.1). Classification (NCBI taxonomy): domain Eukaryota; kingdom Viridiplantae; phylum Streptophyta; class Polypodiopsida; order Polypodiales; family Pteridaceae; genus Adiantum; species Adiantum capillus-veneris. The sequence goes on from NC_140938.1 coordinate 150,906,550, forward strand.
CGATACAAGGAAAAAGCACCAAAAGATATATGTAAATCGAGAATAAGTTAAAACACAAATTATGTTTTTGTAATAGTGTGACTTGTACATGTTGTGTTAAATATTTAAGAGTCTCTTGCTCCACCTATGGTTTGCATATTCCATTGTCTCCCTCCACTTTTTTTTGGCCTTCATGAGCACTTGAGTCATTGAATGTCTCTAATTGTTTAATCCTTTTTAGTATAAATGCCTAATTGCCTATGCTATTGTTGAAGAGGCTAATACTTGCTTTTGCTACATGTAGTGAAGGATTGTTCGACAGAACCATTGAAATAGTTCTTTTAAACCTTTAAACTATTTGATTTGTCTCGAGAGACACCATGCTCTATGTGTCTGAAGTAGAAAATTCTGGCTATGTAATGAAACTTTTCCAACCCTTGGGTATTTCACATGCTTGGGTTTCCGTACTTTTGAATAAAGTATGATAAATGATTTATAATGATGTGCTACACATCAAGTAAGTTGTTAAGCAAAGTAAACACTCACAATATAGTCCTTACTAATTACAAGAGTGCTTGAAGCATACCATGTAATGGGTAATCTGAGTGTCATTCCATGCTATCTCCTTTAACTTTTTGAGATTGTCTTGTGACCAATCATCTTTGTCACGCATAAAAAGAAGTGAGTCCATGGAATAACACACCTCACCTTGGCATTGCAAGTATCGGGCTCTTGATTCTTCATTGTTGTATGAAGTTTTTTCCATTATAGTTACTCAACTTTTCCAACATAGGTGGAGTGATATATCCTCTCATACTTTGCTAGCTTCACATCCTTCATGCCTAGTGGTTTACATCAAAACATGTGTACCTTGACTCCACAGATGGATGGTTTGCAAGGCATGTCATTATCACTAATTGATCTTTTTTTGTCTCATTGGATTTTGACGTTGCCCCCATGGAGAACCATAATTAATGATAATAGTTCAAGGGCCTATAGAGCCACCTACCGCTCACTTGATATCTTGATTTTCCAAGAAAAACCAATGAAGAGATATAGTAACTTCTCCACAATTTGGCAAAGGAAATGCATTGTACAAATATGGACATTACCAAGTGAAATATCCAGAACTAGATGAAAATTAGGGTCTTCATTGTGACGACTAGGATTCTTTTTTTACCACTTTGGGTCCATCACCTTTGTAGACTGAAGGTGCCGCGGGAAGCGTGTGTGAATGCAAGTGCGAGAGCAGAGAGAGAGAGAGAGAGAGAGAGAGAGAGAGAGAGAGAGAGAGAGAGAGAGAGAGAGAGAGAGAGAGAGAGAGAGAGAGAGAGAGACCTGCTTTGGGTGGAGCGCACAACAATGTTATCCTGTTTTGCAGCTCCTTATTCTATTGTATTAAAGAATAAGTGTATACCTGGTTAAGTTAGTAGATGGGTTAGTAGTAAGTGGGATGTCCAGCTAGTGGTCCTGAATCCCAACAAACTCCCACTTGAAGGCCAATGCAGCCCAAGTGACCTGGTATGTACAACCGTGAAGCAATCTAGTGGCTTCAACCTATACCCATCAACTCATTGCAGTGTGTAAACCGCTCCAAAGCTAAGCCTTTTGTCAAAACATCTGTTGGGTTGTCGCCAGTGTGTACCTTGACCAAATCAATGAGCTCTTTGGCCAAGAACTCTCTCACGAGATGATACCTGACTTCAATGTGTTTCGATTTGGAGTGAAACACGAGATTCCTTGCCAATGCAAGAGCACTCTAACTATCACAATATATCACTGGAGTCTCATCAATGCCAAGATTTTTGACCAAGTGAGATAACTATACAGCCTCTTTACTTGCATCCGACAATGCAACGTACTCTGCTTCCGTAGTGGAAGACGACATACAATCTTGAAGACATGATCTCCAAGATACTGCTGCACCAGGAACAAGGATAGTCTACGTAATCATCCAATGCCAAAGATACGCTTTGCACAGGATTTTCTCATTGATATGGTCATAATTCCAATCGTGAACCATTTTAAGTTGTTTCGTGAATGAACATCCTATTGTCGACACAACCCGCATAGTCTGCATCCGCATAACCCACGATGGATGCATCACTGTTCCTGGAGCATAAACACCTGCCGACCGTATCTTTGAGGTACCTAAGAATGTGCTTCACTGCTTCCCAATGCTTGCTGCTAGGATTTGCCATATATCGGCTCACCACTCCCACTGCAAAAGCAATGTCTGGTCTTGTGGCCACCATAGCATACATGAGACCGCCCACTGCCGAAGAATATGGTACCTTAGCCATTTCAGCTCGGTCAGCATCAAATTTGGGTACATCTTCCTTGCTAAGTTTCAAGAATGCCTGCATTGGGGTACTCAATGCTTTCCCCCCCTGCATATTGGAACGCTGAAAAACTTTCTCAATGTATGTTTCCTGAGATAACTCAAGAATACGACGTTTGCGATCTCTTCTGATTCGCATGCCAAGAAAGTGTGTAGCATCCCCCCAAATCTTTCATTGCAAAATTATTGCTAAGTGTTTTCTTCAAGTTGGTAATTTCCGTAATGGATTTGCCAGCTATAAGCATGTCATCAACATACAAAAGTAGAATGATCATCGAACCATCATCTAGCTTTCTTGTGTACAAGCAGTGATCCTCTTTGCTCCTTTTATATCCTTGAGACCTCATACATGCATCAAATTTATGATACCATTGCCTCAAACCCTGCTTTAAGCCATAAAGTGCCTTTTTGAGCTTACACACTAGCTCCTCACGAGATGCCCTTCAGGCAATTGCATGTAAACATCCTCATCAAGATCCCCGTGAAGAAATGTTGTCTTCACATCCATTTGGACAAGTTCCATGTTCTCAATCACTACAAGACCAAGTACGGTTCTAAGCGTTGTCATCTTGACCACAAGCGAGGAGATTTCATCAAAATCGACTCCCTTTTGCTGTTTGAACCGTTTGGCTACAAGTCTAACCTTGTACTTTGGATTTGGATCACCTGAGGTAAATTTCTTTTTGTAAACCCATTTGCAAGGTAAAGCTTTCGCATCATTTGGCACTTCTACCAAGTCCCAAGTGTCATTAGCCAGAATCGAGTTATACTCAGATTGCATTGCCTACTCCCAGTTCACCACATCATCCGTCATCATGGCTTCTTGGTAGCAGCTTGGCTCAGCGCAATTGGTCAACATGATGTAATCAAGACCTGGATCGAAATGTGCAGGTGGACGAGAGACTCTAGTAGACTGTCTCACTCCTTGACCATTGCTATCCGCTCCCTCTGGAGCATTGCTAGTGAAAGGTACATCACTAGCCCGTTGAGTTGATTTCACTCTCTGAGACAACATCCTCAAAAGTGACTCTCCAAATTTCTATTTCCTTGATAGGTTGTTTATGCATCTTCGACTCATTGAAGATCACATCTAAACTACGCATGACTCGACGAGATTCCGGGTGCTAGAGACGATATCCCATCTCTCCATATGCACCATATCTAATGAAAATACATTTGTGTCACTGTGGATCTAACTTCTGTCGAAGTTGTTTAGGCACGTGAGCATAAGCTTCACAACCAAAAACACGTAGATGTTCATAGTGGGGCTTACGTTTAGACCTTAACTCTTATGGAATCTCATAATTCAATGGCGTACTAAGCGAACGATTTATAGTGTGCACTGCGGTCAAAACAGCTTCTGCCCAAAAGCCTTGTGTGAGATTTTCCCTAGAAAGCATGGCCATGACTCTTTCTTGAATCGTACGATTCATATGCTCAGCAACTCCATTTTGAGCTGGTGTGTATGGTGCAGTAAACTGCCTTTTAATCCCCCTTTTAGCACAGAAATCGTCAAACTCCTTGGAGACATAATCTCCACCGTTGTCAGTTCGCAACCTCTTGAGTTTCTTGCCAGATTGATTCTCAATGAGTGCTAAAAAAATCTGGAACACAGGAAGAACTTGATCCTTATGTTTCAAAGGATATGCCCATAACTTTTTAGCAGTCATCTATGAATGTCACAAAATAGCTGCCCCCCCCTAGAGATTTGGTTAACATAGGACCATAAACATCACTATGTACTAAATCTAGAGGTACAGCTCGCTTTTGACCCAATGGTAAGTGCACGGACCTAGTCTATTTACCATAGATACAGTGCTCACAAACAGGAAAGTCAACATAAGGCAAGACAGGTAAGTAGCCAAAACGAGTCAGAGTTCTCATTCCTTTTTGGCTAATATGACCTAGCCGGCAATGCCACAACTCAGTAGACGGAAGCGGCTATAGATATGTAATCATGACCAACATCTGACACATGCATGGAATACAAGGTACCATGCTTCTGACCTCTAAGTACAACAAGATTACCTTTGCGTACTATCCACGAACCATTGCCAAATGTGGTGTTGTAGCCCAAATCATCAAGCTGACCAACAGAAATCAAGCTTTTAGTCAACTTGGACACATGTTTGACATTGCATAAAGTAAAGTGCGTGCCATTCCTTAAGTGCAATTTGACGTTTCCGACACCCTCAATGTCTAGTTCATAAGCATCACCAAGTCTCACTTTGCCACAAGAGTGAGAATAAGTAGAGAACCACTCTCTATGTGGTGTCACATGGAAACTCGCACCAGAATCTACTATCCAATTTTGTGCATACTGCGCATCTTCTGTAACAAGAGCCTTGACAGGTAGATCTGCTGTGAAGAACAATACGTCAGAGGTAAGTGGCATAACAACCGTTGGAAGAGTCTCTACAATAGGAGCATTTGAAGACTCTAGCACATTGATCTCCTCTAACTTTGCTTTGCCCTTGTTTGAATTATCAGACTTAGAAGTTTCACCGGATTGTTTATCCTTCTTGCTTTGCTGCCATTTCCTGCAATCCGTCTTCACATGCCCTTTTTTATGGCAGTGATAGCACTTGACATTACGCAAAGAATCCTGAGACTTACTGCGTGAGCCCCCACGTTCCTTGCTTTTGGCACGACTTTGAGTGCGACCCCTATGTCTATCATTAGCAACATACGCATCACCATCATTCTTGCCTTTAAGAGATTTCTTGCGAATCTCCTCAATAAACAGACTCCCAAGGACGTCATTGTACACTAGACTGGTACCAAGTGCTGAGTTGCTAATCGCAATACAGAACGTATCCCAAGACGAGGGTAAACTGCATAGCAAGAAGATACATTTGATTTCCTCATTGAAGACCAAACCTTGAGTGGTCAACTGAGTGAAAATGATATCGAACTCCATAATGTGAGTAGAAATAGTGCCCTCTTCCTTCATACAAAGGTCAAACAGCTTCTTCATCAAGAAAACCTTATTAGTGGCACTTTTGTTCTCATAACTGGAACACAACTTATCCCATACATCTCTAGCAGTTCTCTCTCCAACTATAGTAAAGTACACAGATTCGGCCAAATGCAAACGGAGGGTAGATTTGGACTTAGCATCAAGTTTCTCCCACTTAACATCTGTATACTTGCCCTCTGGGTGCTCCATGATAGGATCCAGTTGGCCTTTTTATATAAGAACATCTTGAATCTGCTCTTTCCAGATAGCAAAATTCGTCCCATCAAATTTCCGAATATTGTAAACATCCTTTTCACCACTAGATGACATGGCTGCAAGCTAAAGATAATATGGTGATAAACACTGGTAATTCTGGGAAAATTTTGGCAGAGTTTCCCCCAAAAAATTAACAGAATCTCAATCCAAAACTGTCATAAGAGATCAGTAACACATAGAAAAGTAATGCTCTCAGAGCATAAGACAGGCGCATCAACCACTAACTGTGCATAAAAAGTCAAAAGTTGATCAAGACTGCCAACACGGCGTCAAATGCACCTAGCCCTCTCTATACATGTCCTATGGTGAGGCCACGAAAAAGGGGTACTCCATCAACCTATATCACCAAAAGGATCTCAACATTCGAGAATCCCCCAGCTCAAGAAAACCTCACGCTATCGACCCTCACAAAAGGTTATGCAGACAAGAACCAGCCTAGTCTCAGAAAGGGCCTCCGAACCAAGTCTCAAAAACAGTCGGGAGTGCCAAAAACAAGCCAAAATCGGCTCCACAAAAGGTACATATGGCAGTTTTCGCAACTCAACGTACATCCACTGTCAACAATACTGCAAGGTGCAGTATACACGCTCAAATAGGCACCAAACAAAATGTGCAAGTAGTAAAAAAATCCTTGCGGGGAGTAAAACCGCTCTCAAAAGAGCTCAAGCACTATCAAAAGTGCCAAAACAATGCATATCCGCATCAAAAACTCCCACTGAAATCTATGCTGATGCTAAACACCTCAACCTGTAAGAAACCTAGATGTCCTATATGTATGCAAGAACCTGTGAGGAGATGGATGCGTGAAAAACCCGAGACAATGTTGATGCCGAAAAGTGCTCCTAATCAACCCATAAACACCATCTCAATAGAACATAATAGCCACAGAGCAGCTATATACCATCCCAAAATAGTCTCTGAACAACCTGTACATGTGTCCTATACCTGTACCTGTATCTGTAGCATAAGTGGAGTTGAAAAATACAACTCCTGAAGTGTAGCTCGGATGAAGCTTTCGACTGCACGAACAACTTCAAAAGGGGGGTAAAACTTCAGGACATGTACTGGAAACACGCTTGGAACGCTGAATTTGCCGATGCCGAAATCGAAAACCTGTTTGCACTTTTAAAAGTGCGCGTGTGGACGCAAAAAACGGCAAGCACAAACCCTGCTCTATTACCAATTGAAGGTGCCACAAGAAGCGTTGCGAGTGCAAGTGCGAGAGCAGAGAGAGAGAGAGAGAGAGAGAGAGAGAGAGAGAGAGAGAGAGAGAGAGAGAGAGAGAGAGAGAGAGAGAGAGAGAGAGAGACCTGCTTTGGGTGGAGTGCACAGCAACGTTATCCTGTTGCATCCTTATTCTGTTGTATTAAAGAATAAGTGTATACCTGGTTAAGTTAGTAGACCGGTTAGTAGTAAGTGGGATGTCCAGCCAGTTGGCATGAATCCAACACGGACTCCAGGTAGAACAAGCATAGAGACATAGCCATGGCACCCATTCCACAATTATGCATACACTTCAATGTTTTGAGGTCAGTTGCAAGATGCCATTAGAGTTGAAGGTCTCCCATCCCATGTACATGTACCACCTCACACTGATTCATTTGTCTGTCAATTATATTAGGAATAGGGGTTTGATGGAAAACCCAAAATAAAGTGTCATGTCCTCTTTCTTTACCTGCAAGATTAGTTCCCATGTGTTGTGAAATAAAAACTAGAATTTGAGTACAAAAATAAGCTCACTAGAGCTACAGAGTTAGCAGAGAATAAATTACCTCAAAAGCTCCAAGCCACCATATGTTTCTTTCTAATTGAACCTTGAAGTATGAAGAATCATTTGTGGGACATTTTGAAAGTTTGCTATTCATTAATGTAGTTGTGACTTGCTCTAGCATCTTCTCTTTAAGAGTCTCGCACTCATCTAGCTTCAAAACAAAATGAAGCACCCTGCAAGCCTCTTCAAATGTGACATTGCAGAACTCTACAATGTCACATTATTTAAGTTTGCAACATAGCAAGCTCCATGAAGGTATTGTTGTACTCATCATAAGTTACAATTGCTCCTTGGGCTTTCTAAATACCTTGAATATAAAAGAGACATCCAAGAAATTCAATATGTACATGGTTGAGGTGAAGTCTCTCTTTCTAGACACTTACTGCTATTGGTAAGACTTGATCCCCTTCTTCACAAATATGGAGGAGATAGACTATTGAATAGCTAAATACCCTCTTTGTCCACATCAAGGGAGTCAAGTATGCCATGTGTTATATTAGCAAGCACTACATTCTCTAAAATAAAACGGTCCACCACATCTTGATGCAATACCGTAAACTTTTTGTTATGAATTATATCCTTTGCAAGACAACTACTTATCAAGGGAGTCAACTGCTTTCCTACATTGGGTTTGAGATTAATGTTTTCTTTTTTTGGATAAATAGCATGTCTATAAAAGAAGTGATATATACAAAGAAACCAAGTAGTTTTCATGCAGCTCCGCTTCCATGATGGGAAAAGAGCAAAGAAATGCAAGCTAAGCTTCTTTGAAGCCTACACATTTATTGAGCAGTGATTAGGGCTTGTTAACATGCCAAGTGTAATGTTAAATGTATGCCAGATGCAACTTTAAGGGGCAAGATCTTATGTTTTTTTATGCTAAAAGTGGGTATATCTAAAGTGATAATAGGTGGGAGTTTATAGACTAGAAGTCTAGTGCTCAAACTTCTCTATGAGTCTGTCTTTATGGCTTGTCAATTGGAGCTACGGTGAGGAAGTTATGGCAGTTTCAAGATGGGCTTTTGATTGCAGATCTATACCAGATTGGGCAGTTGTTGCTGATGAAAGGTTAAAGTTGGTATGAATGCATGGTCCTGAAGTGCTCACTTTGTGGAGCATGTTGGTCTTTTTAGATCGGCAGTCGAATGTTCTAGTTGCCAAGATAATGGCAGTTTAAGTTTCCTTGAGGGCCACCTAGTTTGGTAGCCTCGGTGAGTGTGCCAACCGGGAGTTTTTGGATTCCGACCGGGTTCTGGAATGCAATGATCGCGGGATATAACCAACAGAGGCAGGGCTAGGAAGCTGGCTATTTTTATCAGATGCAAAGAGAGGACAACTCTCCAAATGCAATCACGTATGCTTGTATCTTGAAGGAAAGTGGCACCATGCAAGACATGAAATGGGCAACAACATTCACAATGATGTTGTCAGTCGAGGGGGCTGATGTGAAAGGATGTCGTGGAAAGCAATGCCTTGGTTAACGTGTATGCTAAATGAAGTGTAATAGCCGCCCAAAAACAACCAAGGCAAATGGCCGCCCATGGGATGGCCACCCACTTAAATAAAACAAGCTTGAGTGTGAAGGGAAGGGAAAAAAAAGCATGGCGATAGATCAGGCTGAGAGCAGGGCGCAGGGGAGAGAGAAACAAACTCGCGTTGACCGTTGTGATGCTCCAACCGTGACATGCATGAAGTGGCTTTTGCTCAGGGCCCCGGCACCCCTAATCGGAACCATTTGCAACAGGTTTTGCATCGATCAAAATCCGCCATGCCACGTCAGCTATAGGTGTTTTTACGCTCCGTAGCAATGACGATGCCATCATTGCTTAGGGAGGGGGAGGTATTTATAGGGTTTTAGGGCATTGCATAAAGTTAAGGATTGGAACGTGAGGAGGGTGAGCAAGAAAAGAAAGGACTCTCTCTCTCTCTCTCTCTCTCTCTCTCTCTCTCTCTCTCTCTCTCCCCCTCAAGGAGGAAAGCATGAACAAGGAGGAGAGAAGGGGGAATTGCATGAAGAAAGGGAATGAATGAGAGGGGACGTGAGAAGGAGCAAGAAGAATAAGGCTAAATCTCTCTCTCTCTCTCTAGACCTCAGGTAGAAGACTTGATCTCTCTCTCTCTCTATCTCATATATAGAGAGGGGGAATTAGAGAGAGAAGAAAGAGAGGTAAAGACAAAGGCTCGGGTTCTCTTTCTCCCTCTTGAAAAATCTTGAAAGTTGGAGAGCTTGCAAGAAGAGGGATAAAGCCATATGAAGAGAAATAAGCCGTGGCTTATCGGGCTCCAAAGCTATTCTCTCTCTTGACTAAGGTGGGACTTTAAGGAAAATCACTCTTTCAATTAGGAGAATCATGGAGAGCAAACAAAGGGAAATTTTGGCAATGATCTTCAGGCCAATCAAACCAAGACAATCAGAGCAAAATTTTGAAACTTATTTTTGGTAATTGAGGCAGTAGGAAAGAGAAAGCTCTTGAGGGCTACTGAAGCAAGGAAAGATCGACATAAAAAGAGAAGATTTGTAGAGTCCAAGAGGCAATTAAAGCGAGAAGACTGACATGGAGGAAAATTATTGCCGTCATCAACTTAATATTGATTAATCATCTTGATAAGTCTCGGAGCCGTTAACGGCCTGCTTACCTTGTAAAGGGAGCTTAAACTCCTAGTTATTAGAGTTAACTCGAGTGACGGTGTCGTTAACAACCCGCCTTGGATATTGATGATTACGTGGTACTCAAGGCTTTAATGAAAGTTTATTGATGATTACGGTGATTGCCAGAGTTGTCAGTTCTTGTTGTTCTCTCTCTCTCTCTCTCTCTCTCTCTCTCTCTCACACACACACACACACACACACACACACACACACACACCTCACAGCTAGAGGCCTTGTGCCTTCCTAGCTCACATTTCTAACACATATCACGTTTCGGCATGGGATGTTTTCAAGGAGTTCATCAAGAAGATGAACCTCTCCAGGATACTAATGGATCTATTAACACTATAGCCGAGCTGGACAATAGGGTTTTTGCAGATGATTGCATTAATAAAGTTATTACATATTCAGCAACTGATGAAGTGACAAAGATTGTGGAGCCAGCACAGGATGAGCCTGAGAATGCCGATGAGCCTATGGTTGCTACTAAAAATATGTTTTCAAGTGTTGTTATTATAGAAGAAGATGCCATAGTTAATGGTTTCTTGGTCAGATATGAAGGAGGTGATTATAACAATATAGAAGAGCTTTCTGATGCGTGTGCACCTTCAGAGGTGGTGCCAAAAGGACCTTTGGAGTGCTATGATGGGTTGTTAAGTAGCATGGGTGCAGATGAGGAAGCAGAGGATGCAATACCACCATCACACTGCTTAAACTATATGCCCAAGTAATGATGCAACAGCCCCAAATCTTTCACCTTGAACGTAGCATTCAAATCAGCCTTAAATTCAGCAATATGTCTCTCATTTGGTCCAGTGATCAACAAATCATCAACATAAAGAACCACAATGAGAAGTACATCACCCTCACACTTTACATACAATGTACTTTCTGTTGGACTGTTACAAAATCCTCGTTTGACCAAATGAGTGTCAGCTTTTTCATACCAAGCACGAGGAGATTGCTTCAACCCATACAAATCCTTCTTACATCTACACACTTTGTCCTCTTGTCCTTTTATGACAAAACCGTGAGGCTGCGTTACATAAGCTTCCTCAAATATGTCACCATTCAAGAAAGCAGTAACAATGTCTGATTGACGTACATCCCAACCAAAATGAGCTGCCAATGCACATAGAAAACGCACAGTAGTCATACGACAAGTGGGAGCAAAAGTCTCTTCATAATCTATGCCTTTTTTCTGTGCATAACCCTTTGCAACAAGTCGAGTCTTATGGCGATTGATCTCACCATCCAGCTTGTGTTTCAACTTGTAAACCCACTTCGTACCAATGGCCTTTTTCCAGGAGGCAAATCACATAAAGTCCATGTGTCATTTCTATAAGTGCATCATATTCTGATTGCATGGCAGTCATCCAATTTTCTGAATTCTGTGCTTCACAAAAGACAGAGGCTCCTCAACATCATGTAAGCTAGACACATTCAAAGCATAACAATCTGATGCATAAGATACATGGCAAGAGCCTGAACGAGTATGGCTAGACAGAGGTGCATCCAATTTACTGTCATGCAAAGTGTGCACCAGCCATTTTGGCATACCTCTAGCCTGCTCATTTTCAGCCCTTTCCTCATCAAGTACATTATGTACATCTGCATCAGTAATAGGCTGATCTGTAACATTTTCAGAAACCCCCATAGGCTGTACAGTTTCCTCATTGGAACTTACATTCGTATTTCCACCACTGAAAAGAGGCAACAAAGTGTCATAAATGTCATGTGAGCTTACATTATTGTCTCTAGTACATGACAGCAAGGGCTGAACAGAATCTTCCACAAACACTACATCCCGTGAAACCAGAATACGCTTTGTTTGCGGATGATATAACCTGTAACCTTTGCTTTCAGCACTATAACCAACAAAAATACATTTGACAGCCTTATCATCCAATTTTCTGCGCTGTGTTTGTGACACCAAAGCATATGCCAAACAGCCAAAAACACGCATGTGCTCTATAGAAGGCTTTCTATCATGCCATGCTTCATATGGAGTAATAAACTGCAAAGCTTTCGTAGGACACCTGTTAAGTACATAAGTGGCACACATGATGGCCTCAAGCCAAAAAGAATGCAGCAAAGCTTGACTTTTGACCATACATTGTGCCATTTTCGTAAGTGACCTGTTTTTCCTCTTAGCAACACCATTTTGCTGAGGTATATTAGGCATTGTACATTGGTGTTTTATCCCATGACTAGCTAGAAATGCATTGAATTCATGAGACATATGCTCCCCCCCTCGATCGGAATGGAGGGTGTCCATTGTACATTTCGAGAAATTTTCAGCCATAGCCAAAAATTGTTTGAAGGACATAAAGACTTCGGACTTCGCTTTAAGCGGAAATACCCATGCATGCCTGGAGTAATCATCAATGAAAGTCATGAAGTAAAGGTAATTGCCCAAGGACGGAGTTTGCATGGGCCCACAAACATCACTATGCACAAGCTACAACCTGCATGTGGCCCGAACTGAACCATCCTTTGGAAACTTAGAATGCTGCATCTTACCCAAAATACAACCTTCACAAACATGTTTGATAGGTGCTTCAAGAGGCGGCAAAGAAGCAACCATATCAGATTTCTGCAAACGCAGCAAACTGGCAAAATTCAAATGAACCAAAACGTGCATGCCAAAGTTTTGCATATGAATAGCCCTTGAATCTGCAGCATTTGCAAAATTTTATCCACACTTGTCATACAAAGTGAGCTTATATAGCCCACGGCACAAAAGGCCAGATGCAACAATTTTATCACCAAAACTGAGATCATGAACTGTACATATGTCATCCACAAATTTGACTACAAGTCCAAGTCTAGCAAGTGCGGATACAGACAAGAGATTCTTCTTGATCCCAGGTACCTAAAATGCATCAACAAGTGTGAAGGAACTGCCATTTGCAGCAGTAAGCACAATCTTTCCAACTCCCTGAACCGGATAAGAGGCATTGTTGGCACAAGTGACTGAATTCATTTGAGCGACAGACTCGAGAGAGGTAAACAATTCACGATGTGAGGTAATGTGCTTTGTAGCACCACTGTCGAAATACCACACATGTGAATCTGCAGCAACTGACAAGCATGCATCATGGACAACAGGATTGTAAGTGCACTCTGCGCTAAAAGCCCATTCTACATCAACATCAGCAACACAGTCTCCTTTCATTATAGAAGACTCAACAATGGTTGCATTTGTAGTGGAACCAGCATTTGCAGTGGAACCACCCTCTATCTTCTTAGCCTCTTTGGCCTTCAACTTAGGACACGACATGATCAAGTGATCATTAGCTTTACAATAATGGCAACGCATTTTCTTTTTTCCCTTATCACCAGAATTTGCAGACGAATTGCTGCCAGCAGAAGCATTAGGAACAGAAGTTGTCACTCGCAGCAGAACCATAACAAGTGGTTACCACCCTTTCTTTGAGAAGCAATAAAAGCCTGTTCAACTGCACGCTGTCTAGTCCTGTTTTTTCTAGAAAGTGACTCTTGCAATAGCAATGTGCATAATGCATCAAAATTGACAACTTCTGGATTTCCTTGGGTCATAAGTCTCCAAGTACTAGCAAAAGTCTGGTAAGAATCTGGTAAGGCATCAAGAACAGTCTGCACAAGGGAACTGTCTGAAATGACTTCACCTGCAGAAATAAGTTGCTCATTGATATCCTAGATACCAGCAAGAAAAGTGCCCATATCATCTTTCTCATGCATAATCTTAGACTCCAGCTCTTTACGCAGCAAAGTGTTGGGGTATAAAGCCCAATGTGGTCGCCCAGGTAAGTGGGCGGGCCGCCAGGTATGTACACATATTCTTTTGTAAAAACCTAATAAGAACTCACTATGCTCTACACATTACAGTAGAGCGAGTTCACCATATCGTCGTGCTCTTCTTCTCGCACTCTCTCTCACGTCGCACTTCCGCTCGTACTCCTTCAACTGGTATCAGAGCTCAGATTGAGGCTCGGGGCAGCACTGCGGGAGGCTAGAGTCACCAGCTCAGATTGGAGTGAAATTCGACAGGCAAAGACACGGCCCCAAATCTTGTGGGCGAGCCCGTAGGGCTCGGTGTGCTCAGAATTTCATTCTGAGGTCATCTCGGTCACCGTTCGGCTTCGACAAAGTTCTGCGCAAGTCATTTTCGACTACGTGGTCTCAGCGGGTGCAGATCCGACTCTGCAAATTTGGGGTTTTTGGCCTACGACTGCAGGTGCTCAGGATATCGACACTCCCAGAGTGTTGATTTGTGGCTGTCTACACATCGAAGGACGGCTCACAGTTCTTGGAGGCGTGTCACATACGACACGGGCGCATCTACACACAGACTGTAGGCGACATCCACTAGTTCATCAGGTAGCTTGTGTTTGCTGCTTGATATTCTAGATTTCATCCTGACATTGCAGGTACTTCCACATGGGATGTATTGTCAGAGATGATGTATGTTTGTTGAGAGTTTGCTGGCTGTGAGTCACGCAACAAACGACCGCCGCAGCGGTTATAGCATATAGTGGGAAATTTGTGGATGTATGACTTTGTGGGAAGTCTATGTACTGTCAGATTTACTGCAGCCTTTGTTGAGGGTCGAGTGAGGTTTTATTGAGCTGGGGGATTCTCGAAATGTTGAGATCCTTTCGGTGATACAGGTCTTGGAGCGATCCCTCGAGCACCCTTAGATAGGCAGCTAGGATGTATTGACTGTGAGTTAGACAGTTGGGATTGCATCTTTGCTTTACTGCCGTTGAGGCATTTTCACAGTCTATGCTTACAAGACAGTGACAGGACAGTGAGAGACAGTACAGGTGCAGGACAGGTTTACCCGTAGCTTACAGTGTCAGAGAGATAGTGTTTTTTGAGCTGTTTTTTGAGCTATTTTTTGAGCTATTTTTTGGTCTTTTTTTTGAGTACACCAGAGCCATTTTACAAAGGAGACTCTGCCGAAATTTATGCAGAATCTGAAGCTTTCTTGGTTCATTTGACAGGTTGATATTGGTTCAGAGGTCAGTTTACAGGGGAAACTTTGCCGAATTTTTCCCAAGAAAGTAAACCACTGTGAAGCGTAGCTATGGCTGGATCATAGGACACTGCTCTTTACAATATCAAGAAGCTGGATGGAACCAATTTCCCATTGTGGAAGAAGCAGATTTGGCACGTGTTGGTACAAAAGAAGCAGATAAAACCTATAAAGCTCAAGGGGATAAAACCAGAAGATATGGACGAAGATGAATGGAGCGAAATGGATGAATTGGAACTTTCTACCATTATGCTGACTTTGGCAGAAAGCGTTTACTTCAATGTAGCAGACGAGATGTCGGCTTATCAAGCATGGTTAAATCTGAGTGATCTTCATGAGAAGCAGAGTGCAGCTTCACAGGTATACTGGCTTAAGAAGCTTGTTGACTTGAAGATGAAAGAAGGGACACCTATGTCTAATCATCTGAATGAATTCAACACAATCTATAGTCAGTTGTCAGCTCAAGGTGTCAAGTTTGATGAACCTGTTAGAGCTATGTTCCTGTTGATCACATTGCCGGAAAGTTGGGACACTTTTCGCACAGCTTTGAGTAATTCTGCACCTCCAGATGGTTTGAACATAGCAGGTGTAGAAGGAAGTCTGCTTACTGAAGAAACCAATAGAAAGACAATGGACAAAGGCAAAGGAACAGCCTTAGTTGTCAGGGGAAGGACCAAAGAAAAGTACAAAGGTGGAAAGAGGAATCAGTCTCGTAGCAAGTCCCGCAGTGCTAAAGGCAATAGTGGCATAGAATGCTACCATTGTGGCAAGAAGGGTCACATTAAAAGAGACTGCAGAGAATGGAAAGCAGAAAAAGGCAAAGAGAAAGCTGAAGACCATGGTGAGAAGAACAAGTCCTCAGTGAAGATTCAAGAAATAAATGTGACAAACACTGTTGCAGAGGATGACAGTCTAGTGTCAGGAGACATCTACTTCTTGAAGAATACAATGGACTCAGCTCTTCTTACAGCATCTGATGGAAATACACTGAGTGACTGGATTATAGACTCAAGGGCATCACTTCATGTGTCTCCAAACAAGGAGTGTTTTACCTCTTATGTGACCACTAAAGATCATGTTCGGCTAGGCAATGGGCAGACATGTGAGATCTTAGGTGTTGGAGATGTTCAATTGAAGTTTCAGAATGGCTCTTCTTTCACGCTGAAGAATGTGAGACATGTTCCCGCAATTACAAAGAGCTTGATCAGCACAGGTTTACTTGATGATGCTGGCTACGTCACCACTTTTGGACAGAACATGTGGAAGATATCCAAGGGTTCTATGATAGTAGCACATGGAGTAAAGTCTGGAGGACTTTACATGATTTATGTATCAAATGTCTCTAAAAATGTAATCAATGTAACCGAGCAGCCGAACGTTTCTTTGTGGCATTGCCGGTTAGGACATATGTCCAAGAAGGGAATGGAAATCTTGTCTCGTTCTGGTTATTTGCCTGGCCTTTCATTTAATGATTTTGAATTTTGTGAACATTGTCTGTATGGTAAGCAAACACAGCAGCCACATAAGCATAGAAGCAGTAGAAGAGATACACAGCTGGCACTTGTTCATAGTGATTTGTGTGGACCTATGCCTAACCTATCTCTAGGGGGAGCTTCTTACTTTATGACATTTATAGATGATTACTCGAGGAAAGTATGGGTTTACTTTCTCAAGCACAAGGATGAAGCGTTTAGTGTTTTCAAAACGTTTGTGACACTTGTGGAGAATCAGAGTGGCAAGAAGCTTAAATGCTCACGCACTGACAATGGTGGAGAGTATGTTTCAAAGGCCTTTCAGGAATTTTGTGAGTCAAAAGGTATAAAACGTGAACTTACTGCTCCTTACAATCCTCCCCAAAATGGTGTTGCTGAGAGGATGAATAGGACCATACAAGAGAAGGTCAGAAGTATGTTGTCTAATGCACAGTTGCCAAATGGGTTTTGGGCTGAAGCTGTATCAACAGCTGTTCATCTTGTAAATAGATCTCCTAGCAAGGTTTTGCAGAAGGATTTAGTGCCAGAGATGGTATGGTTAGGCAAGGTGCCCTGATACAAGCATCTCAGAGTCTTTGGCTGTGAGGCATATACTCACGTTGCAAAGGAATTTGGGAACAAACTTGAGCAAAAGAGTAGAAAGTGCATCTTTCTAGGCTATGGTAATTCTGGTGAGATGGGGTACAGACTTTGGGATCCCGAATCCAGAAAGGTTATCCGCAGCAATGATGTTCACTTTAATGAAGCCAAATATCATTCTAAACCAGAGAAAGTTGAGGAGATTAGAAGAGTTGTCTTCCAAGAAGATGGACCTGCACGTGCAAGACAAAATGTCAGGGCTCAAGAGGAGCAAGGACATGATAGAGTGGAACCACAGGTTGTGGCTGAGCCTGAGCCACCTATTGTGCGTAGATCGGGACGTGTCATGCGACCTCCTGATAGGTTTGTTCCATCTATGAACTATGTCATGTTGACTGATTGTAATGAGCCTTCATGTTACAAGGAAGCAGTGCAAATGAAGGACTCCGGGAATTGGCAATTGGCCATGCAGTCAGAGATGACAGCTTTGCATAAAAACAAGACATGGAAGCTAGTTAAATTACTACAGGGCAAAAAGGCTCTACCTTGTAAATGGGTTTACAGGTATAAGATCACCACTCATGATAGTCAGCCAAAGTACAAAGCAAGGCTTGTTGCCAAGGGCTTTAAGCAAGAACAAGGCATTGACTTTGATGAAGTCTTCTCTCCGGTGGTCAAGATGACTACATTGAGATGCTTTCTTGCATTGGTTGCCATATTAGATTTGGTGTTGCACCAAATGGATGTCAAGACAATGTTCTTGCATGGTGATTTAGATGTGGAAATTTACATGCAGCAGCCAGAAGGGTTTGTTGAGAAAGGCAAGGAAGATTGGGTATGCCAGTTGTTAAAGAGTCTTTATGGCTTAAAACAATCACCGAGGGCATGGTACCATAAATTCCACAAGTTTATGCTTTCTCAAGGCTACAAACGTAGTGAGTTCGATCACTGTCTATATACAAAGAAGGCTAAGGCTGGTAGTTGGTTGATCCTTATTTTGTATGTGGATGACATGTTGATTGCTGGCAAGCACTTGGAAGAAATTTCAGCTTTGAAGTCAAAGATGGCAAAATCGTTTGACATGAAAGACATGGGTGAGGCAAGTCATATACTTGGTATGCGCATTGAGAGAGACAGATCAAAGAAGTTGATTTGGTTATCTCAAACAGAGTATATTGACAAGGTTTTGCAACGTTTCAATATGGAGAAGGGAAAGGCATTGAGTGTTCCATTGCCACCATATGTGAAACTTAGCAAACAAGATTGTCCTGTGTCTGAGGAAGAACAGGCTGAAATGGATAAGATTCCATATGCGTCTGCAGTGGGTAGTTTGATGTATGCAATGATTGCTACTCGCCCAGACATTGCATTTGCAGTGGGAGTAGTAAGTCGATACATGTCAAACCCAGGCAAGAAACATTGGGAGGCAGTGAAAGGAATATTGAGATACCTGAAAGCTACAAAGAGTATGCGTATATGCTATGGGAGTCAGGAGCTAAGTGTAAAGGGTTTTACAGACTCAGATTATGCAGGTGACTTAGACAACCGAAGGTCTACGTCAGGGTATGTCTTTACATTGGCTGGTGGAGCAGTATCATGGCGTTCTAGATTACAAGATTGTGTTACTCAGTCTACTACAGAGGCTGAATATGTTGCAGCATCAGAGGCATGCAAAGAATCAATTTGGCTTAATCGACTAGTAACAGATTTGGGAATCAACGAAGAGATGCCTGTGTTATATTGTGATAGTCAAAGTGCTATACAATTGGCTCGCAATCCAGTTTATCACTCAAAGACAAAGCATGTGGATGTGAAGTATCATTTCATCAGGGAAATGCTCGAGGATAAGAAACTTCAGCTTGTCAAAGTTCACACCACAGAAAATCTTGCTGATCTACTTACAAAAGGACGACCTTCCCTCAGAGAGCTTTGCGCATTTTTGCAAGCAGTTAGGTGTAGGGTAGTACATCACTTCTCTACATCTCTTGTATATTAGCTTGTATAGTAGCTTCTCTCACAGTTAAAGTACCACATTGAACTTTAAGTGGGAGGTTGTTGGGGTATAAAGCCCAATGTGGTCGCCCAGGTAAGTGGGCGGGCCGCCAGGTATGTACACATATTCTTTTGTAAAAACCTAATAAGAACTCACTATGCTCTACACATTACAGTAGAGCGAGTTCACCATATCGTCGTGCTCTTCTTCTCGCACTCTCTCTCGCGTCGCACTTCCGCTCGTACTCCTTCACAAAGCAATTTTAGCCTCATTGCGGCTTGCATAAAGACCTGCTAGAATATCCCAAGCCTGTTTTGCAAATTTTGCTAAACGGATGTGAGGAACAATGGTGCGCTTCACAGACAACGTAATCAATGCATGAGTCTACGCATCCTTTACATCCCAATGAGCTTGTTCTGCCGTAGGCAAAACAACTCTAATAGCTGCAATCCTTGCAGCAAGACCTGCAACATCCTCAACATCGCCTACATCCTTAGAACTAGGACGCACATCAATGCCCTGCATAATATTCCAGACACCCTTGACACAAGAACGTGTTGCATCATATAAGCCCACATAGGGTAATTGTCCCCATCCAACCTGTCCTCAGCAACAAACATCTTGAACACATTTGTGTTGTTGTCAGCCATGGTAAATGCTGCACCTGATGTAAAAACTGCTCAAAAATAGGAGAAACGGAGCGGGAACAACACGTGCTATATAGCACAAACCGCAGAAGACTATAAGGCACCTGTTATGCAAAAAACGGCACTGACAGAAACTCTGCACAAAATGACGAAATAATCTGTGCAGCACTGCCTGTAGTGGAAACGGAGGCCGAAATGTTCCGGAATCAAAAATCTGAGCAGACTGAGCTCTATGAGCTCACTCAAAAAATTTGTCGACCTACGAACGCTCGCAAAGCTCACTGAAATCGGAGATAGTGAGCAGGCGTGTGCTAGAAGAGCTGGTGACTAAGCCCGGGAGGATGCAACCTGCTCTGATACCAATTGTTGGAATTAGGGTTGCAGAGAAACACACACAGCTTGGAGAAGACGAAGGAAGCTCAAGGCACACAATAGAGAGTGTGTTACTTAGTGTGCAATGGAAAGATAGATAGCACTAGAGTGATGGGCGTATATACAATGCTCGAGGGGAAAAACCTCCTAAAGAGGGAAAAAATGCCCCGACGGTCCTAGTGTGTTCACACACATCACTATCACATGTACATGGCAACAAAAAAATGGGTTTGTTTTATAAACAATCCATAGAATCTAGAATAGTGTCACCTGCATATAAATATAAAAATAAAATATATAAAAATATAAGGAATCAATTGAGGGGGGCCTCATTTCTTTTTATTGATGTAGGTTTATTTACAAGAAGTAAGAAAAATGAATGTAGAAAATGGCAATTTAGATGTAGGGATTTTTCTGACTCCTTTTGGGATTTTCGCATAAAAAATGGTCTTTTTTGGATAAAAAATGAGCTAAATTGCCTAGTTTTGGTCCAAAGTGAAAAAATGGCCTAAACATTGCCACATCAGATGAAAATGCCGTAGGGAAGAGAGAGAAGGCTTCTTTTTATGAAAAAACCTGCAATTTTTCTCTAATGTGCAATAGCTTCCTTGGTAGCCCAATCTATGTGTGTTGCAGTCCCGCCTCTTCGCAATCTTGTATCTGAGCTTGTGAGGGAGTGAATTAGGGTTTTTCCTTATAAAAAAAGGTATGTGGGATTCAATTTAGAAGCTCTTAAATCACTGTAAAATTAAAAAATTGTCGCCATGAAGGTGGAAGCTCATGTATTCCTTTCAATTGTTTGATGTTATGACCATGTAATTGGGGTCGAGGCTACATGATACCATGAAAGAGGATTGGGATTTGTGCTTGAATGAGCATTGAGGTTTCATGGTTGAAAGTTTAGTGTTATTAATTGCTCTTTTTAAGCAAAATTGAAAGTGAATTAATGAACCTTTCATCACGAACTCACCTATGAAAACAAGCAAATCCCAAGCACGATTGGGGAGAGGGTTTCTAACTGTCTTGTCACGAACGCTCTTAAATTTTCAGTCATCTTTAGAAAGAGAGTTGGTGATTTTCCATAAACGATTTTTTTAAAACTGTTTGTGACTCTCATCAGGAACTCTCACAGCCAGAGGTTTTACACCTTCTCAGCTAGACTGCACACACCCCGATAGCAAGCGAATGCACCTTTAAGAATGAGAAGCTTCGTTTGTTGGCATCAAAGTGCATGGTAACATTAACCCCCACCCTTTACAAAATCCTTTTTAGGTGATGCCCACATGGAGGCGGGTAATTGTTATGCATTACCCCCTCCCTCCTTCCAATAACTACACTTCAAAAGGGTGCATACAAAAATGCACCCTTCCTTTCATGTGTGTGTGGTTTTAGATTGTCTTTGCCAATCGAATCCTACAAATTACCCCCTCTCGTGGAGACCCCTTATTAGGTGTTGGAAAAGCTTTGAGAATGAGGGTTCAATAAAGAGGTAATGTGGCAATCCAGGGAATGATCGAATAGTAGTGAGAGTGATAGTATCTAGAGATTTTGTAGTGGAGAGAGAGAGAGAGAGAGAGAGAGAGAGAGAGAGAGAGAGAGAGAGAGAGAGAGAGAGAGAGAGAGAGAGAGAGCATATTGCAAGGGTCGTTTTAGCAGTTTGATGAGAAAGATGCTTATTAAAATGGCTAGGTATGTATGGAGGATGATGAGACATTGGTCGAGGGGATTTCCTTTTTCTTTCATCTCACTAAGAGTTGTCAGGATTTCGGTGGCAATGAGCAAATAATTGCCCCTCTCTCTGTGTATCTTTGCCCTTAAAACATTTTCATGATTTATTGGAAAGGACTTACTTAGGGTAGAGCCTTAGAGGGAAAGCCTTAAGGGATAGAGCTCTCTCTCTCTCTCTCTCTCTCTCTCTCTCTCTCTCTCTCTCTCTCTCTCTCTCTCTCTCTCTCTCTCTCTAATAAGCCATGCTCTAATCTAAGGTTATCTTAAAACTTTCGACAGCATTTTTGGTAGCATGACCACTTTAGAACATAACCTGGCTGCGAAAATTTCGACAACATTTTGGCAGCATAACTACATCCAGAAAATAAAAACCAAGAGTCACACTGGCTTCCACCACAAAATCACAACCATAATCCATGAGGGATCTCAACCCTTTACCACAAACCATATTCACGATGAACCGACTCCCACACTCGGAGTTTGACATATCCCCTGCAGTTAATCGGAGTCCACACACATATGAATCTTAAGACATGAAATAAGTCCGACCAGAAACGAAACATGATATAAAATTTCAATTTTGACAACATCTAACCATGCAAAGTTGATGTATCATATCTGCACTTCACCCCTCTAGCACATGTGGCTAGTTTTGACCTAGAAAGGTGGAAAGCAATCATACCCATGCATGTGAGGCATCCACATCAACCCATAAGGTTCCATACATCATATTATAACATTCCATCACCATAAACACGATGCAAAATAGCTCCGACCTGTAGGTCAACCATAAACCATAACTTCACACATATGCAAAAAACAACTTTTTGACATTTTTGGGAGCATGCATAACATGCAAATGAAAGTATTTCACTATAAAACAATGCATCAAATTCAACTCCATAATGTAGACTAGCACTCTATCACATCACTTTACCCATATGATACTCACACAACAAACGATAATCCAAAAAGAAAGCCACTTTAATCATATCTGCCTATGCGGTTCGGGTTGTCTAACAATATACCCTCGCATAAGTTTATGAGCATCTAATAACTGAAATGAACTCACCAAAACAAACCATAAATCATACATAAGCGGCTTGGTTAACTCACGACGTCATATGATACTCCCCTTGGTAGCACCTCTACATGCGTAGGTAAAAACCAGTTATAGAAGGATCAATAACTCGTATACCCGAGGTGGTAACGGAGACCTAAATATATTTATCATCAAGTTTCATCAAGATTTTCAATTGGCTACATGGGCTTGCCCATCCGATGAATCTATATAGTGGTTCTCCAAGGAGCCTTGGGTCAATTAATTGGACGTGCAGTGGACAACAAGCTATTTTTTGACCATATCTCTTAGCTCGTGCGTGATTTAATGATGTGTTTTATCTCTGGTTTAAAGCGTTCGCGCTGATTCAGAATGGTTTGTGAGTTTTGACCAAAATAGTGTTCCTACAGCTTCTATGACGTGAAACGAAAAGCATTTTTTATGCACACAAGTGATCATAAACACATTGTGTGCATAAATTAGCGTGTTAAACATGATGAAATAATCATGGGGCAATTTCATACGTACTCGGTAAATCTATACATGCACTCGTATATGAAAAGCAATCATCGAGAGGGTGACTACTCAGAAAAACGATATAGAGAGAGAGATGATGATGGCTATGGAGTTTAGAGCTTCTCATTGTGCTTTAGAATCGATTAGGACTATCGAAAAGCTTCTTGCTTTGCCACAAGAGAGCGGTCATGAGAGCTACGTAGAGGTTTTCACCATGAGAGCTTTCGGAGAGTGCGTACACTGTGAAACGAGAGAGGAGATAGTAAGCAAGTAGAGAGAGTGTATCCTTCTTCTTCTTCTTCTTCTTCTTCTTTCCGTATATGAGAGAGAAGAGCTTATGGAGATGATCATGAAGAGCTTGCACCACTCCGTATAATAGATACGACGCAATAGACGGCACTGAAAACTGAGCACTCCCTGCCAATTTATAGACACTGCACAACAAGCCAGAGTGATGTCCAAGCTAGAAAACTAGCGTTGATTTTTGGGCTAGGAATAACTGAAGCTTTTTGTGCTTTGCTAAAAACATGCATTTGCTTTTGGTGGTCAACTCTCCCACTTACCATCCAATTTTTACAGTAAAATTGATCAATTGAACAATATCTAGCCAACTAATGGAACCTTGGCTAGACTATGCCGCAATGTGATGTCCCGACATAATTATGACTTTCTCGTACTACCCCGACGTATTTATGGTACTGCTTTTTATAAAAATAATTTCCATAAAAATCTCGTTTGGTCTCGTCTTTTGCTCCAGGTGGTCATTTTAAATCTGAAGGAGACTAAAATTAATATTTTTATGTTTAGGTCATCCTAAAAAGCACATTGCTACTCAAAAACACCGAAAAGCATGAAAAGCTAAAAATAGCGTTTAAAAAAAATAAAAAATTCTAAAATTAAACCACGGGTTCCCCTTGTCCACTGGAATAAGAAAGCGGACTTGCTTTTCACTAAAAAGAACTAAAAATCATGAAAAGCTAAAAAAAGTGTAAAAAACACTCGAAAAGCATATATTTACAAAATTGAACCATAGCTTTCTTGGAACACGTAGATAAAGGATTTGACTCTGCTGTTTGCAAAAAAGCAACTAAAAGCATAAAAAGCATTAAAAAAACTAAAAATAGCGGATTTTTTCAAAACTAAACCAAACGTCCCGTCTAACCTATTGGAATATGGAAACGACCTTGCTTTTTACTTTAGAACCTTCCAATAATATCAACCAAGCATCTTAAATCAAAATTTGACAAAAATAGATATTCATTAGGAGAAAGTTGGACTCAATTTTGGGCCCTGTAGGAAACACCAACTCAACATAGAGAGAGGTAATCCTGAAAAATACAAAAGTAGTTTTTTGAAATTCTATTTCTCATAGTACATACGTAAAAGTTTGCTCAATCACTTAAATGCATGCTCGTACAAAATGCTTTTCGAGAGCCCAACTTAAGTGTGCACCAAAATCCATGTCCGTGCATCTTAACACTAGAATGGTGACCTAACAGGACATAAAAGTGTCCTTTCAGGGTTTTGGGAAAAAATTCCAAAACCATAGTAGATCCACTCATTTTAAAAAATCCTTTCATGAGCTTATAGCTCAATAACTACTACATATGGAAAAAATGAGAAACTTGTAATTTTTCTCATCCCTTGGTCACTACAAGCCTCCAAAGTTGATGGACCAATGCATTTTGCCCAAAACAACAATTTCTTACGGTTGATTGCATATAAATAAGTGGGGATTTTTGTAGGACATGAGATAAAATGCCCCATTAACTTCAATGGGTTGGTGACCAAAACATATGGTTTCTTTTACCTCACTTTTTTTTTTTTGGGCAAAAAAAAAGGTACAAAAAAGTTGCAGTTTTGCCATTCTGCGGACCTATCATCAAAGTTTCTATAGTCACGCTCAATACAGATACTATATACATGTTTTCTTAGTTCCCTTTGGGGGTTTGGATTCAAAAGGAGCCATGGAGCATGTCAAAAGGATAATGGATCTCTTACAATTGGAACCTTGGGGGCAATGATAAAGTGCTAAATACAGCAAACATGAAAAAACTGGGTTTAGCATTATGACCTCTAGAAACCCATAGAAACTACTCAATATCTAGCCAAGTTTGTAGTCTATGATTAGATATGGTTAGTACCTACAAAATACACACAATTGGCCTAAGAAAATAGCAATATTGAGATAGTTATACTTGCTACTCTAAAATGTTTCGTATTCTTCAGCAATCAAAAAACTCAACCATCATCATATACTATGTTATACACTACAACAAAAAAAGGTGTCATCGACGCAGATATCGACGCACTACGTCGCTATGTGCGTCGATATCCGCATCCCTGTGAACTTGTCGCTATTTGCGACGCAGATATAGACACAGATAGCGACGCACATAGCAACGACCATAACAGAAATTTTTTTTCTTGGGCAGAGGGCAGGTAGCCTGGCCTGTGCCTAGTTAAAAGATGGACACAGCCACATCCAAATTTCCTGCCCTCTGCCCAAGAAAGCGAGCAACAGCAAAATCAACCATGCTCCCGCGCGTAGAAATTTTGGCAGAGTTCCCTTTGTTTTTACATAAACTTTTCAAAAAAAACCATATCATGTATACGCCTCCTACATGCTATCCATGTAGGATCTCACATGAGATTTAAGGCCAATGAAAGACAAGTACCGTACCAACTGAAAAGCATAAACATAACGAACCATAACCATAACTTAAAAGCATAACCAAAATGAACCATAACCATAACTTAAAAGCATAACCATAACGAACCATAACCATAACTTAAAAGCATAACCAAAATGAACCATAACCATAACTTAAAAGCATAACCATAACGAACCATAACCATAACCATAACTTAAAAGCATAACCATAATGCAGATAACCATAACTATAAACAAAATTAAAAATAACCATAAGCATAACCAGAAAGTTAAACATAACCATTAACAAAACCTGATCCATAACTATGTTTATACAAGAATAAGAGAAATAACCATGTCTATACAATGACAATGACAATAATCATAACCATAAGGGAAACAATAACTGTCTGTACAAAAAAGAGACACAGAAGCGTGTCTGTGTCTCACAAAGCATATATATATGAAATCCGGTCCACTAATGACTAGGTGTCGCAACCTGCACATAGGACAACTCACAAAATTAGTATTGATATTACTTCACATATACTTACTTAATTAAATCAACTCACACATATTAACGTCTCACCTCAAGCGATCAGCGAGACTGTAAGGCCTCCCAGTCTACAGGCTCTCCTGAAGCTTCAAGATCATTCAGTATTTCATAGATACCTCTGCGATATCCATCTGACTCCTCCTGGCGTGTCGGAGCTCGATGCATCGCAAGATTCTGCGTTTATACAAAAATCAAAGTAATAAGAATACATGATTCATCGCGTTTTAAAAAACGCCATAGTTAAGATTGGATTAGAAACTCACAAACTCATAGCGAAAGGTGTCGAAGCCTCCGCTGCCAAGATGAGATGTCCCCTTGGTCATCTGTTGTACCTGCGCGGCCTCACGATGCTTTCTGAACCGCGTGTCCGCTGTCTGCTCATCCTCCCTGATCTGCAGCCACGTCTCGTGTGGGATGCCCGAAGGCTTCGGCGAGCCGGTCCTGAAAGCCTTCCGAGCTGTATCTCGTCGATGTTTCACGGTGTCCCGTGCAACACCCTTGATCCACCTCCTCGGAACAACAGAAGAACCCGGAGCAGACTAGTAGTCTCTCAGGATGGTCTCCACTATGTAATTGACTTTGTCCCCATCCTGATCACCCCAAGACGTCAGAAGGCTGGTCGAAAACTACCGCTCCGCGAGCTGGCGAATCCCTTGTTGCATCTCAGTCCCGACTCTATCCATGTCAACAGAACCATCTGCCTGTACAGTATAGAGCTTGGAGACACTAGGATCGTGTGCCCCCCAAGGTGTCCGAGGTGTGCCAAGAGGTGTGTCGAGAGGTGTACCTGGGTGTGCCAAGAGGTGTGTCGAGAAGCTTACTTTCAGGATATCTGACACCAGACCACAGTAATCCAGGTTGCTAGTGCTTTCATTCGTGTCTCTAGCACTGGCCCTGCTCTTTTGCATGAAACTAACCATTACCCCACTATCAAACGTGTTTCTTCTGTTGTCAATTTGTTGTGTTCTGAAATGCTTTCCATGCGACCACAGTGCTCTATATTGGTCGGACCTTCACGCATAATCTTTCTCTCTCTCTCTCTCTCTCTCTCTCTCTCTCTCTCTCTCTCTCTCTCTCTCTCTCTCTCTCTCAGATGTAGGTGCTATGTCACAGAAATCAATGCTCGTTCCGTAGGAGTCGTATCGCAGATTCTGTACGGTTTCTCTAGCAAACTCTCCGTACTTGTGCACATGCTCATTACATATCCTACGCTTGCGCAGGATTTGATACTTGCAGAGCGTACATGAGCATGCAATCTTTTCCTCCATGTTAGTTGATGACGTTGCCATCTACAATGATTATGAATGTTGTTTTAATATATATATATATATATATATATATATATATATATATATATATATATATATATATATATATATATATACTCCTCACAATGTAAACTACCTCGCATTCTCTAGTCTTGCCCAATCTCCGTATACCTCGGTCCAGAGGTGTACAGAGATTAGGACCACCGGGTCAAAATCTCGTCTTTATTGGTCAAATCCTATATGGGTAGACACATACGTGCACTCCAGGTGTACATGGCAATGCATGTAGCAGGCAAAACCCCTTTGCCTCTTTTAGTTCCATAGTTTCTTCTCTGTCTACGTATCCTATCTCTCGTTCTTTCTCTCTCGATCTCGCTCTCGCTATCTCTCTTTCTCTCTCTATTTCCCTATTTTCCTATCTCTCTCTCTGCCTCGCTCTCCACTTCCCTATCTCTCTCTCTCTCTCTCTCTCTCTCTCTCTCTATATATATATATATATATATATATATATATATACATATAACTCTCTTTCTCTATCTCTCTATTTCCTATCTCTCTCTCTCTCTCTCTCTCTACTTCCCTATCTCTCTACTGATCGAACGAGTGACTGAGCTAGGGAGATCTAGACGCCCACGACTGCGGAGGCCTACACAACATCGACAGAGGTTGCATCAGAGGATCTAGCTAGGTCACTTTGGCTCGACATGCACAACGCACGATCAGACTACTGACCATGGAGGAGATTGATGAGATCCGCCAGAGCGACAGATGTTGGATCTCCTATGATCTACCTATCCTAACTAGCTGGTTTAGCCATTTAGTCCACACCTTGCAGTTTTGGATTCCATAATATTTTATTTTGTTATCTTCTTACTCTGACTTTGTATCAGATCCATCACATTGTAACTTTCTTGTCTCATGTCTCATAGGTAACTTTGGCCTTTCGAAGACGTTAATATAACATTTCATTTCATTTCTCTCTTTAATTTTTTTTCTTTAATTTTAATTTCCTAAGCATACATTAATTCTCTCTCTCTCTCTCTCTCTATCTCTCTCTCTCTCTCTCTCTCTCTCTCTCTCTTTGATTACCTACACACACACACACATTTCTCTCTCTCTCTCTCTCTCTCTCTCTCTCTCTCTCCTACACACACACACCTCTCTCTCTCTCTCTCTCTCCCTCTCTCTCTCTCTCTCTCTCTCTCTCTCTCTCTCTCTCTCTTTCCTACACACACACACACCGCTCTCTCTCTCTCTCTCTCTCTCTCTCTCTCTCTCTCTCTCTCTCTCTATTTCCTGCACACACACACACACACACATGCACACACACACACCTCTCTCTCTCTCTCTCTCTCTCTCTCTCTCTCTCTCCTACACACACACACACGATGTAGAGAGAGAGAGAGGGAGGGGTTGGGGGGGGGTGGAGATGGCGAAAATGGCCCCTGCGCGCGAGTTTCACTTTTTTTCCCCAAATTTTTTTGCGTCGCTATACACGTGGATATACGCGTCGATATACGCATGGAAAATAAAGCCTTTCCACGCGTATATCGATGCACATTGCGATGCGTATAGCGACGCACGCTAATTACGTCGATATACACGTGGAAAAGCATGGATGTCGATATATACGCGTCGATATCTTCATGTAGTGTTGTAGTGATATAGCATATTAGGTCCCCCAAAACTCAAGGAAGATTAGCTTTATGTTATACATTACACTTACACAATCAAGATTGAATTTGGATATCAAAAAAGCCACCAAAAAAATCATAAAAGTGCTAATTTTGGCTTAAAAACAGGATTATGCAATTCTTGTAAATTGGTCATAACTTTCAATTTTAACACTTAGCTCTCCCTACAAGCATCAAAACATGTTGAGAACTATGAAGGCCTAACCTCTAGCCATCTAAACCTCACAAACATGAAGTTTAGAGTGGTATAGTTGCCAAAAATTGAAAAAAAGCCAAAAACAGGACCCGTTTTTTCACACAATTTAGGTTCAAAAATGTTGTGCAAGAGTAAGGTTAATGGTGAGATCGATACTCCAAAAAAAATGCTAAGTTTTTTTCAGCTCATAAGGCAACTTTGTGGATATATACCACCTAGAAATTCATTTTCATACTCTTCAAATAATTCAAGCAAAATGGTCACTTAACAGGACACAAAAGTGTCCAAGGAAATAAAAGTGTCCAGTTACCATTCTAGTGTTAATTAATGAGTGATGTGATGTGCGATGAGAGAAAACACATAAGAGATGTTTTCAAAATACAAAAAGAACACCAAAGACCTTAGGATAGCACTTTAAAATATTGAAATCCGACGTCTTTAGCTCAAGATACAGCCGTTTTAAGCTTAGGGCCCCATGAGGTCAGAACTAAATGAATAGAGGCTCCCAAGCCCCCTTATGGACCTTTATTCACTTGGTTCTGATCCCTTCACGTCTTAAATAGTACCTATCAATCTCTATCAAGTACAACCCATTCGAATTTGAATGGCAAGTATCTCATAAAAAGGGGATTGATGCTTGTGCGAGATAGCAACAGATGGTCATAAAAAGGCGCTCGACGCTTGTGCAAGATGTCATTATCAAGCGCCTCACTTTTCTCATGACAATGATAATTTCACCAAAATGTTTTTCATGGTTATTTTAAAAAATGAGACAAAAAGCTTTTCAACGTAATGTTAGCCTTCTTCCTATTGGCTAAGGAGCATTCTCTCACTAGAGCTAAAAGGCCCGAAAATGAATCCATTTCTTTCCTAATGGAAAACAAATTTTCTTATTTTTAAAGAGACCCAAAAATTGGGGATTTTACACCAAAAGGCAAAGGTTATATATAGAGATGCTTTCTCTTTTTCCTGACTAAGATAGGAAAAAAATTGACTTGTATTTTCAAACATTTTTTGATAGACCAAAAATGTTAATTGGTTGATATAAGATAGAGGGCACTCATTTAGATGACTGGTACTCATTCCTAAGAGTATAAGGAGGTCAGTGGTTATGGAAATGATAGCAATCAAAAACTATCAAAAATCAAAGACTCCGATTTCTCTCATAAGCAAATGCACATTGAATGCAAGCCTTAAAGATTGGAAGTGGGGAGATTACTTAGTGGAGGGAGGTACGTGGGATACAACTTTTTGGGGGCCTTCATTATAGGGGTACCCAAAAAGATACCCCATTAGCGTGCAGCTGGCGTGAGGTTCCGACAGGTAGGAGCAAATTGGCCATGGCAATAGCTCCCAATTAGAGGCATGTAGGGCAAGTGGCTTCAGAAGCTGCCTGGAAGCATGCAAGAGTGAGGAAAGTGTTTCTTTTGCGGATGTGGTGGGGTTGAGCTCAGGTGGGGGATTTAGCTACAAGAGACGAAAGGAGCAAAATAGGAGAGATGGACTAATGCAGGGAGAGAGCAATACCCTTCCCGGACTTTCTCTTCAAGGGATTTCAGAGGTGGAGCCGCACTCTCCCTCCCTCCCTCCCTCTCTTGCGTTTGTCTGCAGCGGTTCAAGGCAATAGTGGGAGAAGTAGGTTGCACACAGGGGAGGGTCTAAGAGCACAGCTAGAGAGGTGCTACGGTGGTCGGTTTGTACTGAGGGATGCGCATCTTCATGAGGTGGCCAATACAGTTCACACAATCTCAAGCTATGGTGGAGGCACAGAGAGCGAGAAAGATTCCACCTATGGCAGATAAGTTAGAGTTAGTGGGCATTCATTGAGGTCGAACGCTCTCTAAAGATGATGAAGCATTGTGATCTCGATAAGCTCGAGAGTTGAGAGACATGAAGAGGCGGCATACTCTCTCTCTCTCTCTCTCTCTCTCTCTCTCTCTCTCTCTCTCTCTCTTTGTGTCTACAATGTGCCAATGCCATAGAACCTAAAGGTGGTCACTTTGTGTCCCCACTTATAGGTTCTCACTACTCAAATCTCCAGCCCTCTTACACACATTGCCCCTCTTGTAGGCACCAGCTAGAAACGAGCAAATCATGCTTTGAATGATAATGTGATGGGACGGCATCACCAAAAGCTTTTAAACTTTGTGGGTCCCACAACCTGCTAGAGGTGAGATGCAGAGAACCAATAAGA
Organism: Adiantum capillus-veneris; assembly: GCF_014529385.1. Lineage (NCBI taxonomy): Eukaryota > Viridiplantae > Streptophyta > Polypodiopsida > Polypodiales > Pteridaceae > Adiantum > Adiantum capillus-veneris. The sequence goes on from NC_140938.1 coordinate 150,938,495, forward strand.
ATGAATGGTGTCCTGGTAGCTATAGGTGATGAGGCAAGCGATTCCAGTTAGGATGGTCGTGGCAAGGTGGACGAGGTTATATATGATTGGGGTTATAGAGCATGAAGTAGAGCTAATCACAAGTATACATCATAGATCGGGCACTTTGGAATTGTGGTGCACCAGAGACTCAGAGGAGGGCTAGTGTTCGGTCTGGCATTGACCACATGCAAGGAGCCCCCTTGTAGTAGTTGAACGGAGTAGGTGATCACTAATGCAAGGAGCCCTTGCTTCAAACGCCTCAATTCATGCACCTTTCTCTTATTTGCATCCACAATCCTACCCACATAGCGATTGCTACAAGCAGAAGACGTAGCGTCCCTGCAAAATACCTCGAGATAGAATGATAGAAACAACAACACACTGTAAATATGCATACCTGACAAAGCTTGTGAGCATATAATCAAACCGTACTCGAACAGAGAGAGAGCGAGAGCATGTGCAGGCGCACCTCCTAGAGCGGAGTGCTACGCCGACACGGCGAGAGAGAAGAGAGGAGAGGTGAGAAGAAGAACACATGCACTGGGTGCAATCTCCCCCCGTGCAAGAGTGACCCTTTCTCTCTTGCACGTATTTAATTTATAGATTCTTGAATGGTCAAAGTGAGTACAAAGTGATTCTTGAATGGTCAAAGTGAGTACAAACTGGCGCCGGTCATAAATGGCCAAAGCTCATAAAGAGCACTTGAATAATAAAATGTACATAAAATATGATATCCTTTTGCAATAGCTTAGCTCGGTCAAGCCTTTTCCACATGTCACAGCTGCAATAAATAACAAGATATCAATTCCATAACATACCTCTCTGTTGGAAAGCAACTGTCCTCAGTTGCGAAGATAAAAATCTGCAAACTATACTTGTCAAAAACATCACATAATAAAAGAAAAATTTATGAAACTAAACAACATTAGCTTATGCCCGGGTTAATGTTATGCAAGTTAGAACAAACCAAAATTCAAGTCGTACAGATGGATGTCAAATATCGGTGAGGTGGAATGTATATGTGAGTAAGTGTTTAAACCATTTATTTTTGTCACAGGAAAATTAGTAAAATTTCACCAGTGTTATTGAAGTAGTTAAAATAGCAAACATCGGCTAGATTCCATGCTTTCCTTCACGTAAATCGACAAAGTTTTATAAGTTTTAGTGTGAATACTGGAAAACCTTTGAGTTGTGACCTAAAAACAAAAAAAGCTTTAGGTGTGCCCTTATTGTCTTTAGTTAGGAAAATTGTTTTGGCAAGCCCTAACTCGATCAACAAACATTGCTATGAGTACTCTGATCCAACGAGAATTTATCATGAAAAATTTCGTAGGAGCTACTTTCGATGGTCATCTTTGAATGGATACAACAAACACTAAAATACCAAGAGACATAGCAGCACTTATCGCCAACTTAAATATAGACACACAAATCTCACACCACGTAGCCACGAACATTGACTTCAAGCTATGAAAGACCATATAGAACACTTATAGTATGTGTGTGTGTATGCTTATTTCAAAAGATGAAAGAGATGAAAGAGAGACAATCCTTGTGGATCTAATCCAATGCTTGAGTACAAAATAAAATTAAGTAAAGCAAAAGACTAAAAGTCAAAAATTGTCGGAGTAAACCATTATCATCATCCTCACTGTCCGCCACTGGAAGCAGTCGTACTCAGAAAGAGAGAAAAAGTGGAATGCAATGTTGATATTCTTTCCACTGGGGACGATCCACCTAATCGCATGGCAGTTCATCCAACAGGGCATGGTATTGTGTGCTCTTTCACACGAAGTTTCTCGCTCCTTTTTTTTATATTATTATTATTAATTTAAGACCAGTGGGTCTGAGCCCATAATCGCAAACCAATGTTGCAAGACCCAAAGATGCCAGATTTACAACTAAATTGCGACAAAGAAGTTGTTGGTAATAAAATAAAAAAATAAACAATAAAACAATAATTAAAAAAAAATAATAATAAAAATCATGAGGGACATTAAGCACCAAAAGGTACAGTTCATTCAGGCCCACCACGGCATCCGGCCATTGACAAATCAGTGCCAGTAATGCAATATACATGGCATTCAACTATAAACTGCCAACTAGAAGTCAATAAAAGTATACAGTTGATATCAGACGCAGTACAACTCTCAATATTGGACTTTCCAGTTTTATACTTATAGAGACGTTAGTTGCAACACAACTCTCTTCCAACGGGCTAGCAAATACAATCAATTGTTTATTGTCGCATTCAAAATAGATAGCAAGACTTTCCCTGTTCTTTGCAGTAATCTGTAAGTTAGGCTTGTCTGCTAACTCAATCATTTCGTACACTACATATCTAGGTGAACTCATACCGGACGCAAAGAATATCGGCTGGTAACATATTAAGGCAATGTACTATCGCTCGGGGGGGAGATTAGAAGCAAATTTGCTAGTTGCTCTGTGTTATATGCGCATGCAAAGCCAGCAATCACTATAAGGCACTTGCCCAAGTGTCTAAGGAGCATCCACTGGAGCTGCATAAAGCATGCAGGCCGAGAGTAAGAGATTGGTCTGCAAGAAGTCTACTGCGAGTAAACTATAGTGTATGTTCCGGCTGGCCGCAGGAGAGGTTGAGGGAGATGGGGAGCTGCGCGCTGGGAAGAAAGGCAGCCAGACAGTCGTGATATGGTTGAAGGCGAAGGTAAACCATCAGTGTACTGAGCAGCACAGAGAGTGATTGTGCGGTGGGAGTGACAAAGAAACGAGGGAGGCAGAGAGAGTCGGATGGGTGTTGGCACGAACAATAAACGAGGGGGGTGAGTATATCTGACTTTGCATGACCGTCAGTGAGAACTGAGAGAAACAGAGCGAGAGAGTTATTTGACGGGCTGCCATCGGCATGCCGTGCCCAGGCTGTAGGAGTGTGTGTGTAGCCGTTGGTGTGGCTGCCAGCTAAAAGGAGAGAGTGCGTGTTAGAATGCGCAGAGAAAGAGGGAGAGAGAGGTGATGGAGGGCTGCATCAGGCATGCATGCTGGTGATTTGGTGATTGGTTGGGTGGTCCAGGAAAGAGAGAGATTGTGTACATGTGTGTGTGTGGGCGCGCGCAAGCGTGGGAGGGAGAGTCACAGAGCTAGTGGTGGTTGGACGTTGCGGTTTGTGTGGCTGGGGGACGCCATGCAGACCGGGAAACCACACCCCTCCATTTTTCTACTTGCTCAGCATGCGTTCTATTGCAAGTCAGGTAGCCACCTGTATGCCTTTTTGTGGGTGTGTGTGTAGTTGGCAGGCTATTGCACGACTGGCGAAGAGAGAGAAACGTGAGGTGGTAATTACATGGTTGCATGGCATCGCCCATGCTCAACCACTCAATCTTGCGGGTAACCTGAGTTGAAGGCGACGATAGAGAATAATAAAGAAATGACTAGCCATCAAAGACAAAGACAGACATTGGGTTGGTTGTAGTGGAAAAGAGAGAGAGAGCGCATGTGGTCGGCATTGGACCAAAGAAAGAAAGGGAGATCGGCTGTATGGCATCAAGACGGGGCGGCTGTAAACTGAGAGAGAGAGAATGAAAAAGTTAGTCATGAGTAGCTCATGCGTTGGTATCCACAGATGAGGGAGAGAGAAAGATTTGCTACAGTAGAGAGAGAAACATGTGACTGCTGTTGTTGGAACGAGAGAGAGAGTCAAAAAAACAATAACGCTAGTTCGCCTGTCTGGCATACTTCAGCATGGTTGGGTTCACTGCGACTGCGACATGGAGCGCAATCTTCCTCTACAGAGCATCTCGCTAGCGGGCTTGTGCCAATGCACGCCCACATGCAGTGGCCTCGTTCTCTCTCTCTCTCTCTCTCTCTCTCTCTCTCTCTCTCTCTCTCTCTCTCTCTCTCTCTCTCTTTGCTTCCACTCTCCTATTGCTATTTTGCAAGACATTAAGCTTTCTCGGCCGCTCTTCTTTCCAAGTATCAACAAGTCTTCCATGAAACCCTAATATTAGGCTAAGCCTCATAAACTCGCTTAAGATTGATCTCCTCTCTATAGTACTCTAATTACCAATATCTCATCCTACGACAATAAATAATTCCTCAGAGTCTCCATTTGATAACATCTGATTACTCTTCTCTATTTTTTTTAAAAAAAATTCTTTTGTAATATCCTATCTAGAGTTGTATGCTAATCTCTTCTTATTTTGAGTAGTTTTATTAAGTTTAATCTCTTTAATTACGATGTTTAATTATCATAATTTCATTAATAATTACTACATCATAACAATAAAGAGGAAATTCTCTTTAATTTCAAAGATGACTAACTGTATCATACAATCAACATTAATTACTGCAAGTTGAAGCAACCAACAACACTTACAAGCATGAGAGAACAAAATAATTAATTGATGCTTGTCGAAATCCTTAATCTTGGAGCGTAGCCTACGCTCTGATACCACTGCTACAAGCGGAAGACGTAGCGTCCCTGCAAAAATACCTCGAGATAGAATGATCGAAACAACAACACACTGCAAATATGCATACCTGACAAAGCATGTGAGCATATAATCAAACCGTACTCGAACAGAGATAGAGCGAGAGCGTGATAGAACGAGAGAGCATGTGCAGGCGCACCTCCTAGAGCGGAGTGCTACGCCGGCATGGCGAGAGAGAAGAGAGGAGAGGTGAGAAGAAGAACACAGGCACTGGGTGCAATCTCCCCCCGTGCAAGAGTGACCCTTTCTCTCTTGCACGTATTTAATTTATAGATTCTTGAATGGTCAAAGTGAGTACAAAGTGATTCTTGAATGGTCAAAGTGAGTACAAATTGGCGCCGGTCATAAATGGCCAAAGCTCATAAAGAGCACTTGAATAAAATGTACATAAAATATGATATCCTTTTGCAATAGTTTAGCTCGGTCAAGCCTTTTCCACCTATCATAGCTGCAATAAATAAGAAGATATCAATTCCATAACAGCGATGCCCCTTTCCACCTTTTGTTTTTCTTTTGTATGGTGGATAATTGTGTTGCCCTCCATGTTGTTCATGTGTTGCTTTCTGTGGATCTATTGGAGACTGAAAAGATATAGCTTCGTGACTATCATGCATTGTCCATGAGATCCCTCAAGAAAGAAGGGATCCATCAAGAGAAAATCCTTTGGATACTAAGAAACGCATGTCAAACCTTGAGTCACGGTGCTCGGAAACATATGACACTGTAGTTCCTTTGCAGTACCTGGTTCCATTCAGACTTAGTAGTGTGCTCGCTTTTACAATCTCCTCAATGTGTCTTGCATGTTATTGTAGCAGTATCGCCTTGTCATTGTAAATATTCTCCCTTACACACCCAATCGTGTTGTGATTCTCTAGGGAGTCAACAAATCCTTGGCAAGGAAGGTGGTTGATCAAGGGGCTTGTGTGTTCATACGAACATCAAAATCTAGTTGGCTTCAATAGTCTACGTATCCCAATGTGAGAGCTTTCAAGACCGGTTAATGGCATCAATGCCTTGATGTAGAAGAGGAGATATTTTGTACCAGGAATAAGACAAGCTCTGATCGTTAGCCACGGTGTTGAAGGAAATCATCTGAACGAAACCGTGACAGGGTATGCATGGAGCTAATGATAGAGAGGATTTGGCATGTATTGCAGGAATACGAAGGAGGATGCGGCAGATATTGGGCTCGATTTGATGTATCCATGTAGATGGTTAGAGGTAGCTAGTGTAGTTGCTTGCAACCACTCGGGTAACATGTTGCTGCACGCATGTCGTTGTGATGTAAGGCAAATTCAAAGGCGTCCGTGGAAATTCAAATTAGTGGTACCTTGACCTACAATGCGAAGGAGATTTCTGGTTCAACTTTCCAAGCATAAGCTTGCCAGGACATACAAGAATGCCATATTCGAGATGGAAGACTAGAGGCCACCCTTGAGAGCGCTAGCACCTACAAACCGAGAGCTCAAGAAGCCTTACTGCAAACAACCTAGTTTGGGGCCATAATATTTAATGGGTTGCTTGAAGGGTGGTATTGTGACATGCATGAAGCGTTGCAGCCTAGCGGTGGTAGTGTGTAGGGCTCTCTCTCTCTCTCTCTCAGTGGTTTTGTACACGACGCACATGAGTGAGGAGTTCATACTCCTTGCAATTCCAAAGGTATCATTGCGAAGGGACCAATGGAGTTAGTTAGTAGAGACAATTAATACCTTGTTAAAATATATATAATCATAAAAGTGTTAATCTTTTTGCAAATGTGAGTTAAGGTTCGCCAGCTTTGTGGTTTTTTTGGTTTTTAATATATTTCTCCACTCACAATTGTGAGTTTGGCACTCTAAGTAGGCCTCGTGATCTTATCGCTTGTTCATGTGTGTGGGTTTAAATTGTCTTTGTCAATCGAATCCTAAGGATCACCCCCTCCCGTGGAGCATGGAGGCCAGTGTTGGAAAAGCTTTGAGAACGAGGGTTCAATAAAGAGGGAATGTGGCAATCCAGGGAATGATCAAATAGTAGTGAGAGTGATAGTATCTAGAGATTTTGCAGTGAAGGGTGAAAGAAAAGAAAGAGAGAGAGAGAGAGAGAGAGAGAGAGAGAGCGCGCATATTGCAAGGGTCGATTCAGCAGTTTGATGAGAGAGACGCTTATTAAAATGGCTAGGTATATATGGAGGATGATGGTGGGGCATTGCTCGAGGGGATTTCCTTTTTTCCTTTCACCTCACCGAGAGTTGTCAGGAGTTCGGTGGCTTAAATGAGCAAATAATGGCCCCTCTCTTTGCCTTAAAACATTTTTCATGATTTACTGAAAAGGACTTTTACTTAGGGTAGAGGGAAAGCCTAAAGCGATAAGAGCTCTCTTATAAGCCATGATCTAATCTAAGGTTATCTTAATAAAACTTTCCTTTCACAAAAAATTCTAATAAAATCGCATAAAATTTAGCAAGCCCACGTTGGCATGAATAAAAGAGGTAAGAAGCATCCCTTGAATTTCGAGCTGCTAAGAAAACGAAACCACCGTGCCCAGTGAAATGTTTTTTGCAAAAAAGTTTAAATAAAAGAAAATTGAGAAATTGCATGTGAAAACGGCTAGCTAGCTAGTAGCTACCAGGAAAAAGGCGGAATTTTAGAAAGATTAAAGAATGCAGATTTTGTGGGATGGAGGCTCGAGACGAACGTGCCCCCATGGGCCTGCCTCGCCCCCTCAAATACGGTTTTAATAAAAGCTTATGATAAGGAGAGATGTAAATGCCCTGCTTTGCTTTCCATTCCACAGTTTTAAATAACGACTCCTCGCATTTCGAGAGCTTGTCAGCCCTACCCAAAACATTCCCATGCGGCGCAACAAAATTTTCACCAGCACAGATTTTCCTCCCCCAAACCGTGAAAAATCTCTCGCAATGGGGGATTTTATTCATTTTATTTTCATTTTTTATTGCCTCATTTTTCATATCTCTACACTTCTTACCCATGAATGTGCTACTTCGTACAATCTGTCCAGTTCAATTACTCAATAGAGTGTAGGGTCCTATGCCCCTCGCTGTCACTTTTTTTTTTTTGGGCTCTTTTAGTAAGTGCTTAAGGGTCCTCAAGTTGCACATTTACTGCTCCTGTCAGGACATGGTGAGTATTGGAACTTGGCCTCATTCTTCTAACTTCTAAGTCATGTTTCACACAGGGTAGAACTCTTGTAAGCTATATTGTTCGGTTGAAGATGCAAAAACTTAGGTGCCCTCCACACGACGAGGGGGTTAATTGTAATAGAGAGGTCGATGTGACATATTGGAAAGACTTTACCTCACGTACACACCAAGTGGAAGGGGATAACACATTTCAATCTACCTGCACCCTTTTAAGGTACAGTTAGCGGAAGGGAGGAGGGGGTAATTAACACAAAACAGTTAGTGGTGAATCACTATAGTAAGCCTTGCAGGCATAGTGCTTTGTGCAAGCAACCAAAAACAATTGACATCACAAAAAGTGCGTCTTCACTACTATGCAAAAGCATTAAAAGCCGCTTACGACTTAAAGTTTTTAATTCTAAGCTATATGTGCTTTTTGGGCCATAAGCCAAGCTTTGCCAAAAAAAAAAAAAAAAAAAGTGTACTCAGAGGGTCACTATATAGAGACCTTGTAAAGCAAGTGTGTTCAAGAGGTATTTCGAAAACCCCCTATTCTACATTTTTTGAGGTATATAGAGACCTCTTTTGTACCACTTTTCTCAATAAAAAGACCCCTTATGTACCAAAATTTTTCATTTTCTCAATTTAAAATACCCTTTTGTATGTATATTTTCTGTAAGTTCATAAGAGAAACCAACCCCTTCTATTGAGCTCACGTGCTATTCTATATACTTTTGAGTTAAACCCCCCAGAATGTGTATAACCATAAAGAAAACAAGCAACTACAACTACCTCAGAGGGAGGGAGAGAGACTATCTCATCTTCAAGAAAAGTATACATAAAATTTACCACTGTCATGTATTAATGGAGAGGTGTGATCCTAGAGAAATCCACTAAAAGCTCATATATGCATATAGAAAGAGGGTTTTCAAGACTCATTAACTGTTCTTCAGCACAATTGTTTAATATGAGTCTAATTGAAAAGGCATATTAACATAATAAATCTTAGTGGAGCACTTACATAAAGCTTGCCATCTCTGAGCAGCCTGAATGTAGGAGAGGCGTCATTCTTGATGTCAGTTCTCATGCCTCTTTGATGGAAGCTCGGAATTCATAAGGGGTACAACTCAAATCTGTTTTAGAAAGGGATGTCGGACCAGTGTGAGATGGGGGTTGTCACCGCCAAAGAAACGTCATAGAAGCTCTTGTAATTCTAGTAGCACCATAAAGAATGGACATTAGTTATGTGTCATAGGGGAATATCCTACTGGGGAAAGTCCCCTAGGAGTGTTTCCTCGTGAGAAGTAGTGTGGATATGCCCAAAGACACCTCATGATTCCACAAAGGTTTTTAGCCATGTTGACAATCCCTAATTCCTTGTGGAGAAAGAGCCAAAAAAGAAGTGCAAGATTTGTAGTAGGAGAGAAATCCCTCATGCTTTTAAATCTATAAGAATATTGCACATTTCACCACGAGATTCCATTTACCATTTAGCCTATAGCTGAGAGATCTATAGATCCTTTTGGGCTAAGCTAAGAGCTTGGTACCTTTCATGGATAGAGAGAACTTCTAATATATTTCATGAAAATTTTGATTATTTTTATTGCTTTGACCACTATTGTTAAAGTATGGAAGGATGTAATGAAAAAATGAGGTGATCCCCAAGGACCACTATTGTTAAAGTATGGAAGGATCTAATGAAAAAAATGAGGTGATTCCCTTGGAGATCAGAAGTAGTGCTCTTGCAAGTTAATTATAGGATGCTCAAAGCTCCTCGCTCGATAGCCATATGTCATTAAACTATGTCTACCCAACAAGCCAGCCGATCATTGATTATTTGATGGGCCAAGATCTTATGTTTTTGATCAACATGCTCAATAACAATCCGAACCTAAAGAGTCCTCCAAAACAAAGTCTAGCTCCAAGTGTGAAACAGGAGAGCTCCACAATATATCTCACCTATTGCCATGAGTTTCAAAATATGCAAATAAGCATAGAGCTCTTAGGCTTGATCATCAAACCTTGGACATTGAAATTTCTCCAAGTTTGAGCCCTTCAAGCCTTGCAAGAAGATAAAGAAAAGGAAGGGACAATCTTTTTTATTGAAAGGGCACAATAATCTATCGAGTTCATATTTTTGCACACAATCCATTTAGCTGCTTTAGCTTTGTAGCTAAAAACTCAATCCTTAGCCTTATATCCAATAGCCCAAATATTCTATAAGGCTTCCACCATGGAAAGGATACAAATGGTGCCAATAATTTTAGTAATCTTCAAATAGTGTTTTCCACAAGAAAAAAACAAGCCATAGAAATAGTCTAATGTAGTTGATTTGTTGAAGGATGCCCAAAGGAGACGTAATAAATGAGTATTGGTACGAGATAATGATTACTGGACAAATAATCTTGACGACACATTAGGCTTCCATATCTTTGCTTTTGGGCAGGAGCTTCTCTAGCTCCCAACCGCATGTCTATTTTCTTGTGCTTAGAACCCCATAGGGACACCGCATCTCCCAAATTGGCTCTAAAGTCTCAAACTCTCTAATATGGTGTTCTAATGTGTCTTCAAGATTATTTGTTAGTAACCATTATCTCTTACCAATACATGTTTATTTCTAGGTTTTGAGGTGTCCCTATGGGGTTCTAAGCACAAGGATTTCCTTTTGCACCACCCCTCTTTGCTATACCAGCTATTGAAAGGCATCTACAGGAAAGAAAAACTTCTACAACAATTTGCAAATGTGATGCTAAATGAAGAGGTAACGACCATTGCTTTTGGGTCTTGTGTTTGATTCTCTTTTGCGGATCAAGTGGCTTAATATTGAATCCCATTGACGGTAAATTAGATCATAAAAATTGAGGAAAAAAATACATGCAAGGGAGCTAGTGGTTGGACTCATGGGACTAGCAAATGGAGGCCACACTATATATGCCAAATAAATATGGAGGGCACCCTCCATCTTTCTTTTTCTCCAAGAAAAACTATTAAGATTCATGACCATGCACATTAAAATCATGAGCGGGGAGGGAAGGTATCAAATAGGAGACTAGGAGCTTGAGGGGATACAACATGGGGCCCATCATAGGAGGCACTGACGATAGGGTTTAGCAATGCTTCACTGAGGGATGTGATTTCATATAAATGTACATATATCGACACGAACATGATTATGATTAGAATAATGACCATGCTTATGATTAGAATGACCCACATAAATAAATAACTAGAAGCTTAAGGATTGATCTTGGGAATGTGTTGCCCATATTATAATATTGAACAAATCCCCTATTCATATGCGTGAAAAACTTTGCAAAGTTCTCCTGATGCAAAGAAAAAAATGGCTCTACACCTCCCGTTCTCAAGCTTTTCAGTGGGACACCTAGAAGACATCTCCCATTCAATGGTCCCAACTACATTCAATTTCCCTTCCCTTTCAACCCCTAATCAATACCAAAGTGAGATGAATTTATATTAACTCCAATATTCTCTTTAGATACACTCCATTTCACATCGAGGTAGCATGGAAAGGGGAATGGGAATGCATCAAGTAACATGGTTGATATTAAGGCTACCTTTCCAAACCCTAAACTCTATCTGTAGAGGTCCCAAGTACCTATCTTCCATATGTTCTTTTGGGAAGACATCTTGTTTAGCTTTCAAGAACAACAACTTGAGGGAAACGGTTGAACCCATCATCTCTAGGTGATAATCTTTAAATCAACAAACATCACTCACATCTCCAAAGTCCTCCTAGGTGGCTATGCCTCTTTTAAAGCTGTGCCAATTGGAGATATTGAAGTGGGAGGGCAAAAATATTCATAGTAGTAGACCATTGTATCAAATCATAATTGTAGGCCCCTCATGTCTCCTTACTCTTAAGGTTGAATAAAGTGTATTTTTAACACCAGTTTTGACCTTTCCAAAGGCCTATGAACAATCTCAAAACCTTAAGGTTTAATTTAGAAGGGGCTAGTAGAAATTTCTCAATACGTTGTTTTGTAGTTAACCAAAACTAGACAATGACAGCATACATTGCAAAAGTACCCAATCTAAGTAAGGTTGCAATAGAGATTTGGCAATTTATTTAGCAGATAATTTGTGTGCTTTTATATCCAAAATGGGTAGCCCTCCTCACCCTTTAAGAGGCAAAATTATTTAGTCCCCTTTCACTTTGGTTATACTTCTCTTATAGGGATGTCCTTACCATAATTAAGATGTTGTGGGAAACAAGCAAGAGAGGATAAACATTGACGTGCAAATGATAAAGCTACTAATCCACAACACTTATCCTACAATGGCAAGCTTAAAACCAATTGCAATCTATCCACCCAATTTACAATCATATTATAACCTAGTCCATCTAGACTTGATAGTCAAGTCAAATCCCATAAGGAGGCCCTAGATCATAAAGATCTATTCTTCGTTGAATTAATGTACCATGACTATAAAAGAAGGTCCAAAGCCAATTGGAAGAGATATCAAGTCTAGTCTTTTGATGGTTTATTCCAGATATTGAAGTCTTGCAAGATATCCAACATATTTGCTCAAAGTATGATTGAATTATCTTCAAGTATAATAATAATTTTTTTCATCAAAAAATATTTGTAAGATGTATAGCTACTCTACATTATGCAAATAATATCCCCTTGCTTACTCCTTTGCTAAAGATTTGCTCTCTTGTAAGCCATGCCAGGTCATCTCTAACCGTGGCAAACATGAAGGAGCATTGACGCAATGATATCTGATAGATCTCTTGATTTGATCAATGTTAAAGGTGAGGTTCCCTTTGACAAAGGGGAAAACAATCTTGGTCCAACCATTAGTGAACAAAGCTCATCAACAAAGCAATAATGATCAAGGACAAAGGTCTTCCAAATCCGATGTTTGCTGTCTGACTTTATATGATCATTACAAGCTTAGTCAAAGTCTATGTGGCAAAGGAATGTCTTGCTAAGCTTTAAATTAATTGGAGACTATCCTATTAGCCCTAGCTTTGGCTAAAATTTTGTAAGGTGGAGTATGGAAGAGCTAGTTTGATACTCTCCTTGTGCTAAGATTTCTGATGGATGACTTGGATTAGATCTATGCTAAGAAAGGTCGGAAGAGCTTCATATTCCAATGTATTCTTTCCAAACTTACAAAATGTCCTAAGTAAGATTTTGCTTAGATTGCTAAAAGAATTGAGCTAGAACACCATCAAATCTTGGGCTCTTTCCTTTCTTAAGGATTAATTGTATCACACATCTCTAGTTAGAGGATGGAGTAAAATTGAGTTGGGAAACAATGGATAACGTGAATGTGGATTGCAAGCATCTCGAAATATCTTCACTAATTCGCTACATCGTAGAGCTACTTTTGGGGCATTGGTGCAATGATATCTGATAGATCTCTTGATCTCAATGTCAGAGGTGAGGTCCACTTCAACAAAGGGGACAAAAATCTTGGTCCAAGCATTAGCCAACAAAGCTCATCACCAAAGCGATAATGATCAAGGACAAAGGTCTTCAAAATCCGATGTTTGTTGTCTGACTCGATATGATCATAAGCATAGTCAAAGTCTATGTGGCAAAGGAATGCCTTGCTATGCTTAAAATTAATTGAAGACTATCCTATTAGTCTTGGATTTGGGTAAAATTTTGTAAGGTGGATTATTAAAGAGCTAGTTTGATACGCTCCTTGCTAAGATTTTTGTGAATGCGTTGAATTAGATCTATGCTAAGAAAGGTATGAAGAGCTTCAAATTCCAATGTATTCTTTCCAAACTTACAGAATGTCCTAAGTAATATGTTGCTTACATTGCTAAAAGAATTGAGCTATAAGAACACCATCAAATCTCGGGCTCTTATCAAATTATTTTACCAGACAACTCTAATTGGAGGATGGAGTAAAATTGAGTTGGGCAACAATGGATAACGTGAATGTGGATTGCAAGCATCTTGAAATATCTTCACTAATTTGCTACATCGTACGTATGGCTACTTTGGGGGATGCCAAAAAAGTTGCTAGCAAATTTAGTGGTTTTTCACGAGTGATCCAAGTTGTCTTGGGATGGATAGATGATTCCACCCTCCTTTAACGTCCATGGAATGATCTCTTTAGCTTGATTTTTTAAAAAGATCTCAAACATTTTAAGGAGATTCTACCCATTCTATTGGTCCAACAAGTTTTAAGGTATACTTTGACACTATGATATTCCTTCTCTTTTGCATAATAAATTTCAATTTCAAGGATTATGATAACTAGCTAGCTCTAGAGCTACCTTAGCTAGTATATTGGCTTGAGATTCTAGCATGGTAAATATTTGGAGCCTTTACTATTTGCGCTACATGCCAATTGTTGTTGTAATGAAAGAGCCCTTTGCATGTCCTCAATAACCTTGCTGGATGTAGATGCAGGTAGGGGGGTTAATGGAGTAATGCGCGCTCCACATCTTGTTTGATTTGGTTGAGACCAACAGAAGATCCAACATAGATATATAAGCAAGAAACAACACTCCTTTAAATTCTTGTAGGAAAACTCAAGAATAATCACTAAGGTGTACGGGTCCAAAGTGCGAGAGGTTGGAGACTAGACTAGGAAAGATGCTTGTCTATAAGAAATACATTAAGTAGTTTGATATGAAGCATCTATCATCATCATCACGACTTTGGAAAAGGTGGGTTCTCTTTATCCAAAACATGTTCAAATCAAATACGTCCGCCTCAAATTTCACAAGAAGTCTTTTAGTTCAAAATTTTAAATATATGTAGAATCTAACTATTTCATTCTAGCGAAATCCCCATTGTAGTTCTCCTGACACCATTACATGGTCTCCAAAGCAAGTTGAATTTTTATGTCCTTCGTGTCTCTAATTAGGATGCTTTTAGTAATGTAACTAACTATCTTCTTGCACTTCACCACGTTAATACTAGGTTGGTAACCTTATAGGACATACAAGTTTTTCAAAGCATTTCAAAAAAAGACTTGCAATCTCATAGGAGACACACTCATTTTGAGAATTTTTTTCTTGAGCTTGATGTTCAAAGTAGAAGCACTACCGCATTTTGCTCAAAATAGAAACTTATTTTGATAGATTACATAGGGGTGGTGATCGAACCATATGGTTATTTTAACACTAGAGTGGTAACATGACACTTTTATGTCCTTGGACACTTTTGTCTCCTGTTAAGTGACCATTTTGCTTGAATTATTTGAAGACTATGAAAATGAATTTTAATGTGGTATACATCCACAAAGTTGTCTTATGAGCTGAAAAAAACTTGATATTTTTTTAAAAATATCGATCTCACCAATAACCTTACTCTTGCACAACATTTTTGAACCTAAATTGTGTGAAAAAACGGGTCATGTTTTTGGCTTTTTCTCAAATTTTTGCAACTATACCACTCTAAAGTTCATGTTTGTGAGGTTTAAATAGCTAGAGGATATGCCTTCATAGTTGTCAACATGTTTTGATGCTTCTAGAGAGAGCTAAGTGTTAAAATTGAAACTTATGACCAACTTACAATTAGCACTTTTATGATTTTTTTGGTGGCTTTCTTGATATCCAAATGCAATTTTGATTGTATAAGTGGCATATATAACATAAAGCTAATCTTTCTTGAGTTTTGGGGGACCTAATACACTATATATAGCATAGTATATGATGATGGTTGAGTTTTTTGATTGCTGAAGAATACGAGACATTTTAGTGTAGCAAGTATAGCTTTCTCAATATTGCTAGTTGCTTAGGCCAATTGTGTGTATTTTGTAGGTACTAACCATATGTAATCATAAACTACAAATTTGGCTAGATATTGAGTAGTTTCTTTGGGATTCTAGAGGTCATAATACTAAACACAGTTTTGTCATGTTTGTTGTATTTAGCACTTCATCATTCTCCCCAAGGTTCCACTTAGTAAGAGATCCATTATTCTTTTGACATGCTCCATGGCTTCTTTTGAATCTAATGGCCCAAAGGGAACTAAAAAAACATGCATATAGTATCAATATTGAGCGTGACTATAGAAACTTTGATAATAGGTCCGTAGAATGGCAAAAATGCAACTTTCTTGTACCATTTTTTTTGTTTAAAAAAAAATACTGAGGCAAAAGAAACCATATGTTTTGATCACCAACCCACTGAAGTTAACGAGGCATTTCATCTCATGTCCTACAAAAATCCCCACTCTTATTTATATGGAATCAACCGTAGGAAATGGCTGTTTTGGGCAAAATGCAATGGTCCGTTAACTTTGGAGGATTGTTGTGATAAAGAGATGATAAATTTTACAAGTTTCTCATTTTTGCCATAAGTAGTAGTCCTTGTACTATAAGCTCATGAAAGGATTTTCCAAAATGAGTGGATCTACTATGGTTTTGGAATTTTCTCCCAAAACCATGAAAGGACACCTTTACGTTCTGTTAGGTTACCAGACTAGTGTTAATCTCCCAATTTTGTTTTTGCGACATTCTATAAGATACAAAAAGTCGTGTTTTTTTCATGATGCTGACATATCATTAAAGTTTACGTACCCATGAAATCATAGATAACCATATATAGACCATGCCAAAAGCATGCGGAAGATCTCATCCAAAACAATGTTAGGGACGATAAGGAAGCACTAAAACAATTGATAGAAAAAAATTGGGTTTCACATTATGAACCTTTGAGTCTCTTATCTCTTAGAAAATGCTCAAATATATAAGATAGATTTAACATCTATGACTAGATATTGATATAAGTTACACTATCTACATGCTTGGCCTATGTTATTAGTAGCTTTATGAAGACTACACTTGCTAGTATAAAATACCTTGGATTCTTAGTAAGCTCAAAAAATGAACCGCATATTTCAAACAGCTAGCTATATATATAGGTTATTAGGTGTCCTAAACTCGTGGAAGTATACTTTTATGTTATGGAATACATCTACACATACAAAGTTCCTTTTGAATTTCATTAAAGCTACCCAAAAAATAATGGAAATACAAAATTTAACCAAAAAACACGAATACTAAATTCCAGTATTTAGGACATAACTTTCAATTTGAGCACGTAAGTCCTCTTTAGAACATAGAGACATGTTCAAAACAAGCAAGGCTAATACTCTACCAATCTATGTTTTTTCGCTCGGTTTAAGTTGACAGATGTTTGTCAAGATTAAGATTACAAGTGAACTTAGTATCTTGAAAAAATGGCATTTTGTTTAAGCTCATAACACAACTCTCTATATATGTAGAACATTAAGAATTTCTTTATGAAAGTCCTCAAATAATTGGAGGAAATTGGTCACATAACAAGAACATAAAAGTATCCCATTACCAACCTAATATAAAGGGGACACCCACAAGAGAAGGGGTAATTGTTTTCGAGTTACCCCCTCTTCCCTTCACTAATTGCACCTCAAAGAGATATGAAAAATTTACCCCTCTCCCATTTCGCATGTGCGTGACTTGTTGTTACAACACCTTTCTTGTTGGTCATTTCTTAGCTCTTACCCCTCATGTGTGCGTGTGGGGCACCTTAAATGGCCATCCAAAATCCGTAGAACTTTCTTTTCCCCTAGTTCCACTCTATTGGTTATATCCATCTTTGTTATCTAAGGGTCAGTGGGAACACATCCCACACAAGGAGCAAAGAAAGCAGTGTCTGAAAGTTAGGGTTGATTATGTCAGACAGAGGGTATAAAAGGAAAACCAATTCAAATTCCGAGGGAATGTGCGTGTTTCAAACTTCTCTTTCACAATTTTGTTGAGAGGCTCGGAGTTCGGAGCCCCACGTAAGAATACTGTGAGTCTGTGATATATAGTTGCCCTTGTGCTGTGCGCGCGCGTGTGTGTGAGTGCATGTGTGAGTCACCCCACACAAACACACATTTGCCCTCTCTGTGTCTCTCTCGTCCTCCGCGTTATGCTCATAATCTTCCCACATACATGACACACACACACATTGTTTTCTAGTATTTTCTCTGCTGCGTGCACATGCTTACCGTTTGCTTGGAGGTCTCGTACTCCTTTGAATTCATCCCTCTGTCCATTCTATGCTCTTGGCATTTTTTAGCAGCAGATCGCGCCCGCTTTAAAATAAGCACAAGGGGCGCTCATAGGGATTTGAGGAGGAAAAGCCTGTCGGCCAGGTTCTACATGGTAGCTTTGGAGCCTTCATCCCACAGAGGAAGAGAGGGCCTTTGTATTGGTTGTTAGCCCGCTTTTTTTCTTTTCAATTCCCTGATTTCACTCCGTGCAAGAAGAAGCCCTACGAATAAAGCTTATAATTTTCCCTCTTCTTTCTGCTGCTGTGCTTGCAAGAAACATGTCGGCCATATTGGCATGCAACAGGGGCTTGAAATTCTTGTGAACCAGGGGTATTCTATTCTATCTCTTCTGAAAGAGACCCATCCAAGCGTTATCCATGATTGAAGTGGGTTTTTATTTTTTCGAGCTGGCCAAAGGCGCATGCAGTCCATGGATGACCATACATTGCTAGACAGGAAATCGATGCATGGGCGAGGTGGGTCAGCTTAGCATATAAGTGAGTATATATGCGTTAGCTGTGAGATGGGGATGAGTGCATAACACAGACATGTGATCGCGTGCAACAGGGAAAGCGGATGCTTAAACTAGTGCAAGCGGAGCGTGGGGTGGAGGTGTATAAAATTGTGCATGGCCAGCAACGTTAAGTCAAGCTTTGGGTTGATGAAGTCAAGAGCTCTGCTGCTCGAGGAGCGCCTGCTTGGGGGGAAGAGTGTGCGTTTTTGAATGTGAGATTAGCGCTTTGGAAATCCCTAATCTGGCTTGATTAGTGAAAAAGCTAACTACTGGGCGTGTGGGTGCGTGATCGCGTCCTAACTAAGAAGTATAGGCTGCCTCTCATGGCGTTATCTATGGTGAAGCTTGACGATCAGAAGGGCGGTCATAGGAATAGCAATATATCCGTTTCTAGGCCTCAATATTCCCAGTGTGATAGTCATGAGCCCAAGCTGGTGCTTCCTTTCTTCTTGCCTTTCCTGCAAACCTGTCAAAGCTATCAGCAGGAGTTTCCAGCAATCATTAATTCTCATCAGCCTACTAGTGATGCTGCTACAGCCGCAGTAACGCAAGCCCAGCAGAGCATGCCAGTAAATAGCCCACCGATGGGAGATCAGGGGAGCAGTATCTATCACGGTTCTGTTCCGTTGACGCATGATGGATGTAGCCGCACTCCTGTAAGTGCTGCCATGCCTGAGCAATCCTTGCAGAAGTCTACTATCGGCAAATCCACTACCACGATTGCAGCAACTTCTTCTGGTGTGAATGGAAGCATGGGTAACGCATGCTGGCAGGAAAGGGCGGTGTACTGCGTCAATGAAAGAAGCTTCCCGTTGCAACAAGCCGGCACATCATTGAAGCGTTTTGCATGCGATGAGTGCACAGGCTTGCAGGCAGTGAATGCAGGAATGATCAAACGAGGACGGGTAGCGCCAGAGGTGGCCGCCGAGACAAGGGGTGAGACAATATCTGGGCTGGAGGAGATATTTGCAAAGATACAGAGAAATACGGCGCAGAATCAGCCGCGTGTGGGCGATGGAGCTGTGCATGGGCAGGCGTCGAAGTCGAAGGAGGTGCAGGTGCAGGCGGGAGGCAGCAAGGAACCCCATTATCGCGGGGTGCGACGGCGGCCGTGGGGCAAGTACGCTGCAGAGATTCGGGATTCCGCGCGGCAGGGGGCCCGCATCTGGCTCGGCACTTTCTCAACGGCCGTGGAGGCGGCGTTAGCCTATGATCGAGCGGCTTATGGCATGCGCGGGGCCCGCGCTATGCTCAACTTCCCCATGCCCGGCGTCCACCCTGCACCCCCACATCTCTTTCCTGCTATCCCCCCAATCGCCCCACCGTCCCCCTCCCCGTCCCTGCAGCCCGCCATGCTCTGCAAACCTGTCCCCTCGGCATGGCACGCTTTGTCCACCACGCTTCTCCACCAGCAGGCTGCTGCTTCTCTCTCCCCTAGCACCTTCGCTCCACGCCCACCTCCCCACAGATATAGTAGCTTCCCTTCACCCACTCCCTCGCTCGTCCAGTCCCAACAAAACCACCTCAGTAATCCAGGCCCCCAGCCGTCCACATTACTGCATACAGCCATTCCTCTCCATAGCCTTATTAATCCAACGTACTTTCCTCCTCAAAGGATCCAAGGAAAGCTCTGCCAGCAAAGCCTACGGCGGCCGCCGCCCCCACCTCGCTACGCAACCATGCCCAACGCTCACCAGCTTATTGCAGGAACAGCTACATCATGTTATGAAGAGAAGCCTTCTCTGGTGCAGAGACGCTTTTCGGGTGGAGGGGGCTTCACTTATTTTCAGGGTACTTCTAGCGACGAAAGCCTGTCTCTCCCGACCTTGCAGTGTAAAGGTCCTGCTAGCCCACAGAATCTAACCGTTGATCTTTCTTATGAGACTTCTGCAGGCGTGGAAGGCGCAGCGCAATCTGCATTAGTCGGGGCCAGGAGTTCCAGCTCAATATTATCGCTTCAGGGAAGCTTGCAGCAAGTGGTCTCGTCTGCATGCGCATCATTAGGGTCTACAGCTCCATTTCAGACCGGCATTAGCGTGAGCCAAGCAAGTGAAGAGAATGTGGGGCCTGCTTCCACCAGCCTGGCCTCTACGGACAATGTACAAGAGCTATCTTCCTCTGCAGCGAGCTCTGATGAGTCCGATGTTGATCGCTTGCCCCCTCTGCAAGAAATGTCCCACCTACTGTCGGATTGGCAGCCTAATATGTGGGATCTGCACCCCCTCCAATACGAAGAGGACCAGTACTCGGCCTACTCTGATGCATCCCAGAGCGAGGAGATTTTGCAGTTCTTGCCCTTCTCATGACCCTCTAACTACAATACACTCCGGTCCCGCTGCCGACCTTTTCCTCTTCTGCCTTCACGTAGCGACCTTCTTAATAACTTTTCACTAATTTTCTTTCCGCCTTGGAGAGTTACCGTGGTTTCAACTTAATTAGCCTTTTGTCTGATTACCCTTGTCTTTTTCAGTTATTACAAAGCCAAATCCTTACTCCCACAATTAGATGGTGTTCTTTTATCAAACACTTTAGCATCATCAGGGAGCTTCTTCCAATATTTGTCAAATAATTATAGCAGAAAAATCTCAGGGCTTTTGTGTTGGTACTTACCAGCTTTATTCTCGTCAGAAATTTACATTTTCTTGGTACACTAAG
The DNA here is from genome assembly GCF_014529385.1 of Adiantum capillus-veneris. Lineage (NCBI taxonomy): Eukaryota > Viridiplantae > Streptophyta > Polypodiopsida > Polypodiales > Pteridaceae > Adiantum > Adiantum capillus-veneris. The sequence continues at coordinate 150,959,288 of NC_140938.1, forward strand.
ATTGTCATCCTTAATGCTCCTCTTCAATGAAAGAGGAGTATCATGGGGTCAAAAAGTTTGTCTTGTTGATTCTCATTGCTTCATTAGTTTAGAGCTACAATGCTTGTCATAATTAAGTTTAATTGTTTTACGTACCATAGCTGAGGAGACTTGTTTGGATTAGGCAATCCTCGTGGAGCACATGATTCATATATTTTGTTAACTATAATCGTTCACTTTGGTTATGGGTTAATAGAGAAAAGTTCCATTTGCCTTTCATTGATTGTGCAAGGAACAAATAAGGCAACAAACATGGATACTAGTACATAGCTCCACTCATTGAGGAGTATCAAGACTCTTGTAGGCATAGCCGAAGAAACTCTGGATACTAGTACATAGCTCCACTCATTGAGGAGTATCAAAGACTCTTGTAGGCATAGCCGAAGAAACTCGTATGGATTAGGTAGTTTTTGTGGAGCACATGATCCATTTGTTTTGTTAACTCTTATCTTTCACTATAGTTATGGGTTCTTTAAGAAAGTTTCATTTGCTATTTTCATTCATTGTGCAAGGAGTTTATAAGGCATGTTTTCAACACACAGAAGCTAGATTGTTATTAATGACAACTCTTACTCATTGTAAGGTAGCCAAAAAACATGGATACGTACATAGCTCCACTTATTGAGCAGTTTCGAGTCTCTTGTAGGTTAGGATTGGCATTGTTGAAGTCTCCTAGCCTATGGAGTAAAAGACATTTTCATGTGAAATGCATTCTTATATAGATAATGCTTGATTGGCTAGGTTATGGTGAATTCTCAGGTATTTAAGTAACATATTATTATTCGCACTGCTTGAAGCTTTCATGTTTTTGTTTTACCATAGCTGAGGAGACTCGTTTGGACTAGACTGTCGTCGTGGAGTACATGATTCATTTATTTTGTTAACTGTAATCTCCCACTATGGTTATGGGTTAATTAAGAAAGTTCCATTTGTTATTTTCATTGATAGTGCAAGGAACTTATAAGGCAGGTTTTCAACACACATAGAAGCTAGATTATTATTAATGATAACTCTTACTCAGTGTACGGTAGCCAGAAAACATGGATACATACATAACTCCACTTATTGAGAGTTTCAGTCTCTTGTAGGCTAGGATTGGCATTGTTGAAATCTCTTGGTTTATAGAGCAAAGACATTTTCATGTGAAATGTATCCTTTATGTAAACAATGCTTGATTGGCTAGGCTATGGTGAATGCTCAAGTACTTAAGTAACATACTATCATTCGCATTGCTTGAAGCTTCCATGTTTTTGTTTTACCCATAGCTAAAGATACTTGTTTGGACTAGGTAGTTGTCGTGGAGCACATGATCCATTATGATCCATTTATTTTGTTAACTATAATTTTTCACTATGGCTATCCTTCATGTAAACAATGCTTGATTGGTTAGGCTATAGTGAATGCTCAAGTACTTGAGTAACATACTATCATTCGCATTGCTTGAAGCTTCCATGTTTTTGTTTTACCATAGCTAAGGATATTCGTTTGGACTAGGGAGTCGTCGTGGAGCACATGATCCATTTATTTTGTTAACTATAATTTTTCACTATGGCTATGGGTTAATTAAGAAGTTTCTTTTTCTATTTTCATTAATTATGCAAAGAACTTATAAAGCATGTTCTCAACACACACATAGAAGCTAGATTGTTATTAATGACAACTCTTACTCATTGTAAGGTAGCCAGAAAACATGGATACGTACATAGCTCCACTTTTTGTAGAGTTTCCAAGTCTCTTGTAGGCTATGATTGACATTGTTGAGATCTCTTGGCCTATGGAGCAAAGACATTTTCATGTGAAATGTATCTTTATGTAGACAATACTTGATTGGTTAGGCTATGGCTCGGCTATGGTGAATGCCCAGGTACTTAAGTAACATATTATCATTCGCATTGCTTGAAGCTTTCATGTTTTTGTTTTACCATAGCTAAGGATACTCGTTTGGACGAGGCAGTCGTCGTGGAGCACATGATCCATTGATTCTGTTAACTATTATCTTCCACTATTGTTAACTATTATCTTCCACTATGGTTATGGTTACTTAAGAAAGTTCCATTTGTTATTTTTATTGATTGTGCAAGGAACTTATAAGGCATGTTCTCAACACACACATAGAAGCTAGATTGTTATTAATGACAACTCTTACTCATTGTAAGGTAGCCAAAAAACATGGATACATACATAGCTCCACGAATTGAGGAGTTTTATGTCTCTTGTAGGCTAATATTAGCATTGTTGAAATCTCCTAGCCTATAGAGCAAAGATATTATCTTGTGAAAATGCATCCTTATGTAGACAATGCTTGATTGGTTAGGCTATGGTGAATGCTCATGTACTTAAGTAACATACTATCATTCAAGCTTCCATGTTTTTGTTTTACCATAGCTGAGAAAACTCGTATGGACTAGGTAGTTCTCGTGGAGCACATGATCTATTTATTTTGTTAACTATAATCTTTCACTATAGCTTTAATGTCTACAAGCAAGAATTTGGAAGATCAAATGCAATAGAAAGCCAATCGGCATAGAGAGACTCAATCTGCAAAGAGTTTTTAAATGAGAGTGATCTTCACTACAAGAGGTTGTGTGCTCTTGTGACGTTGTTAGCGTCGGAAATACACTGGGTTTTTATAACCCCAGGCGGTTTATCGATCCATCAGACGTTTGCGGCCAATATTGCTCCATACGATCCACATTTCTAAGGTCAACTCTGGCTCCCAAAGTATCTTTCTTGCCGGTCAGATGGTCTCATAGTAGATTACTCACATTCTTGAATATGTGCATTGGATCGAGCAAGTGATTGATCATGAGTCGGGGCCAGTATGGTAACTCGTACCATGGTAACTCGTACCATAGAGATAATCTCTTCATCCCTGGAGGCAATCCGTCATCGCACATCTCCTTCTGCTCTAACCATGCTTGTGCAAACATCCTTGGTGGCTCTCTTCCCAAAAAGCTATCGCGTAACACATGATTCTCTGGAAGATACGCTTGATGACCTTCGTAGATTTTCTTCTTCAGTGAGGGCGCCCTACGTGCATTCAGTCTAGATCCACATGTGACACATGCTCTGTATCCGTTTGTTTGAAGCCCTGCATGTATACACATGATAATAGATCAACTATGGGAAAAAACAAGATTTACAGTGTCTGAGTGAGGAGTGTCAATAGATCACTTGAGCATTCTGTTAGCCTGGGATAGTCATGCATGGTCCACATTAGAATGCCTCTGATCAAAGCATTCCGTCGTCCTGTGTGTCGGCTCATATCCACCACCTCTATGCCAATCCACAATTGTTGTAGCTCTTCCAATAGTGGACGAAGAGACACATCCATATTCCCCACTTTATATCGCCCTGGCACAATCAAGCTTAGCCATAGGTGCCCCTTCTTCGTAGTCAACCACGGGGGAATGTTGTAGTTGACGATGACAACGGACCATACACTGTAAGATGTTGATCTTTAACCAAATGAATTTACGCCATCCATAGCCAGGCCTAAGCGCAAATTTCGAGCTTCCCCGGCAAATTTCGACCATGTTTCATCTATATGTTTCCAGGCTGCGCAATCTGCAGGAATTCGTAGCACACCATCCGAAGATTTATTCTCCTCATGCCATGATGCTAGGGCGGCCATGGACTTACATTCGAAGAAATGCTTGATACGAGGAAGCAGAGGAAAATGTCGCAAAACCTTTTGTGGAATTTTTGTCCCGTGGAGATCTACTCGATATCTTTCGGAATCACATTTCGGACACTTCTCCATGTCTATGTATTCCCCTCTGAAAAGAATGCAGTCATTAGGACAAGCGTGGATAGAATTGTAATCCATCCCCAAGTTTCGCAAAATCTTTCTTGCTTCATCTCGGGAATCTGGCATCACATTGTCAGCTGGTAGTATGTGCTCTTTAAGCAATCTACACAACATAAAAATACGATATAATCGTGTAAAAATCTATCAGATCATTATACATTTAAAGTTTTATTAAAGTAAACTAATTGTAATAGATCACCTGAAAAGCGTTGTGACGCTAGTGTCACTCCATCCAAACTTTGCCTACATGTTGAGAAGAACCAAGAGTGCTTTCAATCTAGACATACGTGCTCCATTATACAATGGTGTATTGGCTTCACTTTTCATATCATCATAGATAAGCCTTTTTGAATCCATGATCGTCTCGATCATTTTATGAATCTCGGGCTCAAACATTGCCTCGTTGGGAATGTGCTTTGCATGATCATCCCCCGAGCTGTCAGAGGCTACATCTTGTGGTCTCCCATATGTTGCTTGACCAAAGCGCCTGCGAACACGTCTATTGGGTTGTAAGATTGTTGCTTGTTGGCCAGCGTCAGAGTCCGACGAGTTATAAATGGCAACAACTCGATCTATAATAGATGGATCGAACTCGCCAAATTCGCGAACGTGCTGCAAAGAAACACGTCTTGTCCGTCGCACAGCATGCTTGCATTGATTACAAGGACATAAGACCCTCGTTGAGAGATAGGTGTTTCGGTTGGACGGTCCCACATCCTCGTCACTACTCATAATGAGGATAAAAATCTTATAACCTGGACAACAAATTTAATATTCTATTGGCATTCTTCGTCTTATCTCTCTCTCTCTCTCTCTCTCTCTCTCTCTCTCTCTCTCTTTACCTCACATTCTCTAGTCATGTCTAATCTCCGCACACCTCGGTCTAGAGGTGCACGGAGATCAGAACCACCGGGTTATAATCTCGTCTTTATTGGTCAATACCTATATTTGTGGGTACAAGAAATCTACAGACCCACGTCTACATGATACTGCATGTAGTGGACAAAACCCCTTTGCCTCTTCTCTAGCTGTAGCACTTCACAGCATCTTAACATCTTTTCACAGTAGATTTTTTCATTGTTCGTCTAACTCTAAACCCTAAACCGTAAGTAATTCTTGCGTGGACTCGATCTAACGTAAATAAGCGTAAATCTAAATAAACGTAAATCTAACTAAAAATAAACCTAAATCTAATTTAACGTAAGTCTACATCTAACCTAATCTTTAACGTCTTTTGGGATAGTTTCCTACGACGTTAAAACTCTCTTCTTCTTGTGTGTGTGTGTGTGTGTGTGTGTGTGTGTGTGTGTGTGTGTAAACCTAAATAAACCTAAATAAACCTAAGTCTAATCTAATATAACATAAATCTAAATCTAACGTAAATTATGTTATATTAAAAACAAAGAACTAAACTAACAGGGATTATAAGAACCTTGAAACTGATTTAACACATAATTTTTCATATAACTCGGCAAGAGTTGGCATTCTCATCACTAAAGATGTGAGAGTTAACTTCCGGCGGTGACGCTGCCTCATCTCCATCCACATCTGACGACAGCAATTGGCCCTTTAGACCCATGCCAAGTATGATAGATTGGTTATGCCATTTCCCTCTTGAATAATAGGTCTTGAGTTCAACTCCTCGTCGGCTAGATCTTTAGGTCTTTTAATTTTAATTAGTTTCCTACGACGTTAAATTAATTTCTCTCTTTTTCTCTCTCAACGTGTGCGTTTTTTTGTTTATGCATGTTTTCTCTCTCTTTTCCTCTCTCAATGTGTGCGTTTTTTGTTTATGCATGTTCTCTCTCTCTTTTCCTCTCTCAATGTGTGCGTTTTTTGTTTATGCATGCTCTCTCTTTTTTCCTCTCTCAATGTGTGTGCATTCTTTTTTTATGTATGTGTGTGCGTTTTTGTTTATGTTTGTACTCTCTCTCTCTCTCTCTCTCTCTCTCTCTCTCTCAAAAACACTATGTGTGTGTGTGTGAGAGAGAGAGAGGGAGAGAGAAAGAGGGGAAGGGAACATGAGAGTGAGGAGAGGGAAGGAGCATACCTGGCTCTCCTTCCTCTCCTCGTGTGTGTGTGTGTGTGTGTGTGTGTGTGTGTGTGTGTGTGTGTGTGGAGAAGAGAGAGAGAGAGGGAGAGTGTTACCTGCTCCTTGCTTCAGGGCGTTGAAAAACTCAAATCTGAAATCTGAGTTTTTGAGCACTCTCTGTTATTTTTTTAGCTCAGTCGGCGTCGCTATGAGCGTCGCAAATTTACAGGTATATTTGCGACGCTCATAGCGACGTCGGGATTTTTTTTTTTAGCGTGGCTGTGTGAGCGTCGCTAATATGAATAGCCTCTTGTAGTGCTTCTCATCATATATTTGCTTGATCCAATGCGAATACAAAAAGGCACACTTTGAGTGGATATAATAAGTGGCGATACATTAGCTAAATATTCCACTATCTTTTCATGCTTCTCTCCTTGTTGCTAATTCTTGCAATATATACACACACATATGTATATTGATGTATGTAAATTTAAAAACACATGTATACTCAAAATATACACACATGTAAATATACATACAATTACTTTCCACACACATATATATGCGAATACTTATACATTTCTATAACTATAAAAACTATATATATTGATAACACAAATATGCAAAAGTAAATTGCTGCATCATTAACAAAAAGTTCAATGAAAATAAGCACTATATATTAGGATGAAACAACTCATGATATAATAGTGAATATACGTACACACAATATTGATAATAAATATGACAATGCCCTTAGGATATTTTTGAGTTCATTTTGAGAGATTTTTAAGAAAAATTATATATTGGCATTCTCTCTTGAAATCTGTGGAGTCAAAGAAAGCTTGTCTTTAATAAAATCATTCAAAAAAATTATACTTGTCAGTAGATTTTTTTCACAATCATATAATTATCGCGATTGAATGTATCTCATCATTTTGGAGGGAGATTCAAAAATTGTATACTTCTCTTTGCAAAGTTTTCATTGATTTTTTTGCATTGAGGAATAATGATCCTAGCTTGTTACACCCACATTTTTTTGTTCAATGTTTTAAATATTATCCACACATTGATTTGGATTCTCAATATCATTTATCATGTAATCAAAGTGAAAAGAACACACAAGTGATTCTTAGAGACACAAAGATTCAGAGCAAAGAGAATGAAACATGTAAGTATTTAATTACATGGTTCACTTTATCTTTTGAATCCTATGATTATATATTGTTTCTTGTGCATCTTTAAATTTTACTGGTTTTTTGACCCTTTGATGATGATGGAGAGCGTATTTTGCTTGGCTATTTCCTTGCTTTTGTGACTGCTCCTAGTTGCTTCTACAACTACTTTTCCTCTAAACGCAATTCCAACTGCAAATCCTCAATTTTCTTTTGAAGTAATAAGTATTCTGCCTTTTGTTCTTCCTTGGCAAAAGTCCGATATGGAATGTTTACCAATGCAACCATTTTCTTCCTTAGTTCCATCCACACATGCTTCCTATGATCTTTGACCTCTTGTTTAAGCACTTCTACATCATGTGGTAACGTGTACCACCCTTTAAGATCTAACTCTTCATCATTCATATCCCTGAGTTTACTCTCCACTTACTTGCAAACTTGAACTCTGCTTAATAGGATGCTATTTTCAGATTGTAATTTTGAATAATCAAATTGCAACATTTCAAGTTGATCATTTAGAGCTGAAGTCCACTGCTCCTTCCATTGCTGAATTGTTTGTGTACTGCTTTCTCTCCTACTTATATGTGATCTGTAGAATGAAGCTGAATTCTTAACCTTCTTCAATTCCAAACCGTAGAAGATTGTAAGGGACCTTTTATGCAAAAAATGGCACTGACAAAAATTTTGCACAAATTGATGAAATAGCCTGTGCCTGTAGTAGAAATAAAGGCCGAAATGAACCCAAATTAGAAATTTGACTAGACTAAGCTCAACGAGTTCCCAAATTTTTTGTCGACCTGCGAATGCTCACCAAAGCTCACTGAATTGGAGAAAGTGAGTAGGCGTTTGCTAGAGCTGCAGGATTGGCTAGCTGCATGTTTCAGTCAGCTTAAACGTCTTAGTGTTTGGCCATTTTAGTCCGTTTGAGACCATTTCACTCCGCTTGGAGCTAGCGAATTTTGGTTATATGGACATGTTTAGACAGTTAGGATAGGTCGTGTAAAGCCACTTAGGGTTACCAACTTAGGGTTTGACCGCTAATAGATGGCCATGTTGGGACTGTTAGGGTAGGTTGCATAAAGCCGCTTAGGTAAGGCCACTCTAAATGAGATTAGGAATGTGTTTGGCCATTTCAATTTACTTAGGGCTAGCCGCTTAGGATTAGAGGCTTTTGGTTTGATTGCTAATAGACGGCCCTATTTGGACGGTTAGGATAGGATGTGTAAAGCCGCGTAGGGTAGTGTTTGGCCATTTCAGTGTGCTTAGGGTCAGGCTGGCCGCTTAGGGTTAGAGGCTTAGTGTTTGGCCACTAATAGATGTTAGCGTTTAGATAGTTAAGGTAGGACGTGTAAAGCTGCTTAGGTTAGGCCGCTCCAAATTGTATTAGGGTAGTGTTTAGCCATTTCAATCCGCTTAAGGCTAGCCCTTAGGATTAGCGGCTTAGGATTGATGTCTTTTGCTTTGGCCGTTAATAGATGGCCATATTTGGAGCGTTAGAGTAGGCCATGTAAAATCGCTTAGGTTTGGTCGCTCCAAATTGGATTAGTGTACATTTGGCCATTTCAATCTTCTTAGGGCTAGCCACTTAGGGTTAGTGGATTTTGGTTTGCCGCTAATAGTAGATGGGCACCATGTTTGGACGGTTAGGATGATATGTTATGTAAAGCTACTTAGGTTAAGACACTCTAAATCGGATTAGGGGAGCATTTGTCCATTTCAATATGCTTAGGGCTAGCCGCTAAGGGTTGGGAGCTTAGAGTTAACGGCTTAGAGTTAGTGACTTTTGGTTTGGCTGCTAATAGATGGTCATATTTGGAGCATTCGGGTACATTGTGTAAAGCCCCTTAGGTTTGGCTACTCCAAATCAAATTAGTATAGAATTTAACCATTTCACTCCGTATAGGGCTAGTTGCTTAGGGCTAGTGGCTTTTGGTTTGGCCGCTAATAGATGGCGCATCGTGTTTAGATGGTTAGGGTATGCTATGTAAATCCGCTTAGGTTAAGCCGCTCTAAATTGGATTAGGACAGTGTTTGGTCATTTCAGTCTGCTTAGGGTTAGCTGCTTAGGGTTAGCAACTTCTAGTTTTGCCGCTAATAGATCGCTGTATTTGTTGGATATTAGGGTAGGCTATGTAGATCCGATTAAGTTTGGCCGCTTGAAATCAGATTAGTGTAGGGTTTGGCCATTTGAGTCCTCTTAGGGCTAGCCACCTAGGGTTAACGAACTTTTGGTTTGGCCACTAATAGATGGCTCTCCATGTTTGGACGGTTAGGGTACATTGTTAAATCCCTTTAGGTTAAGCCGCTCTAAATTGGATAAGGACATCATTTAGTCATTTCAATCTGCTTAGGGCTAGCCGCTTAGGGTTAGGGGCTTTTGGTTTGGCCGCTAATAGATAGTCATGTTTGGATAGTTTGATCGACGACGTATTAGGGTTTGTCCTCGATCTACATGCATTGTCATGTAGACATGGGTGAGTACTTATGTCACACACTATGAAAATCTCCCAAGTGTTTAATGCATTGTTTTACCGCGTTTTGTAGAGAGAAGGTGCAAATTCAAGTAGACAAACAAGAGAGGAGGGTGGGTTTTTTTTGTGTTTGAAATATTGCCGCGACAGTTTTTGCTATTATTATCGCGTTTATTACCGCTGTTAGAGAGAGAGAGAGAGAGAGAGAGAGAGAGAGAGAGAGAGAGAGAGAGAGAGAGAGAAAGAGGGGGGAAGGAGGAGGGGAGGGATATAAGATTACACTTGGTTATAACTAAAATAATCACTGTCAATTGATTAACATAATTGAGCATATTCCCAAATCTAAAGAGAGGAAGAGGAGGGAGAGAGAGATGAATGGATTACACGACCAACAAAAGTCATAACTGCAAAATGTTTATGAATCATCTTCCAAGAGATCTCTATATGAGGCATCATCCAATTCTAAGCCCATGGCTCCTAAATCAATAAAGAGAAACGGAATTGTCGTTTGTGGATGCATTGCCTTGATCATCTTTGAGTTCGTCATCCTCCATCTCATCATTTTCATCATCATGACAATCATCCTCGCTAAGACTTTCTGTTGAGACAATCATCATGACAATCATCCTCGCTAAGACTTGCTGCTGCTGCCGGACTTGTTTCATCGACCTCCCTCTCCTTTGTTTCCACCTCATCCAAAGTCGGAGGTGGAAGAGGGTCGAAGATAATCTCCACTTCATTAGTGGAAAAAATGGTTCTCCCCCGAAGTGTTACAGGAATTACGAACCAAAGTTTTGGTTGGTGGATTGCTGGGATATAGATGACCTATAGAATATAAGCTCAAAGTGAGTAACATTGGTATAACCAATGCTACAAACAAATAACAATAAAAAAGGTATACGTCGCTCACCTGCTCACAATTGCATGGTAAAACTAAATTGTCATACCTTCCTGTCTGATACACACTAGAGTCCACCATGTAGAGGCCATTCTCACGTCGTGTAGACACATTTGCAAACCACTTGCACTCGTAGATGAAGGTATGAAAGGTTCTAAAATTAACCTTTAGTATCCGTTTAAATAGTTTCGTAGTACCTGGTGTCAGGACAAGGGTTCTACGGGGCAAGGCCCAACCTAGGGGGTCAGGACCTAGGCCTAGGGCCTGGACTGGACCAGTGCGGACTGGGGATCCGATTAGGGCAAGAGCTAGGAGCTAAGCCTATATAAGGGGCGGTAGGGAGGAGGATCCTATGTTCAGTTACCCTAGGTTTTATATTGGTATCAGAGCTCAGGGGGAGGGGGGAGCTATGGAGGAGGAGGAAGCCTTGCATGATCTCTCTCTCTCTCTCTCTCTCTCTCTCTCTCTCTCTCTCTCTCTCTCTCTCTCTCTCTCTACGTAGCAGGCTTGGAGCTCATGGAGGTTGGGATGGAAAAGGTTGTGGACATGGTAAGAAAAAGGCAGAAGAAGACGATGTTGAGACCGTGGGAGCAGCGGCTTGCAAGCAGTGGGAGCCTCAACAGAGGACGAGCTCGGCAAGGAAACCAGCGTAGAACCGCCTCTTGTTGAGCTTATATGTGAATCTACTCAATATATGGCTTCTCTATATATGGCACCCAGGTCCTCTCTATGTATACATCATCTCATGTGTGTATTCTACACACTTTGGGGTTCTATTTCTGTGCTCTCTCCTTCTCTCTCAACATGGTATCAGAGCAGTACGTTTTTGTTTTCAATTTTTCTCCCGATCAAAAACGATTTTGCAGAAACTACCCGTTAAGGAGATCAGAATCAATGTGGTCTACAACTTTGCAGAAGGAAGTTTTTTCAAACTCTCCACCGATTTTCAGTTATCGTTCGCGGACTGCGTACATGTCTGAAAAGCAACTTCCGCTTTTTGTTTTTGATTTTTCTGCTAATTGAAAACGAATTTGCAGAAACTACCTGTTTGAGAACCGGAATCGATGTGGTCTAGAACTTTGCAGAAGGAAGTTTTTTCAAATTCTGCACCGATTTTGAGTTATCGTTCGCGCGGACTGCGTACATACGTGAAAAGCAAGTTTCATTTTATGTTTTTGATTTTTCTGCTAATTGAAAACGATTTTGCAAAAACTACCCGCGTGAGGGATCGGAATCGATGTGGTCTACAACTTTGCAGAAGAAACTAGCCGCTCAGGCATCGGAATCGATGAGAAACTATTCGCTTGAGCCATCGGAATCGATGTGGTCTATAACTTTGCAGAAAAAAGTTTCTCTAAATTGTGCACCGATTTTGGGTTATCGTCTCGGACTGCGAATATGTTTGAAAATCAAAATTTTACTTTTTGCTTTTGTTTTTTCTCATAATTGAAAACTTCTCAATTAGATTTTTTCTTCATCAATCATATATTTGTTACTGACGTAACTTTGTTGCAGAAGCCAGTTACATATCGTTCCGATTCAGTCGAGCCATTGATGATCGTCCAAATTCTATCGAGCTATTGTTGGTACATGATCTTTTGTTATAGGATATACTCGTTCATTGATTCTCGTATAATTATTCTTTTAGAGATATAGTTTATGTCGTTTTATTGATAATTTCTCATTGATACCATAGTGATTTTGATGGTACCATGATGATGTTTTGTTAATACTTTGGTCATGGTGATTTTCGTTGATACCATGATGATATTTCATTGATACCATGGTTATTCTCGGTGATGCCATGATGATATTTCGTTGATACCATGGTTATTCTCGGTGATTCTATGATGATATTTCGTTGATTCCATGGTGATTTTTGTTGATACCATGATGATATTTCGTTGATTCCATGGTGATTTTTGTTGATACCATGGTGATGTTTCGTTGATACCATGGTTATTCTCGGTGATACCATGATGTTGTTTCGTTGATACCATGGTTATTCTCGGTGATGCCATGATGTTGTTTCGTTGATACAATGATTATTCTCGGTGATATCATGATGCTTTTCGTTGATACCATGATGATTTATTCATTTTTATTGATACAATGATGATGTTTTGTTAATACTTTGATGATATTCATTGATCACTACGTTGATAAATGTTGTTTTATGTAGTATATAGACATATCATTTGCATCACATAATCACACATCTTGTACTTTTACGTTCATACTCTATGTACCATATGTTGTCGTGCGTATAAATGTTGTCAAAAGAGTGGTGTCGCAAACCATCTCTTATGGCATTGTGAACGTAATTATTTCACTAACGATGCTAATAATTTTCATGACTATGTTTTTTTTTTGGAGTCTATGATCTATGGTGTAGGATTGATCAAAGGATTGTGCAAAGTGTGTAGAATACACACATGAGATGATGTATATATAGAGGGGACCTGGGTGCCATATATAGAGAAGCCATATATTGAGTAGCTTCACATATAAGCTCAACACCCCCGCTCAAATAAGGATCCCTAACTGTGGATGAAAAAACCCTTGGGGGATCAAGGGAAAAACCCACAGCTCTATATACACCCACCGTTATATTATAAAAATCATTGAATATACAAATGTTCACGAGGAGCTACATCACTCCTTTTACAATGAATATTTTATGAGGAGCTACATCACTCCTTTTACAATGAATGTTTTATGAGGAGTTACATTACTCCTATCCTATCAAATACAGTAATGAATACAAAGGTTCAATAAAGAGGTGTAAAGGCTATCGATTAGCTCGTAATCAGAAGTGTCTCCATGAATCTGCTATGTAGCTTGTCATCACTATCGTATCACCAAACATATCTTCATGTTGTCATCAATATGACATCACCAAACATATCTTCATAAATCTTTTATTGTCACCAAGTTTGTCTTCATAAAATCAATTCTTTGATGAATCCTACATAGATCATAGACTCAAAAAAACATAGTCATGAAAATTATTAGCATCGTTAGTGAAATAATTTACGTTCACAATGCCATAAGAGATGGTTCACGACGCCACTCTTTTGACGACATATATACGCACGAAAACATATGGTACATAGAGTATGAACGTAAAAGTACAAGATGTGTGATTACGTGATGCAAATGATATGTGTATATACTACATAAAACAACATTTATCAATGTAGTGATCAATGAATATCATCAAAGTATTAACAAAACATCATCATTGTATCAATAAAAATGAATAAATCATCATGGTATCAACGAAAAGCATCATGATATCACCGAAAATAATCATTGTATCAATGAAACAACATCATGGCATCACCGAGAATAACCATTGTATCAACGAAACAACATCATGGTATCACCGAGAATAACCATGGTATCAACGAAACAACATCATGGTATCACCGAGAATAACCATGGTATCAACGAAACATCATCATGGTATCAACAAAAATCACCATGGAATCACCGAGAATAACCATGGTATCAATGAAACAAAAACGTACTCCTCTGATACCATGTTGAGAGAGAAGGAGAGAGCACAGAAATAGAACCCCAAAGTGTGTAGAATACACACATGAGATGATGTATATATAGAGGGGACCTGGGTGCTATATATAGAGAAGCCATATATTGAGTAGCTTCACATATAAGCTCAACACCTCCTAGTTGAGAAGGGAGGAGAATTTGACCTGCACAAAAAGAAGAAAAGGCAGCCTTGCTGGATGTGCAGGGGCATGGGGAGTAGGACTTGACCCTGTGGCGCCTGTTGTCAAGCCCGCCATGCAGAATTCTGTTCGTCTTCGTCTTCGGCACACCTGCAGGATTTCACCATGTTTGCTTTACACAAGTTCACATGGTAATATTTTTTAATTTTTATTTTTCCGAGCATCCAAGGGTGCTCAAAGTTACCCAGGGGACCCATCCCATTGGGCACTAACCGTAGGGAATTCATTGCTTCCGAATTTGCAATCGCATGCAACGCATGCAAGTAGCAGTGCATCACTTTGAAGTTCGCAGGCAACAAGGGCTTGGAACGAAGGACCTGCCAGCGAGGTCAATTGAAGGCAGAGACATGAACAGAACGGCTTGCAAGGCTACAACAAGCTCTTATGCACTTGAGCAACGCTTGCTATTCAGCAGGGCATATTGACACGGCTACGAAAAGCTTGGCTTGCATAGTCATGCAACCTGCCAAAGGTTGACAGCATGGGAGTCAGGATTACGTTGACTAAGTTCCACCGGGCTGTCAGAATTGGTAAGCAAGTTTCCTTTCATGTTTTAAACTCTGACTTCATGAAATCTTGCAGATCTCTTCGCACTCTTGGCATGGCAAGCAAGCATACCGCTTGCCAAGGTCAACCATGGGCACGATCAAGCATGGCCTGCAAGATTAGAAACTTTATCACGCATGGCATGTAATAACTTATACGGTTTTGAGCATAGCAGTTGGGTCGGTTTGATGCAAAAGCATAGCAAGTCGTCATTGTTTTGGAATCTCAAGGCGATCGACACGGATTGCTAATCGACTAGGAGCTACCGAAGAATACCTCAATTACAAATTCTTTTCTGTAATTCTCAAGATGCTTCGATATTTGACATCTCATTTAGCTGAAAGTGTTCGACACGATCGATTCGCTTTTGCCATTATATTTGTATGTTAACAACCGCATCTGTTTGCTATGAGCATAGAAGTACAAATCCACACAAGGGCTTGATCTCGTGATCTAACGGACGTGAGCGCTCCGTGAGCCAATGAGCTGACGGAGGATGTACCACACAGTATTGGTTAATTTCAATTGAAATTTCTCGACACGGTCGATTATTTTTGTCATGATGTCTGCAGCCACATCCGTTGGCTCTCAACACAAACATATTTATGTGAAGCACGGCTTCAATTTACGACTCTTGCATTGAGATTTTCTCTGTTTGGCATATGCTATGAGCATACACAATGGGGAAGGAATAGGCAAGGTGTTTGTAGGTGGATTCAATTTTGCAGGTTATGGCCTTATGTACCAGACGGGTGTATAAGACATACGAGGGCGTCTATGCAGATATGGCTATGGGCCGTTTTGGAATGAGTTTTTCTCCCAACTTTCATGAAAACTGGTTGCAACAACAATGACCAGCAAGGCTTCGGGGAACTAGCAAAATAGGGAATATCAACTCACCGAATCCCTACCAGTCTAAACTGTGCAAGGCACTTATGGTTTTGGTCCTCACGGTTGAGGACATCACTCTCCGCAAGGGCTTACCAGACGGGATGTAAGGCATGCTACTTAGGTGGATTCGATTCTACCGCCTCATGAATTACGCTTCCGCTATCACACTTGCAACTCTGTCACGGACATACTAAAAAAGGGATTGTTTGCAACAACACTAAACAGAACCTAAACTTTCGACTTATTCACAGGCGAAGTGCCATATTAAGTCATTTTTGTAAAGTCCCCCCATACATGCTAAAGCTGTGGCTTGTTTTCTCTCTCTCTCTCTCTCTCTCAATGACAACATTATACAAGCCGATCGTTGTATGCTTATAGGATAAGCTGCCAGTCAGGCATAAGATGTCTAAGAGCACACATTCTGGGCACACACACACTAGAAATTTAAGGAAAGTTCCTCATCCCATCATGCTCCTCTTTTCGTTCTCTATCTCTCTCTCTAAGAAAAAAATGAAACTCTTCTAAGAAGCTTTTGATACATGTTTTGCTCGTGAGTCATCTTGAGCCAAGGTGCTCTAACTCACAGCTAGCAAGTGGCTAAGATGCTAGTTAACTTAATCTTCATCGATTCGTCGATTGAACACTATTTTGCATAAGGGCTATGAGCCAAACAGGCTAAGAGCCGTTGTCAGGCCAAGGGTAAGACCCAACTATTGGCATTCTTTGGGTGATTGTTTTCAAGATCCACCCAAGGAAGTACACATCAACATTAATGGACAAGCAAGAGTCTTGTCATTACGGATGTTTAGGGTGTCATTTTTGCACTATTTGTTTTCAGTGCGACACTCAAATTGAGTTTTTGATAATCTTCAACTCACAGTAGCTGATCTCTACAAGAAAGTATAGATGCAGCAATCAGTTGCGACAACATGTCTGTCCATAAGAGCTCGGCAGTTCACTTGTGTGGGTCTCCTGTTCTCTCTATAGCACTACAGAGTGTCTATGGACATACTGTTTTGGGGTAAGACCTGGCGGATGATTGCTACATCACCCCATAGGCATTAAGGATCACAGTTTGATCTGCATTGAGGATCACAATTGATCTCTCCCAGTTATACTTTGAAGGAAAGACTTCCGCAATCTACCACGCGGTAGCGACTGAACCCATTTTTCAAGTTGATTCCAATCATTCTGTACACGGTTGACTATGTTGGTTACCGTTATCTGCTAGTTGAGCAGTTTCTACAAGGCGTCTTACCAAGGGTTTGACTACGTAGATTCTAAATCCAAGGGCTTGGATTGCAAAGGCAACACCCAGGGTTCCCAGTGCAATGCTATTTGTTTTTTCAAGTAGGAGAAGTGCTCCTCTCCATTTGAAAACAGGTAAGTGAACATTACGTTCAAATCTCCAGGTACGCATCTATTGATTTGGTGTTATTCCATTTTCAGTATGATTTGCTTGGTTTTTCAAGACGTATAAGTACGCTTTAATGTTACAGAGCCATGCCAAGGGCATGTCGGCACACAATATTTTGGGCCAAGTGTCCAATCTATCTTTCTGCCTTATGCTGTTACAAACCTAATTGTAGGGTTCAATTTGACACATGTTGTCACATGGGATACAACATGGTCTAGGAACTCAAGGAGTTCGGATTAGCCAGTGTGGAGCAATGAATGAGGGTCCCTCTCACTCTTGTCGCAGAGTGTTTAGAGATACCTCCACACACAAGTATATCTTGTACTTGAAGGATGTTCTTTTTTTAGACATCCTTAGTTGAGACATATTCCACATGTGGCGAATATGAGTCTCTGGGACTGACACTGGCGCCCCCTACTTCAAATATGTGTCACGACAAAGTCCCTAGGTGCTGGTCACATCTGTTTTCTAGACCATTTATCAGGAGCAATTTCAGTCGCAAAAAATTGTCGGATACTTAGAATGACTTTTTCAGCTACAAGTATTGCTAAACAACATTACAGATGGTTGTTTATACATATAGCAAGGCTATAAGTTGTTAATGAAAAAGTTTCATTGTCTATACATAGAAGTAATCAATGTTTCACCTTCTACAGTGATTCAGACGTTTCAGCAAGGCTTGCAAAAGTTTGCAACTAAAAGTATTTAGTTTCTTTTCAGAACTATTTACATTCCTTTTAATGCGTGCTAGGCGCATCACATTTGCCACAAGTATTGGCAAGGATCATTATGGATATACAGTTCGGGTTAGTTTTTGCTAAATGCATGTACACTAGGTATTATGGGCCCTAGTGTTTAGCAAAGGGTGATGTGGAACGGCATGCATATGCCGCAGGTTGTTGCTTATGAAGAATTTTGCACTCTATGTGCACTATCTCTATGAGATTACTTTTGGGTCTACTAATCACCAATAGAGGTCATGGCTCGGTTTAGGCGTTTGTGGATTTTTTCAAGTTAACCACGATGGTTATTTCAGACATTGTTGATTCCTCACCAATGTTATACACTACCGTGATTCCCCGTTTACCAGTCATCTGGGACGACTGTCTGTAAACCGTGAGGAAAACACACCTCAGTACTGTTAGTTATCCAAGGGGAATCACAAGATACATAGAGTAATTTTGTGCTAAAAGATCTTCTAAGAGCATACATTAGCACAACGCATTTCTGAATAGATGATCTTCTCCCTATTCTAGAATTTGCTTAAGTACGATTTTCGACTTTGAATACCTGTTGTGGTGGGGTTGGAGATTGTGCCAATACTTTCATACGTCAAGGACTTACCAGGTGTGCTGACAAAGTATGTTGGCAAGTAACCTTCATTAGGGATGAACATGTAGTTCTTTGTGTTCCAAACTATTCAGAATTCTAACATGAGGACACTCCCTATATATGAACTTTTCAAGATACTTAGGCGAGTAGGAAATCTGGCTCACAACTGCATGGAAAGTTACGCCAAGGTTTCCTTGCATTATTCCAGTACCTTCAGAATATTTGAAAACTGGTTATGCCTTTGGACAAATCTTAGTTGTGGTTACTCCTTTATAGTGTTTAAGTGAGTTATAAATGGAGTTACCATTTAGACCCAAGTGACTCTTAGTTGTGGTTACTCCTTTACAGTACTCCAGTGAGTTAATAATGGAGTTACCATTTAGATCCAAGTGCTTGCAAACGGACAACAATGTTGAAATCAAGATGTTGCTCTTGGTTTCATTGAACCTCCTCACTGCACCAATTATTGGTCATACAGACAACTGGATCACTTATGGGACGTCAATAAAGAAAACATCAATATTCTTAAGAAGATATTACTACTTGTGTTTTCGAGGATGAAAACTCTTCCTTAAGGGGGGAGTAATGTCTGGACAAGGGTTCTATGGGGCAAGGCCCAACCTAGGGGGTCAGGGACCTAGGCCAAGGGCCTGGACTGGACCAGTGCGGATTGGGTACATAAATTATTGTGTACATAAAAAAAGTGTAATTGAGTGGAGTCTTGTGGTGTACCTTACTAGCTCTTCTAGTTTGAAAATAGCATCCTTGACTTTCTTGTCCCGACATATACACATACTCACCGGAAGAATGAACTACAATGTAAATCAGGGGAAGGGAAAGTGAGTGATAGTCATACACACAAACTATAGATAGAATAGGGAGTATGAAGATTACCTGAAGCATCCTATGCCAATCATGGGACTTCAACCCATACAATTGAACGCTTCCACCTTTCTTTGCTTTTGTGAAAGCTCCATTTAGCGACCACATGTATCATGTTGGTGTGCGAATAGAGGCAATGGTACCCTTTACCTTGTCTAATTCTTCTTGGCTAGCACCCATGGTGCTTTAGGAAGCACAATCTTTCCATTTGGGGCACGACGTGGAGTAGCAGAGGCGGGGAGACATTTTGAAAGCCTCAAATCCTCCCTCACATCCAAAGAGTTCTTCTTGCCAATAATGTGGTCCCATAGTGTTTGGGTCACATTCTTGAATTTGTGCATGGGATCCAAGAGGTGTTGTATTTTTAAGTCCTTCCAATATGGAAGCTTTAAAAATATGGAATACCTTGACATACCTTTTGGTGGAGGACACGGAGCCGGATTGTTGTTGTGGTGTTCTTCCCAAATGGTTTCCCAATCTGCCATTGTGAGCTTTAGAGGGGTCTTTCCATTTGTTGGAGCCTTGTGCTTGTTATACCCTTGGGGTAAGAAATGATGGTTGTTTGGATAGATTACCTTGGGCAAGGAATTGGGCCTCTCCGTCACCAACGATGGCCCGCAAGTAGGACATGCATTGTGCCCCGATGTGGAAAATCCTTCATACATATCATATGGTTAGAGAGATGAGTGAACTAAAGTGAACTAAAGTGAGAGATAGAGAGAGAGATAAAGGAAAGGAGGTTACCAGAAATCTCTCAAAGCCCAGGATATTCATGCATAGTCCACATAAGGATTCCCCTCACAATGGCCTCTCTCCCCCCTTTGCAAGTGAGACATCGACAACAGGAATGCCTCTCTATAACTCCTCCAACTCCTCGATGATGGGCTCGAGCTAAATGTCAATATTTGACACTTTGTTATACTTCCCTGGAAGCACAAGCAAGGAAAGAAGTATATTGCCCTTCTTGGTTGTCTCCCATGGTGGAATATTGTAGTTGACAATCACCACAGGCCAAGTGCTCCATGAAGTAGACTTAGTGCTGAAGGGGTTGACACCATCACTTGCTAACCCAAGCCTCAAGTGTCGAAGCTCCAACCCCAACTCTGGCCATTGAATTTCGATGTGCCTCCATGCAGGTGAATCGGCAAGGACACGCATCGTTTCATCATTTGAGTGATGGTTTGTGTGCCATGCGAGAAGCTCCATGATAGACCTACTTTTAAACATGTGTTGGATGCAAGGAATTAATCGAAAATGTCTCAATACCTTGCGGGGTAGGTGCGCCCCCCTCACTCCTATCTTGTATCGTACCTCCCCGCACACGGGACATGAGGTAGCATGTGCATGCTCATTGTGGTATAGCATGCAATCGTTGACATACGTATGGATGCGTTCATACTCCATTCCAAGGGCAATGACATATGATCTAGCTCATCGATGATCTGGAGGTATGTGGTGATCTTATGACAATATTTTGCCCATCAAACCACAACAAACATGCGTATTAGTATAATTGCTAAAAGACGACACCATAAAGCGAGTGGAGATTATATAAAAGCCACATTCCATACTTACAGAATTAGTACATCAACACTTGCATTACTCCAATCGAATTTTTCTTGCAAGTTGAGGACATCCAACGATGCTCGGAGCTTTGAGTACTGTGCAGCATCGTAAAGAGGTGTTCGGACACTCATCATCAATCTATCCTCCCTTTTGGTAGCCCGTTTAGTGCAGGGCTGACAATCCTCTTCGTACATGTCACGCTCATGAGCTAGTAACTGATCACACATTTTGAACATGTCCTCATCCTCTACCTCAAAGTGCGATGGAGACGCCATACGAGCTGCCGAAGTAGAGCCAACGGGAGGATCACCATGCGGTGCACCCAAATTGCCCAGTCGCTCTTGCCTCTACCGTTTGGCCTTGTGTGCCCGTGCACCACCACCGGACACAGACCAATGGGGCACTTCCTCAAGCGATAGGTGAGTCGCACTCTCATCTCACCGAGCGCTTTTTTGAGGATGCCAAAGCCCTTCGTGCTCCACTTGCTCCAAAGCAATGCGCCTCAAGCGAGGATTGCCCTTTTGCACTTGGCACAAGGACAAGGGAGTTTTTCCTTGAGCCAACAATTATGCTCAAGACCTCTAGGGGCACCACGATCATCCCAGACGATGTCCTGCACACGCAAAATGTTGTTTATTTTGTCACGTGCTCTAAAAAATAAATAGTTAGAAAAGCCCTAAATTCCATTAAAAAAATTACCTAAAGTTAAGGTCAAAGGGAATAAATGACAATGAGTGCTAAATTCATTTTTAACTAAAAGAGAACTTAGAAAGTGCAATTAATAAACATTTAAAAGTACTACAAAATAAAGTATCCATAAAAAATTAAAAATCTTCATTAAAAAACTCAAATGGCTAAAAAATGAAAGAATGGATAGCTAAGGATAGAGGGGGTGGTTTGTAAACACCTCCCCCCCCCTTGCAACCTCGGATTCGCATGTATCCGTTTGAAATAACCGACCGCGGTAATAGGCACGATAATGGGCACAATAATATCCACGGTAATGCCTGGCGCCTAAAATAAGAAAGAAGGCAAAGTATGCTGTGTTTTTTGCTGCATACTTTGCGTTCTTGCTCTCCGCTATCACTCCCAAACTTCTCCCCCCCCCCCCCTCTCCCTTCCCTCTCTCTTCTTCTCCAAGCTCCCCCCCCCCCCTTTCTCCCTTCCCACTCTGCCTTCCCTCTCTCTCCTTCTCCAAGCTTTCCAAGTTTCATCGAAGGGGTCGCCATCATCTTTGGAAGCACAACATGGAAGGGGGTTTCGTCGAAGGGGTTTTCCGCCATCGTCTTTGGAAGCTCAACCTAGCTGAACCTCAATGGCACTACAAGGAAAGAGGTAAACACAAAACAAAGCACCTCCCCCCTCTTTCCCTTTTGTTTTCTACCACAAAAAAAAAAAAAGAGAATCCATAACATAGCTCGTTCATTTGGAAATGGTTGATTTTCTATGCTTATTTGGAAACGATTGCTTTGCTTGGCTTGTTTGGATACAATGTTAGATAGAAATGTTTGGAACAAGGTGATGAGCGCACGGGGTTTAAGGACATGAGCGCACACCCTTCATTAACATCAAAGGGGGAGCAAGAACTTGGAGCTCCGTGAGCTATGGCGTGGATGTTGGCGGCGCTTCCAGCGTTGTGCGCGAGTGGCAAGGGAGGAGTCCCCGTCGGCATTTTGGCCAGGAGGGCCAGCAGAGATGGCACGCGCTTGTGTAGGGAGCCGGTTGCCGGTGGTGGCGGTTGTTGTTCACGAGATGACATGGCAGTTGTGTAAGGCCTTGTGCCCGTAGCCCTTGGGGCCCAAACCAGAGAACACCCCCCCTTTAGCGAGGTTGCTAATGCTCGAGGGTAGGGGATGGTTCCCATAGAGACAAGGAGAGAGGGGGTGTAGCCGGCCGGGCCACTCCAAGGCCGAACCCAAAGGTGAAAAGGAGGGGTTAGAGAAGAGGCCGTCCAAGCAAAGCCAAGGAAAGGGCAAGGTGAAGGCCGGACCAAAAAGGGAGCAAATGAAGAGAGAGAAGTAGCCAATCCGAGAGGAGACCAAAATGCAAGTACAAGTGCAAAGGAGGCCAAATTGAGCGGACGAGGAGTCAAGAGATGTGCACCATGCAGATACCAAAAAAACCAAATGTGCCAAGTGGTGGAAATGCAAAAAAACTTCTAAAGAGGCTTCAGTTAATTGTACGAGCTTGATAGCTCCTTGTTTTTTTCTTTTTTAGCCTTAGCCAAGCCTTATAAAAGGGGATAGAAGTGATTTTTTGGGGGATTTTTTGCTAGAGAGAGTTATTGAAGGTTTTCAAGCCTGTATATTGCAAGCTTGCCATTGGAGCTGCATACTTGACTGTACTATCTCCCTATGCAATACTATCAAACCTTTGCCCCTATTTTTTGTGTTGCTTCTCCCCATCCCCCTCCTTTTCTCTCGCTCTTTGTGTACTTGCCAGTGCTTGCAAAGGGTTTTCCTGCAGCTTGAAGGGTGTTACCAGAGGGCAGAATCGGGGTGTCTTGTGAGTTGGAAAGGGTGATTTGAGCAGTGTGGGTGCGTTTGTGCTGTAAGGTGCTTTTTGCAAGGTGTGAGATAGTTGTTCTACATGCTAAAGTGGAGTTGTTAGTGCAAATTAGCCAAATTGAAGGTGTTATTAGAGAGGTTAGGGGTGCTGTGGAATCCCTGGGCTATAGAGAAACATTTTGTGTGCTGGGTGTGTTCCCTATTTCCCCAATCCATCTTCTGGTGCCCCCACTGAGGAGCAACTGATTGCTTGTCGGTGTTGATGAAAGACGGTTGTTTCCATCAAGGAGAGATTGCAGCGCATAGTTATGGACCAGTATTCGTCGGAGAGGAAGACCTGGAAGAGTGGATGGCAGATTTTGAGTTGTATATGCTATCACTGCATATGCCAAATGAAGATAGCAAAATGCAAACGATTCCGCTGTTAATGTGGGAAAGAGCAAAGACATGGTTCTATGCTTTGGAAGGAGAGCCAAGACTTATGTGGCCGGCGTTGCGGGCCTGTTTTCTACATGATTTTTGAAAAGAGGTATCTCCTATTGATTTGGATGCAAGGTTGAAGAATTTGAAGCAGGATGTGAACGAGGAATTTGGTGTTTTCATTGCCCGCTTCGAAGGGTGCTGGAGGGACTTTGCAGTGGCCATGCAATTGGCCAATGGTGGTGAGTACTTTAAAGAAACTTTTATGGCTTGTTTTCATCCCAAAGTTCGTGAGAAGGTGTATTTCGAGGGCTCGGAGAATTACAAAGGGGCTATTGCTATTGCATGGTCTAAGAGCCAAAAAATTAAAAAGAAGATTGAGCAAGGTGCATTGGGGTACAAAGCGATGGTTCCCAATTCGACCTCAAATCCGAGAGAAGAAGTTCAAATGGACAATTAGCCTAATCGAGGGGTAGCAACCGTTCCTCAACAATGGGTACGTACAGTTCAAGATTTATCAAAGCAAATGCAAGAGTTGCGTTTAAGTGTTATGGAAAGAGGTCAAGCAAGGATAGGAAGAGGCAGGGCTAGGCAATTGCCTAGTAGATGTTACAATTGTGGAGAGGAGGTCCACTATGCTGCAGATTTCCCTCACCCACCGAGGGAAAGGGACGGCATGCATCCTTTGTTTGGTCAAGGCAGGGGTTAGGCGTAGTTTAATGGTCAAACGGAGCAGCAAGAAGTCGAAAACCAAGCACAGGCGGCTTCGTCAGGTAATGATGAAGTGCAAAGGGTTAATATTATTGATGTTGACAGGCAAGAGGTTGATATTATGGCTAACAAAAGAGCAAGAGGCAAAAGAGAAACCAAGATGAAACGTGAAACTAGAGCCAAGAAGGGTAAAGAGAAGGTGAACGAAGGTAGAGAGCAGCCAGAGCCAAGCAGAAGAAGATGAAGACAAAGAATTACTCAGAAGGATTTTCAGTTGGGACGCGATAATCTGGAATATGATCTGGTAAGAGATGTTCAAAATCAAAAGGCTAACATCACTTTTGGGTAGCTGCTTGCATTAAACCCTAAATTAAGGAAGCAATGGTCAACCAGCGTCAGTACAAGGCTTCCTTGAGTAGGAGGGCATGTGCATGCGGTACAGAATCTAGCCTTGAGGGTGGGGAGTCCGATCGATGTGCTTCCAGTGGTGGACGTTTTGCTTGAAAAGAAGAAGCATGTTCAAGCCTACATTGATGGTGGTGCCCAAGTCTGTGTGACCAAATCTTCTATGAGGGATATTGGTATTAAAGCTGTTGTCAGGTCCAATGTGCGAATGAGAATGGCCAACCATGCCAAAGCTCGGTGTTTAGGAGTGGCACAGGATGTGAAGGTAAAGGTTATGGGAGTTGAATGCTTAATCGATTTTTTTGTCATGAAAGCAGGAGAAAATGCTTATCCAATTATATTGGAGAGGCCATGGTTGTTGGCAATTGGGACCAAGCAAGACTGGGAGAAGGGGGTGTTTACTTTGTTGGATCGAGAAAACGGAGGACAGATTGTGTTGGATCTAAAGACCAAGGAAAGCCACTTTCATCCATTAGCTGAGGGAGATAATCGAGACTTCAGCACCAGTTCGAGTATGAAACTGAGTCTACTTATGATGAAGGGTTCACTAGTGTCAAAGAGGAGGAGAGAGATGAAGATTTATTGAAGTCGGATACAAATTTATTCGGAGTCACCGTAGACTCTATCATTACAAGGAAAGGTATGCAAGCCCTTGTTTGTAGTCTGAAGGCTAAAGCGGTGGAAGATATGCTAGGTACAGATTTAACCAAGTAGGAGAAGGAAGGCTATATGGACCTATGTGCATCCTATCCCAACCTATTTGCAACAGAGTACAAAGATCTGAGAGGAGCTAAAGGAGTGGAGCATCAGATCCTACTTAAAGACGGATGCAGGCCAAAAGCACAGAAGCTAAGGAGGTTGGGAGATATTCAAAAGGAGGCTCTATGGTAGGAGATCAACAAGTTGCTTGAGGCAGGTATTATATATCTAGTGAAAGAGTCTAAATGGGTTTCTCCTATTGTCATTACTCCAAAGAAGAATGGAAAATGGAGAGTATGTGTAGACTATAAACCTTTGAATGCTGCGACCAAGCGGAATCACTACCCTTTGCCATTTCAGGATGAGATTTTAAACCAGGTTGCCGGACACGAACGCTATTCTATTATGGATGGTTTCTCAAGATATTTTCAGATTGGTATTGATCTGGAGGATCAGCTAAAGACTCTATGGGGGTGCTTTGCCCCGCAGCACGCCTTTTGGAATGGTGAATGCGTATGCTACATTTCAAGATTGGATAAACAAGGTGTTTGGGCCATACTTGGGTAAGTTCATCAGAGTTTTTATGGATGATATTGGTTGTCATAGCTCCAGGGCAGAACACTTGTCCAAGTTGAGGCTGTGTTTTCAAAGGCTAGATGAAGAAGGAGGTCAATTGAATCCAAAGAAATGCAAGTTGGCACAACCAAGGGCTTAGCTGTTGGGTCACGTGGTATCACAAAATGGAATAGAAGTAGATCCAGATAAGGTGAAGGCATTGGTTCTTATGGAGCCTCCCACTAGTGCGACGGGGTTGGCATCGTTCGTGCATAAATTTAAGTATTTATCCCGCTTTTTTTGGATGTTGTCTCAATATGTTTACCCTCTTTAGAAAAGGGCTAAACAAGTGCATGGGTTTCAACGGGATGAGGAAGCTCAAGAGGCATTTGACAAAGTGAAAGGTATTCTATGTCAGCTACCTACAATGTGCCCTCCTAACCAAGAGGATGATTTCTACATTGCTATGACGGTGGGTACGGTGGCTATTGGAGCAGTATTGCTACAGAAGGTGGGGAGAAGTTACAAGCCTGTTTACTTTGAAAGCAGGGTCATTAGTCCAAGGGAAACTACTTATACGGAAGCGGAACAGTGGATGATGGCTTTAGTCTTTGCCTGTAGGAAGTTCAAAGTGTATTTGATTGTTCGTAAATTTTATGTGTTGACAGCTAAAAATATTTTTCCTGAAGTGGTGCTACACTTGAAGCCAGGGAAGCAAATCATGAAATGGGTGATAGAGCTTCAAGAGTTTGAGTTTGAGTTCAAAGTAGATCACACGAGTCAGTCTCATTTGGCGGATATCCTAGTTAACAAGGAGGTCGAATTACCAATTTATCCAAGAGTAGTGCGAGAAGAGGATAAGGAGGAACTAGACTTGGAAGGGGCCTTCACTATGTGGTTTGATGGCGCTTACCGAAGGGTAACACAAAAAGCAGGTGGGGGTGTGGTCATTCAAGATCCACACAGCACAGTCATTTTTTCCAAAGCTTACGACTTGGAAGAGGTGCATACCAACAATGAGGCGGAGTATCTTACTCTACATCTAGGACTAAAGTAGTGTATAGAGTTTGGCATATCAAGGTTAGTAGTAAAAGGTGATGCTCTATTGGTTATCAAACAACTTTTGGGCCAATGGCAGGTGAAGAGGGATTCTCTCAAGAATTGTTTTTCTCTATAAAGAAGCTGTTGAAGTTTTTTGAGGAAGTGCAATTCAAACATGTGAGAAGGGAATAGAACCAGGAAGCAGATCGGTTGGCTAGCAATCGTGTTCAGACTCATGTGTCAAGTTTGTATGTGGCACCGACTACTTATGCAGATAGAGAGACTTTGAAGGACTTAGATGATTTCTTGAGTACATGTCAATGTTCTGAAGGGCTTTCCAAGCTACAAAAGAGAAGAATTGTTCAAAGAGCTCAAAAGTTCACTCTGATAGGAGAGGATCTTATGATGCACGGTAGAGATGGGGTGCTCCGTCGAATCCTTTACAAAGAGGAGATTGGTATGGTATTGGACCAGTGCCATGAAGAAAGCGGTCATCAGGGTAAGGATCAAATCTTGTTTCATATTTTAAGAAGTAGGTTTTGGTGGCCTTCTGTTGTGCGAGATGTGCATTATTGGTGCAAAACCTGCCATCAGTGCCAAGTAATGGGTGAAAGACGATTGGTAGCCGAGAAGCAAGGGGCTATCATAGCACATGATGCTTTTGAGAAGTGGGGCTTGGATGCAATTGGTCCCTTGCCCAAGTCAGCAAGAGGTAAGAAGTATGTTTTGGTGACCATAGACTACCTTACTAGGTGGGTCGAGGCTAAAGCGGTCAAAGAGGTAAATGCACATAATGTTGCTTAGTTTGTTTTTGATTGCATATGCTGTTGTTTTGGAGTACCTTGGGTGCTTATATCGGATCAAGGACAAGGGTTTAGAAGTAAGTTGGTGCGTGCCCTAGTAGAGAAGTTGGGGATTCAACATCGATTTTCATCTCCATACCATCCACAGTGCAATGGTTTGGTGGAAAGTGCCAATGGACAGATAGTCAAGATGCTTACTAAGTACATCTACCAGCAGGTTGAAGGGTGGGAATCTAACCTTGACAAATGTTTGTGGGCTTACAGGACGTCATATAAGATGGCTACCAACTTTACTCCTTATGAATTGGTATATGGCAAGGAAGCAGTATTACCTGTACATGTGCAGTTAGGGGCTCTCAAAGGTTTCTGGCAAATCGATAAAGCTCATCAAGATGTTTTGCAGGATATCATTACAAGTCTTGAAAATTTGAAGATGGATCACGAGACAGTAACAGATTTTTATGTGAAGCAGCGAGAGAAAAGAGTAGCAAAGTTCAACCAACATTTTCCAGAAAAGCTGATTGAGAAGGGCGATCTAGTGATGAAGTACAAAAGCTATCTTGACTTCACCTTTCAAAAGAAGTTCAAAAAGAAGTGGACAGGGCCTTACAAAGTCCATCAAGCTTTTCCCAATGGTACTTATGCATTAACGAGGATGGATGGTCGTTTTCTAAAAAACAGGGTTAATGATGTGCGTCTCAAGCTCTATATTGAAAGAGAGTTGGTGCCAACAGTGCATCAGGTTCTAATGGAGGGGGTTAGGCAACCAACCTAAGCAGTGTTCTCATATGCTAGGAATAAAACTATGTACATACAGTCAAGTTTTTCTGGGTTTTCTCATAATGTGCTCAGTGTTTGCAATTTGTAGGGTAATAAAGCTCTTATGTGGTTGAGCATAAATGCTCAGCTAGGGGGTGGGCAATGTTGGTACAGCCAAAGTGTGTCGACCCTAGAAGGTAGCATGGGTAGATATGTGCAGGCTAGCAGAAGCTTGGCAAAACGTTGGAACAGTTGGGAAGATCATGGGATGACAGGCAACAACAGAAGTGTGTGACTGATGCGGTTTATAGGCCAAGGAAGGCTCCATGAGGGGCTAATTTGGGGAGAAAATGAAGGAGATGCAAGGTGCACTTTTTGGATCAAGAAATGAAGAGCTTGAAGTGTTGAGGATCTCGTTCAGACGGCTCATCAAACGGAGTTATGCAGAGAGAGATATGCCAGTTTGAAGGTGAAGGTGGTTGCAGATTCCCGATGGGATGGACATGTGCGGCTAGGCTAGAGAAGTGGATGTGAAGTGATAGGTCTGAAGTGCTCAATTTATGTAGCCTGTTGGTCTTTTCAGATTGATGATCGGACCCATGGTGTGCAAGTTATGAGCTGTCGAAGTTTGGACGGGGGCCAGGTCTGAGCCCACTTTCTCGCATTGGAGAATGCACCATCTGGCATCTTTTTGGCCTTACCATGGTTCTTAGTGATAGTATGCCTCATGTGGAGCTAGGAGGAATTGATATAATCCCAATCGGAGCTTGGAATGGGGTGTTATTGCAAATCAGAGTCGGCAGTTCGCAATGGAAGCGGGGTGTCAGATGATTTTTTGGTTTTTGGCACGCGTTGTTCGAAGGCACACCAAGGTGGAAAGGAGATGAGGTTCATGTGGTTCAGAGCCGGCAAGGACTTCTTCCACTGAGCTCAACAGACTGCTCATTGAGCATGTGAGCAGGGAGGTGCTACAGGTTAAAAGAGGCCAAAAAAGTTGGGCATTGGAGAGATTTTTAGTGAAGAATTTTCATGGAAAGGGACTTCTTGGAGAAGACTCACGGGCAACTGCCACGTCGCCCAGGGATTATCCCACATGGGGAACAAGGTCATGAGAGCGTGTGGTATAAGGACAGGAGTGTACACCCTTCACTAGCATCAAAGGGGTAGCAAGAACTTGGAGCTCCGTGAGCTATGGCGTGGATGCTGGCGACGCCACAGTGCTGTGCGCGAGTGGCAAGGGCGTAGCCGGTGACGTTTTGGCCACAGGAGGGACAACACGAATGGCACGCGCTTGTGTGGGGAGCCGGTTGTCGGTGGCGGCGGTTGTTGTTCACGGGATGACGTGGAAGTTCTGTAAGGCCTGGGGCCCCTTGGGGCCCAATCCCCTTTTTTTAAGAGACCCCCCCCCCCCCCATTAGCAAGGTCACTAATGCTTGAGGGCAGGGGGCAGGGGATGGTTCCCATAGAGACAAGGAGAGAGGGGGTGTAGCCGGCTAGGCCACTCCAAGGCCGAACCCAAAGGTGAAAAGGAGGGGTTAGAGAAGAGGCCATCCGAGAAAAGCCAAGGCAAAGGGCAAGGTGAAGGCTGGACCAAAAGGGAGCAAATGAAGAGAGAGAAGGAACCAATCCGAGAGGAGACCAAAATACAAGTGCAAGTGCAAAGGAGGCCAAATTGAGGGGACGAGGAGTCAAGAGATGTGCACCATGTAGATACCAAAGAAACCAAATGTGCCAAGTGGTGGCAATGCAAAAAAACTTCTAAAGGGAGCTTCAGTTAATTGTACGAACTTGATAGCTCCTTGTTTTTTTCTTTTTAAGCCTTAGCCAAGCCTTATAAAAGGGGATAGAAGTAATTTTTTGGGGGCTTTTTTTCCAGAGAGAGTTATTGGAGGTTTTCAAGCCTGTGTATTGCAAGCTTTCCATATATTGGAGCTACATACTTGACTGTACTATCTCCCTATGCAATACTATCAAACCTTTGCCCCTATTTCTTGTGTTGCTTCTCCCCATCCCCCTCCTTTTCTCTCGCTCTTTGTGTACTTTCCATTTCTTGCAGAAAGTTTGCTTGCAGCTTGAAGGGTGTTACCAAGAGGGCAGAATCGGGGTGTCTTGTGAGTCGAAAAGGGTGAGTTGAGCAGTGTGGGTGAGTTTGTGCTGTAAGGTGTTTTTTGCAAGGTGTGAGACAGTTGTTCTGCATGATAAGGTGGAGTTGTTAGTGCAAATTAGCCAATTTGAAGGTGTTATTAGAGAGGTTAGGGGTGCTGTGGAATCCCTGGGCTATATAGAGGCAAACATTTTGTGTGCTGGGTGTGTTCCCTATTCCCCCTCTCCAGCACCACGTGGTTGTTCTATATAAACATCTTGAGGATGTTATAGATAAGAAAGTTCAAGTGATATTTTGCTTGCACGATGATCTGATGGATGCATTTCACATGCTTCAATATATGGATGGGTCCTATCCTTTTATCTACAAAGATCTTGATTGACAATTATTGAGTCTTGGGGCAAGTTGGCATGATGAAGAATTGGTTATGATATTTTTGTGAGGCTTTGTATACATGTTTCCAACTTTTCAAGTAGAAAATTTCTTATGTGGAAGAAGAGGATGTTGGTGATAATTTTTTTAAAGAGAGTTTTCAATTTTAGAGTGGAGTTGTTAATGCTTGGAGTGATGGTCTCTTGGGCATAGGAAATGAAGAGCAAATGACGCGTCAGGGAGATGATGTGAGATTTATGATTATTGATGGGATGAACTCAAGTCATGAGATGTAGTATGAGCTAGCTATGGTTCTGAGTGATTGTGATGACTTACCATATGAGGCGGTGTGTGCCAACCATGTATTAGATTCAAATTATTATTGGGATCCAGGTGTGTGGCGACACTTTGGCAAGAGAATAGATGCTTTTTTTGTTGATCTGAGCAGCATGTTGGGGTACATACGTGGTTCAATACAAGTGGATAAGCTTCCATATGATCCAAGAAAAAGTATGCAGCCACTTTTGCAGGTTTATGACATAATTTGATGCAATTGTTGAGCATAAATGCTCAACTTGGGGTTGGGCAATAATGATAAACCACTATTTGTCTGTACATACTACT
Source organism: Adiantum capillus-veneris (assembly GCF_014529385.1). NCBI lineage: Eukaryota > Viridiplantae > Streptophyta > Polypodiopsida > Polypodiales > Pteridaceae > Adiantum > Adiantum capillus-veneris. The sequence goes on from NC_140938.1 coordinate 150,991,100, forward strand.
GGGTATATGCATGGAAATGTGTATATAAAGAGTTTTTTACATGCATTTGTAAGATGTTCTAATGTGATATTTGGTTTCACGTATGGTGAACGATGTATATATGTCGAATAGTCATGTTGTATGCCGACGATCGGGTACACGCACGTGTCTGGACAAAGTATCAAATCCTTGGATGTGGTCCCAAGTGGCTTCTTTGGCTCTAGGGAATGTGTTTGAGATTTTTAGAATTTAAATATTTCAAGCAACAAGTGTGGTCACCCTCGTCCCGCCCGAGAAGTTTGGCACATGCGTTAACTGTCTATTTGCAGTGCTTGATCTGCGGTGATGCGTGCACTGTCCTAGAAGTGGTCAAAAATGGAATATGTATATGTGGAAAAGTGATTTGGGTATCAAGGATCAAGTGTACAAAATTTGGTGAATTTTGGAGTCCGTTTGGGGTTTTTCCCGCAAAAAATGCTCGCCCGAGGTCAAAACTGGCCAAAATTGCGCCCAGAAAAGTCAAGAAATGGTAAAAAATGGTGTGAAAAGGGGGAAAGTTGACACATCACTAACAATGCCATGAGTTTTGAGTTTGAGGTAAGAATTTGGAAGTACAATATCAGCACTTTCACCTCCCTGTGTGTGGGAGAAAGCAGGGTTCCTACAGGTGGTCTAGTGCAGTCCCGTCGTGTTCGCATTTTGTTTTCGAGGTTGTGGAGGAGTGAATAAGAGATTTCTCTCTTCAATTTTGCACGTGGGAGAGGCTATGAAATTTCCGAGGTTTCCATGGATGTGTGTACGTGAGGAATTGAGCGAAGAAGGTGCGGCTTTCTGTTAAGTATGGAGCCTGATTTACCCTTGTAATTTTCTGTGGTAAAAGCGCACATTTGTAAGGCCCTCATTATGAGGAGAAGCCATCGTGCGTGAAGGAAAATCACTAATTTTCACGGCCAAAAATCAGGGGCAACTTTAGGAGCCTCGGGGACGAAAGCCCCCGATACTTTTTTTTCCCTCGCCGGAATATTCCTTTTCGTCGGAATATTATGGCCGGACGGCGGCCGAAAAGTGGTCGGAAAACAACCGGTCAGTTGCCCGGTGGTCGGTAGTCAATGGCCGGTGGCCGGTGGTCGGAAGTCAATGGTTGGTGGTTGGTGGCCGAATTCAAAAGCGGACTTGTCTTCTCAAGGGCGGCCACACCTGGGCGGATTGAAGGGTCCGATTTGGACTTATCTACACAAGGGCGGCTACACATGGCTGCCTCTCATGAGAGAGGGCAGCCCTTTTGGCCTATAAAAGGAGGCCATTTCTACACACATTTCATAGTGTGAAGTTGATGCAACAAGGTGAGTGTGAAGTGGTGAGAGTGAAGCAAGGCCGGAGCTCCATTAAGGGTATAATCCCTTTGTAAACTACTTCTTGTTTAGAAGTACTAAAGCCATTGAGTGGCTGCTTTCCCATGGACGTAGCCCACATTGGGTGAACCACATATATCGTGTGTACTGTCTCTCTCTCTACTCTATAATCTCGTGTATGTAAATTTGTCTCTCTCCATTAAGTAATCTACTCAATTATCTATTTAGCTATGTCTTATTTCCTAACACTTTCTTCAAGACTATGTGACCCTGTATCGGTGCCATTAGGGTTGGCGCTACTCTAAAGAGTCCAATAGAGTGAAGTTTGGTGAAGGCTTTGCAATGGTTTAAGTGAGGCCTTTTGTGGATGGAGTTTTTGATTTTTTGATGGTTTTTCTTGTATATTTAAGTCACCATCAAGTGTGACTTCAAATGTTGATCAACTCGACTCACCTTGTAGTGTCTGCGGGCAGGCAAGGGCTTGTAGGTCAAGGTGTTTGGAGTTTGAATTGAGCTTGTGGGTAGTTTTTTTATCGAGCTCTTGAGTGGTAGTGAGTGAGGTGATAAAGTTAAGTGAATACCTTGTGTTGTGTTGAGGTGTCTGGGTGTGTGAGTGTGCGCTCGACGTCTGTTGCTCCATCAGCATGACCCATCGGATTTCTCCCAAGCTGTAATACATTGGCGTTGTAGAAAAGCTTCATTCACTTGCGAGTCAATTGAAGCATCATGTAGCAAGTGTAATGCATCCCATCTCCCAAGCCACGTTTTTATATCTTGCATCCATCCCGTGCTCAAGATCTTGCTTTTATGCGTCTTTTGAACTTTTTTGCTTGCTTCCCATGCAATTGTAGGAAGTCAATGTGAGGGGTTTTGACGCATCTTTATCATGTACTGGACAACCCATTCCATGTCCATATCCTCAATTAGAAGAGATCCTGACTCAAGAAGTAGGAGCATACATGGTGTTTGTGTCTTAACTTGGAGAAAGGTAGTAAGAAAACACTTTTAGACATTCTCAAACTCTTTCCAAGTAGACTTTGAGATGCTCACGTCTCACAATTCAACTGGTGTCACCAATGCATCAAAAAGGTTCTTGAGAACCCAACACTTGATGTTTCCCGCATTACACATTGTTAGCGGAGTGTAGTGAGACGGACATCTGGAACATAGCTTTTTGGTACTAACATAATGTCAATATGCAAGGAAGTGACCCGGGATGAGGCACGGAGACTTAACGAGAGTGTCAATCTCACCAAAGTGAACTCAGAGGGTTATTCATACTACGACAAAAGCAAATCAACCACTTCCTAGTTAGAAAATCAATTTATGTTTAGATCTCACCGCCCGCTGTAGGTTATCACGCCTTTTCAGCATCCAAACGAATTCGGAATGCAACAAAACTTAAGGATGTTGTGTGATATGGGCCTTCTCATTTGAGGATATATTTTGTGATCTCATATGGTGGTGCTCCCCACTCCCTTTGTGCTTTCCTTCAAGGCATCCTGGGGTCAGTTTCATTTTGGGAACAGGATTTAGCAATTGATCAAAACTGTCAAAAAGTTGATGAAAACGCAAACTGTGACCATAAAATGAAAAATGAGCATAACTTTGTCAAAACTAACCCAAATTTAACCAAATTACACTAGTGCATCTAGGATTGCTGTAGGCACAAGGGCATAGATAACAAATGAATTCTGGTAAAAAGGCACATGGATCGCGATCCATGTTGGGAAGCATCTAGAAATTTTAACTAGTGGAGGTTGTTCCTATCCACATAGGGATGCTACTCTGCAAATTTCTCTAGCTTTGGGCTTTTAAATACATGGATCGGGATCCATGTTGGTGGACAACATATTGAAGATCTGAGGATACAAGCTAGTAGGGCTCATCAAGCTGGTGCTCTGGTCCAAATTTTTTGGAATTTGGATGATTGATTTGGTAGTTGGGTAAATTTTTGGAAATCATCCTCAAACTTAGAGAAATTTGGCATTTTGATATGGATTTTGGAATCCAAATGGCTTGCAACTTCATGGCTAGGCTTTGGTGAATATACTGGGCCAGATGATATGAATTTTTCTCTTGTTGGGCAAAAAGGTACATGGATCACGATCCATGTTGGGAAGGATTTTGATACAGTCTTTTGCACACCTATTCCTATAGGTCTTCCTAGCATAACAGTGAAATATTTTCAAATTTGGACATGTTTTTCTTGTGATTACTCAATTTTCCAGTTTATGGCCATGTTTTTTCCGTCTTGACCATATTGGCCTTTTGAGACCACTGCTCAATTTTGCAGGTACTTTCTTGCTTTGCTTTGACCCTAATTACATCTTTAAGTTACATTTCTTTGATGATTGTATTCCACTTTATTTCAGACTTCCTTCTCTTTCAGCTGATTTTGGAATAGAGTCCTAAAAAGTTCCATTTGCTGCTCTGGCCTGTGGGGTAGCTTCAATGCAAATTTTTCTAATCTTTTAGGGTTTGGGGAACATGGATCTTGATCCATGTTCCACCACATTTTGCAACTGTTTTTGCACTGCCTTGTTCTGCCAGTTACCAAGGATCTGTTGATGATTTTTTTTTTGGTTTTGGGTGAGTTTTGAAGTCCCCCATTGGCCTTGACATTTTGCAGATTTTACGACTTTGATCTGTTGTTTTGGTGTTGTTTGTGTAGTATGGGGCATACACAAATGTTCTTGTAGGGGCTTAATGATCATACTGTTGAATCTAGTGTAGTAAGAGCTATCGAGGTGGTCGCAAAGGGCAGAAACAAAGCGTAAAACTCTATGCTTCTATGGCTCTCTCTCTCTCTCTCTCTCTCTCTCTCTCTCTCTCTCTCTCTCTCTCTCTCTCTCTCTCTCTCTCTCTCTCTCTCTCTCTGTGTGTGTGTGTGAATTAAAACGAGCTTATTGTTGCCCCATTTGGCTATATGTTCCCAATCTACCTAGAATGCCCCATTCATACTTACCTCCATTGATCATATCTTGCTGTTCATATTACGTGCAGTTCGAACCATTCTTCATTATGATATTCGATCGACAAATGGCCTTCAATCTGCAATTTTGATCCTTTAGAAGTTGGCTCAAAATCCGTCGATGGTGCCGAATCTTTCCATATTTGCCATGTTTGAAGCCCTTGCTTTGAAGTTTTTGCGTTTGGTTTCAAAAGTCAATTCCGGATTTCTTGGCTCAACTTATTAATTTTTATTGATTATTTGTTGTTTTTAGCTTTTTAGTATAGAAAAATTAGATATAATTATTATTAGCTGGGCAAAAGTTTGCCAAAATTAGTGTAATCTCTCATACATACATATTCTTAACCTGGCATTTAGATGATGTCAATATGGCTCATGATTATGCCTGCTAAGAGTTAAAAAGTTTTGAAAAATTGTTAAAAGAAAGAAAAGAAAAGAAAAAGAAAACAAATGGTGCTAATATATACAAAATGATGATCTTGCTGCATTTTCTCCCCTTCCTAGAGTGAGTCGCCCCAGAAGAACATGTGTCAGAGTGCATGGGAACGAAGTATTTGTCTATGCATAGCCGTATATTGTGGCGCTATGATGCGAATCGAGGATATGCATGTGGTAACAAAATGCTGTGCAAGAGATGGATTCTGAACAATAAGTTCAGTGGTATTCGATGGCGAGGTTATGGTGAAGCTGCGTGGTCCGAACAAAAGTAATTGTAGAAAACGTGCTCTATGTTGGATAGTGGCCTCCTAAAGTTGTGACTTTACCTTGTTTTGTGATTGAGGGCTCTGTTTTGATCTCCACTGAAATTGCTTGGATGTCGTCTTCATTCGCGAGGCATCCAGTGAGCTACTCTGTTTTGGTTTCCATACCCACTTGACCTGTTTTACTTGTCGATTTGAGATTAAATTGGCCTAGGTTGCTTGATAAAAGCCTTGGTCGGTTTGGCGAGGTCTGGTTTTTGTTGATGCATTGTGGGTGGGCTAGCATTGCCTTGTCGCTTGGGTATCCATAATTTCTTCTGATTGGTTTGCATAATGGACTTTCTTACCCAAATTTTTCTGACCTCCGTTGTTTGAAGAACCTCACTGGAGTGCATCAGGTATTGATTGAAGAGGTTCCCATACTTAGTCTGTTTGTACAAAAGGTGTGGCGAAAGATTGGTCATCTTGCCTAAGCTGCAAAGTATTATCATGCTAGTTAGGAGTGGATTGATAAGTCCGCATCCATGGCACTCCCAGAATAATTTCTTTGTTAAGATCCTTATCCTTGACTACATGAAACTGATGAGGATAAACTGTGCCATCAACCATTATTGGTAAATTTACATGTTCCAGACTGTTCATTGTGCCTTTGTTGGCCACTTTGAACCCCATAGTATTTGGCGTGAGAGGTTCCTTTGTTCATTTCCTAAAAGTGGAGTAGTTGACAACATTTTCTCTTGCCCCAGTGTCCACTAATGCATGCTCGGTGGTGCCATATGCAAGTTGCAACATAATGCGTAAATCCATGCCACCTAACCATGTAGCCTCCGTTTGTATGGATGCTATTGGAGGGGAGTTGATACATTTTCTTTGTTGGGCTTGTCTCTGAAGGTTTGCTTGTTCCTTCCGCTTTAGTAAATTTTGATTTTGGCTTCTTGATGTGCCTGTTCTTGAATGTCGTGGGCTCGACTTCTGCGCTGAGCTACCGCATGTATTGTTTGGAGTTCTTCTGGTGTCAACGAAAGAATATATTACTTTAATGTGCAGCCACTCATCCAATTAGGCATCTCCTCTCCTACCAATGTTGCAAGCTTGATGGCACCACTTTGTGATATATCATGAATTACAAAAGGTCCCATCCCTCGCTTTTGAGTTTTTTTGGAGTGTTGTTTAAGGGTATACACTAAAATGTAATCCCCTTTTTGGAGCTCCTTGCTAATCACATGTTGATCATGGAAAGCTTTTATTTGTCTTTCCAAGAATAAATCTTGGCTATCGCTCTTACACTGGTTTCATCCAATTGCTCCAGTGTCTAGTCTCTCGGACAGCTCGTGTCCCATTCATCCTAATTGTGTTGTGATTCGTAGTGTTTTGATTAAGGATTCCATGGGTAGAATTGCATTAATCCCAAACATGAGGTTAAAAGGAGTCGTCCCGATGGAAGTTTTAAAAGCTACTCTGTAAGCCCATAATGCAGTGTGTAGCTGTTGGTCCCAATTATTTCTTGAATCACTAACTATTTTGGTGAGCAATGCGCACAAGATTTTGTTGGTGCTTTCGGATTGTCTGTTAGCTTGTAGGTGATAGATTTTTGATGGATCACCATGAATTTGTCAAGTAAGCTTTCAATGACGTTGTTCAAGGATTGTGTTCCCCTATAGCTCACTATTTCAATGGGTAGACCATATCTTGTAAAGGTATGTTTGAAAAGGAACTGAGCCATAGTCCGTGCATAATTTTTTGTGTTACCTTTACTTTTTCCCATTTGGTCATATAATCTGTTGCTACTATGATGTATTCTGCGTTTGACCTATATGCAGGTGGTATTATGGGGCCAATAAAGTTGATGCCCCATTTGGCAAAAGCGCGTACGCCCATCATTGGCCTTAATGGCATTTCATCTCTTCATAGGGGTGGCTTTGTGCGTTGACATTCATCACATTGTTTGACATAGGCCTGTGCATCCCTAAACAGGGTTGGCCACCATATGCCTCATTAAAGTACTAGCTTTGTTGTTTTATCAGCAGAGAAATGTCCCCGTGGCTGGCATGACTGAGCTTGTTGTAGGATACGTAATATTCGCTTTCCATAGCACACAATTGTAGTTTTTCGCCCTTTCCCCGCCTATACAGCTGGTTTGCAATTAGCAGATAATGTTTTTCATCTTTTTCTTTAGTTCTCATTCTAGCCTTGCCCTATCCCTCTGGGAAGGTCTTGTTTCTTAAGTACTTAGTTATGTGAGTACTCCATTTGGGTGTTTGTGCTACTCAGAATAGGGTGGCATGTTCCATTGGAAGTTGTTTTGTACAAATATCACATGATTTTACATAAGTAGGGATGCTGTGTTCCATGTTTTTCCAGTAGCCACTTAGTCCCTTTAGTTTTTGGTATGATTGCGTTTCCCCATTGTGAAACCCCGTATGTTGTATGTGAGCCTGTTGGAGATAGTATTTGTATTCTTCTAGCTCTACACATAGTCTCAAAATCCCATCCTTATCGTGCTTGTACAATCGTCCTGCTAAAAGTTGGAGATTTCTTGTTCGATGGATTATTGATGGTTGTCTTTCCACCTGTAATGATCCGATTGTGAGTAGAGAGATGCCCTTTTCACTCCACCTTGGAACCATTTCAATGTAAAACAGGTACAAATCTAGAAGATCATAATCAATACCTTCTTCCCCATGGAACAGTCTCAAAAGGTGATTTGCTCGTGTGTTCGAGTGGATCTGTTCTGGTTCACAAAATTTTCAAACCAATCAAGGTAGCTTTGCAAGCTTTTCAAGCTGGATTAAAAGCCAAGAAAACGTTGGAAAACCAATGCAAAAACTATCTAACGCATGAAATGGAAGCAGCTACATTAGAAGCTTACAAACACCTGGTGCAAATCACACAAGCCTTGATGGAAAAACAAAATCCTCAATAGGAAGATATATGAGAACCGAAAGAAGCTGAGACCAAAATCCTAAGAGAAAAAACTCTAAAAAAGGAAAGGTCAAAAATTACAAAAACGAGGAAGTACAACCACCTAAACTGGAAGTTTTACTTGATAGTGAAGAAGGATGGGACGAGGAGACTACTTTTATCCCTCCATGGGGTTGTTTCTGCTTTTGCTGCCTTCCTTTTGGATTGAAAAATGGACCTGGATCTTTTGAAAGAAAAGTGGATAGGGTCCTTACCCCGTTTCTTGGGAAGTTTGTCAAAGGGTTCATAAATAAGTTTTGTGTATACAGTTCAAGAAAAGAGGATGTTCAGAAGCTTAAAATGACTTTTGCAAGGTATGATGAATGCGGGGGTTAGTTAAACCCTACAAAATTTTATTTGGCACACCCAAGAGTGCAGCTTCTTGGATATGTAATTTCAAAAAATGGGATTGAGGCAAATCCAGAGAAAGTAGAAGCCTTGTTATTGCTATCATCCCCAAAGGATCCAAGACAATTGGCCACTTTCATATAGAAGCTTAAATATCTGTCTCAATTTATACCTTTGGCATCACAATTATTGTATCCATTGGAGCAAGTGGTTAAGAATGATCCATTCGAGTGGACACATGACTGTGAAGATGTTTTTGACAGAGTCAAAGAAGTTTTGAGTACACTACCCATTATGCAAGCTCTTGACCGGAAAAAGGAGTTTTATGTTAACCCATTAGTGGGAGATGATGCCATTGGGGCCATGTTGTTGCAAAGGGGCAAGGAATCTCAATACATGAAGCATGTTCATTATGCTAGTAGAGTGAAGACTCCTCATGAAAGAGATTACTCAGAAATTGAATTGGTGATGATCAATATCATTTATGCTTGCAGACGGTTCAGACATTACTTGTGGCAAAAGTCATTCACTTTCCTCACCAATTATTCATTGCTTCCTCAACTGTTTAATAACTCAAACATATCAAAGACATTGATGAAATGGGTTACTGAACTCCAAGAGTTTCAGTTTACTTTTTTAGTGGAAGAGAGTAATCGGGCTACCTTGGCAGATTTACTCTCTTATAAAGAGACTCCTATTTTGGTTAAGGAAGAGGTGATGCAAAGAAAGAAGGTGGAACCTCTTGCCATATTCAATGCTTCACTGTTATGTTTTGATGGCTCTTATCGAAGAATTCATGATGCTGCTTTTGGAGGAATTGTCATTCATGATGCACAAGGAAAACTTGTAAGAAAACAAGGGTTGAAACTTGATGCAAAAAGTAACAATGAAGCAGAGTACATGGCTCTTGAAGGTGGCTTGCACGTCCATTTATAGTTGGGAATTAGATGCCTACAAATCAAAGGAGCTGCCTTGTTGGTTGTGAAGCAAGTATTGGGAGTATGGAAGAATAAGAATCCTAAACTGAAAAATTTATGCTTCAAGGTGAAATCGTTACTCAAAAAGTTCAAAGCATGGAGCTTGCAGCATATTGAAAGTTCTCAAAATGAAGAAGCTCATGACGTTGGTGTTTGTGTTGAAGGCTAATGCCCCTTTATATAATGGAAGGGAAGTGTTATCAAAGGAGGTGGATTTTCTATTGATAGGTGTTTTACCTGAGGGTCTATCATCATTCGAAAAGTATACTTTTATAAGAAAAGCTAGAAAGTACAAAATGCTTGATGATGTGCTTTACATGAAAGGAAATGATTTAGTATTGCGTTGTGTGTCCTGTAAAGAGGAAATCTACAAGATTTTGGAATAAAATCATGAGGGATCTTGTGGAGGCCATTTTGCCATGAAGATCATGTTGCATAAGATTTTGCAAGAAGGCTATGTGCGGCCAAGTATTCAGCAAGATGTTCACCATTGGTGCAAATCTTGTTTATCTTGTCCAAAAATGGGAAGGAGAATTTTGAAGCCTAAATTACAAAAGACAATTCTAGATTTTGATGTGTTTGAAAAATGGGGTCTTGATGCTATTGGACCATTACCCATGACTAGTAAAAGGAATGCTTACATCGTGATAGCAGTGGATTATTTGTCACGTTGGGGAGAAGCTAAAGCTGCCAAACACATTACCCATATGTAAGGAAATGGGAAAGTTTGTACATGAACATATATGTTGCAAATTTGGTGTGCCATTAGAACTACTTGCTGATAGCAGACCAGGATTTAGACGAGAGCTGTTTGATTTCCTGTGTGAAATGCTCAATATACATCACATGTAGAGTTCTCCAGTGTGCTTCATGTTAGAAGGTTTCTTCATAAATCTCTACAGGTGTTTATCACACAGGTGGTTTTAGCGGTGCAATAGTTCTTCCTTCCGATGGTGTGACTCGTGCAAGGCTATAGAGGCACTCGTTTTCCTTGTTGTTTGCACGCTAACACGACATTGACTCTTGGTCATCGTGAAAGTGTATCAGCCTCTTGATTGTGCTTACGAGCAATGTGAGAAATATGAAATAAGAATTGCGAAAGAAAATTTTCCCACCTCATTTGTTTGTTGGAAAGCTTGGTGGTCTTTGGTACTTGAGACTTTGGTGGTCTTTTTGCAAAATAAATGGATCCCCAATAGATAGTGCTTCCAAGTATCTAGGGAATGTAGAACAACTAAAATCTCTTTTTCGTATGTGCCCAAGACCCGTTCATCGGCATTGAGCCTTCGGCTCTCATATGCTATGGCATGTCCTCTTGAAGCAAGACTGCTCCAAGGCAATCACCACAAGCATCACATTGGACCTCAAATGGCTTTGAGAGATCCAAAAGCATAAGGACTGGTTGGGAGGTAATCTTCTCTTTGAGTTTGTCAAAAACATTTTGCTTAAGTCATGTAATGGTCCTACTATTTGAGAGAATTTTGCTATGAAGCGTCTATAGTATGCACACATATCAATAAAGCTTCTTAGCTCAGGTAGATTTTTTGGATTAGGCCATGTTTTTATTACCTCCAACTTTGATGGATCCATATGGATACCATCTTGATAGATAATATGACCTAAGTATTGAATCTCTTGAAGGAAAAATCCGCTCTTCTTTTTATTGATAAAAGCTTGTTCTCCCTCAAAACTTGAAAAGTTATCTGGAGATGTTGCTTGTGCTCCTCCAAGGACTTAGAGTAGACGATGATTCATCAAAGAACATTGCGGTAGGGTCTAAATATTTTCTTCATCAAACAATTGAATGTGTCCAGTGCATTAGTCAAGCCGAAAGGCATGACTAGATATTCATAAAGACCAAACATTGTATGGAACGCGGTCTTTAGGATATCTTCATTCACTATCCTTATTTAATGATAGCCACATTTAAGGTCAATCCTTCTGAGGTAGGTCGAACCTTGCAGCTTATCAAACAGATCTTCTACCCGCGGTACGGGAAATATGTTTTTGATAGTGATATGGTTTAGTGCTCGATAGTCCACACACATGCGGTATGTACCATCTTTCTTTTGCACTAAAAGGACTGAAGAACAAAAGGGAGAGGAGCTAGGCATCACCATCCCTTTGTCTACCAATTCTCGTACTTGCCTCATGATCTCCTCTTGTTGAGTTTGGGAAACTCAATCAAGGAGACTTGTTAGGCGGTGAGTCTCCTGGTAGGATCTCAATTCGATGATCATCATCCCCTTGTTTTGAAGGTAAGTCCAAAGGGATACCATCGACAAAAACATCTTGGAATCCATTTAGAAAATTGGGCAAGTCTAACTCTTCTTGATTCCTACCATCTTCATTTGATAAAACATTAGGACTTTAGATTGTTTGACAAAAATCATGTATGCAAAAACTGAGCTTTTCATTGATTTGTCAAAATCAGGAGAATTTACGAGGGGTATGGTATGACCATGCTCATTAGCATCTATGTACATGTTCTTTTCCCTATACTTGAAATATAACCTTCTTTCAAAAAACTTTACATTATAGCCATACGGTCAAACCATGGTGCCCCTAGGATGACATCTTCATGCTTGAGAGGAGAGATGAAGAAATATTCTTTGTCAGCAGATGAAGAAATCTTCTTTGTCAACATAGCCCAATCAAGGGAGTAACTGCGGCTTCTTGCCCCTTGAAGGTTCCATCGGCAACAACTACATCTCATGAGCTTGAATGCCTAACTTGGTGGCCAACTCCGTGGATATGAAATTGTGAGTAGAACCAAGTCAAACAGGATGAAGGCATCATGTTCCCTTACCTTTCCCCAAGCATAGGAGAGAGGTGATCCTTTGCAATGAGCATCCTCTTTTGGAGCTTCGATATGGAAGCTCTAGGAGTCTCATTGCGGGCATTTCTTTTGGGGCAAGAACGATAGCCATGTCCTTGATCCCCACACTTAAAGCATTTGTGGTCCTTATGAAAAGCTTCTAGCTCTTCAGGAGAGAGTTTATTTTTACCTTTGTAAACTCCCTTCTCCTTCGACCGGTTGTTGTTGTTGGAGCTACCTTGGAAAGAGTTTTGGGCATTGTTTTTTTCCCTTTGCATCATTTTTGTCTTTGCTTTCCATGGGCTTGGCATTCCTTTTAGCCCCTTGTTGGAAATTGATGTGCAAAGCAACCATACTGTGGTGGATTACTTTGGTGATAGAACCAGGCCAATGAGAGTTGACATACTCGATCATTTCTTCAAGTAATCCCACACAAAAATGTTGCTTTTGCTCGACGAAGTCTATCTTCTGAAAGACGGTAGCCTTGAGATGTAGATCCCAAAACTTGTCCACATATTTGTGGATAGACTTGTTGGAGAGCAGTTTCAAACTCCACCATTTGGTAAGCACTTTGTCCTTTGCATCGCTTGCAGAAACTTGTAGAGCTTTCCATGTCTTTGGGGCTTTGTCATTGTGCCACAAAGGCTAGCCTACCATTGACGAGTAGATTTCTAGAAGTGCATGGTTACATGGCATAGCTTGGAGGACTTCGTGAAGCCCTTCTCTCCAAAGGCCGCATCAAATTACTAGATGAAGGCCAATACTTTGTCGGTAGCACCAAAGGTGCCATCATAGGTGAGAAAAGAGATACTCTTTCCTCCCTCTTAAAATTCTTGAGATTTTGAGACCTTTGCTATGCAGGGTAACATTTGCAATGTCCTCTCCTATTGTATTCTCTAGGAGAATATTTTTTGCTTTCATTCGAAAGAGGAGGAAGGTGAAGAATATGGAGAAGAGGGTGACTCACCTCTTTCTTGCCTTTTTCTTCCTTTTTTTCCTCTCTTCCCTTTTGGAGTGACAAGGAGAAGGACTATGGGTGAAGTGTTTCCTCTTGGGAGGAGTTGGAGATCGTCTAGACCGCCATCTTTGTGGAGCCACATCTTCAGAGGAACGTAATAATTTGCTTCTTTTTTGTTCTTTGGATTGCTCCTCTCTTATGGGAGAGAGTCTTCTTCTGGGAGTCTCATTAAGAGACCTCCTAATCTCTCTCCTCTTGGAGAGGAAGGGAAATCCCATAAGCACAAAGTTGTTGAGTAACTTCGGATTGCCCATAGCTTGTTGCAACCTAGTAACAATATAATTGACAAACATTGGGACATCACCATTAGCACCTTCATGTGCAAAATCAAAGTTGTCAATTTTCATTCTACTCTCTTGGTTATTGTCAGCCATGCTAATTAAACTTATTATGAATTACTTTGTGCTTTGTTACCCTCAAAAACCTTAGTCGCTACTCTTCTTTACCTTTGAAAATTAGTTCTCAAGCAGCCACACCCATGGTTTAGACAATGTTGATTGCAAAGACTAGTGGAGAGGGTTTAACATTGCTCGGTTGATTATGGTTCCTATTGAGCTTGCTAGTTGCTCAATAATGGTGAAGACAAAGGCAAGCCCCGAGAGACTCCATTATTAAGACTATAATTCCTAACGGTGTACCTCGAACTAAGTCCTTTTCAACCAAGATAATAAATCCATGTTCCACTTATCCTATTGCACAATGAGCATGTCCAACCTTTCATTGGACAACTTAAGGATCTCTCTTCTTAAGCAAGAAAAGAGAAACCAATATCTTTGATACCATTGTAATGGAAATGTCCTATGAACTTTGAGAATAGTGGAATTAAGAGAATTAGAGTGAGAATTTTTCTGAGACTACTTTGAGAACATAGAGGGTGAACTTATTAAGCGGTAGAAAAATAACCATTATACTTAATTAACTTGGCATGAACAATGCTTTTGCGAGAGAGAGAGAGAGAGAGAGAGAGAGAGAGAGAGAGAGAGAGAGAGAGAGAGAGAGAGAGAGAGAGAGAGAGAGAGAACATAGATAACAGTTGAGGAACCGATTTATGTGGAGCCGGTACCCCCTCCAATAGGATCTTGTATTATATTATCCCATAAAGAGAGACTTGGTACAATACAATCTTTGTGTTCCGTGTGACCTAGGTGATGCAATGAAGATGGAAAGCTTCATGCATCACGAACATAACATAAACTTTGTAAAATCACTAACCATCTCCAGCCTCAGTCCCAAGGCCTCAAACATCTTTGAAGGTGGAGAGAGCTAGCGGGGAATGAGAGTAGGGATGAGGAAGAAGAAGTAACATACGAGAAAGAGATAGTTCCTCACTTATCATCACTCTTCTTGCATAGCATAGCATAATAGCATACTAATGATGATGATGAAGATGGCAAGATTAAGCATTGAAGTGTGGCTCTTGGTTGGATTTGCATTCCATAGCCAAGAGTGTTGGTGTAGGCTCTCAACTTCTCAACAAGCTTGGAGAAGGAGATGGAGCTCTTACACTTTGCCAAGCAAGAATGAGCATGTGTGTGTGAGAGAGAGTATACCCCCCAAGCACACTCCTAGCTTTCTTTGGTCGACTCCCCCTTGTAGCTCATGTTGGAAGTTGATTGGACCCCAACAAGCCTAGCCAATCACATGCATAGTGTATATCAAGCAACCATGCTAACCTTGGGACAAGTGTCCCACTTTCCCCTTTGAGAGATAGGACTTGATAAATGCATACACAATTAATTTAATTAGCTAAAAGATTATTGGACCCCTTTAGAGTCCAACCAATAAGCTTTAGGAACCTTATGAGGGCAACATGGAGAGGAACTTGACATGTGTCCTTGTTGATTCTTTAGACTAGGCTTGCATTGTGTGAGGGGGCAGGTGTTCTCTCTCTTGCCCCTACAATTAGGGATCACCCCCCTATGAGTAGGGATTGTGGTTGACTTTGGGAACACATTAAGCCCCTCAAGCACCTTCGTCATGGAGAACCTTAAGAACCTTAGCCATAAAGCACATCAAACACCTTAGTCAGCAATGCCGACAAGCACCTCAAGTTTGGGCTGGGTTCCCACCCCAAGCACAACCCTAGCTTGCCTAAGGTCTAAGGAATTTTAACACTAACCTTTGGAGGTCTTTAATGAAGCTAACCCTAAGGTCTTTAAGCTCCATTATCTAGCCTTGCTCTTTGACAAACCATCTCTCATTTGCACCCCTTTAACCTTGGCCCCATGTTGAGATATATCCATAAGCACATGTCTATATTCTAACCCTTGTTTCCATTTATTCTCCCACATTAAATGATCCGTTTAATATGAGAAAATCATTTAGGTTGGTTAGATATTAGATTTTATGATAGATAGCCATATTGAAGAACCAATGAGAATTAAGCATTCCTTGAACAAGCTTAAATCTTATTGGATAGCCCACAAAGAGAACCAATAAGAATGTTCCCCATGAGCAAGCTTTGATCCTATTGGGTAGCCTACCAGGGGGGCCAATGACGGTTGAGAATTCCATGAGCTAGCCTGAATACCATTAGATATCCTACATAATTTAACTTAGTAATTAAGCTATCTTCTCAAAGAGGGACTGGTGGATTCTTGTCACAATGCTAAGGTCCAATACCCTTCAAGCATGCCCGGGGGGGGGGGGGGGGGGGAGTCGATGGGTCTCTCTCTCTCTCTCTCTCTCTCTCTCTCTCTCTCTCTCTCTCTCTCTCTCTCTCTCTCTCTCTCTCTCTCTCTCTTTGGCACCTCAAGAAAGTTCATTCTAACCATGTGAAGACTCCTTCTCAAGCCTAAGAGAAGTGGAGAAGACTACACCAACAACAAGTTTGACAATGGAATGCAAACACAAGCAAGTGCCAAGCTTACAAGCATGCTCATCTCCTTCTCCAACTCCATTACTATGCTATGTTATGCTTTATGAGTGAACTAATATGAGAAGAATACGTCTTCCTCGTAAGAATACTTCTTCTTCTTCTTCTCTTTCCTCACTCCCCATTAGCTCTCTCCGCCTTTGAAGTTGTTTGAGGTCTTCGGATTGAGGCCCTACAAAATGTAATTTTGGGTGCATGAAGATTTCCATCTTCATGGCATCAATTGGGCTTTGAATAACACTAATATTATATTGTAAACAAGTCTCTCTCAATGGGACAAGTTATAATACAAAGTCCTTTTGGAGGAGGGACCGGCTCCAAGTAAATTTGGTCCTCAACTATTGTCGGTCTTAATCTCTCTCTCTTTTTTCAAGTTATTTTGCATGCCAAGCTAACAAATTATATTGTTTCTTTTTATAGACTCCAACCAAGCACTTTCTTTTTGCTCCTAAGGAATCTCCTTAATGAAACACTCTCTCTTGTTAATATAATTCCGCTACAGTTGATGAAACTAGCTTAATTCAATCATATTGGTATTAGAGCCTAGGCTACTCTTTTCTTGCTTATGAAGAGAGGTCTTAGGGTAAACTACATAGATTGTAATTGTCTCTTGCAAGAACACACATAATTTTTGTTTAGAATGGCTGAAAATAATGAAGAGAGTAAGATTAATGTTGATGATGACTTTGATTTTGCACATGATGGTGCTACTAATGATGGTGGACGTTGGTTTGTGAATTATCTTGTCTCTAGGCTTCAACAAGCCATGGGCAATCCCGCTCTTCAAGGAGAAGTACAACAACTACTTCTCACACATGGTATTCTTCCAATTTCCCAAGAAGAGAGAGCTCCTAGGAAGACCCTTGGCCAAAATATGAGTCTCTATGGGTGACGAGAACAATCCGCTGCCCAATTGAATCCTCCTCCCAACCTCCATTTATATAGCCACCTGGCCTAGGATTCCCTTTCCACTGATAGCCGACCCTTGGCCCAGTCCTTGACCCCTAGGGTTGCCCTTGGCATGACATTACTCCCACCTTGGAGAAGTGTTTTCATCCTCGAAAACAAAAGAGGGAAATTTCTTCTTAAGAACACTAATATTTTTCCAAGTGGCACCTTCTACAGGTCGATCTTTCCACTTGATTAAAGCTTGTCAACGTACATGATGATGTGTACGTAAATGATGATAGTCTAAAATATGTTCATGTTCATGCAATTGGGTACGAGGTTCAATCAATCAAAATTTCTTGTTCAATGGCATTGCCATCCCCATGCAAGCGTTTAAGTAAACGACTTACATGAAATACTGGATGAATAGGAGAATGTTCTGGTAATGAGAGTTTGTAAGCTCAATCACCAACTCGCTTGAGTATCTTGAAAGGCCCACAGTACCTTGGAGATAATTTTGGTGTTAGCCAAGTCTTCAGACTTTCCAAATACTCTTGCACATGCAAAAATACCTCTTCCCCTTCTCTAAAGGTAGCTTGTCGATGTTTCTCATCAGCATACTTCTTATACCGATCCTGCGCTTTTCAGACATTTTGACAAGTGAGTTCAGTATATCCATATGGTCTTGGATGAAATCCTTAACCTGTTGGCGTTTTTCATTGTCAGCTCGACCGTAACGGGTGATCTAGGTTGAAAAACTTACATTAGCATGAAAGGACTACATCCAGTTGTGACATGCTTTAGCACTATTGTAAGCATAATCAAGAAGAGGTAGATACTCTTCCTAGTCTTATTGTTTCTTGCTAACGTTGATAGACTGCTTTTGGCGTGTACAAAGTAGCGTTTATATGCATGGTCATATGTACAAAAATATGTAAATATATGCATTTGGGAGCTTTGCAAAGTGTTTTCAAGTTTGAAAAAGATGCAACGTGTACACATTGTGAATAGGTAAGTTCGCGTGCTAGCAGTCGGACACATATGCATGCCCGGATAGGGTATCGGGACCTTGGATATAGTTCTAGGTGGATTATTTTGGCTCTAGAGATTTTTTTTGAGATTTCTAGAATGTAAATAGTGCAAGCAACAAGTATGGGTACTCTCATCCCGCTCGAGAAGTTTGGGACATGCAGTAACTGTTTATTTACGGTGCCTGATCTGCGGTGATGCGTTCACCACCCTAGAAGTGGTCAAAAATATAATGTGGGGATGTGGGAAAGTGCTTTGGGTATCAAGGATCAAGTGTACAAAATTTGGTGAATTTTGGAGTCTGTTTGGGGTTTTTTTCGCGAAAAATGCCCGCCGGGGGTCAAAACTGTGTCAAAAAACGTAGAAAAATGACCAAAAATGGTGTGAAAAGGCTTCAATTTGCCACATCAGTGACGCTGCCGTGAGTGCTTGAGCTGAAGGAGCATTTTGGAAGCCAATTCTTGGCACTTTCACCTCTCTGTGTGGGGAAGGAAGCAGGGTTCCTACAGGTGGTCTAATGCAGTCCCGTTGCGTTCGCGTCCTGTTTTGAAGTGTGTGGAGGAGTGAATGAGAGCTTTCTTTCTTCAGTTTTTCACTTGGGAGAGTCTACGGAAGTTCTGAGGTTTCCATGGATGTGTGTGTGCGAGGAATTGAGGGAAGAAGGTACGGCTTTCTACAAGACTATGTGACCATGTATCAGTGCCATTAGGGTTGGCGCTACTTCAAAGAGTCCAACAGAGTGGAGTTTGGTGGAGATTTTGCAATGGTTTGAGAGAGGCCTTTTGTGGCTGGAGTTTTTGATATTTTGATGGTTTGTCTTGTATATTTCGGTCACCATCAAGTGTGATTCCAAGTGTTGATCAACTCGACTCACCTTGTAGTGTCTGCGGGCAGGCAATGGCTTGTAGGTCGAGGCGTTTGGAGTTTGAATCGAGCTTGTGGGTAGTGTTTTTATTGAGCTCTTGAGTAGTGGTGTGTGTGGGTTTGAATTTAAGCAAATTCCTTGCGGTGTGTTGAGTTGTCTGGGTGTGTGAGTGTGCGCACGGCGTCTTTTGCTCCATCATCCTTTGGCGATTCCGCTGGGGAGCGGAAATTTGCCGGTTGTGCACCCAGGTGAAGCGGTTTTGCTGTGAAGTTTGAGCTTCATTGAAGAAAAGTGGTGGTTTGGTTGAGGTGCAAGACTTCAACTTTTGTGGAGTTACTCACGCAAGGGAGAAGCGACTCTGAAGAGATGGCTTATAGTCCGCCAGTGTTCATAGGGAAGGAAGATGTGAAGGACTCGATTTCGGACTTTGAGTGGCATACGCTTGGTATGTACATTGTGAATGACGAAGCAAAGCTTTACGTATTTCCACTTGCGCTCAAAGGAGAAGCTAGAGAGTGGTTTAAAGGTTTACAGGAAGACAAAAAGCAAACATGGGAGGAGGTGAAGCTTGCAATTTTTGACAGGTTTGGGAAGAAACTAACCGCAATAGAAGCGATGACAAAATCGAGAGGTTTGCAGCAAGATGTTCATGCTAACTTTAAAGAGTTTTTTCAACATTTCAAAGGACTTTGGATTCGATTAGAGGTGGCATCCCAAGTACCTCCAAGGGATTTATTTAAAGTGCATCAGTTTATGGATTGTCTCCATCCAAGTGTAAGGGAGAAGGTTGATCAAGATGAGCCTGCTACATTCGAAAGAGCTGTGGAAATTGCCGAGGCCTAGGGCAAGAAGATCAAGAGAAGGTGGGAGCAAGGCATGACACACGCTGAGCCAATTGTGGTCCAACCAATGGTCCCTTTGGCAACGAATGATAAAGTGGAGCGAGTGGTTCAAGGTCCAGATCCCGTTAAGGCCTCGGTTTTGCATAATCTTGCCGGTCAGTTGCAAGAATTAAGAATTAACATAATGAATAGGAACCAAAGAGAAGAGCGGTCAGCTGGGAGAGGTAGGGGACGAAGGCTACAAGTTAGATGCTACAATTTTGATGAAGAGGGTCACTACGCCCCTGATTGTCCTGAACCACCAAGAGAGAGAGGAGGGATATACCTCTTATGTGGACGTGGTCGAGGGAGAATAGAAGAAAATCATCAAGAGCAGGCACTAGAAGCACCACCGCCACAACAACAACCACAACCGTTTCCTGGAAATGGAGAAGGTAGAGCTATTAACATCATTACCCTTGAACATCAAGATGTGGATGTTTTGGCCAACAAGAGAGCTAGGCATGATAGGGAGAAAGAGACAGAAGAAGAGAGGGAAACAAGAGCAAGGAAAGGAAAGGTTAAGTAGAAAACAAACCAAAAAGTAGAAAGAGGCGGCGAAGAAGGAAAATTTTTCCAAAGGACTACCTCCTTGGCCAAGGCGTTGAAGACTATGATATTGTCGACGACATACGAAATCAAAAGGGAAATATATCTTTTGGTCAGTTGGTGGCTTTGAACGCTAAATTGAGGAGGCAGTGGACCAAGTGTGTGAGTACGCGGCTTCCTTCCAAGAAAGACAAGCATCAAAGCATGCTATCATCTTTGAGGGTTGGTCACCCAGGTGTGTGTCATGACCGAGGCTATCATGAAGGAAGCAGGCGTTAAGATGTCAGTGAATGCTTCGATCCGTATGAGGATGGCCAACCACAAAAAGGTAGGTGTCTTGGAATAGCTGAAGATGGGAAGCTAAAAGTCTTGGGGATTGAGTGCTTGGTTGATTGCTACGTGATGCAAGCAGGTGAGAATGCTTATCCGATCATTTTAGGGAGGCCATGGCTTATAACCCTTGGTGCTAAGCAGGATTGGGGCATGTGCTTGATCACCATCCCTGACAAAGATAAAGGAAGGACCGTTGTCTACAACATGAATGTGAGGTCCCCACCCCGCCGTATCAATTCAGCGGATGTGATGGTGAACCTAGTGGCCACTAGATTCACCATCACATCCGCTGAATTGATACGGCGGGGTGGGGACCTCACACCTGGTATCAGAGCCTAGGTTAGGCTGGGAAATAAAGTCATATTGTTTGAACAATTAAAAAAAGAACTGAAAGTATATGGGTAGCTGATCCAAATTCCTTGCATTGGTGTTGCAGGAAGACCCCGTGCTAGAATACCGGAAGTTCCAAGTGTTTGAGCTTCTTTATGAGCAAGCTCGAAGATCCCCTATTTACCAGTTCAGGTGAGATGTCATGGAGATACTGTTGAAGGTTTATACGCCACACTCCACTCGCGTTGACAAAGGATGGGAACTTGATTGGACATTTCCAGGAGGGGTTTACTACATCAATGCTCGGAAGCTAGGATGCCTGGCTACCGACTTGAAGAAGATACGTTGGGGAGAAGAGTTGAGAGTAATAGAGATATTCTACTCGGTGCCCACACGATTGGACCAGACTGTTTCGGGCAACTCCAACCAAACCATCAATGACTGGCTCTTGGAGAAGGTCACCAATGTGATTCCGGCAAACCGAGTCAAAACCTTTGGATTACTGAAAGCGGAACTCCGGCCCGATATCTTAGTTTATTATCCACTCAAGAATGTGTATAAGAACTATTACACGAATGAAGTAGTGCATCATGTCAATACCATTTCCTAGGCATATGTTATACGCAATCCATAAAGCCATGTAATAAGCGGTCATCATTCATTCTAAACCTTGAGGAGTTTCGATTGTAATAAATTTCCATCAATAAAGTGCTTTTTGTCTCTGAATCTCTGTCTCTTGATAAAGTGGAATTTTGAATTTTATTAAAGTCTCGTGTCTATCTTGAAATTCAAGTAATGGTATCAAGAATTTCGTATAACCCATGTATGCACCGCCTGTTGCTCTGTACTCGGCAGTTCAAGAGAAGAAGCTTCTCCTCAAACAAGCCCAACCTCCGATCTTTAAGGGCGAGGGGGCAAATGTGGAGAGAGATGTGGAAGTATGGATGGAAGCCATGGACGATTACTTTGAAGCTGCGGGAACCCAACCCGTAAATCAGACCATGCTTGCGATGTTCCGCTTGACTGGCGATGCCAAGATATGGTGGAAGCAACATTGCAAAGACCTGGACATTAAAGGATCTTCCCAATCTTGGGAAGACATCAAAGCTGCGATAATGGGGCGTTATTTACCACCTGCCTATAGGACCTTGAGAATGAATGAATTCTTTTCACTTCGGCAGCTGAATTCAACTGTCGAAGAATACTATGCAAAGTTTGTCACTCTTCGGAGATATGCTCCTAAGATGACCTTGGAACAATAGGTGACAAGGTTCTGTCAAGGACTAATCGATCCCTTGAACACTTGGCTGGAGGCTCTCAGGCCATCAACACTACAGGATGCCTTGTTGAGGGCTAAACCTCTAGCTCTCGAAGTACAAAAGGCTAATCAGAATAGGAGGAATCATTGGGCAAAGAGGGCAAGGAACACTGCTTGGGACAACAGACCAGCCAACCAAGCCTATAACCAGCGCCCTATTGTGGCTACCACCACAACCATGGAGTTCCCTCATGTTCAATGCTATGGTTGCGGCGAGCATGGACACTACAGATCCAATTGCCCCAGGAACATTCATGCAACCAACGCCAATGCCTTACCCTTGAATACCCGTGGGCGTGGCCAAGCTAATGGAAGAGGAGGACGCAGAAGAATGAACAGAGGGTGAGGGCGTGGAGCTATCGCCAGAGTGAATGCCGCAGTGGTACAACCAACTGTGGGTGATGAAGCAGTGGAGAGAGCAACCCTACATGCTGCAATTGAAAATCCCAATGGTTGCAATACGCAGTCATTCATACGCCAAGATCTCTCAGAGGTGAACAAGTTAACTTCCTTATAGATTGTGGCAGTACTCTTTCATTTCTTTCACCCAGATGCATGAGAAAGCTTAAGCTAGATAAGTATCCGTCAAGCAAGCTAGTTGTCGAGTTAGAAAACGGAAAGGGGGTAGTATCTCAACACTCTGCAGGCAAAATTGACTTTGATTTAGGGGGACACCCGACTTCTGCCTAATTTCGAACCTTACCCTTCGGATTCTTTGATGGGATACTAGGGATGGACTGGTTAAAGCAAAATAAGGCCCATATCCATTGTGCACACGGAAACTTTACATTTACAAATAACTTGGGTAATTAAGCCTTAATTCAGGGGGAAAATGGGAGACCTAGGGCTATTCTAGTTAAGGCCAGCAGACTCTTGAAGGGACTAAGGAAGGGTCAGCAAATATATGCAGTTAAACTCAATAAGGTGGACCAATCAGATACCTCACTTCGACCAGACTGGCTGAGGGAGTATGATGACGTATTCCCCGAAGACCTTACGAATTTTCCACCACACAGAGAGGTAGATCATGAGATTGAGACTATCCCTGGGTGTGAACCTATCTCAAAAAGACCTTATAAAATGTCACTTCCGGAGGCCATCGAACTCAAAGAACAACTTAGGCAACTCATTGAGCAAGGATTCATTTGACCCAGTACTTCTCCTTGGGGTGCTCCAGTTCTTTTTCAGAAGAAGAAGGATGGGACCTTAAGGCTATGCATAGACTACCGTGGGCTGAATCAGGTAACTGTCAAGAACAAGTATCCAATTCCAAGGATCGACGAACTCTTGGACAGGCTCCACGGCGCCAAAATATTTACAAAGATTGATCTAAGGTCAGGATATTACCAAATCAGGATCAAGGAATCAGATATTCCAAAGACGGCTTTCAACACTAGGTATGGACACTACGAATTCACAGTAATGTCTTTTGGTCTAACAAATGCTCCTGCAAGCTTCAATCGACTTATGCAGGATATTTTTAGACCTTACCTGGATGATTTTGTCTTGGTTTTCTTTGATGACATTCTAGTCTATTCTAAGAATGAAGCAGATCACAAGGAACATGTTCGCAAAGTACTTGATCTCCTTCGAGAACACCAGCTTTACGCTAAAGAGAGCAAGTGCACTTTTTGCTCACCAAAGGTCAACTATCTTGGATTTGTCATTTCGGCTGAAGGGATTTCAGTGGACCCAGACAAAGTCAAGGACATCGTTGCCTGGCCTCAACCATCCACTGTCAGCAAAGTAAGGGGATTTCTTGGAATAACGGGATGGTACAGGATTTTTATCAAGGATTATGCACGTATTGCTGCACCTTTGACGGAACTCCTGAAGAAAGGAATGAGGATCGATTGGAAGACCGAGCACGAGTCTAGTTTTGCTAAGCTAAAAGAATTCTTGGTCTCAGCTCCTATTTTAAAGCTTCCAGACTTCAGTAAAGAATTTGAAGTAGCGACAGATGCTAGTAAGTTTGCTCTAGGCGGAGTTCTTACTCAAGAAGGAAGACCGGTGGCGTATACTTCGCGAAAGTTGAGGGATCATGAGAAGAATTATCCCACTCATGATCTGGAACTTTTAGCAGTTATACATGCACTGAAGTTATGGAGACATTATCTTCTTGGACGCAAGTTTCAGTTGGTTACAGACCACAAGAGTTTAAAGTGGATTTTTACTCAACCCATTCTCAATATGCGACAACGGCGATGGATAGAGCTATTACAGGAATATGACCTTGACATAAAGTATAGACCAGGGAAGGAAAACGCAGTTGCAGATGGTCGTAGCCGAAAATCGTTTCTCGGAGCTATCTCTATTCCAAATAACCCTATCTGGGATAGAATCAAAGGAGCATCCTTCGAAGATCCAGAGTACCAACGTATGGCTTCATTAGTCCGGCAGAATAAGATGCCTGAAGCTAAAGATTACTCTCTTATGGGAGGATGTCTTTACTATAGACATAGACTCTTTGTACCCAGAGACCCAGCTTTAAAGAAGGCCATTCTATATGAAGCACACGATAGCCCTACATCCGGACACCCAGGCTATGCTAAAACTCTTCACGCCGTCAGAAGGAGTTATTTTTGGTCTGGAATGAAAGGAGACATACTTCGCTATGTGAGGCAATGTCTTTCTTGTCAACGGATAAAGGCCGAAAGGATCAAATTACCAGGGCAACTTCAACCTCTTGACATACCCCAGATGAAGTGGGAATGCATCAGTATGGATTTTGTTACAGGGTTACCTTCTACAGGAGGTTATGATTCTGTTTTCGTGGTTGTTGACATGCTCACAAAAGTGGCTCATCTAATACCCGTAAAGACAACCTTTACTGCTTCAGATATTAGTCGGGTATTCATCAAGGAGATTTTCAGGCTACATGGTCTACCCAAGCGTATTGTCAGTGATAGAGATGCCAAGTTTACATCAAAATTTTGGACTTCTCTTTTCCAATCTATTGGGTCACAATTAGCTTTCAGTACAGCATACCATCCACAAACAGATGGGCAAACTGAAAGAGTTAATCAAGTCATTGAGGACATTCTCAGAGCCTATTGTTCGCAAGAACCAAAGAAGTGGTTACAATATCTACCTTTGGTAGAATATGCTTATAACTCTTCCGAGCACAGAAGCATTGGAATGTCACCTTTCAAAGCTCTTTATGGACAGGACTGTTTAGCACCACTGAACTTTTCAGATCCAACCATCAGAGTAGAAGCCTCTAGAAAGATGTTGGAAGATATGGAAGCACAGACTAGAGCCATTCGCCTGGATATTCAGGCAGCTCAAGATAGGCAGAAGCACTATGCAGATAAGAACCGCACAGATAGAACTTTCAAGGAAGGAGATAAGGTTTTTCTCCGAGTCCGACCTAAGAAAAGCAATTTATCGCTAGGCAGATACAAGAAGCTAAGCCCAAGGTATTGTGGACCATTTGAGATCGTTAAGGTTGTAAGTGACCAAGCCTACAAGCTAAAGTTACCTGCAAACTTGAAGGTTCATGATGTATTCCATGTCAGCTTACTCAAACCCTATATTCCCAATCCTGATCAATTCTTGGACTCAGATCAGATAGTCATGCTAGCACAAGGAGTTCTCGAGCTCCAACTTGACTATGTACTTGAAACAAGGGAGAGGAAGTTGCGCAACAGAACTATCACGGAGCATCTAGTAAAATGGAAGGATTACCCTGAAGAAGATGCAACTTGGGAGGACGAACTAACGCTCATAAAATATTACCCAAACACATTCTTGAGATGAGGACATCTCAAATTTTTCACGTTGGGGAGGTTGTAAGGTCTCTGACCCCGATCAAAATGAGCACCCTTGTACCATGAAATGAATATAATGGAATAAGTTACTATTTTTAGCAGTTTTTCAGATTCTGTCAGTGCCATCATGTTTAGAATGTTTTTAAGCTTCAAAATGTGAATTAAAATATTTTTTGTAAAAAAATTCCAAAAATAGTAAGTTTTGGTCACCCGACCCGTCCAGTTTTGACCGTCTCGAAAATCTGCACCCGTTCCCCGAATTTGAAAAAAATGCATTTTCGGACCCCGGGGGCTGCTATATATGGCAGGTACTCAGACCCGTATGTCTTAGTTAGAGCTTAGTATAGCAATTTACGGCATCAAAATCCGACTCGTATGGCCCGTTTTAGCTTAAAACCAATTTTTCACAAAATTGTCCGGGAAGCACCAGGGGCCCGAGGCTGTGTGGGAACAGGTCCCAGCCCACTCCAGACCTGCTTTAGCAGCTAGGGGGCGCCCTCTTGCTTTGTGGGAGTCTTGGGGAAGCTGCCAAGCCTGCAACTCAGTGTGAGAGTCAGTTTACTGAGCCAACTGGACACTTGATGGGTAGGCAACTGGACTTGCCATGCAAGGACTGAGTGCTCATCCAGATGCAATTAGTAGCACAAATCGATTTTCAGCCTGTAGGAGCCTATTTAAAGGCCTACACACACACACACACAGATAGATATATGCTCACACACACACATTGCATACTCACACACCTACACACATGGAAGGTGCTGCCGGCACACACATAGCTTTTGAAGGAGAAGCAAGGAGGGAGGTGCTGCCGAAATTCCCATCTTGAGGATTCATTGCATCAGAAATTTAAGAGGATTCTCAGCCCCTAATCACGGTAATTATGGTTTAATTATTGCTCTTCTTAATCTCATCATTACCCACTCATAATTCTTGTCTACTATGCCTACTTTTAGCCATAATTCTCTATAGCTGCTCTTTAAGTTTTCATAGCTATACTTCAGTACATAATTATCATTCATTTAGTTAATTTATTCAGCCATTCATCATCCTTAATCAAGGATTAATGCATGATTAGGAAAGATTCTCTCTGTAGGAGGTATAGTCAATAAATTGTCAGCTAGTAATAGTGTAGATTGTCAGAATTCAATCTTTCACTACTCAATAGAGTTGTAATTAAATTATACTTAATCTTCTCCCACATTTAGATGTGATTAAGGCTGAAAATTAATCCGTCATTAGTCCAATAAGAAGAAGGTTTTTCCATCACACATGCCTGCGGTCACTCTGCACCTTCATATTGCTCTAGGAAAATGAATGAGCTTGCTTACTTCATATCTTTCGTGAATCAATTAGAAAAACTCTGAATTTCTCAATCATCTAAACCAAGTAATTAACCTTAGAGTCGTTTCCCATAGGGTGGATACAAAATTACCCTTAAAATTGCTAGGGCAAAAAGCGAAAAATCTAACCTCGTGCATAAGGAGGAGTCTTTAATAAATCTAATCTGCCGATTGGTTTGTCATGTTACTCTCGGACCTTAGCTCTTTTTTTTCAAGTCTATCATTTAAGTAGTGAGAAAAATGGCCCCGGTTAAGAGAACTCGCTTCGGTGGAGCCCACGACCGCGAGGCGGGAACAAGCAATGTCAACGGAAAAGGAAAGGCTCCCATGGACGAGCAAATACCGGCCATCTCACGGGCTATTGACAAAGAAATGGAAGAGGTAGGTCCCAATTTCTATTCAAGTTGTTTAATTAACATTGCATACGATTAGTTAGGAATGAACATATCCCCGAACATGTTGGAGAAATCCGACAGAAACCTCGGCATTGAATGCATAGTACATTTAAATATAAAGTAGGAAAGAAATGATTGATGGGTATGCTGTTTGCAAGAGGAAAGAATGTCTGCTAGGGAAAATTTAGCTCGACATGTTCATTTTATTTCCAATGTTGAATCAGTCCTGACCCCCTTACTGATCACAGGGGGCAGAGTTCCTCGTTAGGGCTCTTGAATCCACGACTTGCTTTTTATGCGGTGGATACCCATGACTTGCTTTCTATGCGGTGGGAACCCACGTCTTGCTTTCTATGCGGTGGGAGCGTCCATGACGTGCTTTCTATGCGGTGGACATACCTAGTTGTATGGGCAGCTAGGCGACAACGGGAGGAGTGAACTCTCGCTAGAGGGGGATGTTGTACCTTCAGAACATTGGAATTTTAATGAATAAGTTTGAGTAGAATTTTTACTAGAATTCTGTCTTGGTGTTGTTTGCAATACTGGTTGAAGGGTTGTTTTAACGAACCATGTGATTCGGAACTAAACAAGGAATATCTATGTTGAACAACCTTTGTGGTAGTAATTAGGTCACACGAGGAAGTGTGAGTGTGGGGGTGGAAAGTGGGGGCTTGGCTCGGGTTGCCAATGCCTACGAGATGGGTGGTCCCGATTGGTCAGGAACTCTCTGTCCCCATAGTGCTTACTCGATATTAGTATTACTCATTGCCCCTAGAGCGGCGAATCCTCGAGGATACGTGCCTCTGAAACATGGGGAAAAAGGCACTCGGGTTTTCTCTCCTCTTGGAAGGTGGGTCTTAGGATCGTTAGATAGTTCAAGTACGCTTCCCCTGCGAGGTGGAGCTAGATCTACCTACTAGTAGGCCCGAACTCGACTCACTTTGTGATGAGAGATCGTCCGCTAGTCGAACCCTGAACCATTTTGTTTGCTTCCGCAATAGATCTAGTGGCCACTAGGTTCACCATCACATCCACTGAATTGATACGGCAGGGTGGGGACCTCACAATGAAGACACACGAGAGCCGTACACAGTCCCTAGTGGAGATGCAAGATACAGATTTTTTGACAGAAACCACGTCATACGATAGTGATGCTTCGTCTACATCATCAGAAGAAAGTGTAGAGGAAGGCTTGATGCAATTATGTCCTGATGTTTTTGGGATAAGTGTTGAAAAGGAAGCATTGGTGCATGATGCAAAGGTCAAGGAGGAGAAGGATAGTCCAAAAGCAATTGTAGAGCCTGCCAAAGTGAACGCAAGGAGCATGCTAGGAGAGGACCTGACAGAGAAAGAAAAAAAGGAGTATGAAGACATGTTCACGGAGTTGTTTCCAAAGCTATTCGCCATTGAATATACAGAGTTGCAAGGAGCTAAAGGAGTCGAGCATAGAATCAATCTAAAAGAGGGTGCCAAAGGTTCAAAAGCTTAGGAGGTTGGGGGTCATTCATGAGAAGGCACTTCATGAAGAGGTGACAAATCTTTTGGAAGCAGATTTCATCTTTCAAGTGGAGGAGTCCGAATGGGTCTCTCCAGTTGTTGTTATTGTGCCCAAGAAGAACGGAAGATTTAGGATATATGTTGATTTCAAACCTTTGAATGCTGCAACAAAAAGAAATCATTATCCACTACCCTTCCTAGATGAAATCCTCAATCAGGTTGCAGGTCATGAACGTTACTCAATCATGGATGGATTTTCTGGCTACTTTCAGATCTTGATAGCGATTGAAGATCGATTGAAGACGATCTTCATTAATCCTTGGGGTTGTTTTGCCTACAAAAGAATGCCTTTTGGGCTGGTTATTGCATATGCTACCTTTCAAGGATGGATAAATAGAGTGTTTGGTCCCTACTTGGGTAAGTTCATTTGTATTTTCATGGATGACATTGGGTGTTATAGCTCCAGGGTCACACATTTGGAGAAGCTGAGGTTGAGTTTTGAAAGGCTTCAACAAGAGGGTGGGCAACTCAACCCAAAGAAGTGTAAATTTGCTTATGCCAGAGTCCATTTGTAGGACATGTGGTTTCCCAAAATGGAATAGAAGCTAACCTAGAAAAAGTTAAGGCTTTATTGCTTATGGATCCGCCCAGCAACACAAAGGATTTGGCATCATTTGTGCATAAGCTTAGGCACTTGTCACATTTTTTTTGGATGCTATGTCAGTATGTGTATCCTCTCTAGAAATTGAGTCAAAGAGTTCAAGGGTTTGAGTGTAATGAAGACATGCAACAGGCTGTTGCTGGTATCAAGGAGGTATTGTGTGCTTTACCAACAATGAGTCCTTCCGACTTGCAATCGATTTTCTATGTATCTATTAGTGTGGGGTCAGTAGCTTTTGGGTCGGTTCTCTTACAAAAGCAAGGAAGGAACTTCAAGCCAATTTATTTTGAGAGCAAGATGAAGAATGTAAGCGAGTTCTCCTACACGGAAATGGAACAGTGGGTATTCGCCTTGGTTCTTGCTTGTCGAAGGTTCAAAACCTATATGTTGCCCCAAAAGTGTTATGTGCTCACCACATCGAATCTTTTTCCAGATGTAGTACAACATTTGAAGCCTAGCAAGTGCATCTTAAAGTGGACTTTGGAGCTTCAAGATTATGAGTTTGAGTTTAAAGTGGATCATTATGTTAAAGCTCACTCGCAGACATAGTGGTACATGGGGGGGGGGGGGGGGGGGGCGGGGGGGAGCTTCCATCTTACCCAAGGGTTGACAAGGATGATCATGAAGAGGAAGGAGATATTACAGATGCGAATACAATGATGTTTGATGGTGCATACAGGAAAGTTCTTCAAAAGGCAAGTGGTGGGGTAGTCATTAAGAACCCAAAAGGCGATGCAATCTTTTCTAGAGCTTACGATCTTGATGAAGGTGAAAGTAACAATGAGGCCGAGTATCTCACGCTTTTCCTCGGGTTGAAGTAGTGTGTTGAGTTTGGATTGAATAAGGTCATTGCAAAAGGGGATGCATTGCTAGTCCTGAATCACTTGCTTGGTTTGTGGAATGTTAATTAAGAAAGACAATTTGAAGAAGTGGTTCTATGGCATCAAGAAGATTTTGCATGAGTTTGAGAAGATACAGTTTAAGCATGTTCCTCATGAGCAGATTAAAGAAGATGATGAGATGGCTAGGGACAAGTTGGATGCCTTGGTAGCTCCTTTAAAGGTCAAGGAAGCCTTGTATGCAGGAAGGGAACCATTGCAAGATGTAGAAGTATTTCTTGGTAAAGGGAAATGTCCAGAGGGCATGTCAAAGGTCTGGCGTTTAAGAGAATAGTTGCAAAAGCAAGAAACTACACATTGGTAGGTGAGGATCTCATGCTTTATGGCAAGGAAAAGTACCGCTCAAAGAAGAGATAGGCTTGATTTTGGAGCACTGCCATGAAGAAACAGGCCATCAAGGCAAGGATCATGTTGTCTTTTGTGTTTTGAGAGCAAGTTACTATTGGCCCTCTATGATGAGAGATCCTTATTTTTGGTGCAAGTCATGCCATGAATGCCAAGTGTTTGCAAATCGGAAGCTTTTGGCTGAGCCTCAAAAAGCTATAATGTCTTTTGATGCATTTGCAAAATGGGGAGTAGATGCTGTATGTCCAATGCCAAAGACCAACAATGGCAAAAGGTATATCCTTGTGGTTGTGGACTATTTGACAAAATGGGTGGAGGCAAGAGCAGTAAAGATGTAACAGTAGAAGAGTGGCCTTTTTTATATGAATAGGTGTGTTGCAGGTTTGGAGCTCCTATGGTTATCATTTCTGATCGTGGACTAGGGTTTAGGGGAAAACTTGTTACTACTCTCATGGAGAAATTGAAAATTCAGCATAGGCATTCTTCTCCTCACTACCCACAATGCAATGGGTTGGTTGAGAACTGCAATGGTCAAATTGTGAAGATGCTATCAAAGTATGCTAGAGAGCATCCTAAAGAGTGGGACTTGGACTTGGAGGAGTGTTTGTGGGCTTATAGAACTGCGTATAGAGTGTCAACACAGTTTACACCATATGAGCTTGTTTATGGAAAGGAAGCTCTTATGCCCATACAAGTGCAATTGGATGCCTTGAAGTTGTTGTGCAGAATTCAAGGTGAGCATAATGACAAGCTGCAAGAAAGAATTCTCTCTCTAGAGTTGTTGCGGATGAATAGAGAGAAAGCTAGTGATTATTATCTTCAACAAGATGAGGCAAGGATGGAGAAAATGAATAAGAGGCTGCCAGAGATAGAGATCAAAGAGGGAGATGTGGTGATGAAGTATGATTCTCGCTTGGATTTTACTTTTCAAAAGAAATTGAGGGACAAATGGTTGGGTCCCTACAGAGTGAAGCATGTATTTTCTAGTGGCACATGTGAGTTGAAAAATTGTCTAGTGGATGTTTGCGCTACAGAATAAATGGTTATAGATTGAAGAAATATTTTGCGAGGGATGTGGCTCCAGATGCAAATAGTCTCTTAGTTGAGCATAAATGCTCTACCTAGAGGGTGGGCAATGATGATAGACCGCTTTTGGCGTGTACAAAGTAGCGTTTATATGCATGGTCATATGTACAAAAATATGTAAATATATGCCTTTGGGAGCTTTGCAAAGTGGTTTCAAGTTTGTAAAAGAGGCAACGTGTACACATTGTGAATAGGCAGGTTCACGTGCTAGCAGTCGGACACATGTACATGCCAGGATAGGGTATTGGGGCCTTGGATATAGTTCTAGGTGGCTTATTTTGGCTCTAGAGAATGTGTTTAAGCTTTCTAGAATGTAAATCATTCAAGCGATAAGTATGGATACTCTCATCCCGCTCGAGAAGTTTGGGACATGCAGTAACTGTCTATTTACGGTGACTGATCTGCAGTGATGCGTGCACCACCCTAGAAGTGTTCAAATAGAATGTGGGGATGTGGCAAAGTGATTTGGGTATCAAGGATCAAGCATACTAAATTTGGTGAATTTTGGAGTCCGTTTGGGGTTTTTCCCGTGAAAAATGCCCACCGGGGGTGAAAACTGGCCAAAACTGGGCCAAAAAAGGTCAAAAAAATGACCAAAAATGGTGTGAAAAGGCTTCAAATTGCCACATCAGTGATGATGTGATGAGTGCTTGAGCTGAAGGAGCATTTTGGAAGCCAAGTCTTGGCACTTTCACCTCTCTGTGTGGGGAAGGAAGCAGGGTTCTTACAGGTGGTCTAGTGCAGTCCCGTCGCATTCGCGTCCTGTTTTCAAGTGTGTGTAGGAGTAAATGAGAGATTTCTTTATTCAATTTTTCACTTGGGAGATTCTATGGAAGTTCTGAGGTTTCCATGGATGTGTGTGTGAGGAATTGAGGGAAGAAGGTGCAGCTTTCTGCAAGACTATGTGAGCCTGTATCCATTAGGAAATGTTGGACTCAAAAATGGGCCTTGTAAGAATTGTTGATGTGGCATAGCTTTTCAAAAGTGGGGATCGGTAAATTTTTTACAAATAAGATCCAAACTTGTCGAAGGTTGGATATTTAGAATCTACTCTTCAAATGCTATCTATTGATATATAGCATGCATGTATCGCACATTGCCTTCATGTAGATCTAGAAAAAGGTGATTTTACATTACCGTAACGGTAACAAAACCTGGCTGATTGAAAAAAAATGGCATAACTTTCATAGAAGTCATCCAAACTTTTCGGACCTTGGCTCTGTAGAATCCACTTTTCAAGAACTTTCCAATGATAGGTCATATCATGGGGTTCTAAGCAATATTTAGAGGGGTCTACCGGGTTGCTTTCTTTTGTACAACTTTGATGATGTGGCACTCTTAAAAGGCCCAAAAATGAGTTCAAAATTTTTCTAATGCGGTGCCATTAGGGTTGGTGCTACTCCAAAGACTCCAACAGAGTAGAGTTTGGTGGAACTTTTGCAATGGTTTGAGAGAGGCATTTTGTGGCTGGAGTTTTTGATATTTTGATGGTTTGTCTTGTATATTTTGGTCACCATCAAGTGTGATTTCAAGTGTTGATCAACTCGACTCACCTTGTAGTGTCTGCGGGCAGGCAAGGGCTTGTAGTTCGAGGCATTTGGAGTTTGAATCGAGCTTGTGGGCAGTGTTTTTATTGAGCTCTTTAGTGGTTGTGTGAGTGGGTTTGAATTTAAGCAAATTTCTTGTGGTGTGTTGAGTTGTCTGGGTGTGTGAGTGTGCGCATAGTGTCTTTTACTCCATCAACGTATGCTCTTAGCATATCCTCTAGCACTTGGTTGACTCATTCAGTCTGACCATCCATTCTAGGAGGATCTGTTGTACCTAGGTTGAGTTGTGTATCCAATCGTTTGAACACATCTGTCCAAAAAAGGTTGTTAAACTTGGAATCACAATCACCCACAATGCTACTTGGCAACCCATAAAACTTGTAGAGATTGTCCACAAGTAACTTAGCTAATTTTGGAGTCTTGATTGTTGACTTGGTTGGAATAAAGTTACATAGTTTAGTCAATTGGTCTACGAACACCCATACCGAGTCATGACCTTGTATAGTGGTTGGTAAACCCACAATGAAATCTATAGATATAATTTTCCATTTACCATTAGGAATCTCAAATGGATGTAAGAAACCTACTACCTTTAGGTGCTTTGCTTTGTTAACTTGACCTTGTGGAGTAGGTACCCATTATTGATGGAATTTTTTTTCCATCTATGTAGTTCATCACTCGATAAAGGAGAATTAGGTGTGGAGGTTAATGACACACTACCATCATTAGAGTGATAAGGATCGCTCATTTTCACATGGCTCCACACTTTGGAGTTTGCATCGTCATGCTCATATTTTCCCTTTATAGAATCCAAAAACTCACTTCAAATTTCCTTGAATAGAAGAGAGGTTATCTCAAGGATACGACTAAGAGCATCAACTACCATATTGTAACGTCCTTTACGATATCAAAGCTTTGTGCCATACTCGTGAAGGATCTCTGCCCACTTGGACTTTTGACCCTTCAAGTCAGTTTGTTGTATAAACCATTTTATGCTTTCATGGTCAAACACAATCTTAAATTGAGCTTCATACAAATAATGCCACCATGTCTTCAAGGCAGACACTGTTGCATAGAGTTCTCATTTGTAAGCAGAGTAATTCTGTTGTGCCAAATCAAGCTTCTTGATTTCAAATGCAATTGGCCTTCCCTTATGTAGAAGAACTGCTCCAATAGCACAATAACTAGCATCCGTTTCTAAAATAAATGGTTTCAAAGGATCCACAATAACTAGAATATGAGCTGTAGCTAATGAGTCCTTGAGAGTATTAAAAACTTTGTTGTTGGGTGGCAACCCACTAAACGTTTTTCCCCCTTGGTTTTCACCTGATCCATCATCGTCGGCAGAACAATGTTAGCATAGTTTTTAATGAACCTTTGATAAAAACTTGCAAATATTAGGAAAATATGTTACTCTTCTAGATTTTTGGAAGAAGGCCACTTTCAAATGGCATCCACTTTGGATTGATCCATGTCCAGCCCATCAGCTAAGATAACATGTCCTAGATGGTGAATTTCCTCCTTTAGAAAATCACACTTTGACTCTTTGGCATATAACTTGTTTGCTTGTATCAATTCAAACTCCTACCTCAGATGTTGCAAGTGGTCTTCCTTGGAGGCATTGTACACAAGAATGTCATTGAGAGAAATGATAACAACTTGCCCAAATACGGCCTCAAGACAATATCTATTAGCTTCATGAAGGTAGCGGGCACATTGGTTAACCCAAAGGGCATAACCAAAAACTCGTAATGTCCAAACCTTGTTCAAAAGGTAGTTGTAGGTATATCATTAAGTCGAATGCGTACTTGGTGAAACCTTGACCACAAGTCTATCTTAGTAAAAATATGAGCATGAGTGAGCTTGTCAAACAGCTCATCCACTCCTCGAATGGGTACTTATTCTTAGCAATTATCGCATTTAAATCACAATAGTCAATGCCCATGTGCATCCTATCACCCTTTTTCTTCACAATAGGATAGGAGGATCCCATGGTGAAGAACTAGGTTGGATAAACCCTATGTTGAGATAGTCGGCAAGTTGAAGTTCCACCTCAACAGTCTCACAATGGTTCATTCTATAGTGCGATTTGCTAATTGGTTTACTACTTGCAACCACATTTATGCCATGCTACACAGATCGTGTCGGCAGTAATCCTGGTGTTAAATCATTAGGAAAAACATCTTGAAATTCCATTAACAATGTTTTTAATTGACTAGCAACTTTTGCTTATGAGAAGAGAGAGTAGCAGCCATTACTGGGAAACAAGAGAGAGAATCACGCGGCATTGAGGAATTTTTAACATAATGAAAGAAAATGACACAAATAGTAACACAAGAAAACTTCTTCTATTGCATTATCAAAAGTGAGCTTCATTATCTCTAATATACATATGAGTGGTGAGGAAGGTACATCCTTCTCTCTTGACAACAACACATGTGTGCCATGGGATTCAAACATCATACTATTGTGCTCGTAGCTACATTAAAGTGATGGTCCTAGGCTATGCAGCCATTCTTGACCAAGTATCACATTTGCCCTCTCCATATGCATAACGACATTTTTTGGCGAGCAATTTCCGACGAGCACGTTGTTGGAATCCAGCGAGAAGATTCCAAGAAGATTCTTTCTCCCTTCTCAACTTTATTCTCTCTCTTGATCCTCCATCTCTCTCTCTCTCTCACTTACTCACACACACATACACACAGATATGTATGTGCTTTGATGATGGTTGTATGTGTGTTAAGAAAAAGTGGTAAATGGTTCTATCACTATATCACCCAAGCTTCTTCTTCTCCACTTCTTCTTTCTTCTTCTCTCTCTCTCTCTCTCTCTCTCTCTCTCTCTCTCTCTCTCAAACATTCATAAATTATAAATCTCTCTCTATCACTATTCTCTCACTCATGCATGTAACTTGTCTTCTCAAATTTTGTGATATATGTTGGGCAACAAGATTAACCATCACCGTGTCCTTCTATTGTGTCACACTTGTGAGCACTCGTACACATGCAAAAAATCAATTTCAACAGTTTACACTCCATGATAATGAAATTTTATTTTGAAAAACATTTAAAGACTGCAATAAAAACACCATAGACTGCTATTAAAAGAGTTTAAAGTACACAACTTAAAACAACAATTACAATAAGATTGATATGGGAAAAAAACATCACAATATTCTGATATGATGTCAATGCCTTATTTCTCCAACATTAGCAAGGAAAGAAGACCATATTAGGTATTTTGGTAAAAATCTCACATTATGGGAATCTCCAAATCGACTAAATTCATGTAATTTGGGAAATTTTCACTTAAAGTGGGAAAAATTGAGGTGTGTGGTTAGTAAATAAAGTGAAAATCTCATAGGATTGTGGTGTTGATAAACACCAAAAGTCAAGAGGATGTACAACACATGGATTTGAATAATAACTATAAATTACATAAAACAAAGGAAGATACAAAAAAGATTTTGTTTACAAACTGACTAGTATAGTCACAATAGAAGCTCCACATAATTCTACTCCACATTTGATACCATATCTGAACTTTGATCCAAGTGTGGTTGATGTGCACGAGTGAGGCCTTCTTTGGCTTTTAGAGCATGCCTTTCTGGAATCTTTATTCTAGAAAATGGTCCTTCTTTGTTGGGTCTCCAGGACCAAACAATTGCATCTACAGTTTCCCACACTTGTGGGTCCTTATAGTTGACAGCCCAATAACCCTTCCAACAATTACTGTAAGCTTGAGTATCTGTCATCCCACTTTTTCTCCCGCAAGGTGCCCAATATTGAATCAAGAGTTTTCTGTAGTTTGGTGATGTAGGCTCATTATCAATGTCAGATAAAGCCATTGCAAGCCACACTGGATAGATTTCTATGTCACTCGGAACAAGCATAAGAAAGTCACCTTGGTGCACATCAGACATAGGGTCAAACTCTTCCCTTGGCCTATCTCGTTGAGGCCCACAAAAATGATCGTTCAACTCTTCAAGGCCTAGGAATCTTTCTTCTCCTTGTTGCAAATTCATTGTAGTGCTTTGTAGGTGAGAATATTCTTGAGTTTTTGGCCAAAACATTTCATACAAGACTCCCTCTGATATGATTGCTTTTCCAATCTCTTCAATTACCTTACTCCAATAATCTATCACGGGTCTATAATATCGCGGAATACTTGAACCATTCCCTAAATTTTTCCAAAATTTTATATAGTTCTTTAGCCCCAAAATGACTTCTTCGTGGGCCTTGACATACTCCGCCATTTGTACTAGAGGTGGATCTCCATGTGGTAACATTGGCTTGCCTTCTGTGTCTGTTTTCCAAAGGCGAATACTTCCACTCCAACTTGATACACCTACATGTGTCTTATATTGCATCATTGGTGTCTCATCCTACATAAAGAACCTGAACTGAAGCGGTTTGGAATGTCCAACAAGTATGTCTTCTCCATCACAAAGATAGCCATCACAATATTGCTTGAAATCCGGGATCTTTGTGAGAAAAAATGGAGCTGGAGATGAAGATGAGCTGTTTCGTAATGTATCCATCAAATGTGGCAAAGTATAGGTTTGTGTAACTCTCAGATTCTCTGAAAACCTACTAAACATGGCATCTATGTCCTCATGTGTATGCCCAACCATTAAAAATCCCAGCTGGATGGTTTTGAAAACACCCCTTGCAACAAGCATTGACAAATAGGCAAATAAGTATCGATTTTTGTTTTCCCCTGCACAATTATCCAATTGTAGCAACAAGTTCTCTAGCAATCTGCGAAATGTTGACCCCAATTCCTCTTCTGCAATTTCTGACGACTGCACAATGGGCTCTTTTCCATCACTCAAGTTATGGTAGTCCAAAGCATCCCTTGAGTTCAAAGCATGTAGTAGTGAAATATTGCTCCTTGGAAGTCCATTTGTTACTAGATCACCAAGAGGATGCTTATCTATCCTCTCTAGGTTATGTAAACAATTAGCAATTGAGCCAATTGTAAGATTTGGATCAGCTGGCCACAAACCATTCAAGACAAAGTGTCCGTAATGACCTTCTCCATG
The DNA here is from genome assembly GCF_014529385.1 of Adiantum capillus-veneris. NCBI lineage: Eukaryota > Viridiplantae > Streptophyta > Polypodiopsida > Polypodiales > Pteridaceae > Adiantum > Adiantum capillus-veneris. The sequence goes on from NC_140938.1 coordinate 151,029,886, forward strand.
TCCATGAGTGATCATGCTAATCAATGCCACCTGCAGATTATATCCTGAATCCACACCCTTGGAAACAATGTGTAATCTAGGAATGGCAGTCTTCTTTTGATCCATCTTATCATGGATTATGCATACATATTTTTGTGGTTGAGTTTCTGAATACGTGCGCCATGCATAATATAGGCTTCTGCAACTCTTTTGTTGTGCCATGTGAACTTCTCTCTCCCTCAAGAGAAGATCTCTCTCTTCAAGAGAAGGTTTAGCTTCTAACCTTGCCTTGATTGAGCTACAAATATTGCACTTAGAGAACTCACTCGTCTTTGTTAAAGTGACATGTGGGTACTCTTTGTTCCAAATTCTACCAAAAGAAGATTGGGATAGCTTCTTCTCATAGCCCATTTGGTCAAGTGTCGTGTTGATTTCACATAAAATATCCACTTGTTTGTATGTTGATGGAATCACCAATTGAGTCTCTCTTGAGCCATCTAGCAGTGTTCTACTTCTATGTGGCATCTTCTCAGAGTTGTTTTCCACAAACTCATTTAGTAGTGCTCTTGCTAAACTAGTATGTTGAAGTCCCCTTCTCAATGTACATGTGTTCCCATGTACATATTGGCGCACACCATTTTCAAAGTTCTCCTTGTATCGATAAAATGATGTCTTTGGTATTCCATGTAGCTCATACCATGCTCTACAACAAACAATAGAGCCATTTAGCCTGAATTGGTATCGTGACTTCTCATCTTTCTGATAACATATAGAAAGAATATCATAAACATAATTAGTGCGTGATTTTTGAGACTCTCCCCAAAAATGTTGTCGTAACCTTGTCACCATATCACGATCTGCAAACTGGCAACATTTTTGTGCACAACAATCAATGCATGATACCCTTTGAATTGATTTGTTTGAAAGGTAAAAAGTCGAAGCTGGTGCTGCTTTTGATTTTTGAGTCCTGTTCATGAAAGTGTATTGTCTCTTCCTTGACAACTGGACAACATTACTCCCATCAAGTTTTTTTCCAACATTGTCATCGTTGGATACATCCTCATATGTAGCATGCATGCCATCAATAGGAACAAATCGTTGTAATGGGCTCCCATTCAACATTGTTGTCTGCTTGATGGGCCACTTTAGCAAAGTGATGCTACCCACTTCAACCACATCATCAATGCTTGCATTTTCTCTTTCAATACCCACACCCACACAATCAGGACCAAGTTCCTGAAAGTTGACATAATCATGTGGAAATACATATAAGATGGTCCCTTCATTCATGGTTTGCATCATTGTGTCATCTTTTAAAAGGACCCTCTGATTTCTCCAAGACTCTCGAATCATTGCTTCAAATTATGGGCTTGTCATAGGTATTGCATCTGTAACTAGAGGATCAGAATGATCATGTTCTTCATCACCATTGTAGCTTTCGTGTGGATCAATTAAGTTCCCATTTAATACAAAAGATTGCAAAAGAAGCTTTGACCATCGAACAACACTCCATAATGAGCCTTGGAGAGATGAAGCATCCATTGTAGGAAAAGGTAGGACCACATCCTTCAAGCATTCCTCCACTAGTATGGAGACATTTCCTTGCCCTATCTTTGTACCACCACAAGTGGAATCTGGATCTGTTCTACACACACAACCAATACCAACAATTTCATTTTCAAGTATCATATGTACTTTCTCCCCAGATTCAAAGTCCATCTTGTAAGTGAAAAAGATTACATTGTTAAATCCATAGTTATAGAAAAATACTCTTCAAACAAAAAATCACGCTACAACATGGAAAAGGTTTGCATAGGTTGGACAAGTGGTGAACCTTGAGACCAAATCCTCCTTGCTATATTAATGGATGCAAGGTTGGAAATTATGGTGGATCTTGAAACCAAAGCATCCTTGCTATATTAGAGCATAGGTTGGACAAGTGGTGGACCTAGTTGTAATACCCGCTGCCACCTATCAACTACTATAGGACTATGCTTTCCAATGTCCAAGTATCCCTTGAGGATTTCAAGGTTGAACACGTGGTGGACCTTGAAACGAAAATCCCCTTTCTAAATCAGAGCATAGCTTGGACAAGTGGTGGACCTAGTTATAATTCCCAATATCCAAGGTGAAATACATTAGGACCTTGCTAGCTTGCTTGCCAATGTTTACGTAGCCCCTCATTTATTTAATGGAAGTAAGGTTGGACAAGTGGTGGACCTTGAAACCAAAGCCTCTTTGCTATATGAGAGCATAGGTTGGACCTAGTTGTAATACCCACTGCCACCTATCAACTACTATAGGAGTATGCTTTCCAATGTCCAAGTATCCCTTGAGTCTTTCAAGGTTGAACACGTGGTGGACCTTGAAACAAAAATCCCCTTTCTATATCAGAGCATAGCTTGGACAAGTGGTGGACCTAGTTATAATGCCCAATATCCAAGGTGAAACACCTTAGGACCTTGCTACCTTGCTTGCCAATGTTTACATAGCCCCTCATTTCTTTAATGGAAGCAAGGTTGGACAAGTGGTGGACCTTGAAACCAAAGCCTCTTTGCTATATGAGAGCATAGGTTGGACCTAGTTGTAATACCCACTGCCACCTATCAACTACTATAGGACTATGCTTTCCAATGTCCAAGTATCCCTTGAGTCTTGCAAGGTTGAACACGTGGTGGACCTTGAAACGAAAATCCCCTTTCTATATCAGAGCATAGCTTGGACAAGTGGTGGACCTAGTTATAATGCCCAATATCCAAGGTGAAATACCTTAGGACCTTTCTACCTTGCTTGCCAATGTTTACGTAGCCCCTCATTTCTTTAATGGAAGCAAGGTTGGACAAGTGGTGGACCTTGAAATCAAAGCCTCTTTGCTATATGAGAGCATAGGTTGGACCTAGTTGTTATACCCACTGCCACCTATCAACTACTATAGGACTATGCTTTCCAATGTCCAAGTATCCCTTGAGTCTTGCAAGGTTGAACACATGGTGGATTATTGAAACCAAAATCCCCTTTCTATATCAGAGCATATCTTGGACAATTGGTGGACTTAGTTATAATGCCCCTCCTTTCTTTAATGGAAGAAAGGTTGGAAAAGTGGTGAATCTTGAAACCCAAACCCTTTGGCTATATATAGAGGATAGCTTGGACAAGTGGTGGGCTTAGTTGTAGTATCCAATGTCCAAGGTCCAAGGTGAACTATGTAAAGACCTTACTTCCAAAAACAAAGTCGTACAAGTGGTTCTCCTTCAAACCAAAACCTCCTTAGTGTATTAGAACATAGCTTGGAGAAGTGGTGGACTTAGTTGTAATGGTGAATGTCCAAAGCAAACTATTATAGGACCTTGCTTCCCAAATCAAGTTTGGACAAGTGGTGGATCTTGAAACCAAAACCCCCTTACTGTATTAAAGCATAGCTTAGATAAGTGGTGGACCTAGCTGCCATGGAAAATGTTCAATGTGAACTGCTACAGGACCTTGCTATTAAATGTCTAAGTAGAGCTAGCTTCTTTAATGGAATCAAGGTTGGGAAAGTGGTGCATCTTGAAACCAAAAGCCCTTTATTGTATTAGAGCATAGCTTGGACAAGTGAGGGACCTAGTTTTAATGTGTGATGTCCAAAGAAAAGTATTACAAGACCTTGATTTCCAATATTTGAATTGGTCAAGTGGTTAAAACTAAGTATAAAACTTTGACCATTTTCTTCTCGAATTGCCAAAAAGCTAGTTTTAGACACCCTAAATGAAAATGGTTTAGGGTGGCCTTAAACAACGTTTTTTCAAAGACTTGAACAAAAGGGTTGCCGAAGAGTAATGAAAATTTATTATGGCTTGAAGTGCTTGAGTATGTGAAAACAAGCCTAGGTTTTCCACGAGGCAAAAGGTGACATAATAAGAACATTGGAAACTTAGGATTGACCATGTGGCCTAAACTTTGGCAAGTGAAGTGGTGGCCAAGTTTGTGGCACAGTGTGCACTTGGTCCTATATGTGTTGACCACTTGGCTAAATCTAGGACCATAAGGCCAAACCTTTGGCACTTAAATATAGTATGGGACATAATCTAGAACTGCTATAGTAAATTAGTAGTATAGTTAATATGTTAATATTTGTATTATATTTAAGTATATGCTAAATATAATTTATGTTCAAAATTTCACTAATGAAGAATGTTCCCATTTAGCACTCACGATGCGGGGTCTTAGGGCAATGCCACAATGGGGTGACAAGGCAGCGCTTCCACGTGAGGTTTGGGGGTAATGCTCTTGATGGGGATGTGGAATATAGCGCTCTCGATGGCGGGGCTTGGGAGGCTGATTTTGGGATATTGTTCCGGGCGGGGAAAATACATGCACATATTCCCACACATCGTCTTCCTCACTTCCACATACATAACCACAGTGAAATCTGTTATCTTGTCGTCTCTCTCTTGAAAATACATGCACATATTCCCACACATCGTCTTCCTCACTTCCACATACATAACCACAGTGAAATCTGTTATCTTGTTGTCTCTCTCTTGAAAATACGTGCACATATTCCCATACATCGTCTTCCTCTCTTCCACATACATAAACACAGTGAAATCTGTTATCTTTCTCTCTCTCCTCTCTCTAGAAAACAGGTATTTCTCTCTCTCTCTCTCTATCTATCTATCTATCTCTGTATCTTGCGATCTCTCTCTTGAAAATACATGCTCACGTATGTGTGCGTCTGTGTTATCTATGTGTATGTATGTATATTTGTGTTATTTCATTGTAATACTCATACATAATGCAGATACACAATTACACTTAATTACAATATGCACACATAGTATATATACATACATAAATATCACAAATAACTAACACATTGTAATACTAGTAAACTTGAATGGAAGACTTACTTGCGTGATCTGTTAAAGTCGATTCTTGTAACGAGTTCTGGATGTATGCTGAGCTGATTTTCCTCTAATCCATTTGTAGATATGATTGTAACTTCTGTTTCTCAAAAATAGTAGTGTTGTTTAGTGATACACCTAATGGACATAAATGGTTGAAACTAGGACATGTAGACCAAAAATACGTGTATTTCTTTGGATGAATATATACACTTTTTGGTGACCCTTACCACAAGTGGTGGACCTTGAGACCAGTGGACTATAAGGACCTCCAAACAATACCTTGTACACTCAATCCTTCTTGGTATCTAGGTTGGACAAGTGGTGGACCTTGTTCAAATTCTCTAACCACTCTCTCTAACATGGTGACATAATTTAGGTGTGATAAATTCATATCTATGCAAACTAATATCAGTTTAGGCTTGTTAATTTGAATTTGTTTGAATTTATGTACAATATAATGATTTGAGGTTTGCATATTTGAATTTAGGTGGTATAATGATATCTTTTTGTGGTAAAATTGAAATTAAAAACAATTTCGCGTGGAATATTTTAAATTTAAGTGGTAAAATTTAATTTTTTATAAAAAAGTTTGAATTTTAAAATTTGGGCGGGATATTTTAAAATTTAGGCGGGATATTTAAAATTTGGGAGGGATATTTTAAATTTAGGCGATCAAATTTTGAATTTTAAATTTAGGCAGGAAGGTTTTGAATTTATAGCGAGATCTCCCTTACATAAGAGAGTATAGGTTGGACAAGTGGTGGACCTTAAAGCTAGAGCATCCATGCTACTGGACATGATAGGTAGGGAATCTAGTTGAATATTGTATGTATAATATATATGTAATAGATCTAACTTGGACAAGTGGTGGACCTTGGAACAAAACCCCATGTAAAACATATCATGCACATTCCAAGTGGTGAGAAAAAATATCATTTAAGATATAGCCTTATAGGTTGGACAAGTGGTGGACCTTAACACCAAGATATTCTTAATGTAATAACATAGAGTGGAAAACTGGTGAATCTTGAGATAAAACCACTCAACTAGCGATAATAGCTTGGACAAGTGGTGGACCTTGAAAGTAATCCCCCCATCTACGAAATATAGTGGGTTTAAGGTATTTTGATGGAGCCTAGCATCTTGGAGACATGGTGCAGCTTGCTTCTCTTCATGTTTCAATGGAGCCTATCTTGGACAAATGGTGGAGCATCCTTCTCTCCATGTTTCAATGGAGCCTAGCTTGGACAAGTGGTGGACCTTTGCTTCTCTCTGTGATTCAAGTGGCGGACCTTGGAACCAAACCCCCATGTAAAACCTATCATGGTCACTCCAAGTGCTGAGAAAGAATAACCTTTAAGATATAGCCTTATAGGTTGGACAAGTGGTGGACCTTAACACCCAAATATTCTTAATATAATGACATAGAGTGAAAAAGTGGTGAATCTTGAGACAAAACCACTCATGCTACTAGCGATAATAGCTTGGACAACTGGTGGACCTTGAACGTAAACCCCCCATGTTTCAATAGACTTAGCTTCGACAAATGGTGGAGCATCATTCTCTCCATGTTTCAATGGAGCCTAGCTTGGACAAGTGGTGGACCTTTGTTTCTCTCTATGTTTCAATAGAGTTAGCTTGGAAAAGTGGTGGACCTTGGAACCAAACCCCCATGTAAAACCTATCATGGTCACTCCAAGTGGTAAGAAAGAATAACCTTAATGATATATCCTTATAGGTTGGACAAGTGGTCGACCTTAACACCCAGATATTCTTAATATAATGGCATAGAGTGGAAAAGTGGTGAATCTTGAGACCAAACCACTCATGCTACTACCAATAATATCTTGGACAAGTGTTCGACCTTGAATGTAAACCCCTCATCTACGACATATCGTGGGTTTAATGTTTTTCGATGGAGCTTAGCATCTTGGAGACATGGTGCATCTTGCTTCTCGTCATGTTTCAATGGAGCCTATCTTGGACAAATGGTAGAGCATTCTTCTCTCCATGTTTCAATGGAGCCTAGCTTGGACAAGTGGTGGACCTTTGCTTCTCTCTCTGTTTCAATAGAGTTAGCTTGGACAAGTGGTGGACCTTGGAACAAAATCCCCATGTAAAACCTATCATGGTCACTCCAAGTGGTAAGAAAGAATAACCTTTAAGATATAGACTTAAAGGTTGGACAAGTGGTGGACCTTAACACCCACATATTCTTAATATAATGACATAGAGTGGAAAAGTGGTGAATCTTGAGACAAAACCACTCATGCTAGTAGCGATAATAGCTTGGACAAGTGGTGGCCCTTGAATGTAAACCCCCCATGTACAAAATATCGTGGGTTTAAGGTATTTCGATGAACCCTAGCATCTTGGAGACATGGTGCAGCTTGCTTCTCTTCATGTTTCAATGGAGTCTATCTTGGACAAATAGTGGAGCATCCTTCTCTCCATGTTTCAATGGACTCTAGCTTGGACAAGTGGTGGACCTTTGCTGATCTCTATGATTCAATAGAGTTAGCTTGGACAAGTGGTGGACCTTGAAACCAAACCCCCATGTAAAACCTATCATGGTCACTCCAAGTGGTGAGAAAGAATAACCTTTAAGATATAGCCTTATAGGTTGGACAAGTGGTGGACCTTAACACCCAAATATTCTTAATATAATGACATAGAGTGAAAAAGTGATGAATCTTGAGATAAAACCACTCATGCTACTAGCGATAATAGCTTGGACAAGTGGTGGACCTTGAACGTAAACCCCCCATGTTTCAATAGACTTAGCTTCGACAAATGGTGGAGCATCATTCTCTCCATGTTTCAATGGAGCCTAGCTTGGACAAGTGGTGGACCTTTGTTTCTCTCTATGTTTCAATAGAGTTAGCTTGGAAAAGTGGTGGACCTTGGAACCAAACCCCCATGTAAAACCTATCATGGTCACTCCAAGTGGGAAGAAAGAATAACCTTTAAGATGTAGCCTTATAGGTTGGACAAGTGGTGGACCTTAACACCCACATATTCTTAATAAAAGTGGTGAATCTTGAGACCAAACCACTCAGGCTACTAGCAATAATAGCTTGGACAAGTGGTGGACCTTGAATGTAAACCCCTCATCTACGAAATATCGTGGGTTTAATGTATTTCGATGGAGCCTAGCATCTTGGAGACATGGTGCAGCGTGCTTCTCGTCATGTTTCAATGGAGCCTATCTTGGACAAATGGTGGACCATCCTTCTCTCCATGTTTCAATGGAGCCTAGCTTGGACAAGTGGTGGACCTTTGTTTCTCTCTATGTTTCAATAGAGTTAGCTTGGACAAGTGGTGGACCTTGGAACCAAACCCCCATGTAAAACCTATCATGGTCACTCCAAGTGGTAAGAAAGAATAACCTTTAAGATGTAGCCTTATAGGTTGGACAAGTGGTGGACCTTAACACCCACATATTCTTAATATAATGACATAGAGTGAAAAAGTGGTGAATCTTGAGACCAAACCACTCAGGCTACTACCAATAATATCTTGGACAACTGTTGGACCTTGAATGTAAACCCCTCATCTACGACATATCGTGAGTTTAATGTTTTTCGATGGAGCCTAGCATCTTGGAGACATGGGGCAGCTTGCTTCTCGTCATGTTTCAATGGAGCCTATCTTGGACAAATGGTGGAGCATCCTTCTCTCCATGTTTCAATGGAGCCTAGCTTGGACAAGTGGTGGACCTTTGCTTCTCTCTCTGTTTCAATAGAGTTATCTTGGACAAGTGGTGGAGCTTGGAACCAAACCCCCATGTAAAACCTATCATGGTCACTCCAAGTGGTAAGAAAGAATAACCTTTAAGATATAGACTTATAGGTTGGACAAGTGGTGGACCTTAACACCCACATATTCTTAATATAATGACATAGAGTGGAAAAGTGGTGAATCTTGAGACAAAGCCACTCATGCTACTAACGATAATAGCTTGGACAAGTATTGGCCCTTGAATGTAAACGCCCCATGTACAAAATATCATGGGTTTAAGGTATTTCGATGAAGCCTAGCATCTTGGAGACATGGTGCAGCTTGCTTCTCTTCATTTTTCGATGGAGCCTATCTTGGACAAATGGTGGAGCATCCTTCTCTCCATGTTTCAATGGACCCTAGCTTGGACAAGTGGTGGACCTTTGCTTCTCTCTATGATTCAATAGAGTTTGCTTGGACAAGTGGTGGACCTTGGAACCAAACCCCTATGTAAAACCTATCATGGTCACTCCAAGTGGTGAAAAAGAATAACCTTTAAGATATAGCCTTATAGGTTGGACAAGTGGTGGACCTTAACACCCAAATATTCTTAATATAATGACATAGAGTTAAAAAGTGGTGAATCTTGAGACAAAACCACTCATGCTACTAGCGATAATAGCTTGGACAAGTGGTGGACCTTGAACGTAAACCCCCCATGTTTCAATAGACTTAGCTTCGACAAATGGTGGAGCATCGTTCTCTCCATGTTGCAATAGAGCCTAGCTTGGACAAGTGGTGGACCTTTGTTTCTCTCTATGTTTCAATAGAGTTAGCTTGGACAAGTGGTGGACCTTGGAACCAAACCCCCATGTAAAACCTATCATGGTCACTCCAAGTGGTGAGAAAGAATAACCTTAATGATATATCCTTATAGGTTGGACAAGTGGTGGACCTTAACACCTAGATATTCTTAATATAATGGCATAGAGTGGAAAAGTGGTAAATCTTGAGAGCAAACCACTCATGCTACTACCGATAATAGGTTGGACAAGTGGTGGACGTTTAATGTAAACCCCCCATCTACGAAATATCGTGGGTTTAAGGTATTTAGATGGAGCCTAGCATCTTGGAGACATGGTGCACCTTGCTTCTCTTCATGTTTCAATGGAGCCTATCTTGGACAAATGGTGGAGCATCCTTCTCTCCATGTTTCAATGGACCCTAGCTTAGACAAGTGGTGAACCTTTGCTTCTCTCTATGTTTCAATAGAGTAAGCTTGGACAAGTGGTGGACCTTGGAACCAAACCCCAATGTAAAACCTATCATGGTCACTCCAAGTCGTAAGAAAGAATAACCTTTAAGATATAGTCTTATAGGTTGGACAAGTGGTGGACCTTAACACCCAAATATTCTTAACATAATGACATAGAGTGAAACAGTGGTGAATCTTGAGACAAAACCACTCATGCTACTAGCGTATAGGAAATAGCTTGAAACTTGTGGACCTTGAACTAAACCCCCCATGTTTCAAAATAGAGTTAGCTTCGAACAAATGGTGGAGCATCCTTCTCTCATGTTTCAATGGAGCCTAGCTTGGACAAGTGGGGTGGCCTTTGCTTCTCTCTATGATTCAATAGAGTTAGCTTGGACAAGTGGTGGACCTTGGAACCAAACCCCATGTAAAACCTATCATGGTCATTCCAAGTGGTAACAAAGAATAACCTTTAAGATGTAGCCTTATAGGTTGGACAAGTGGTGGACCTTAACACGCACATATTTTAATATAATGACATAGAGTGGAAAAGTGGTGAATCTTGAGACCAAACCACTCAGGCTACTACCAATAATAGCTTGGACAAGTGTTGGAGCTTGAATGTAAACCCCTCATCTACGAATATCGTGGGTTTAATGTTTTTCGATGGAGCCTAGCATCTTGGAGACATGGTGCAGCTTGCTTCTCGTCATGTTTCAATGGAGCCTATCTTGGACAAATGGTAGAGCATCCTTCTCTCCATGTTTCAATGGAGCCTAGCTTGGACAAGTGGTGGACCTTTTCTTCTCTCTCTGTTTCAATTGAGTTAGCTTGGACAAGTGGTGAAGCTTGGAACCAAACCCCCATGTAAAAACTATCATGGTCACTCCAAGTGGTAAGAAAGAATAACCTTTAAGATATAGACTTATAGGTTGGACAAGTGGTGGACCTTAACACCCACATATTCTTAATATAATGACATAGAGTGGAAAAGTGGGTAATCTTGAGATAAAACCACTCATGCTACTAGCGATAATAGCTTGGACAAGTGGTGGCCCTTGAATGTAAACCCCCCATGTACAAAATATCCTGGGTTTAAGGTATTTCGATGAAGCCTAGCATCTTGGAGACATGGTGCAACTTGCTTCTCTTCATTTTTCGATGGAGCCTATCTTGGACAAATAGTGGAGCATCCTTCTCTCCATGTTTCAATGGACCCTAGCTTGGACAAGTGGTGGACCTTGGAACCAAACCCCCATGTAAAACCTATCATGGTCACTCCAAGTGGTGAAAAAGAATAACCTTTAAGATATAGCCTTATAGGTTGGACAAGTGGTGGACCTTAACACCCAGATATTCTTAATATAATGACATAGAGTGAAAAAGTGGTGAATCTTGAGACCAAACCACTCATGCTACTAGCGTTAATAGCTTGGACAAGTGGTGGACCTTAATGGAAACCCCCCATGTTTCAATAGAGTTAGCTTCGACAAATGGTAGAGCATCCTTCTCTCTATGTTTCAATGGAGCCTAGCTTGGACAAGTGGTGGACCTTTGTTTCTCTCTATGTTTCAATAGAGTTAGCTTGGACAAGTGGTGGACCTTGGAACCAAACCCCCATGTAAAAACATATCATGGACATTTCAAGTGGTGAGAAATAATACCCTTTAAGATATACCCTTATAGGTTGGACAAGTGGTCGACCTTAACACCCTGATCTTCTTAACGTAATGACATAGAGTGGAAAAGTGGTGAATCTTGAGACCAAACCACTCATGCTACTAGATATAATAGGTTGGACAAGTGGTGGACCGTGAATGTAAATCCCCATGTACAAAATATCGGGGATTTAAGGTATTTCAATGGGATCTTTAGCATCTTGGAGACATGGTGCACCTTGCTTCTCTTCATGTTTCAATGGAGCCTATCTTGGACAAATGGTGGAGCATCTTCTTCCATGTTTCAATGGACCCTTAGCTTGGACAAGTGGTGGACCTTTGCTTCTCTCTATGTTTCAATAGAGTTAGCTTGGACAAGTGGTGGACCTTGGAACCAAACCCCCATGTAAAACCTATCATGGTCATTCCAAGTGGTGAGAAAGAATACCCTTTAAGATATAGCCTTATAGGTTGGACAAGTGGTGGACCTTAACACCCAGATCTTCTTAATATAATGACATAGAGTGGAAAAGTGGTGAATCTTGAGACCAAACCACTCATGCTACTAGTGATAATAGGTTGGACAAGTGGTGGACCTTGAATGTAAACCCCCCATGTACGAATATCATGGGTTTAAGATATTTCAATGGAGCCTAGCATTTTGGAGACATGGTGCAGCTTGCTTCTCTTCATGTTTCAATCGAACCTGGCTTGGACAAATGGTGGAGCATCCTTCTCTCCATGTTTCAATGGAGCCTAGCTTGGACAAGTGGTGGACCTTTGATTCTCTCTATGTTTCAATAGAGTTAGCTTGGACAAGTGGTGGACCTTGGAACCAGACCCCTATGTAAAACCTATCATGTGCATTCCAAGTGGTGGTAAATAATACCATTTAGATATAGCCTTATAGGTTGGACAAGTGGTGGACCTTAACACCCAGATCTTCTTAATATAATGACATAGAGTGGAAAAGTGGTGAATCTTGAGACCAAACCACTCATGCTACTAGGGAGAATAGGTTGGACAAGTGGTGGACCTTGAATTTAAACCCCACATATACAAAATATCGTGGGTTTAAGGTATTTCAATGGAGCCTAGCATCTCGAAGACATGGTGCATATTGCTTCTCTTCATGTTTCAATGGAGCCTATTTTGGACAAATGGTGGAGCATCCTTCTCTCCATGTTTCAATGGACCCTAGATTGGACAAGTGGTGGACCTTTGCTTCTCTCTATGTTTCAATATAGTTAGCCTATATTAGACAATTAGTAGACCTCGAATCTCTCCATGTTGTCTAGAGCTGAGCTTGGACAAGTGGTGGACCTTACTTCTCCCTTCCCTTAGTTTACTAGCTTAAAAGATTACTATGTATACTTGCTTAGATCTAACTTGAACAAGTGGTGGACCTTGTATTCACACAAACTTAATTCATTACAAAAAAGTATATGCTAAAATAACATTTGGTTTTTTTGTTTCAGGAAAGATGGCTCCAAAAAAACAGGTTGCAAGGGTTGCTGTCTCAGTTGACTATACTTGCAATGATCTTAGGAAATGGTATTTGGACATACATGGTATAGAGGGTGCACAATTTCATAAGGTGCATCTATTTATTGCCAAAAAGGAGAATGACAGCTTGTTTGAAGATGTTGGACAAGTTGTGGAAGCATCTGTCTCTGTAGTTGATAGTCATCCGGAGGTGGAATGCATTGACATTCTAGTTCCAATGAATCTAGAATTTCAACTATCTCCAGGAGCATATGCATTGGAGCGCATGTCTAGAAACAAAGAAGAGACAATGTTTTCTCGAGGATGGAAGTTTGCAGAATCAAATCCAAACATCACAGCAGATCAACTTCAAAGCTCCATCATTGCCACACTACAACGAAAAAAGGTGAAAGCTTCACGACCACCATCCACAAAGAAGCAAGCAAAAGTGCAAAAAGTAGCAGCTAAGCGAACTAGTTCCATTTTGGATGTAGACAAGGCATCTTTGGCATCCTCATCAACAGAGGGTTCAATGTCAAAGATGAGAATTGTGGATCCAGATGTTTTAGAAGCTGAGGCCATGAAAGGACAAGAAAAAGATACAGGTGGAATGAATAAGTACATAAATTATTTTCCTTTCCAATATAGGGAATTTGATATCCCTATTCAAAATTGTTGGCTTGCTCCTGATCACTATAATGCACGTATTATGGATAAAAAACACGCTGAAAGTGTGTTATTTGGATTTTCACGGAGTACGACCAAGCCTGCAGCATGTGCATATTTGATGCCTGTTCGAAATGCAAAATCAAAGAAGGGGACTCCTTTGGCAGTAGAAGAGGTAGAGGAGCAAAAAATTAAAGATTATCATTATTGGATTCTTGATGGGCAGCATTCAATCTATGCTGCAAAAGTTTTGCTTCACAATGAACAAAACAACAAAGAGATATTTGAAAGACTGATTAGCGTGTATAAATTTAGAAAGGCTCGCATTGTTGTGAATGCTCCTCCATTTGTTGCAACTGCTATATCTGCCATTGCAAATGAGGAGGCTCAGGCATTGTATGTCAAGCAACCTTACAGCCAAATATTGAGACATTTACGGAGTCAATGGATCTTCTCAGGACGACCACCAAAGGCAGCAAGTGGAATTGCAGAGGGACATGCATCTCGTGCCGGATGGGATGTAAGTTATTTTCTTTGTCTTTTTGATAGTGTTTAATTAACAAATCTTGCTCAATAGTTTAATTATTTCTCTATTTCTTTTAGGCTTTTCTTCGATTGGCAAGAATGAGTGCAGCAGCAAGTTGGATTGCTAAACAGGCACACATGGTCACGTACTCTGATTTAGTTTATGATTGCTGGATAGAAATCATTGAAAAGCTAGAAGAGGAGAATAAGAAACCCCCAACAACTGTATTTAGATACCTTTGTGGCCTTGAGGAATCAGAGGTAAAGACTATTCAAGAAGAGATTAGAGATGAGAAGATTTTACTGTCAAAGAGTGCAAAGGATGGTGATGCAACTGACATGTATGATCGAATCAAGCAGTTGAAGCAAGACAAATTGATTCAAGATGCACTTCTTGAAGGCTTCAACAATTTGAATGAGTCTTCACCATGTAAAGACTGGGAGGAGGTGGTCAAAATGTATAACATCAATGATGTTGTTTATAAAACAATTTTAATGCTATGCGAGGAATGGATCAAATCTAGTTTGACGCGTGGAACAAAGAAAATGGCTTTTCCAGATGGAGCAATAAAATACATGCAATGGGCAATTCACCTTCAAAAGGAGAAAAACTGAGCCTAGAGATTTGCCATGGTCAATCTATGTGGTGAGCCTACAAATGGAAGGCAATCTCTACTTGATGCGCCACTTCAATAATAAAGTGCCTATTGGCTTATGTGTTTTAGATATGACAAAAAACGTTGGAGGCAATTTGAAGTGGAGTGAGGAGACATTTAACAATGCTTTGGATGGGATCTTGCTATTGCTGGAGGGTCAACAGATCCTGGATTTGTCTTTCTTGCATTTGTGGATTTCACTAACTTCACAAAATTGCAATGTGCCTTTCACGCCATGGGAGATAATCTGAGCTACCATTGTTGTGGTGCATTGCATCACTTTCCATCAGCTCCTTGCAAAGGAGCAATTCAATTCCTAACAGTTATTGCCTTCTTGGGACAAGGCAATGCATTTGAAGACCTGAGAAGAAGATCAGAGGAACATCCCATGCCAATTGATTGTTCTCTTCTTCAAGTAGCAGATAACGATATGTCAGATTTGCAATATTTGGAGGCCAAAAAAAGAGCTTTGGTCAAGCACTACATTCGTACATATTGTTTTGAAGACCGCAAGCTTGTTGATGTTTTTGGTGATGGCTCCTTGGTTGCACAAGAAGGAATACAACAGAAAAAAGAAGTTATATGCTTAATTGATAGTGTGGAGGAGGCAAAAAACGTGGAGACCATGCTGCTAGACTTTGCTAAGTCTCATGAAGATATAGAAAAATGGGCTGGACTTCAACAATCCACTTCGCAATCAGATGACATTGTGCCTGTTACAGAGGAGTGCTCTCCACAAAGAGAAGAAGAGAACAACAACAACATCCTCTGTCAATGGAGGAATTTTTGGAAATGGAGACACGTATGTTTTGAGTTTCTTGTGCATGTTAGTGTTTCTTGTTACTGATTTGATACTCTTAATGTTAGATTTTTCTTTATATAGTATTGATTGAGTTTGTATTTTTTATCTCAAGCATTCAAGGTTTGAATGTAAATAGTAAATTACTTGAGTTTTTGAATGGTGGATCTTTAGACTAAAACTATAACATTTAATACTCACAAAGACTTAATTACTTAAGAGCTTGAACTCAATAATTTTTGGACCTTTTATCAATACCCCCTTGATATGATACATTAGATCGTAGCATGGTTAAATGGTGATGCTTCATAAATTGAACCTAGCTTAGACAAGTGCTGGAGCCTAAATTTAAACTAACCTTGCTAGAAGGGAGCTTATGTTTGGACTTTGAGAACTAGCATAAGTAATCAATTAGAGCATAGATTAGACATGTGGTGGTGGCCTTAGAGACCAAAATCTTAATGAGCTTGGAAAGGTATTTAAGTACTGCAATTTACTTAGTTTTAGTACTCACTAAAGGCATAGCTTGACAAAAGGTGGACCTTACATGGATCCTAATTTCAAGAGGTGTGGTAGACCTTCAAACCAAGATCATATAGCTTGGACATGTGGTGGACCTTGCATGGAGACTAGTTTAGACAAGTGTGGTACACCTTGTAACCAACACCCATTTGTTATATTAGCTTGGACAAGTGGTGGACCTTGCTTTTATGTTTCAATGGAGCATATTTTGGACAGGTGGTAGACCTTGTTTCTCTCCATGCTTCAATGGAGAGAAACATTAGCTTGGACAAGTGGTGGACCTTGCTTTTATGTTTTAAAGGAGCATATTTCGGACAAGTGGTAGACATTGTTTCTCTCCATGGTTCAATGGAACCCACCTTAGACAAGTGAAGTACCTTGAAACCAAACCCCCATAATACAACCTACTAAATAGGTTGGAAAATTGGTGGTATATGAAACCATCCATGATAGAGCATAGTATAGGTGAAAACGTAGTGGTCCTTATATCAATTACCCATGCATAGCTTGGACAAGTGGTGGACCTTGATTCTCTCTATGTTTCAATGGATCCTATCTTGGACTAGAGATATATCTTACTTATTTCCATGCTTCAATGGATTGTAGCTTGGATAAGGAGTGGACCTTCAAACAAAACTCCACAGCATAGCATATATTAACAATTCATGGGTTTTATAGAGATTTTCTTGCCTATTTTGGAGAGTTGGTACACCTTTATTCTCCATTCTTCAATGGATCTGAGGTTGGACAAGCGGAGCTGGAGAAGTGGTCAACCTTAAAATGAAACCTCCCATGCTACAACCCATCATAGATCGTATATGTAGTGGACCTTGAAACTCTTTTATGTCCCTAGCTTAGAGAAGCATTGCACTTTTATTATCTCCATACATGAAGGCAAGGTTGGACAAGTGGTGGACCTTCAAACCAGAATCTCTATGCAATAATAGGCAAGTGGTGGAGCTTGTTTTCTCCATGTTCCAATGGAGCCTAGCTTAGACAAACAATGGAGCTTGCTTCTCTCCATGTTTCAATGGATCCTAGCTTAGAAAAGTGGTGGAGCTTTGATTCTCTCCATGTTCCAATGGACCATAGCTTAGACAAGTGGTAGACCGTGAAAAAAACCCCCCGTATACAACATATTATGGGTTTTTCATGTTTCAATGGCACCTAGCTTGGACAAATGGTAGAGCTTGCTTCTCTTTATGTTTCAATGGATCCAATCTTAGCCAAGTGGTGGACCTTGAAACAAGAATCCCCCCCCCCCCCCCCTGTACAACGTATTATGGGTTTTGAAAGCACTGGGAGAAAATAATAGCTTTGATAAGTTGTGGACCTTGCTTCTCTCCATGCTTCAATGGAGCCGAGGTTGGACACATGTTGGAGAGAAGATGGTTGCCCATGAAATAAGACCATGCATGCTATAATCAATCATATGTTGTACACATGGTGGACCTTGCAATTGTTTTATATGCCTAACTTGGATAAGTGGAGGACCCTTGATTACCTCCAGATATCAACAACAAGCCAAGTTTGGACAAGTGTAGTACCACCAAACCAGAATCTCTATGCTACAATAGAGTATAGGTAGGACACGCAGTGAACCTTGATATCAAACCATCCATGCTACTAGAGATGATAGGTTTCACATGTGGTGGAACCTTGTATCAATGTTCTATGTGTAGTTTTTGACTAGTGATAGACCTTGAAACTAATCCCTCTAGGCTACAAGAAAAAAGAGATGGATGAGGAGGCTAGACTACTTTTGTTGCATCAATGCATCCCATGTTACCACATATACTATAGGGTTCTTGGATAAGTGTTGGATCTTGTGTCAATGCTCCATGTCTAGCTTGGACAAGTGGTGGACCTTGGTTCTCTCTATGCTTCAAATGGGCAATAGATTGGAGACACAGTGGCCTTTTTTTTCCAATGATTTTATTTTTTGGAAACCTTGGAGGCACCATGTAAGAGGCACTCTAAGTCTTCCATACAATGGACCTATTGGACTATAAAATAATGATATCTTTCTTTGATATTGTCATTATTTTATGCATAATATTTTCTTCTTTTTGCAGACACAAAGGAGTTAAGTGATATAAAAACTAGATGTATTTCACACTATGATTGGCATGAAGATCCTTTTGGGACACCAACTTTCCTATTCCCAAAGATGTAATTTTCCATATTAACGGTGTGGATTTTGAAGTGCGACTTTCATGTATTGAAGGAGCTGGTTATGGGCTATTTGTGCATACTACCCTGGAAAGTGGTTGACTATTCTAAACTATGGAGGGCATAAGTATAGATTTCAAGACTGGAAAAAGATATGCAAAATATTTCCAAGAGCTTATAAATATTCTCTTCTAGAGGATCCAAACATAGAAGAAGAGGAAGATCAATCATACATTATTGGTTGTGTAGAAGAAGGAAACGTGTCGGGCTATATAAATAGTTCTCACAGTACAAATGTCTGTCCCAACGTACGCTATACATTTGATCCAAATTTGCCACCTTGGCATAAATGCACCTCTTCACACATCAAGTCAGAAGAATATGGCCATGTATGCATTGAGACTATTTGTCAAGTTGAAGCAGGAGAAGAGTTGTTTGCTGACTATAACTTTACTTGACATTGTAAAGTATTGTACATGGATGGAAATCTCAAGTACATGCATCATTTTCATTTTTCATGGATGAAATCTCAAGTGAATATAACATTTGATTATTGTTTAGTTTATGCTCAACGAGAATCTAAGTGCTCTTATGCTTTGTGTGTTGTCTAACTTATTTGACTACCTTGGCCATAGAATCTTGATTCTACTCTAGATTTGTGATAAATCTTACCAAAATTTAATCAATGTCTAGGTTGGACAAGTGGTGGGGCTTCAAACATTACTGTCTTAAACAAGTGGAGTTATCTTACTTGAATAAGTGGTGGCCTTTGAATCCAAATCTAAGCCAAATCTCTAATTGTTTGCTTGTAGTCTAGGTTGGACATTTGGTGGACCTTGTATCCATGTTTCCTCAACAAGGGTGGCTTTTAGTTTTCACTTTAAGTACTCATCTTTAATAAAGTGTAGGATGGAAAATGTTGAGTTAGTAGATTGTATTTTAGACAAGTGGTGTTTGGTGTACGAATGCTGAAAATGGTTGCAAGGATTCTAACAACGACTTTACCTTAAATAAATTTCTTACTAGGAGTTCTACATATAAATATGGTGAATAAAATTCTAGTGGTTTTGAGATACCATTTGTGTGTGTGTTTTCTTAGATTCACAAACTGGGATGGATAATGCTCCTATGGTTCAGTCAACAACTATAGAATCCATAGATTCTATGGTTTCTAAAGTGCCCAAGATGGATGATATTTCTATACTAGAGTCTAGTGTTGTGCAACTTGAGCAAGCTTCCAATAATGAGAACCAAGAAATCGATGCTTCAAAAATGCAACATACATCAAAAGAGACTGAAAAGTCCACTCACGAGCTATTGCCAATTGGTACTACGTCATGTAGCGTAGATGTTGAGAAATCCATGCTTACAATTATATTGGATTTAAATGGTCTATTGTTGAAACGTTCCCCTCAACCATCCTCACACCACAACTCAGTGCAAATGGATTCAAAAAGATATATTATACTCAGGCCAGGTTGCATCCAATTCTTGAAGACTATTTTACAGAGGTTTAATGTTGCAATTTGGTCGACAGCTACTAGGAATAATGTGTATCAAATCCTTGCAGCACTAAACAACTTAGCTGAGGATACATTGCCTTTCTTTGCAATTTGGTCGCAAGATGTTTGCTACACCGCTCAAACTCAAAAATTGTTTAGACCCGACAATCCAAACGTTGAGGCAATGTTCAAGCCTCTAGCCAAAATTGCCATGGGGTTTGAATGTGATCCACAAAGAACAGTGCTTATTGATGACTCTCCTTACAAGGGATGTATTTCACCAGCAAACAATTGCATTTTTCCACCACAATTTGATGCTGAGAAGATGGTTGACAATATGCTCTTGGAGGAGCTACTGCCATACTTGATTCAGCTTGATGAGAGAAGGGATGTGCGTGATTTAATTGCTTCTAATCGTTATGGACAACCTATAGTGACAAATGATAGTGAATACAAACAAATCATGGAGTATTGGAAGCAGAAAAATGATGTTTGGTCAGCTAAGGTGTTCTTTACAAGAAGAATACCACCTGCAAAAGGTGACAGGGATGAAACTATCATTGAAAATGCAAGTGACACAAGCCACCGCAATGAAATGAGAAGAGCCCAAATACAAGAGATCTTAGCAAAGGAGCGTACACCCATTGAAAGCATGAAGGCGTCACAATTGACCACTTTAGCTAGGCAATTGGGTTGTAACACAAAAGGAGTTTTGAAGGCAACCACAGCAAAGGCTTATATAAATAAGGTGAAAGCTGAGAACAATCTTCTAAGGCTGGATAGAAAGCAACCCTAAGGTACTAGTGACATGTCATATATTCTTGATACACATGCTTGAACACTCATGTGCATGGTATCTAACAAATCTTTCTTTTTATTCCTTCCTGCAGGATCTTACAAAGGATACTACTAGATGGAGCTCAATCAATAGAGATTTTGATATGTTTGCTCAAAATAATGAAGCAGTCACCTACATTTTTTGTTTATCAATTTCTTGAGAGACTTTCTTTTAGTTTGTAATCATCAAATGAAATGAAAAGTATCCTTCTTATAAGATTGCTGATCTTTTTCTCGTTCAAAACTTTCAATTGTGATTTATAGTTTTGTTAGCATGAGATTGTGCTTTTTTAGTTTGAAAAAAACTGTCAAAGATCCAAGTCTTTTTGGCTTTACTTAAGTTATTAATTGTGAAAGATCCAAGTCTTTTTGCTTTACTTAAGTTATTGATTGTCTATGTAATAGTCCTTAAAACAATATCGGATGGCTTTCTTGCTCCCATGTCTCACATTGGTCTTTAGGTAAGACAAGTGGTGACCTTGAAAGTATGGTCTCATATCTCGATCAAGTGAAGAGACATGAAGCTTAAATATCACTACTATGTATCTAGTGTTAAACTCCATCAAGACAAAGATACTAGAGTGCCAAATTGCAGTCTAGTTTAAGTGAAAATCCATTTGAGCTAAGGTAAAACTTATAGTGCCTCATTTTTCTAGGATTCTACCCCATCAAGGAAGTTAGAATCTAGCACAAACCAATTAAGACTCTTTTGGAGCCTAGATAGGACAATTCGTGGAACTTAAGAGACTTATTATTGAGTTAGAGTCTAGTTTAGATAAGCAAAAGATCTTCAAACCAGCACTTGACTTTCTTACTATTCAATATTCAAAGTCCCTTGAGGCTAACAAATTACATACCTACTTGTAACCTAACTAATGAGTAATTATATAGATCTAAGCAAGTATATATAATGAGTCTTCAAACTAATAAACCAAGGAAGAGAGTAGCAAGGTCCACTACTTGTCCAAGCTCAGCTCTAGACAACATAGAAAGATGCTAGTTCTACTAATTGTCTAATTATAGGCATGGAGAAATGATAGAAGGTTGACCACTTGTCCAACCTATCATCTCTAGTAAGATGGGAGGTTTGGCCTTAAGATTCACCATGTAACCAACCTATACATCATTGTATTATGAAGAGTAGAAAAGCAAAGCTCCACCACTTGTCCAAGCTAGTTCTAAAATCCACATGGAGATAAGCAAGCTCCACCATTTGTCAAATCTCTCTTCCATTAAAACATGAAAAAACTCAGCTATGTTGTACAGGGGGACTTTTTTCCAAGGTCCACCACTTGTCCAAGCTAGGATCCATTAAAACATGGAAATAAACAAAGCTCCACCACTCGTCCAACCTTTAGAGTTGCAAAGTGTATGGGTTGTCTAAACTAGGTATGGGAAAATAATTGAAGGTCCACCACTTGAAACATGGAGCGAAGCAAGCTCCACCATGTCTCCAATATGCTAGACTCCATTGAAACACCCTAAACCCATGATATTTTGTACATAGGATGTACATTCAAGATCCACCACTTGTCCAACCTAGTATCCCTAGTAGCTTGATAGCTTTGGTCTCAAGATTCACCACTTGTCCACTCTATGTCATTGTATTAAAAAGGATTGGGTGTTAAGGTCCACCACTTGTCCAACCTATAAGGTTATATTTTAAATGTTTTTTTTTCTCACAACTTGAACTACCCATGATATGTTTTACATGGGAGTTTTGTTTCAATGTCCACCACTTGTCCAAGCTAACTCTATTGAAACATAGAGAGAACCAAAGATCCACCACTTGTCCAAGCTAAGCTATATTGAAACATGGAGAGAAGGATGCTCCACCATTTCTCCAAGATAGGCTTCATTGAAACATGGAGAGAAAAAGCTCCACCATGTCTCCAAGCTAGGATCCATTTAAATGCCCTAAACCCATTTTATTTTGTACATGGGGGGTTTTATTTCAAGGCCCACCACTTGTCTAACCTATTATCCCTAGTAGCACGAGTGGTTTGGTCTCAAGATACGCCACTTGTACACTCTATGTCATTATATTAGGAAGAACTATGTATTAAGGTCCACCGCTTGTCCAACCTATAAGGTTATATCTTAAATGGTATCCTTTCTCACCACTTGAAATGCCCATGATATGTTTTACATGGGGGTTTCATTCCAAGGTCCACCACTTGTCCAAGCTAACTCTATTCAAACATAGAAGAAGCAAAGGTCCACCACTTGTCCAAGCTAACTCTATTCAAACATAGAGAGAAGCAAAGGTTCACCACTTGTCAAAGCTACGCTCCATTGAAGCATGGAGAGAAGTAACCTCCATCATTTTTCCAAGATAGGTGCCATTCAAACATGAAAAGAATCAAGATCTACCATGTCTCCAAGATTCTAGGCTCCATTGAAACACCCTAAAACCATGATATTTTGTACATGGGGTGTTTACATTCAAGGTCTACCACTTCTCTAACGTATTATACCTAGTAGCATGAGTGGTTTGGTCTTAAGATTCACCACTTATCCACTCTATGTCATTATATTAAGAATAACTGGGTGTTAAGGTCCACCACTTGTCCAACCTATAAGGGTATATCTTAAATGGTATCCTTCACCACTTGTCAAGGTCCATCACCACTTTTCCAACCTATAAGGTTATATCTTGAATGATATTTTTCCTCATCACTTGTAATGTCCATGCTATGTTTTACAAAGGGGTTTTGTTCCAAGACCCACCACTTGTCCAAGCTAACTCTATTGAAACATAGAGAGAAGCAAAGGTCCACCACTTGTCCAAGGTAGGCTCCATTGAAACATGGAGAGAAGGATGATCCACCATTTCTCCAAGATAGGTTCCATTGAAACATTGAGAGAAGCAATCTCCACCATGTCTCCAAGCTAGGCTCCATTGAAATACCCTAAACCCATAATTTTGTACATGAGGGGTTTACATTCAAGGTCCACCACTTGTCCAACCTATTATCCCTAGTAGCAAGAGTGGTTTGGTCTCAAGATTCACCACTTGTACACTCTATGTCATTATATTAAGAAGAACTATGTGTTAAGGTCCACCACTTGTCCAACCTATAAGGTTATATTTTAAATGGTATCCTTTCTCACCACTTGAAATGCCCATGATATGTTTTACATGGGGGTTTCATTCCAAGGTCCACCACTTGTCCAAGCTAACTCTATTAAAACATATAGAGAAAGAAAGGTCCACCACTTGTCCAAGCTAGGCTCATTGAAACATGGAGAGAAGGAACCTCCACTGTTTCTCCTAGATAGGCTCCATTGAAACATGGAGAGAAATAAGCTCCACCATGTCTCCAAGTTGCTAGGCTCCATTGAAATACCCAATACCCATAATATTTTGTACATGGGGGGTTTACATTCAAGGTTCACCACTTGTCCAACCTATTATCCCTAGTAGGTTTGGTCTCATGATTCACCACTTGTCCACTCTATGTCATTATATTAAGAGGAATTGGGTGTTAAGGTCCACCACTTGTCCAACCTATAATGTTATAGCTTGAATGGTATTTTTTCTCACCACTTGTAATGCCCATGACATGATTTACATGGGGGTTTTGTTCCAAGGTCCACCACTTGTCCAAGCTAAATCTATTGAAACATAGAGAGAAACAAAGGTCCACCACTTTTCCAAGCTAGGCTGCATTGAAACATGGACCTTAATACCAAATTATTTCTAGTAGCATGAGTGATATTTTGTACATGGGGGGTTTACATTCAAGGTCCACCACTTGTCGAACCTATTTCCCTAGTAGGTTTGGTCCCAAGTTCACCACTTATCCACTCTATGTCATTATATTAAGAATAATTGGGTGTTAAGGTCCACCACTTGTCCAACCTATAAGGTTATATATTAAATGGTATTTTTTCTCACCACTTGTAATGCCCATGATATGTTTTACATGGGGTTTTGTTCCAAGGTCCACCACTTTTCCAAGATAACTCTATTCAAACATAGAGAGAAACAAAGGTCCACCACTTGTCCAAGCTAGGCTCCATTGAAACATGGAGAGAATGATGCTCCACCATTTATCCAAGATAGGCTGCATTGAAACATGGAGAGAAGCAAGCTTTACCATGTTTCCAAGCTAGGCTCCATTGAAACACTCTAGGGGGTTTTATTTCAAGGCCCACCACTTGTTTAACCTATTATCCCTAGTAGCAGTGAGTTTGGTTTCAAGATTCACCACTTGTACACTCTATGTCATTATATTGTGTTAAGGTCCACCACTTGTCCAACCTATAAGGTTATATCTTAAATGGTATCCTTTCTCGCCACTTGAAATGCCCATGATATGTTTTACATGGGAGTTTCATTCCAAGATCCACCACTTGTCCAAGCTAACCATATTCAACATAGAGAGAAACAAAGGTCCACGACTTGTCCAAGCTAGGCTCCATTGAAACATGGAGAGAAGGAACCTCCACCATTTCTCCTAGATAGGCTCCATTAAAACATGGACATAAGTAAGTTCCACCATGTCTCCTAGATGCTAGGCTCCATTGAAATACGCAAAACCCATGATATTTTGTACATGGGTGATTTACATTCAAGGTCAACCATTTGTCCACCCTATTATCCCTAGTAGGTTTGGTCTCACAATTCACCACTTTTCCACTCTATGTCATTATAATAAGAGGAATTGGGTGCTAAGGTCCACCACTTGTCCAGCCTATAAGGTTATACCTTGAATGGTATTTTTTCTCACCACTTGTAATGCCCATGACATGCTTTACATGGGGGTTTTGTTCCAAGGTTCACCACTTGTCCAAGCTAATTCTATTGAAACATAGAGAGAAACAAAGGTCCACCACTTTTCCAAGCTAGGCTCCATTGAAACATGGACCTTAATACCAAATTATTCCTAGTAGCATGAGTGATATTTTGTACATGGGGGGTTGCATTCAAGGTCCACCACTTGTCCAACCTACTTTTCCTAGTAGGTTTGGTCGCAAGATTCACCACTTGTCCACTCTATGTCATTATATTAATAATAATTGGGTGTTAAGGTCCACCACTTGTCCAACCTATAAGGTTATATATTGAATGGTATTTTTTCTCACCACTTGTAATGTCCATGATATGTTTTACATGGGGATTTTGTTCCAAGGTCCACCACTTGTCCAAGCTAAATCTGTTCAAACATAGAGAGAAACAAACGTCCACCACTTGTCCAAGCTAGGCTCCATTGAAACATGGAGAGAATGATGCTCCACCATTTATCCAAGATAGACTCCATTGAAACATGGAGAGAAGTAAGCTCCACCATGTCTCGAAGATGCTAGAGTCGATTGAAATACCCAAAACCCCTGATACTTTGTACATGGGGGTTTACATTCAAGGTCCACCACTTGTCCAACCTATTATCCCTAGTAGCATGAGTGGTTTGGTCTCAGGATTCACCACTTGTCCACTCTATATCATTATATTAAGAAAAATTGGGTTTCCATATCTAAATGGATCTTTGCTTGGATAAGTGGTAGACCTTGAGACCTAAATACCCATTCTACACTAGAGCATTGGTTAAGCCTTATGCACTTCAAGCATACCTTTAACAACAAGTAGTAGTTATTAGTTGACTTAAGTCTAGTTGAACTCCATGGTATTGAGACTAAGAGAGAGTGTAGCATAAAAAAGAGTCAGGATTTTAATTTGACTTTCTTTCTATTAATGAGTAGATCATAGATGGATTTTGGTATCTAATAAAACCTTAGGGTAGACAATGTAAAACTCATGTCTATTGTTGTGTTTGCATTAAGTGTTCTTGTTCTTTAATTTCAGAACCATTACAGAAAAATGGATTGGCTATATGCTGGCATAAATTGAAGAAAACTATTGAATTACCCATCCAACCTCCTCCAAGACCTTGTCCAAGGAATGAATCACCTCCTTATCACCTACCACTTGCTTTCAAGGACATCAAAAGAGTACTTATCTTGGATCTAGAGGGGTTACTTCTCAAGACAATTGAAATGAAACATGGAGATTCTATGCCATCTTGGGCTCAACACATGCGACTTGTGGAGGATAAAGATGAAGTTTATCATGTGGTGCGACCAGACGCACAAAGTTTTTTGGATTTTTGTGCTGAATACTTTGAGCTATGGATATGGAGTTGCTATAACTTAACAAGGGTGCAACGCATCACACAAAAATGTTTTCCTGAGCAGTATACCAAGTTCAAGGTGTTTATGAGTAACAAAAATTGCCAAAATCCAAATATCATGTTAGGATTTACAAGGGTTTATCACAAAAATTTGAGTGATATTTGGAAGATATTTGAGGATTTGGATGCAAACAATACCTTAATTTTTATGACACTCCATATAGGGTGATGTGGAACATGCCAGGGACATATCTTATATTTCCAAAGATGTGGAGGCAAACTTCCGAGCAACTTCAAAACTTCTTGCAGAGAACCATAATTCCATGGTTGGTAGGATGGTTGTATGCAAGAGATAAGAGAGTCTATACATACAACACAATTGTAAATCAGTATAGTGATTCTGAGACAAATTATGTCCTTGGTGTGTACTTGTCAACACAAAAGCATTGAATAAATATGGCCATAAGATGCTTTTTTTATTCTAGTGTGTATCTTTCAACATTTGTATAATTTGATATAGTCTTTTTTTTATAAAAAAACAAAGGTGTGTCAATTTTATGAACACTTGAATGGAGTGCACCCTACTCTAAGGGGACTTCAATGTACTATTGGAGTGCATCCTATTGTAAGGGGACTCTGATGTATTGCTAGAGTGCACCCAAATTTTGGGGACTCATTTTTTATT
This sequence comes from Adiantum capillus-veneris, assembly GCF_014529385.1. Classification (NCBI taxonomy): domain Eukaryota; kingdom Viridiplantae; phylum Streptophyta; class Polypodiopsida; order Polypodiales; family Pteridaceae; genus Adiantum; species Adiantum capillus-veneris. The sequence goes on from NC_140938.1 coordinate 151,057,367, forward strand.
TGATTGGGGCCTATGTTGGGTCATATAGTAAAAGAAATTCATTTTTTGTCAATTCATATCGAGGTTGCATTTATTTGTAACTATGAGAGAATTGATGTTTGATGTCAAAATAAAACTTGTAAGTATGGATCAGAGAATTCATGGACTTTAAATATGTGAGAGGGATCTTTTTCTTGGGCACAAATGTTTGCTTCAAGAATTTTGTCATTACATACTTTATGTGAAAGAGTTTTTAGAACCTAAAAGACTTTGAAAACAAAACTATGGAATCTAAGTGCATGTATTCTTGAATGGCTTGAAAGTTGATGTATACATGCATGTCGCCTTGATGAAGATTTAGATCTGACAAGATGCAAAGCTAGAATTCTTGGACGTTACCTTTGTCAATTTGGTAATAACATATTTAACTTTCTTTTATTATGGGTGGAAAATATATTATTATGTGCATTTGGAACCTAATTGCTTGACCTTCAAACCAAGATTCCTATGTTATTTTTTCATATACTTTTTTGTAATGAATTAAGATTGTGGATACAAGGTCCACCACTTGTTCAAGCTAGATCTAAGAAAGTATATATACTGAGTCTTCAAACTAGTAAACCAAGGGAAGAGAGAAGCAGGGTCCATCACTTGTCCAAGCTTATCTCTAGACAACATAGAGAGATGTTAGGTCTACTAATTGTCCAATATAGTCATGGAGAAATGATAGAAGGTTGATCCACTTGTCCAACCTATCATCTCTAGTAAAATGGGAGGTTTGGCCTTAAGATTCACCATGTAACCAACCTATACTTCATTGTATTATGAAGAGTAGAAAAGAAAAGCTCCACCACTTGTCTAAGGTAGTTCCAAAATCAACATGGAGAGAAGCAAGCTTCACCATTTGTCCAAGATAGGTTCCATTAAAACATGGAAAACCTCATATATGTTGTACATGGAAGCTTTTTTCCAAGGTCCACCACTTGTCCAAGCTAGGATCCATTAAAACATGGATAGAAACAAGGCTCCACAACTCGTCCAACCTTTATAGCTGCAAAGTGTACCGGTTGTCTAAACTAGGCATGGGAAAATAATAGAAGGTCCACCACTTATCCAATATATTATCTCTAATAGCATGGGAGGTTTGGTCTCAAGATTTAGGAATTGGCTAACCTGTATTTCATTGTATTATGATGAATTTGGTTTTAAAGTCAACTACTTATCCAAGCTATAAGTTTATATCTTGAATGGTATTCCTTCCCATCACTTAGAAAACCAATGATATGTTGTACATGGGGGGGTTTGTTACAAGGTCCACCACTTGTCCAAGCTAGTTTCATTGAAACATGGATGAAGACAAGCTCCACCATTTGTTAAATCTAGACTCCATTGAAATCTAGAAAATCCATTCTATGTTGTACATGGGGTTTTTGTTTTAAGGTCCAACACTTGTCCAAGCTAAGATCCATTGAAACATGGAGTAGAGAAACACTCCACCACTTGTCCAAGCTAGGAAACATTGATAGTAGTTGGTTTAGTTTGAAGATCCACCACGTGTCTAAGCTAACTCTATTGAAACATAGAGAGAAGCAAAGGTCCACCAACTGTTCAAGCTAGGCTCCATTGAAACATGGACAGAAGCAAGCTCCACCATTTCTCCAAGATAGGCTCCATTGAAACATGGAGAGAATCAAAGGTCCACCATTTCTCCAAGCCAAGATCCAGTTGTCCAACCTATAAGGTTATATCTTAAATGGTAATCTTTCTAATCACTTGGAATACCCATGATATGTTTTACATGGGGGTTTTGTTCCAAGATCACCACTTGTCCAAGCTAACTCTATTGAAACATAGAGAGAAGCAAAGGTCCACCACTTGTCCAAGCTAGTCTCCATTGAAACAAGGAGAGAAGCAAGCTCCATCATTTCTCCAAGATAGGCTAGCATGGATAAGTGCACCTTGAAACCAACCTTCCTATGAGGCAATAGAGCATATGCTACATATTTTATGTATGCCCCATGCCTCAAATTAAGAAGTTATAGATTAGAAGTGGACCTTGCTTGAATGTCACATGCAATAAATTAAGGAAAAATAGCCAAGTGGATTGTATTCCTCAATGGATCCTTGCTTTCACAAGTTGTGAACCTTGAGTCACTTTTACATTAACTTGGACAAGTGGTGGACCTAGAAACCAAGCTCTCCATGTTGAGATAAGTTGTAGGTAGGACAGTAAAACATAGACAACGATAATGGATGCAATATACTCGTCTCCTAATAATCCAATTGATTGAAACCATGGTATTTTAGTTGTTTTCATTGTGTATTGTATGTGCATATAGTGGAATGAGACCTTAAGAAAACTCAAATTTTTGACAAAATCTCTATATTTTGTACATGATATATTGAAAGTTGTCCAACCTGGGAATTGGGATTTTCCCACTTTACCTAATATGGTCTTAAAGGTGAGATGTAGGAGTTGTTGTTGCTATTATTGTTGGCTCCATTGGCTATTCCTTGCCCAACAATGTATGCCATCCACACTTCTACCAAGCGTCCATGTCTCGTTCGAAGGATGCGCACTCCTATGGGGTGTGAAAACCATGTTCCCCCCAAATCATACTTGCATTGTTGGCTAGTGCAGCAACTTGATTGAGATCCCCTTTGGTTGGATGTGCATTGAAATCAAGGTTTTGCATCACATTGAATATAGAGTTTGCGGCCTCGTCAACTGCATGGAGAGAGTCCGTGTATTTGTGTGCACTTTGTGTTGTGCATATTGCATTCATAGCATATACACTATTGAGAATATAAGTTTTATGCACATTGTTGATGGGGTCAACATGGGGAGGGGATTGACCTCATAATGAAATTCTGAGAACACCGAGCCCTTCGAGCTATCCCAGAGGATTTGGGGCCATGTCTTCGCCTGTCGAATTTCACTCCAATCTGAGCTGGTGACTCTAGCCTCCTGCAGTGCTGCCCCGAGCCTCGATCTGAGCTCTGATACCAGTTGAAGGAGTACGAGCGGAAGTGCGACGCGAGAGAGAGTGCGAGAAGAAGAGCACGACGATATGGTGAACTCGCTCTACTGTAATGTGTAGAGCATAGTGAGTTCTTATTAGGTTTTTACAAAAGAATATGTGTACATACCTGGCGGCACGCCCACTTACCTCGGCGACCACATTGGGCTTTATACCCCAACAGAGAGAGAGTCTTCTTGCTTCACACATGAGCTTGTGTGTAAGTGTGTGAGATAATGCCTTTGAAAATTCAGCCCCCTCTCTCTCTTGGTTGACCCCTCTTGCTATTTGCTCATGCTACCACCCCATTGGACCTCTCCAGGCTTAGCCAATAGGATTTAAGGAGCATAAGTGATAGTCTTCTGTCATGTGTCCCTTTTTCTCCTGTTGTGAGAGCTTTAGGTTATTAATTAATGCAACTAAACTCTCATTGGACCCCTTTGTCTCCTAGCCAATAGGAATCAGGCAAGCCATTGGGCTGCTGAATGCTTATTACACCCCTTGGGAGACTGCCCAATAGTCTTCTAGAGAGCTTAATTCTTATTGGTCCTTTTATTAAGTGTTTTTAAAATTAATTAAACTAGATTTACTCTAGCCTAATTCTCATTGGTCTACCTCCATGGCCATCCAATAGGATTTGAGTACAGCTTGTGGGCATCTGGGCTAGGGAGCTGACATGTGTCCCTCATTCCCTTTGTGTAAAGGAGGCTTGTGAGTGTGTGTGTGTGTGTGTGTGTGTGTGTGTGTGTGTTTCTCTCTCATCCCCTACTTGCAAGGCTCGCCCCCTCCTTTGTAGGATTCATGAAGAGTTTTGTACACACATACACAAAACATCCAATTTTCCTAAGCTTAACCATTGGACAAAACCTTTGATTTTTGGAACCTTAGCATTTTGGAAGTCTTAATGACTGAACCTTAGGGTCTTTAAATCCCATTGTTGCACCTTGCGCGTTTGCAGATGGCCCCCCCTTTGGATCCCTATTGTGGCCGGTCTGCCAACTTAACCAATATTCTAGCTTTTTCTCCCCTGGCACTTCCCCATATTAAATGATCAGTTTAACATGAGCAAACCATTTAGGAAAATTAGATATGAGTTATTATGACAAATCATGTTGTCTATGTTTTCCCTAGGCATGGTAAATATGTGAATGAAAGAAAACTCAAGGAATAACTTTATGGATACTCAATGGAGAGACTTGCGCATGAATGAATGAATAAAACATGGTGTTCTTCTGGCTATTTATGAAAAAATCCAAGTGCCTTTATTTCAAAGGTCATTCACACCATGTCCTCTGCACTATTTCACTTAAAATATTACGTCGAAGAAAAAAAACACATTAAAAGATTAACCACCATCAATTGACTTGCCTTCCAAAATTAAACAGTGACAACAATAAAAAATCAACATAGAGAAAACACATATCAGATTGAGCAAAAATTAAATTACCAACCAGTAAGTTCAGGTGTTCCACTACACAGAAATAAGTTAATATGGAGTAAGCAATACAAGTCGTGGGATTTAGGTTCCTGGTGGGTGCAAATCTTGTGGGGGTTTCGCTACTAGGGCATGTGCAGGTGGTGTCCCATGGGCAGTGTGGAAAATAGTGACTGAGAAAACGGTTGACCATAGCTTGTTGGCCAACCAGGAACTATGGCTGGAGTTCTACTCGAAGTAGGAGTAGATGGCACAACTGACTCTTGGCGATGTCGTAAAGGAGATGGGGGTAGCTGTGATTGTGCTCTACTAGATACCTCGCCCAAATGATGAGGCGATCCTAGACCAGTAGGAAGCCGCTATTGCGGTTGAATACGTGCCAAAAACAATTTCATGTCTTAGTCAATGTTGATGTAATGTCATTGTATATGCTGGCACTCCATTGCCAAGCCACCACAACCTGCTAGACTATCTAAAATTGCATCCCCAACCTTTGTGAAGGTACCCAACAACCACCTATATACAAAAGCACAAACATTAGCAGACACTTCAATGGCACATTAGCAGACACTTCAATGGCACATTAGCAGACTGGTTCAATGGAAAAATTGAGCATAAAGGTGCCCTCCTAGACTTGCCAAGCAAAGAACTCGCTCTTATCCACTCCATGCCAAAATGGTGCTCCAAGGTCATCTAGCATCCATGGCAAGTCCCGTAGTGGCTCTCGGATCATGTCACCAATCAAACTCAAGCTCATCGTTGTTAGCTGCCACATCTGCTACTTGGAAATCCTTAAAGGCCTTCAATTTTATGTGTGAATATGACCATCAATAAGGTCATGACTTGCAATATGAGTACTATTTCAAACAAAAAACACACCAATATCTATCAACCATGAAATCCTTGAGAAATGGTTGAGAACTTACACGATCTGTGAAGTCATCTATCACAGCGTATGTGTGTGACATCATAGAAGAAAAAAAGTGCAAAGATGGCAAAAATCATGCAAGCGGGAGTCCTCCGTGATGAATGCCAAGTGGTCTGCCTGATACACCATGATTACTGTGCTATCCGATAGTAAAAACTTTGTAGACAAGGTGAACACATTGGCAATGAGCGTAATAGAGAATGAATTTGATTGGGGTCGTCCTCTCTTCTTACCTTGTTTAGGTCTTTCCTGAGTAATTTTTGGGCTTCGACGTCCCTTGGTCGTGCTAGGGGAAATGGCATCGGTGGGAGACTAATTGATGGTGGGAGGCTGATTGATGGTGACATTTCATCTTTTGCCCTTACCCTTAACCTTCTTGTGCAATACTGAAAGTCCAAAAAAAAATGAGGACACTATAACAAACTAAACACATTAGTTCAACAAGAAAAACATTACTTATCGTTGTATGCTTCAGCTTCGTCTTCGAGAAATTTTTCATCCGCATAGTCCAAAAACCATGGACAGACTCTCCATGTTTCCTTACCATGGAGATTCTATATCCAATTGTCAGGATAGAGACCGCTCTCCTCTCTCTCAGACTCCATCTACACATCACTGGGATGCTCGAGGTATGGATTGCAAAGGCCTATTTTAAGGGCGCACAACCACCATCTACAAAAAATGGGAGGAATAACTCCACCATTCATAGCACACAATTTTAATATTGTATAGTCAATACCTGTATAGCATTCATCGGATAGTATAAGTAAAATGTGGCTGCTGCTCTACATTCTGGGTAGCTTGTATGGTCTACTTCCATCACACAAAAGCCTTGCCAAAGCGCTTTTGTCAAAAAGCTTCCAGTGCATCCCTAAGAGACATGCCACAATCACGTGTGGCACGTGCATGTAGCTTCTTTAACGTGGAGTTCTTAGTCTCCATCTTTTTGGGCACACTCAATACACCCCTACAGATTAAGTATTAATAATGTGGCAATACTAGATAAGACCCCAAACTCTAGTGTTAATACGCTCACCTTTCAAGCTGCCACTTGAAGCAGTTTTAGGAGAGGCTACAATGGATAATTTTGCTGCCCTTAACGGGATTGTGGAATCTGTAACGCAAAGCACCAAACTTGAAAAGAAAGCCCCCCCCCCCCCCCCCCCCCCCCCCCCCCCCCCCTCACGAGCTTGCCAAGAAACATTGTTGAACCTGATCTGTCCTGCCCAAAATCTATAATGCTAGCAAGCTAGTGTGCCTATAACTATTTTGCCCTTACAGAGTGTGTCCATTCATGTCATCATTATGCCCATACCCTCATATGTAGCTTACTTTGCCTCTTGTGGCATCATGTAGCTGTTTGAAAATATATAATGAAGAAGGTATTTTTGGAGTAAATATAAGTGTGCAATAGTCCAATATATTTTGCATGTCCTTTATGCTTTCTCATTCAATACATGTGTTGTGCTGTAGGGGAAGAGAATCAAGTGTTAATTGCCCTACATGATTTAAATTTTTCCCGTGACTGCAAAATGCTACGAAAAAGGCAAATTGCCAAAGCCAGGCTGCTTAAAAGAGAAAAACTTAAGATTGAGAGGCGCCTAAACCGCTACGATCTACTACTCTCAAAAAGTAAGGAGTACTTGAATTATGTTCATCCCTCTAGGGAGGCTATATATGTTGAGTGGTTCCTCTACCGGACCCAATATGGGTGCCGAAGCTTCTGGCAGACAATAATCGGGTTGTCATACTTGATTTGAATGGCCTACTGGTCAGTGTTGTAGAGGGTTAGTATGGTGAAAAGCCCCCTACATATGCAAAGGAAATGGTTAAGTACAAAGTCGATACTCAGCAGACACATAGCCACAAATTTTTGGATTGGTGCCTCCAATTTTTATCCCCACATTTGATGCAGACGTGGGATGGAATGGGTAGAGCTTTTGTTGCCATATTTTCCCCTATTTTGCCTTCTAGTTTAGCCTTTGAGAACTTGTTGCACTTCTTCCAAGGCGAGGGTGAATCAATTGTTGAGTATGCTAATCGTTTTCAAACTTTCAAGAGGAAGCATTGTGATCCCTATTGTTTTGATGAAAGGGTTGTGTTGGAATATTTTCTTAAGGGCATTTAAGTTGTCAGAACCAAAGACACTTGAGGATGCATATGCACGAGCTAAGGTTGCAGGTTTGGCCTTTGAAGCTATCGACCTAGTTGTCTCATGGAGGGTAACCTTGGAAGCTGAGTGCTACCAAAGAGAGGCTTGTTTGAATGCTATGACATGTGCTCCTGTGGTTCCTATTCCACCATTCCTTTCCCCAACACTAGCTAGTCCTTTTGGAGTTTTGCAATCTAATGAGTCACCTTCTTTTGGAGTTACCACTTTACCTACTCCACATTGGTGGGTGCCGCATATGCAAAAGAGTGAGTTTGTTTCCCATCCAGGGAGGTTATGGCAAGATAAAGGGAAGAGAGAAAGTAATAGAAAAAGGGTTAAATGGAGAAAGAGAAGCCCAATGGATAAGGCACCAATCTAACTAGAAATTTTGGGATCACCCTAGCAAGCTAGTTTTCCCCACAGGACACCACTGTTGCACTTTTTTTTTGGCCGAGAGCATGGGGATTTTGATTGAGAAAGAGAGCATCTGCATGCGATATTGAGCACTTGAAGCGAGCTTGAAATTTTGTTTTATTATAAATTTTCATAGTGGCAATGCTCTCACTTGACCTGCCTTGAGGAGCTATTTTTGACAGGCAATGAAGACGTCAAACCTATTATCATCATGCTTAAAGACAAGAAACCTTGGAGACATTGGTTCAACTTGTGACATCAAGGCGATTGTTCTTTCTATGTTTCACAGTGGTGCAGAAGGGCGATGAAAGGATGCAAACAATTTTAAAAGTTTTCCATATCTCCCATGCATTATGGGTGTGCCTATGTACGAGGTTGCAATGAGGGAAACTGAGGCCCATATTGTGTGTGTGAAAAGGAGTTTGAATTTTGGCCTTTGTTAAATAAATTTTAAAAAAGTTGTTTTGATATTTTTTTGAAGATCTGTGTGTAGCAACCCTCAAACGGCATGAGGTAGCTGCCATGGCCATGAGGAGGTGGAGCGAGCGGGAGTCGCAAAAGAGTGAGAATAGTTGGGGGATGCTCACTATGCAAGGGATCCATGTAAGGTGGAGCTTGTTACAAGGTCAATTGCGAGGTAAAGGCCATGCATAGCACCAGAGATGTGGGGGGGGGGGACGAGGCCATCACGAGGTTTTGTTTAAATGTAAAAAAGGATGATTTAATGGTTTTTTTTTTACAAGATGATGAGAGTGCAGGAGACTGAAGGACCGTAAAAACGAGGGAGACACCATCGTTTGCAAGCCGAGAGGGAGATAGCGAGTTGCTAGGAATCCATGCAGACTGCCGAGAGCGAGTGAAGAAGAGGGGGAGAGAGTGTGTCGATTGGGGGGGACTGCCGAGAGAGAGAGAGAGAGAGAGAGAGAGAGAGAGAGAGAGAGAGAGAGAGAGAGAGAGAGAGAGAGAGAGAGAGAGAGAGAGAGAGAGAGAGAGAGAGAGAGAGAGAGAGAGAGAGATTATCTCTCGTCGTTTCGGTCTGCATAGCCAATGAAGGCCAAAAGAGAGAGTGTGTGGAAAATTGCTTGGGGTGTTGAATGAGAGAGTAAATTTTCTATAAGGCTATATTGTGTGTGTGTGTGTGTGTGTGTGTGTGTGTGTGTGTGTGTGTGTGTGTGTGTGTGTGTGTGAGAGAGAGAGAGAGAGAGAGAGAGAGAGAGAAGAAAGAAGTAAATGTACTGCCCTATAGGGTGCAAGCCAAATTGAAGTGCTAGCCTATAGAGTGTAAGCCAAAAGAACTGACGTGTTGTCCTATAGGGTGTAAGCATGTGCTGTCTTGTAGAGTGTAAGCCAAAAGAACTAATGTGTTGTCCTATAGGGTGTAAGCCTTGATCGCTATCATTTGAAGTTTGGAGCCTACGAAGCTGTCTTGACAAAAGGTTGTGAAGACAAAAGATAAATTTTGTTAAAATGTTATAAAAACAATATTTTCAATATTCAAATTGCACAATAATTCACACAAAATCTCGTGCTCGTTTCGTCTTTCTCTCTCTGTGTGTGGAAATAATGTCGATGTTAAATTTTTCTCTCTCTTTTGCTGAATGGTGAAGTGATCGTCTTTGTGGATAGTCATTGGTGAGATCTGACATTGAGACTGCATTGCACGCTCCTTGGCAGTAGATTTCAGCAGCGCATCTCCAGCCATAGTTCCTTGTTGGTGGGCTTGGATTGGGGGTTTGAGTATTATCCTTGCTTGGTTTTTCTTGTCCGGGTTTGCTCCACGGCCCACGCCTAGAAAAATATCCATCACTTCTCACTCTTCTCTCTCGTGAAATAAAGGAAACATTCAATATTTCTCTCTCTTTCTTTTGTTGAATGAAGAAGTGATCATTTTGTTTGTGGATAATCACTGATGAAATCTGATATTTCGGCTACATGCACATCCCTTGGTAGTGGATTTTAGTAGCACATCTCCAGCCATAGCTCCTTGTTGGTGGACTTGGGTTTTAGAGTTTGAGCATCTTTAGTCTTTGCTTGGTTTTCTTGTCTGGGTCTGCTCCATGGCCTGAAAAATATCCATCAGTGGCACGCCCAGTGGGACACAACTTCTAGCATCTTTGCTTGGGCAAAGTACCTGCGATTCCAAGAGATGGAGCTAGTTTTTCATTTTTTTTCTTGTATTTGACTTGTAAGTTGGTTTCCTTCCTCACGGCCATTTGGGATGCTTTCATATCCACGAGGAGGGACTCCAAGAAAATGGTTATTTTAACATATGTTCCTACCCAGACCCGGAGCGTTGATGATGATGTTGGTGAGCCTATAGATTTTTATAGAGTTTGGGATGAGTTTTAGCCTATTTGAGTGATGAAGTTGATGAAGATGAGGGAATTTTCCTTGAGATTATTTCTTGGAGCAAAGTGATATGAGAGAGTGAGACTCTTGAAGAAGTGTTTGGGATGGCCTTTTAGCCAATTTAGTTATTTTAGCCATTGTCTTCTTGAGGAGGAGAATGTTGACCTACCTCTTGTTCTTTCCCACCCTCCCACCCTTGTTCAGGAGGTGCAGCCTGGAGTGGGGTTTACCACTTCTTTTGACCATATTGAAGAGTTCTTTTGTCTGCTATTAGCTAGCAATACTTGCACTTGATCAGCCATTGCGGATGTTTTGTAGGTATAAAGAGTAGAAGAACTACTAGTGACAAGCTGAGAAAACAAAGTATCAGAGCTATTGATTGGCTATTAAAGAGCATGACATTATGGCTATATGGAGGTTCAAGACCAAGGAAATGGAATCTCAAAGATGACCGCAAGACAAAGATCTCACTTGATCTGCCTTGAGGAGCTATTTTTGACAGGCAATGAAGATGTCGAACCTGTTATTATCATGCTTAAAGAGAAGAAACCTTGGAGATGTTCATTCAACTTGATGACATCAAGGTGATTGTGCCTTCTATGTTTCACGGTGGTGCAGAAGGCCGATGAATGGTGCAAATAGTTTTTAAAGCCTTTCCTAGCTCCCATGCATTGCGGGTATGCCTATGTACGAGGTTGCAATGAGAGAAGTCAATAGCGAGGCCCATATTAGTTGTGTGAACGAGAATCTGAAGAGGTCTTTGTAAAAAAATAAAAAATAAAAGTGGTTTGATATAGGCTTTTTTACTTGGTGAGCCCAAGGTGCTTTTTGCAATATCTGAACGCAGAAGCCACCACGTGGCATTAGATTTAAATTTTAAAAAAACATCACTCTAATGAAAAGCTCTAAAAAAAACTCCACGCAAAAAGCTCCCAAGTGAATTAAATAAATAAAAAAGCCAGTGTCGTTGCTCTCATACAGAAGCAGTCGCTCTTCTCCACAAGCAGTTCGTAGGTTCCCAGAAACAGCTCCTTGCGCCTCCTAATCGGCCTTCTTTTGCAGTGCAGTCTGCTTATGCCTTCCCCACACAGCGATCATAGCAGCTTCGAGTTGAACAGTCTATCCAGCTTCAATTACTGCCTTACTCAACTCTTTTCGGCAGACAACTACTTATGGACAGCATTATTCCGCTCCAAGTATATAATCTCGTGCAGATTCAGTGCCCTCGGCCATCCTTCAATGTTCATGGAAATGATATGCAGCAGATCCCCATGCCTAATTCTCAAGTTTCACACCAATTCTTTTCCGCGCAGTTTGCCTGTGAAGCAGCAAGCCGAGCAGAACCAGAAATGAGTACCAAAGACCTTTCAAACCCTGGTTATATTTCGTAGATCATCAAGCTAGAGGGTACTTCGGATGCTTGCCAACGTGATGAGCATTCTCAAAGATCATATATTTTGTGCAATCAACCAATGGCAGAGGTCTGTTCTAGTGCTACTGAAACAGAAGATAATGAGATTTCAATCGATGATCAGTTGGCCTAATTTGGAGTCAAACCACCAAAACTCGCCCGTTCAACACATTTTTCTGCTGATGCTATCAGGGTGTTGCCGATGCAACTAGAAGAGGTCGAAAAAATGAAAAGAATAGACGTCGAAGTGGACATGAGGACAAAAAATCTTAGCAGGATCGATCACACCGAAGCTGTGATGGTTGTCCTCAAGTAATTAAGCCAGCGGCTTCAGTACTAACTGCTTGCGCTTTTAGCAGAGAGTGTGAGGAGATTAGTGAGAGACAGCTCAATGTCGAGGGAAAGGCATTGGGGAATATTGTCACTATGCACAATCACGGTCTGATGAGTTCTTGACTTGAGTCGCACTCCTCGTCCAACCCTGCTGATAGCCTATTTGAAAATTTGATGAGACAAGCATTTCAGAATGATCTGCAAACAAACAAAGACATCTCTCATAACCAATTCAACGCAGAATATGGTGTCCGTTGGAGTTGGTTAATGTGTAGCTCCAAGGAGATGCAACAGCATTGCAGCAAAAGTCATGTAGTCAATCATGCAGGTGCCTACGCTACGGACTAGGATCAAAAGAATAGTAGCAGAAGCGGAAGCTAATTCTTTTTTCCACACAAAGAGCTTTGATGTTGGAGAAGCCGAAGAACAAGGATAGCGGAGTAATGGCATATCGAGAGACGGGCATACCAATATGTTAGGACCTATTAGCCTCCAACAATAGTTCACTTTTGGCCATTCAATATCTGGATGGGATAGAATTTTTTTTACAGACAATGTGGCTAATATTACGGCTTGTAAAGAGATTCTCTTTCCAAACCGCGTGCAGGCGGCAGCCAATGCAGCCGCAGTTGAGATTAGCAACAGTAGTATACTACAGCGTTGCTCTTCAGCAGATGCATACAAAGCAGGGAATGCTCGTGGTGTGGATTTGAATGCATAGCAGTTGCTGCTTTAGAGCTCTCTTCTTGCCAATAACCATGATTTGGTGGCGGATTCTATGAGCAAAGATCCATGTACGTAGTAGCTATCGGATCAAGTTCGGACAGTTGCAAATGCAAACATCAATTTGGTATCGATACATAATGCAGGTTAGCCAGCAAGGAGGCAAGAAGACATAATTGCTGACCGAAGCAGCTTACAACTCTGAGAGAGAGAGAGAGAGAGAGAGAGAGAGAGAGAGAGAGAGAAGGTAATACTGATCATAGGACATAGAGCATAAAGTTACATTTGCATGTTTTGTGTATGGTAGGGAGGACATATATTCACAACACTGCACGTTTCAATTGCACAAGCGCGACTCCAGCTTGACAACATTGCAAGGTCCGTTAACTGTATCCAATTTTTCATGCGCATGCGTTTGCTTGGCGCAACACATAAATGCTACGGGGCAAGGCACGGCTTCCGTTTCTTATAATTTTTGGAGAGACCACAGTGCCAGCTCTCCACCATACTTTTGTATGGCACCTCTGCATGACGTGCACAACATACTTTGCACTTTTAGTATCACGTTTCATTGTAACACGATATGTTTAACTATTCACATCGCTTTTTTGTAGCTTGACTCAAATATCGGCGGCGTGTAGATTGGACAATCAAAAAGCAGGAGTACAAGATTGCAAGTTTGTAATGCACCTCATTTATTATTGCAATTCATTCATGCTTTATCTATTTTCTTGTTTTAGAATTTTCCGCATTACTTCGTTTGCTTTTATTTGGATCTCGTTTTCATAACTATACACTCAATGTCGATCAACATCTGCACGTGAGTTACACATGTAACTTTTTGCATACGATTGCTTGCCAAATGTATGTGATGTATTATAGTACTGAATACACAAGTAGTGAATGCATGTGGTGTATCACAATAGTGAATTCACCTTGTGCATCTTTACTTTAGCTCTAAATAAATTATACCATACTAGGTGTCTAAATAATTGATACCGTACTATTTATGTCCTTGTTTCTCCCATACTTAGGTGTCAGTATCAAGTTCTCAAGACCTAGAAGATTACAGTTTAATCGTCAATAAGCTAAAGAGTAAACTGTAGCCAACTTGAAACTAGCTTACCGTCCATAGGCTAGGTGACGGTTTGAATTCACTGCATTGTATAAAGATTGGAGCATGCAATGTGACATCTTCGCTCACAATCTAGAAGTACGTCTCTGTTGCGCGACGACATACCTCACATATATAGCGATAAACAAGGTCGACAAATAAATGAACTAGACACTCTTATTGCCTTCTACCCTTCTATATTATTGTTGGCCGCTTTGTCATCCGAACGGCAACAACAAGACTTAGCATCATTCTATTTACAATCCATTATCAGTTCAAGATACCAACCACGAATCAACAATATCCTCTCTCTATTCATCATGAGACCGATGAGTGATATTTCGACATAGAAGAGGCAGATATTATAATTATAGAGATGAGCTATCCATGTTAACCCAAACGATTTTTGACCTTATAGTAAGACAAAATGTCAATGTAACAACCAATAAATTGGCAGATCCCTTCAACAACAAATGTGTCCTCTTGCTCGGTGATCTTGCCCAACTACCCCCAGTTTGTAGTCAAACGGGAGCTTTGTAACACATGCCATATCACAAGCTCGGTCCACTGGCTACATGTAGCATTGTATAAGATGTCATGCTCTATAAAACATGCAATGGACACTGAATTTCTTCAATTCTTCACCATTTTTCGTGAAAGAAAACCAGTCGTAGATAAGATCAATTGTACCTTGGGCGCATGTATTATAGATGAAGCGCATGTGTATGTCACATCACAGACATCCAATACTAAAACAACCTTGCCTTGAATAAATTGTACAATCAAATTGACATTACAAAACTTGAAATGAAAATGAATGCGGGTAACATAAATGTCCTTGAAAGTATCACTGAAAATATTGACTTGACAATCGGTGCAGCAAACGGTGCAACATGCATTGTCGATGCCATAACACAGAATGTAAAGTTACCAAGTATCATTTTCCTCATTCATTGTACTGGGAATAACTACAAAAGAAGAAAGGCAACACACAAACAACTATAAAAGAAGAAAGGCAAAACACACTCAAAATCCACCTTCAAAAATGCCAGCCGACGTGTTGTGATAGCAACCATTCAATGAAAAATTTCATTTGTAATACAACCTCGCTTGGATATAATCTCAACTGTAACCACTCCTATAATCTCTAATAATTGATCCCATAAACATTATAGCATTTTTCGAGTGTAAATCCCTTTCACACAATGCCGCCCTTCCCAAATTAGTCTTGCTTTTGTTCCGTTTAGTCATGCTTGTTGCTAAAAGTCAATTTGCATATTTCATGTTATATTCTATAGATGTTATATAGCAAGGCCCACCAAGCAAGACTAGTTGTGGAGCTATGGAAGGGCATGAGACCGGCCGCCACCCTTTGGAGGGAAGAAGGTGTGCACGAGAGGAGAACGGCATCCGTGAGGAGGGTGCACCGCCAGTCTCAGTTGGATGCATGAGAGGGGATGCAAGATACAGAGTGAGGCCAAGCCTTAGGGTTGTTGAGAAGTGAAGAGAGAGAGCGGGAAGCTATGTCTTCAAGGTGGGGTGAGGATGACGAGAACTTAGAGGGAGTGAGAATCACCTTGCTCCGCTGAGAACTAAGAGATTGGGACGATCACAATAAAGTGGGGAGAGGAGTGAGATCGGAGAGGAGATTGCCACTCTGTGTTTGTGCGCCCATGAGGAGGATGGCGATGGACCTTCAATGAGAGAGCGAGCTGGCTAGTGTGGCAGTGGCGTAGAGAAAGGGCTGCCAAAAAGAGATTTAGAGAGGGAGACCTGCTCTATGTAGCACCGAATTGAGAGAGAGAGAGAGAGAGAGAGAGAGAGAGAGAGAGAGAGAGAGAGATTTTTTAACCCTTTTCTACAAGTCAACAAAGGCACAGAGGGAGAATTAAAGGGAAAAATGGAAGGTTGATTCAATTGAAACCCATCAGGGGTGCATTCCCGTTTCAGGGAAATAGAGAGTTAGAGAGAGAATCTCTCTGTTGGGAATAGAAAAGAGAGAGAGAATCCACCCGCAGGTTAGTCCGAGATAGAGCAAGAGACTGTGGTTGTGAGGGCAATCAAAGACAAGGGCCCGGATACGCTCAAGCATGTAAGTGTGAGTACGGTTCCCTCTTTCAGAGAAGAACATGGTTTTGTAGTTGGGGGCAATATGGGTGGTGCAATGTATGAAGCCTGACCCACCGGATTTCTCCCAAGCCGTAATACATTGGCGTTGTAAAAAAGCTTCATTCACTTGGGAGTCAATTGAACCATCATGTAGCAAGTGTAATACATCCCATCTCCCAAACCACTTCTTTATGTCTTGCATCCATCCGGTGCGCAAGATCTTGCTTTTATGCGTCTTTTGAATTTTTTTGCTTGCTTCCCATGCAACTGTAGGAAGTTGATGTGAGGGGTTTTGACGCATCTTTATCATGTACTGCACAACCCTTTCCATGCCCATAACCTCAATTGGAAGAGATCCCGACTCAAGAAGTAGGAGCATATGTGGTGTTTGTGTCTTAACTTGGAGAGAGTTTGTAAGAAAATGCTTTTGGACATTCTCAAACTCTTTCCAAGTAGATTTTGAGATGCTCCCACCCCACACTTCAACTCTTTAAAGAAGAACCGGTGTCACCAATGCATCAAAAAGATACTTCTTGAGAACCCAACACTTGATGTTTCCCGCATTACACATGTTCTCAAATTCATAATATGCTCTCTTTCCCCTTACAAACAACGCATAGCACATTTTCATGCTACTTGTGATTGGACGGAACCTCAAGGCCAAGGTACTTAAATCTCTCAATAACTTCAAGTGTCTCTTGTTGTACACAATGCATGTCTTCTCCTTATGGTTGGTTTTCACAAGCATAACCTTTGTTTTGGATTCATTCACAATCAACCCACTATGCAAGCAAAGGTTCTCAAGGACACCCGTAAGCTTTTGTGCATCTTCTAAAGTGTGTGCTAGAATCACTACATCATCCGCATACAACAAAAGCATGATTACCGCATTGCAAACATTGACCTCATCCATGCCTTCTTCTTGCATAAAATCAAGTACCATTTGTTCCAATTGATTGATGCATAGACCAAAGAGAGTTGGTGACAACGGACATCCTTGTTTAACCCCAATAGTGCTTACAAAAATTTCTGAAATTTCTCTTCCCATGTGCAATTGACAAATCACCTTCTCATAGATTCGAGAAACCGCAAGTATAAGCTCACTTGGCACTTGGAGTTCTTCCATCCTTCTCCACAAATTGTTACGTGAAATCATATCAAAGGCTTTCTTAAAGTCCACAAAACAACAATACAATCACTTGCCTTTCGACCGACTTTCCTCCATGAGAACACGAAGAGTGACAAGATGATCAATGGTGCTATGGCATCGATAAAAACCCGCTTTTTCCTTTGCACGCTTGTCATTCTCTTTAGCCCAATCACTCAATTTCATATCCATTATGCACCCAAACAAATTTTCCATAAGAGACCCAATCATTATAGTCAAGTAGTTGTTTACATTCTTTACATCCCCTCCTTTATGCAAAGGCTTAACCCAACTAGTACTCCAATCATAAGGCATACCATGTTGAAGTGCAAGGTTGAACATATCACACATCCACTCATGGGTAAACTCTCTTGTCCATTTGATCATCTCTGGTTTGATACCTTGAGGATATCCCGCTTTGCGAGTGGCCAACTTTTCAAGCCCACCGCATACATCCTCAATAGTAAAAAAAGAGGACATACATGAGTGTGAACCATAAAATGACATTTTTTCAGCATTTTCTTGCTCATATAATTTCCTACAATGTGTGTACATATCCACAAGACTCAAGTTACCAAAATTCTCAACCCGCTTGCCCCTCAAGTTTCTCAAAAATCTTCCACATGCATGTGCCTTTTCTTGAACTTGAAAAAGTTGTTGCTTTAATTCCCATCTTATTCTCTTCTTTTGAATCAATGCATTGTATGTATGCAAATGACTTTGATAGTTGTCTTTGTCCATAGTTGCATCAAGCTTTATCAAGGACTTTCGAGCATCTTAACATTCTTTGTCAAAACCCCAAAACATCCAAAAACTATGGCAAGACATTGTTGCCCACAAGCAAAAGAACTTAGATGACGACTACACCTATAAGCAGGATTTTTCTACGTCTTTGGGCTACATGGGTAAGAAATATTACTAACCCCAAGGATGGTGTTTTTATTTTTAAAGAAGGAGAGATTCATAGCAGGTTTATTTCCCACACTCAAGGTAAAAGTTGAAACGGGTGCAATTGCTACCTTTGATGCAGCTGAAACTAGGGTTGTCCTGAAGTATAGAAAATTGAAGTGCATTCAGGGAGAGCTTCTAATAGAGGGTCCTAGAACTAAGTAGACAACACAAGCATCAACTTCTAAACAAATAACCGAGGTAACAGTCGAGGTGATTGAGAAACTTGTCAATTCATCTTACATAAACTGTAGGTCTCAAGGGACAAGCAAACAAAGCCGAGGAACAAGAGCCACAACCCACGAGAGTATTACAGTGTTGGGATTGCAGGGAATCTGGGCATGGGATGTATAATTGTCCTTGGCCTCATGGGGAGCCTGGGAAACTTTACTTGAACTACCCAGTGATGAATGCAAGTGAAGGAACTAGTCAATAGCCAATGCTTCTGCAAATGTGCATGTGGTAGAGGTGACAAACTCAAATGAAGTGGACATGGAAGCAAATGACATCAAGCATGGCCGTGGAAAAGGTAAGGAGAATGAAGGAGTTACATCTTAAAGTGAACATAGATGAGATAAGAAGGAGAAGGAGATCAAGGAAGCTAAGAGGACTCGACGTCATACCAACCTCAAAGACTTCCCTCTTGGACATGGTATGGCTCGATACAACTTGTTGGATGTAGCACAAGGAGAAAGATAAAAGAGAGTGTGCCTGTTATAAAAATTGCACAAGCTGAAATGAATGAGGATTGTACATTGGTGCTAGGTTGTTACATCAAAGGAAGATTGGTTAGGAAAATTCTAGTGGATGGGGGTGTACAAATTGGCATCATGACAGAGGGACTCATGCAAAGACTAGGCATGCACATCCATGAGACACCTGAAATCAAATTCAAGATGGCAAACAATAGCAAGGCTAGGTGTGTAGGAATTTATAAAAATGTTTCTGTGGAGGCCTTTGACATTAAGAAAACGACTGATTTCTATGTTATGTTTAACAAGGGGAATGGTTATCCATTTATCGTGGGAAGACCATGGCTAATGAAAATGAAAGCTTTGCAGGATTAGGGGAATGGAAAGTTGATTTGCAGGAATGCCAATCATAAAAAGATTGTCTTCAACATGAAGGAGCAACATCAAGAAGAGCTCCATGGGAATTCATCTCAGAGTGATACGAAGGAAGACTGGGCTGATAGCACTTTAGAAGAAGAAAGTAACAACAAAATTAATGAATAGGAGTCTTCCATCAAAGTCATGGGGGTAAGGTTTAAGCCGAGCAACCAAGAGACCTCTTCCCCAGTCTTGGAGGAGGTAGGTCCTCAAGAGAACCAAGTTGTGCAAGACAAAAGGATGTTATCAACAACACTTATAAAGGAAGAAAGAGAGGAGTTCAAATGTGTTCTAAGGAAGTTTTCTAAGCTTTTTGTTAAAGACTATACCGGCATGCTTGGAGTAGATGTTGTTCAACACAAGATCGAATTAAACCATGAGGCCACACCTAAGGCACAAAAGTTGCGAAGGCTAGGAGTCATCAAGGAGCAGGCTCTAAAGGAGGTGAGAAAAAGCTTCTAGCAGCAGGTTTCATTTATCTAGTGGATTCAAAGTAAGTCTCTCCCATCATAGATGCTCTCAAGAAGAATGGCAAGTGGAGGGTGTGTGTGGAATATAGGCCACTCAATGAGGCAATCAAGTGAGATCACTTTCCCCTCCCTTTTTTGGATGAGAATAGATAAGGTAGCTAGTCACATGAGAAGTACATTGTGTGTGATGGCTACTCAGGCTACTTTCAAATAGGTATTAGCATTAAAGGATCAATTGAAAACAACCTTCATCACTTTTTGAGGTTGTTATTCTTTCAGAGTCATGCCATTTGGCTTGACAAATGCTCCTGCAACTTTTGAACGCTTCATGAACATGGTGTTTCAAGCTTTTTTTGGAAAGCCCATTAGGGTTTTTATTGATGACTTTTGCATTTATAGCTCAAAATTATTGTATCTACAAAGGGTAGAAGAAGGTTTGAAGAAATTGTATGACAGAAAGGTCAACTCAATTCTGATAAATGCCATATAGGTGAGGACGAGGTGATCTTGCTTGATCACAAGGTTTTCTATCAAGGTATTGAGGTGATCCTTCAAAGGTAAAGGCTCTTGTTGAGTTACCATCACCCAATAATCTCAAAGAGGTCATCTCATTCATTCAAAAGATGAAGTATATGTCCCGCTTCATACACTTAGCCTCATAGTTACTTCGATTTTGCAAAAAATTGACACAACAAGTAGAATTTTCATGGTCTGATGAGCTTGAAGAGTACTTTGGTAACATTAAATTCATTTTGTCAAAACTACCAACACTCGGGCCTCCTTGTTGGGAGTACACATTCTTTGTTAGCTTTAGTTTTGGGAAAGAAACAATTGGCGTTGTTTTGTTACAACAAGATACCCACAGTACCAGGATGCGACCCATCTACTTTTCTAGTAGGGTCATGAATGCCTTGGAGAGAGGCTACATTGAAGTTCCATTTGGAATTGATGAGGTAGTGGAAAAAATGAAAAAGACAGAGGGGAGCCATGAGATGAGCCGCAACCATGATAGCCTAAGGCAATGGAAATCCTGGATGGGCACTACACATTGAGAAGGGTGTCAAGGAGGGTAGAAGGTACACAACATGACATTGTTGTGTAGTGCTACATTAGCAAAGGCATTGAACACATTCAACATAGCCGGAGATGGGGGTTGCCATGTGCCTAATATACCCAAGACAAGCCGAGGAGTGAGCGTTGGGATAATGGCAGGCAAGCTAGCGACAAAGGTCCACAATAGGTAAGATGGCTAGCGACAAAGGAGGAGATGATGATGGAGGCTAAAGAGGTGCAATTGGCATGCCTCAAGGTGGTGCTAACTAAACTAGCTGTAGCATGTTGTGTGCAACTTAGCTTGCAATACACCATTGTCTATTATCTCCATCTCTGCCAATTCTAACAAGCCTTAAGGCACTCCATTCACAATTGGCCATCAAGGCTTCTTACATTGTTAGTGTGGTCCTTGTTTATAGTTGTAGCTAATAGGTATAGATTTGCTTGCTAATTAATGTGGATCCATTGAGTGATTTATATCAATGTTGGCACAGAGGAGGAATTTGGTGCCATAACTGTTTTTTGTTGATGACTAACAGAATTGAAGAGGTAGAGTTTGATGCCAATATCGTTTGCTAGTTGATGATTGGCGGTGTACATAGAATGTAAGGGGGAGTTGGTTGCACAAGTTTCGATTCTCCCTTGCACTAGTGACAACATTGTTGCAAGGTTTACCACTGGATTTCGCAATAAAGAAGCTATTGATTATATTTCCATCCTTGAGATGAGGCAAGGAGAAGGAGGACAAAGAGCACTCTGGATCTAGAGATGGATATTTGGTGCTAGCTTTGTTAGAGACTACATGTCACCAATACCTTCTCAGCCTTCTATCTTTGCACTTCCCAATCCCAAATAGAATATCGTGAGGTGTCTTCTTTAAGGATAAAAATGATCACAATCAATGAATGTATCTTAATTTGTTTTTTAAAAAAAGCTACTCCAACCCCATCATTGTTTGGAACATGTGCAAATCAATCACACTATTCAAACGTACATGGAAAGAGGGACCTCTATGTCATTTTCAAAACAAAATCCATGCACAAATTTCTCAGCATGCATGCAAACTCTTCACTATCCAGCTTGGTCGATTCCTTCACGGAGTAGTTGGTGAGAAGAGCCGATTGAAAAGGCAGACTAGCTAGTGTTCGTCTACATACAGTGGTGATGTTGTGGGGCGTGGGGCGTCTCGCTCTCACATTGGTAGAGCAAGCAAAAAACATTAGTAAAGTGGCCATGTCCTCTAATTGGGCTCTACAGCCTTGAGGGGGCTCAAGCTACACCCCACCACAGAGTCACAAATACCATTTCATGGTTGTTGATAACTTCAATGAAGTCGAAGCCGATTTCTTTGCTCCCTCCATCTGTCAACGGTGTTGGGTTCAAGCCCTTTGCCGGTCAGTGGGAAAGGCCTCCTAAAGGCATGCAAAGCACTTGAGTTTGCATGACCTAAAGTCCTATATGTAAGGTTGTCAATCAAACAATTGAGTAGCGTTATTTTTACTGCTGTCGAGATCTCTCTCTCTCTCTCTCTCTCTCTCTCTCTCTCTCTCTCTCTCTCTCTCTCTCTCTCTCTCTCTCTCTCTCTCTCTCTCTCTCTCTCTCTCTCTCTCCTTCTGCTGCATCTTCTTCCCTGCACCGCCATGGTTTCATAGCTCCAGTTACAACAACTGGTATCAGAGCCTTGCCCTCGACGCTCGACAAGCAAACCTCGACAAGCTCGCGGGTACAGCCCGCTTAACAGCAGGAAGGAATCACAGTCGACTTGCACAAAACGGGACAAGCCCGGCATCATCGAGGTCGCCCTGGCCTTGTGATGAGTTTTTGTCACACTCATGCGTGCAAAAACTGCCTGCAGCATCAGCTTTGAAGAAATTCGCCATCGCGCTGCTATTCTGCTTTGCAGAAAATCGGTTTTCTTTCTATTTGAAGATTATTACAAAATACATTTACATTATAGTGACCATTTAATTTGGTCCTAGGGCTTACATAACCGGGATTCACACCCTTTGCAAAATCAGTTATGCTACATTGCTTGCAAGCTGTGCTCGGTGCTCGATTATGGTTTGCTCAACGTTCGATCATGTTGACGACGACTTCAAAACAGTAAATTGACATACAATATAAGTGATATTTTAAAGCTTCGACACCTTTGCTTCAGAACTTCGAAAGTTGATTGGAATTTCTGCTACAAGCTAAATCTGACCGAACCTTTACCTTCTTTTATTTTTAAAGATCTCAACATGGCATCAAAAGTCGACAAGTTCAATGGATCCGGCTTCCACACTTGGCAGATCAAAGTTAAAGGCTATTTGATGCGAAAAAACTTATGGAACGTGGTCAAGCCTCTCGCAGCCCGACGAATCCGGCACATCCGCTGCAGTTACAAGGGCACTATCTGTTGAGCTACAGAGGAAAGACGAACAAGCTTTTGGTATTATCCTAACGTCCTTAGAAGATTATTTTATTCATTATTTGGACGATGTCGATTCTTCAAGTGCTGCCTGGATAGAGTTAGAGAAGCTTTTCGGTGCCAAAGCTAAGTATTCAAAAATGAGTTTAAAAATGGAATTATATTCCATCCGCATGCGTGAAGTCTCCTATCACTCTCTTTATGTGGCAAGCCATTTTGAAATTTGCTAGAAATAACTCCACATCCTCGCTTGGCTTTCCAAAAGAAAAGAGGATATCTAGACATTTGGCATTGGTCTTCCATTACCATGAAAGATTACAAGGTGAGTTACAACATGGGATACAATAATAGATTTAAACCACTCGCTTACAAATGAAGAAGTAAGAAAGTATTACTCCATGTTTTCTTCGTCAGCTATCCAAGCTTCAATGAGTTCTTGATTTGTTTGCTCAAAACAAAAAGGTAGACTATTGATGAGCTCTAAGAAGGGCTAAAATTATTCAAAGCTAAGGTGATAAATGAAAATCTCTAGAACTTCATTTTTTGGATCCAAAAAATCAACCACATGCCAAGTGATGAATTGCACTTTCTATACAATTCCCAATGCACAAGCGGTTTGTATAAAAACTAGATCTTTATGCTTGTTGAAGGTTGTGAGAAAGTAGCAATTGACTAGGAGCTCATTTCCTTTGAGTTCTACATAGTCAGAGTGAGGCAACCTTCTCACAATTTCATAAATAACATCCTCATCAAGTCCAATCAATTTTGTAAGATTTAATGGCTTCACTTTTGCTACACAATTCCTAGACAAAACTCCTAGATAAAATTCCTTAGGATTATGGTTAAATCATTCATAAGCATAAAGAGATTTACAATGTCTCTATGGGCAAAATGTTTGAGAAAGTGGAGAAGAGTGAGAATTTATACAACTTTGCAATCTTCTCTACACTCTCTTCATTAAGACAAGCTCTAAATAGCTCTCTATCTCCTTTGTTTAAAGTGAAAGGAAGACTATTGATAAGACGTAGATGAGGGAAAATTTCCCCAAATGTGAGTCTGTGAAGTATGAACTTTGGCCGCATGTTTCTTGTAGAGTCTTCCTCAGTGGTGAAATGCGCTCGCCAAACTCCAAATTTCACTCTATTTACCAATCTTACCAATCTTACCAAATTTCACTCTATTTACCAATCTTAGGGCACACACTATTTGGATGAAAGCACGGTCTTCCTTATTATAAGCAACAAGAGGAACATGGAATTCACATATAGAACCTTTTGTCTTAACTTCACCACACTCTTGTTATGAGGGAGACGCCTCACTAATAATTGCTCACGCAACTCAATTGGTAATAGGGCTAGATCTCTAAGAATTAAGCTTTCAGTGCACACACATTTCTTGTTAGAACAAATGATCATTCTTTGTTTGTTTTTGCAACAAACTTGGACAAAGAAACAACAAACATGCACACTATTTTTCTAGGCTACACTCTATTTTAAAATAAAATGAATACATGTACATCAAAAGAAGTGTAGTAGTTGATGAGAGGCAGAATGACAGGTTGTGGAGATGCAAGAATGTCTCCTCTTCTTTCAGTCCCAAATATAAACTTCATATGTTGCTGAAAATGTATCTTTCTACTACTGAGTGCAATATTTATCATAATATGTGGTGTTAAGTAAAAAGAAAATATCTCTTTTCTTGGGCCATTGTCCATAGTCTATTCATGACCTAAAGCTTAAAATAGAACAAATATATATACATCCAACCTAATATCGTAGCTAATAAGGAGTAAAATAAAAGGATTTATTGAAGCATTTATTTCGGCCAACCTAAGGGGCCCCAAAATTCTACGAACTACTCGTTGAAATTGTAATTTAGTACTAACAATGATATGCTACCTTGGAACAAATGGATCATACAAATTTTTGTGATTTATCCAAGGTACTTGATTACTCTAAAGGTCGAGTATTCACATCAACATACACAAGCCCTCCTCAGTGGGGACGGGAGAGTGGCCTCTAAGCATCCTTCTAGGCTCCCATACTGCTCAATTGGGTTGGGGGTTGAAAAAACAACAAACAAACATACACAAACTCCCAACCAAACCCTACACAAATTTGGGACACTACCTACTGTTACCATATACATGTGGTAGTGATGTGTGTGAACACACTAGGACCGTCGGGGCATTTTTTTCCCTCTTTAGGAGGTTTTTTCCCCCAAGCATTGTATATACGCCCATCACTCTAGGGCTATCTATCTTTCCATTGTACACTAAATAACACACTCTCTATTGTGTACCTTGAGCTTCCTTCGTCTTCTCCAAGCTGTGTTCATTTCTGCAACCCTAATTCCAACAATTGGAAACAGAGCAGGTTATGTCCTCTCGAGCTTAGTCGCCAGCTGCTCCAACACACGCCTGCTCACTTTCTTCGATTATAGTGAGATTTGGTGAGCGTTCGCAGGTCGACAAATATATCGGAGGAGTGCGTAGAGCTAAGTCTGCTCAAACTTCTAATTCGGGCTCATTTCGGCCTTCGTTTCCACTACATGCAGGTTTGCACAAGCAATTTTGTCATTTTTTGCAGAATTTCTGTCAGTGCCGTTTTTTGCATAATAGGTGCCTTACAGTCTACTACGGTTTGTGCTATATAGCACGTGTTGTTCCCACTCCATTTCTCCTATTTTCGAGCAGTTTTCACATCAAGTGCAGCATTTACCATAGCTGACAATAACACAGATGTCTTCAAGATGTTTGCTACTGAGGACAGGCTGGATGGGTACAATTACCCTATGTGGGCTTATATGATGCAACACGTTCTTTTGTCAAAGGGCATGTGGAATATTGTGCAGGGCATTGATGTACGTCCTGGTTCTGAGGATGTAGGCGATGTTGAGGATGTTGCAGGTCTTGCTGCAAGGATTGCTGCTATTAGAGTTGTTTTGCCTACTTAGAACAAGCTCGCTGGGATGTAAAGGATGCACAGGCTCATGCATTGATTGCATTGTCTGTGAAGTGCACCATTGTTCCTCACATCCGTTCAGCAAAATCTGCAAAACAGGCTTGGGATATTTTGGCTGGTCTTTATGCAAGTCGCAATGAGGATAAAATTGCTTTGTTGTGTAAAGAGTTGGAGTCAAAGATTATGCATGAGGAAGATGATATGGACGCTTTCCTTGCTGGTGTCAAGGATATCAATGAGCAACTTATTTCTACAGGTGAAGTCATTTCAAATAGTTCCCTTGTGTATACTGTTCTTGATGCCTTACCAGATTCATACCAGGCTTTTGCTAGTACTTGGAGACTGATGACCCAAGGAAATCCTGAAGTTGTCAAATTTGATGCATTATGCACATTGCTATTGCAAGAGTCACTTTCTAGAAAAAACAGGACTAGGCAGCGTGCAGTTCAACATGCTTTAATTGCTTCTCAAAGAAAGGGTGGTAACAACAATACAACCACTTCTTATGGTTCTGCTGCGAGTGGAAAAAATTATGTTCCTAATGCTACTGCTGGCAGCAATTCGTCTGGAAATTCTGGTGATAAGGGCAAAAAGAAAATGCGTTGCCATTATTGTAAAGCTAATGAGCACTTGATCAAGTCGTGTCCTAAGTTGAAGGCCAAAGAGGCTAAGAAGAAAGAGGGTGGTTCCACTACAAATGCTGGTTCCACTACAAATGCAGCCATTGTTGAGTCTTCTGTGAAAGAAGACTGTGTTGCTGATGTTGATGCAGAATGGGCTTTAAGTGCAGAGTGTACTTACAATCTGTTGTCCATGATGCATGCTTGTCAATTGCTGCAGATTCACATGTGTGGTATTTCGACAGTGGTGCTACAAAGCACATTACCTCACATCGTGAATTGTTTACCTCTCTCAAGTCTGTCCCTCATGGGAACTCTGTCACTTGTGCCAACAATGCGTCTTATCCAGTTCAGGGAGTTGGAAAGATTGTGCTTATTGCTGCAAATGGTAGTTCCTTCACACTTGTTGATGCACTTTATGTACTGGGATCAAGAAGAATCTCTTGTCTGTATCCGCACTTGCTAGACTTGAGCTTGTAATCAAATTTGTGGATGAGAGATGTACAGTTCATGATCTTAGTTTTGGTGATAAAATTGTTGCATCTGGCCTTTTGTGACGTGGGTTGTATAAGCTCACTTTGTATGACAAGTGTGGACAAAATTTTGCAAATGTTGTTGCAGATTCAAGGGCTATTTCAGATGCAAAACTTTGGCATGCATGTTTTGGTCATCTGAATTTTGCCAGTTTGCTGCGTTTGCAAAAATCTAATATGGTTGCTTCTTTGCCGCCTCTTGAAGCACCTGTCAAACATGTTTGTGAAGGCTGTATTTTGGGTAAGATGCAGCGTTCTAAGTTTCCAAAGGATGGTTCAGTTCGGGCCACATGCAGGTTGCAGCTTGTGCATAGTGATGTTTGTGGGCCCATGCAAACTCCATCCTTGGTCAATTACCTTTACTTCGTGACTTTCATTGATGATTACTCCAGGCATGCATGGGTATTTCCACCTAAAGTGAAGTCCAAAGTTTTTATGTGCTTCAAACAATTTCTGGCTATGGTTGAAAATGTCTCGAAATGTACTATGGTCACCCTCCGTTCCGATCGAGGGGGGGAGTATATGTCTCATGAATTTAATGCATTTCTCTCTGGTCGTGGGATAAAACAGCAATGTACAGTGCCTTATACACCTCAGCAAAATGGTATTGCTGAGAGGAAAAACGGGTCACTTACGGAAATGGCACGATGTAGGGTCAGAAGTCAAGCTTTGCCGCATTCTTTTTGGCTTGAGGCCATCATGTGTGCCACTTATGTACTAAACAGGTGTCCTATGAAAGCTTTGCAGTCTATTACTCCATATGAAGCATGGCATGATAGAAAGCCTTCCGTTGAGCACATGTATGTTTTTGGTTGTTTGGTATATGCTTTGGTGCCACAAACACATCATAGAAAATTAGATGATAAGGCTGTCAAATGTATTTTTGTTGGTTATAGTGCTAAAATCAAAGGTTACAGGTTGTATCATCCACAAACAAAACGTATTCTAGTTTCACAGAATGTAGTGTTTGTGGAAGATTATGTTCAACCCTTGCTGTCATGTACTAGAGATAGTAATGTAAGCTCACAGGACATTAATGACACTTTGTTGCCTCTTTTTAGTGGTGGAAATACGAATGTAAGTTCCAATGAGGCAAATGTACAGCCTATGGGGGTTTTTGAAAATGTTACAGATCAGCCTATTATTACTGATGCAGATGTACATGATGTACTTGAGGAAAGGGCTGAAAATGAGCAGGCTAGAGGTATGCCAAAATGGCTGGTGCACACTTTGCATGATAGTAAATTGGATGCACCTTTGTGTAGTCGTACTCGTTCAAGCTCTCGCCATCCATCTTATGCATCAGATTGTTATGCTTTGGCTGTGTCTAGCTTATATGATGTTGAGGAGCCTCTGTCTTTTGATGAAGCACAGAATTCAAAAAATTGGATGACTGCCATGCAATCAGAATATGATGCACTTATAGAAAATGACACATGGATTTTATGTGATTTTCCTCCTTGCAAAAAGGCCATTGGTACAAAGTGGGTTTACAAGTTAAAACGTAAGCCGGATGGTGAGATCGATCGCCAGAAGGCTCGACTTGTTGCAAAGGGTTATGCATAGCAAAAAGGCATAGATTATGAAGAGACTTTTGCTCCCACTTGTCGTATGACTACTGTACGTTTTCTATGTGCGTTGGCAGCTTATTTTGGTTGGGATGTACATCAATCAGACATTGTTGCTACTTTCTTGAATGGTGACATATTTGAGGAAGTTTATGTAACGTAGCCTCGCAGTTTTGTCATAAAAGGACAAGATGACAAAGTGTGCAGATGTAAGAAGGCTTTGTATGGGTTGAAGCAATCTTCTCCTGCTTGGTATGAGAAAGCTGACACTCATTTGGTCAAACGAGGCTTTCGTAACAGTCCAACAGAAAGCACATTGTATGTAAAGCATGAGGGTGATGTACTTCTCATTGTGGTTCTTTATGTCGATGATTTGCTGATCACTGGACCAAATGAGAGACATATTGCTGAATTTTAGGCTGATTTGAATTCTACTTTCAAGATGAAAGATTTGGGGCTGTTGCATCATTACTTGGGTATACAGTTTAAGCAGTGTGATGGTGGTATTGCCTTGTATCAGAAAAGTTACATAGAGACATTGCTATGTAAGTTTGGACTTAGGATTGCAAACCTATTGCCACTCCCATGGAAACAAATTTGAAGTTGAGTCTACATGATGCTGGCGATCCTATTGATGTCACTCTTTATCAAACTGTTGTTGGCTGCCTCATTTATATATGCAACACGAGGCCGGATATTCAGTTTGCAGTCTCACAGGTCATCAGATTTATGCATAGCCAGGCTCTAAGCATTGGCGGGCTGTCAAGAGGATTTTCCGCTACCTTAGTGGCACTTTACATCTTGGCTTGTTTTATCCCAAGGGGGATCGTTGCTGCCAGACTTACATCCTTTTTCGGACTGACATTGGGCTAGTTGTTTTGACACGCGATTGTCCACAAGTGGTTTTTGTTTTATGCTTGGCAGTTCATGTATATCATGGTTAAGCAAGAAGCAACCTATTGTGGCCACTTCAAGTTGTGAGGCTGAGTACAGGGCAGTCTTCATAGCTACGGTTGAGTATGTATGGCTCAAACGCCTTATGGTTGATTTGGGTGTTGGACAAGACACTGCCAACACTATCTACACTGACAGTCAGAGCACATTGGCAGTTGCGAGGAACCCAGTTTTTCATGCTCGCACAAAGCACATTGAGGTGCATTACCACTATGTCAGGGAGAGGCTCTCAGCTGGAGAGATCAGCTTGGCTTATGTGCCAACACAGGACAACCTTGCAGATCTTTTCACAAAGG
Organism: Adiantum capillus-veneris; assembly: GCF_014529385.1. Classification (NCBI taxonomy): domain Eukaryota; kingdom Viridiplantae; phylum Streptophyta; class Polypodiopsida; order Polypodiales; family Pteridaceae; genus Adiantum; species Adiantum capillus-veneris. The sequence continues at coordinate 151,087,405 of NC_140938.1, forward strand.
CATTATCTCGTGAGAAGCTTGAAGCTTTCCGCAAAGCTTTGGGCTTACTCCCCTTTGTGGACTGATCATGTCCTCAGGGCATGGCACTTCCCTTTACTCATGTGCCAGCTCTCATTCACCGCATCACTCTAGGGGGGATTTGTTACCATATGCATGTGGTAGTGATTTGTGTGAACACACTAGGACCGTCGGGGCATTTTTTCCCTCTTTAGGAGGTTTTTTCCCCAGAGCATTGTATATAAGCCCATCACTCTAGGGCTATCTATCTTTCGATTGCACACTAAGTAACACACTCTCTATTGTGTGCCTTGAGCTTCCTTCTTCTTCTCCAAGCTGTGTGCGTTTCTCCGCAACCCTAATTCCAACACCAAGTTTTGGATGCGAACTAAGACGCACAGAGAGAGAGAGAGAGAGAGAGAGAGAGAGTTTTATATATTAAATATTTACATAATATGAGAAACTTATACAAAGACCTTTGTCAACAATTATAATACAAAGACATGTATTCCTTTGGACAGTGTACCAAAAAACAAAACATCTTCAGTTACATGCCTAAGACAATAAAATGGTCCTGTAGAGTAAGATAATTGAGAGTACAGCACTTCATCTTTTCAGTCAGTAGCTAAGGAGAGGGCACCCTTACCTGCATCCACAATGAAAAAACAACCTATAGGTTAGTTTTCAAACAGCATTGCAGGCAACGTGGGTGACCTAGTTGTCATCCATGTCACCAAGCAACAGAACAAAAAAGGAAAACATGTTGCTAGAAAAAGTGTAATGATGTGTAACAGATTCAGGTAGTGTCATCTACCCTTTATGTTGCAAAAATAAGCAGCCCAATTTTTGAGTCACACTATATAGTGATTATCCCAGCAACACAATAGGTTTAGTAAGCCCAAAAACATGTATTGTGGCAAAAGAACCATGCTTTCCTAAACCAAATTCTATTCAGTTCTCCATGAATATACCAAGTTAGAATCAATTGTAACTTAAGCGGGTTAAGGTGTAGTTAGTCTAGATCAAACATAAATTTCCAATCGGCTAAGCCAGGTATAATGATGCCTATACCCAAGCAGGGTTCAAAAAATCAGAAAGTAAACAGCTGCTTGAGAGTCCAGCCAGCTTTTAAGCTCACTGTTCATTTCAAAGTTTATGACAAAATAGTGGTACTATACTCCTATGTACACCCTGCAAACAGAACTCAGTTTATACCAAGGTCCTCTCCTTAATAACAAGAACCCCATGTCAGCTAGTTAGATGATCAATACCTTGCAAACCGAAATCAGATTTAGCCACCCATGGTGGGTCAGAGGGTCAAAACCATAGACTACAATCCTGTCCAAAACCAGGAATAGTGAAAAGAACTGTAGAAGTGTTCAAGCATCAACTTGAGGCAACCCTGCAATATAAATATCTTTATATTAATTGAAAAAAGTTAGTGTCAACAAGTCAAACCAGTTGTGATCATACAGATGCTCTGGATTAGTAGGGTACAGGACCCCAAAAGAGTATTACCAGGTGGCTGGGTTAAATAAAAAAATATCAACTTAACCCAAGAAAAAAATAAAAAACCCCTAAGTATTGGGGTAGTCATCAGTCCATGTGCACCTTCATCTGTTATTGTACTAGAAGGTTACCTTTCCATACAAGTCAAAAACAAAAAGGTCACATTTGTGCCATTCCAAATAGAAGGATCTTTTCAAGATAATGTTCTCTATAATGGTAACCTTGTAAATCACCTTAAGCCCACACCAGTTGTATAGAGCTCAAATTAAATGCATTCATGTCTATTTAGTTTATCATAGCACACATTGAAGGCATAGGAATTTTTGTAGTTAGCAAGGTAATAACTTCAATAATTCCCAACTAGGAACATGTAGTGTACAGAGAGCCAGTTAGTACGCCATATACCTGCAAGGACTTTAAACATCTACCAGCATCCCACTAGTTTTTTGGTGAACAAGTCAATCCAAAGAGATCACTAGATACCGGGGGCTTCCTTATCCCAACCAGAACTCATTAGTCATAAAAAAATTGCTACCATAGTAGTCAATAGAGCATTGTTCCAAGAGAAAAAGCCAATTAGCCTAACCAGGCACTCATAGAACAAAGAATCGGCATGTCAAGAGTAACATTCAACCCCCAAATCCCATATTCAGCATAGCAATGAATCCTTGCTATAGGTTATATTAGTTTTTAGAAAAAAGTTTAAATGAAAAAACTTATGTGTAGATTACGGCAAAGCTTTTCACAAGCTTAAGCTGTATCCAGAAATACCTCAAACATCACAAGTCCTAGCTAAAAAGAACTTTTTGCATGAGGCCATTAATCATAACAAATAGGATAAACCAGTAGCTAAGTATGTCTCTACCTTAGATGATTCAGCAATGGCTTTCTTGTTGGGAGCCATGAAGCTTGAGAGCACTTGATAGGGGCACGAAGCCGATACAAAGCAACAAACACTACCAAGGAACAAACAGAGAAATATGTTGAATGAAGATTAAGTGAGCAAGTGCTCACCTTATATAGAAATTGTAGAGGGTCCCATTCTCCCTAGTGCCACCATTAGCTCGCCTTGGAGCCCACCTTGAAACCAATTTATGTAGGATGGAAGCCATCAATAATCTTTGCCAAGAGAAACTTTGGCCCGGTGCACCGGTTTTAAAGACGAGGGTCCCAGCGACATCGAACAAGCTCTAATAGATGGTAGAAGAATCTGCCAAATCCTCCACCAATTCTGCCAGCCAGAACTGTGCCCTTTTGCACGCCATTTGCAGAAAGGCCAGAGACGTGGACTCACCCAGAAGGGAGTGGGAGAGTGAATGAGAGTCAGAAAGGTATTTTTCCAAAACAAATTAGTCATTAAGAGCACTCAGGGTTTAAATCGGTTAGGTGGAGTTACTATCTTATGAGGTGGAAAACCCACACGGCTAAACCAGTGGTATAACCATTCAGAGAATGGCCTAGTAATAATGGTGAGGAAAGGAAAGGGGTGCATTTTTTCCAAGCGAAATAGGCACATAATAATGTTAGCAAAAAAACAAAGAGAGAGAGAGACAGAGAGAGAGAGAGAGAGAGAGGAAATGGAGTGCCTATTGCACTAACACCTGCTCACGAGGCAACCATGACCAAACAAAGTGAGATTAGAATTTTATTCAACATAGCTTGAATAAAGTATACCACAACACATCACAAGACAAGCCACCCTATCACTGTCTTAAGGCCATGTAAGTCCTCTCTACCTTGTCACCCTCCTACAACATGTGGGATTTATTGCCAAATCAACAACAACACACCACAAACAAGCTATCAAGAACTTAAGTTAAAAACATCAAGAGACTTACACATCATTGTTCTCAATGACTTCATGTTGAAAGAGAGACAAGGTAGCCATGCTTAGTCCAGTTCCACGTCCTTGATTCAGCCAAATGTTGTGCTTACAATTGGTAGGAGAAATGAAGGCTTCCTACTTTATATTGAGTGATCACTCTGTCTTACAATGGCATAAACTCTCTTGCTAATCACACCCTAACTGCAATACATACAAGCGTATAAGCTAATGAGATTTCACTCAAGAGCTCCTTCTCAAGAAATTGAACTTGGCTTCTAAGCTACAACATGGTGCTTTTACTTATGGCTTGTCTTTTTTTTGTGCTAGCTACACCCTCCTTTTATAGCATTTTCGAGGACTAGGTTACTCCTCTAACCATGGTTGGGTTAAATTTTTAGCATTTTATCTATTTTCTTGCTTAGAATTATCAAGAAGGTGGTGGGGCATAGAGAGATAAAAAAGAGAGTAGAGAAATGGAGGTGATAGGACTTCACATAGTAGGGTTAGTGTTAGCAGATTAGTAGAGTTAGGATACTTTTTATTTTTTTACAAATGGATTTGGATATTTACAATGAGAGTATCCATGTAGCATACAAATAAGAAAGATAAAAGATGGATTTTAATATTTACAATGAAAGATTTACAAATGGATATGCATATTACAATGAGAGTATCCATGTAGTGTACCAATAAGAAAGGTAAAAGATGGATTTCTTACAATGTTGATGCTCCAAGAAGCTTGAATATGCCAATTTTGACGCTTGTTGACGGTCCACTAACTTTGAAGATACGGTTGCTCTCCATCCTTGACCTTTCTTGAGAGCCAAGGTGATTGGAGATGAGTAATTCATCACCATGATGCTATTCTTTAAGAGAAGAGACTGAATTTTGTGGATTTTTTCATAGAAATTGATAATTTGGAGGATAAAAAATGAGAATAGGAGGTCAATTTTGAACTAGAAGTGTAAGTAAGAGGCATGAGTTCACCATGGTTTCTCTTATTATTCAAGATTGAGGAGAAGGTGAGTATGGTGCAGAGAGGAGAGGTGAGACAGATGGGGATGATGAGTGGAGAAGTGTGTGCGAAAGAGAAAAATGATAAAGTGAAAGAGGGAGTGTGGCTGCATAGCATGGGCAACATGGGACCCACCAATTAAATCATATCTCACAGCTCATAGCTCCAAAAATTATAAAAAACTTTGAAGCAAAATTTCAGCTCATGAGCTACTTGTCTTCATTACTTTTTCAAATTAGGGGAGGAAGTGTATGTAAAAATTTCTGCAAAACCGATTGTCTTCTTCCATTGCACAAAGTCTTTGTGGGGTCCCTCTTTGGATGATTCTTTTGAATGCCTGCAAGCGTGAGCCCTGCATATTGCATGCATGCATGCCACATATCCTTGACCTTATTTTGTGAGTCTATAAGTGAAGATATTATTGAGCTCATGATATAAGTGAATAATGCAACTTAGGAAATCAAATATTGAGTGGTCTAAAAATATGTACATGTGAGAATAAAATAATGGATTAAAAAATAGAAAGATTTAAATTAAAAAAAGTATCTCTCTTATTATGAGGCTATTATAAAAATATGAATATTTTTGGTGTTTTAATTTATGAGAGTGAAGAGAAGAATAATTGTAGAAAGGAAAGAATCACAATAGTGAAAATATACTTACAAAGAAAAAATAGTTTTTTGTGATTTGTGTTGAGGTGGAGTTCTACTAAAATTTAGAAAGGCATAAATGAAAAGGTTTATTGATAAAATAGAGGTAACATACAATGGTAAGAAAATCACAATAATGGTGAGTCAATGTATATAGTATACTTAAGCAAATAACACATATCTAGATAAAAATATTTAAATAAATACCAAATTAATTATAAAAATCTCCTATATTTAGGCCCCATATACAATGAAATATTTACACACACAAAATACATACTATAAATTTTTTAATATGTTTTTTAATATTTTTGGCTCAATTAGCTAAATAAGGGTTTTTAAGGAGATATGGGAAAAGTCCCCTAACTCACACACGCCTTTGTATAGTGAAAAGGTGAGGATATCCATAGTGTTAAAAATATTTTTCTTGGGTGACGTGGCTCACTATGGAAAATATGGAGAGCCGAAAAGCGGCTATCAATTCAAATGTTTGATGGCGCCCTCATGGGCCACATCACCATGGCCTTGCTTCTGTCTCCCTTGTCACTTCTGAAATGGTGCACAAATTTTTTTATTGCTGGCTACAATGACAATAGAGTCCATTCTTGTCACATGGGATAGAATTCAACAGAGCAAGGATGCCAAAACACCTGCTTAGTAAGAGTGCCTTTGTGCACACACAACACAACTGGTGATAGTGCTAGCTTGATAGGTGGTCAATTTTTTTTTATATAATTGATTTTTTCATAAAAATTGGATAATTAAAGCTTGGTTTATTTTACTTTTGGTATGCTAAGGAGATACCCATTCATCACACCCTTCGATTTGCAGGCCTCGTGAACTTTTCACTTGTTAATAACAAGCTCATCAACTCTTTCTCTCTATGTCCTTTTCATTTGCAACTCACAGCTCCACCAAAAATAAAGAAAATTAGCAAAATAACTTTCACTTTCAAGGATTTTGATGGCTCCAAGGATGCTAGCACGGTTCTAGCATGGGTTAGTCAGTTAGATGACTATTTTCATGATGAGGATTTCCTTGAACGTGAAATGGTAAAATGTGCATCAAATCACCTCACCAAGTAGTGTGTACTATGGTGGAATGCCACCAAACAGCATGGTAAAAGACCACATACCTGGTGGAGATCTGGTGTGCATTCAAAAAAAAAGTTTTTACCTCAATTTTTACCCGCACAGTACAAAGCTAAAGCACGATGCCAATGGGATTTGATTTGCCAAGGTAGAAATGAAGATGTACATGCTTACACTGATTGTTTTTGGAATTGTTTCATTCAACTTCAAGCTATCAAAAATGTTAGTCACAGGAAATTAAAGCGTAAATATATATCTAGATTAGCACTGCAAATTGGTGCTGAAGTGGACATGTTTGAGACGATTTGATGTCAAAGGCCATCAATTTGACACTCAATGCGGAGAAAAAGAAATGTGTATATCAACTTCAAGTGGACAAGTCTACTAACATTAACCATAACAAGAGAATTATTTACTCTCCTAACTTTGACAAGAACAAATACCAAAGCCATACCTTCTTCAAAATATGCAGATTTGACAACTCTGCTACATCCTCTCAACCTCATGGTAACAACAACACCCACATGTAGCAGAGGACCAACCAAAATCCTTTCAACAATCAACGCCCTAATCAATCTTTCAACGGTAATAAAAAGGTAGAATGTTACAAATGCTTTTAGTTTGGTCATTATGCAGATAAGCATCCAAACAACCTTGTTAAGAGCAATGGTCATTCCAATGGCCAACCTAATGGAGTTGTACACAACCCCAACCACAAACCATTCAACAACAACCATCCAAATTGTGCACAAATTAACCTCATCAAAGATGCTAATCTCGACGACAATGAAGTTGAGGTCAACTATGGTGAGGGCTATGATCCTGAGTATGATGCCAATGACGATCCTTCTCTAGGTATTCCTATATCCCCACACCCTCTCTCAAAGTGAAAGGCACAATTAAAGGTGAAGATATCACAATTCTTTTAGATCACGATAGTAGCCATGATTTTTTCTCTACACGATTGGCACAACAACTATCTCTTTCACAACTCTCTTCACCTCACAAAGTGAAAACAATTTTTAATAATCAACCTTTTAACTGTAAAACTCAAGTCACTATTGAAGTTTGCATTGGTGAATTTTCTCATACATGTACATTTATAATCGCACCTTTGTTTTCGACATGAATTTAACCCACCAATCAATTACAAAGCACGCACTTTAACTCTCACTCAAGAAAACCAAACCCACTCTATCCAAGAAATCCTTGAACACCAAAAATTTCCACTACTCTCTCACATTTAAGCGAAACGAGAAATTTGAAAGCAAGGAAAAACCTATCTAGTGCTTGTAAACCAACTTTCTGCTCACATCGAAACTTCTCAAGACTCTTCACACGATGAATTTCTCTCACAATTCAAACATTTCTTTTATGCATGATCTGCCTCCTGGAATACCACCATCATGTATTGAAGACCATAAAATTGATATTATCCTGGGCAGTGAACCTCCTTGTAGAGCACCATACCGTGTAGACCAACCGCACACAAGGAAATACAAAATCAAATCAAAGACTTACTTGACCGGGGCCTTGTTAGACCTAGTAGTTCACCATTTGGAGCTCCACCCTGGGTAGTGAACCTCCCTATAGAGCACCATACAATGTAAACCAAATTGCACACAGGGAAATACAAAATCAAATGACAGACTTACTTGATCGGGGCCTTATTAGACCTAGTAGTTCACCATATGGATCACCATTACTTCTTGTCAAGAAGAGAAATGAAACTTTTTGTATGTATATTGACTACAGGGTTCTAACCAAGATCACCATTAAGAATAGATTTTCTATTCCTAGAGTGGATGATCTACTGGACAAACTCAAAGGGACAAATATCTTTAGCAAAATAGACCTTAAATCGGGGTATCACCAAGTTAAAATGTTTAAAGAAGATGTCCATTAAACTGCATTCACAACACTGAAACATGGCACTATGAATTTTTGGTCATACCATTTGGTATGACAAATACAACAGCTACCTTCACTCGTATGATGAACTGAATTGACCATCAAGACTTTGTCATTGTGTTTTTTGATGATATTTTGGTGTTTAGTGAATCTGTGTAAGAACATAAGGAGCACTAAACAAGTGTCTTTGAACTTCTTTCACAAAACCATCTATACTTGAATCCTGAAAAGAGTTTGTTTTTTCAATTTGAAATAGAGTATCTGGGACATATTGTATCGGGTAAGGGAATACATGTAGACCCCAAAAAAAATTGAAGCTATACAATCATGGCCTAGGCCTAAAAACCTGTATGAACTACGTTCTTTCATTGGTCTATGTAGATATTACGAGAAGTTTGTTTATAATTTTGCCTACAAATCACACTATTTGACTCTTCTGTTGAAGAAAAACACCCCATATTTATAGACTCATCTACAAGAAATCTCATTCACTGTACTTAAGAATGCTTTGACTTATGCACCTGCGTTACACTTGCTTGGTTTTGACCAGCCATTCTTTGTGGTAGTCACTAATGCTAGTGAAAAAGGTATCGGTGCATGCAAGATAACCATCCACTTGTATTTGAAAGTCGTAAATTTAAAGCGCTTGAATCTAAATTTAGTACATATGACAAAAATTGATTGATGTAGTGCATGCTTTGAAAATTTGGAAACACTATCTAATGGGTGATGGCTTAATCATTAAAACTGATCAGCAAAGTATCAAGTACTTGTTATCTCAACCCCTAATAGATGATATATATATTAAGTGGACTGCTTTTACTCAAAGTTTTCGACCCAACATTCAGTACCAACCTGGTAAAGAAAACGTTATGGCTGATGCTTTGAGTCGAAGACCCTCTCTTAACAATCTATCTATTCCTTCTTTGATCCTATGCCTGATACGTATGTACAAGACGATGACTTTAAAACCACTTGGTTGCATATGCTTGAAAATTCAGTGCACACCTTTCTTGAATACACTATACACGAAAATTTTCTTTACTTTAAACAGAAACTGTGTCACAAAACTATTTTGAGTTTTTCTCATTGAAGGGTTACATAAACCTCCTTATGTTGGACAAAGGTTTTGCTGCTACTTTTTAGAATTTATGTCGTGATTTTTATTGACCTGCTATAAAACCTGATGTTAAATAGTATGTTTCATCCTGTCTAATTTGCCAAAAGATTAAAGCAACAACATGTAAGAATTTAGGTTTGTTACACCCTCTTCCTAATCTTGAAAGACCTTGGGCACATTTCTATGGACTTTGTTACTCTTTTCCATTCACTGCTCACAAACATGACATGGTTTGGATTGTTATTGATTTTTTTTCTAACCAAGCATATTTCATTCCATGAAAGAAAGCTCTTGTTGCACATCAAGCTACACTTCTCTTCTTAAAAGATGTTTTTCATCATCATGGTTTGCTAAAAGAAGTCATATCTGATAGAGATTCAAAATTTTGTTGTGCTTTTTGGACTATAATTTTTGAAAACTTTGGCACTACACTTGATTTCACTTTTGCATTCCATCCTGAATCTAATTATCACATAGAAGTCACTAATCGCACTATTATCGATTTTTTAAAAGCTTATGTGTCTTCTCAACCCAAGAAATAGAATGATTACCTACAAATTTCACAATTTTCTTTAACAATACCACTCACTCTACTACAGATAAGTCTCCATTTGAGATTGTGTATGATCATTCTCTTCCTACTCCTGCTTCAAGAGTTTCTAACTTTGTGCCTACTGCTGATACTTTTACTGCTAATTTTCATGAAATTTACAAAAGTGTCACTCTGCTATAAAGCACTCACAAGAACTATTCACTAAGCATGTTAACAAGCACCGCAAAACACACGAATTTAAGAAAGGAGATTATGTTATGCTTCTAATTGAAAAGAGAAGAATTAAAAGTGTTGATACAAATGTTTTTGTCAAGCTTGCTCCTTGTTTTTATGGTCCATTCAAAATTTCTGTTGTGATCAATAATGTTTCATTTTGCTTAAAATCACCTTCACACTGGTACATTCACAATGCATTTCACATTATTTTATTACGACCCTTTCAAAGACCCTTACCTACACATCATTTAAATGAAGAACCACCCACACTTGTAGATCAAGAAGAGCAACTTATCCCTAACCAAGTAGTTGATCATGAAACCACCACTACACGCATTGGCTAGTTTATAATTGTTATCTTTTGACTTTTAAAGAGCACCCTTGAGCAGATGCTAAATGAATAACTGAATTTTTTTCCCAAAACTTCCTAGATCTTCTCTACACATTTCATCACTCACGGTCTAGTTAATTCTCTATTGAGCAATTGAGGACAGTTGCTATCCCTGGAGGGAGGGATAATACAAAACTGGGCACCTTCCTGTTGTATGTGTTGGCAATAAATAAATCCCTCGACCATTTTATATTTGCACAATGTTTTGGATCTTTTATCAATAAGCCACTATGACTGCTTTGTAAGTAGGATAGTGAAAAATCCCCTAAGAGGTTCATGCAATAAGTGATATGCTCCACTCAAAACTAAAGTGGACTAAGAGGTTCATGCAATAAGTGATATACTCCACTCAAAACTAAAGTGGACTAAGTGTAAAAGAGGCGTCTCTAATTTTTTGCACCAACAAGTAATATCAAATATTGAATACCAAACTCCACAAGAGGTACGGTGGAGTTTGGAACTACAATCTTTAGGCCATTGATTTGCAAGATTCTCTTTCTCTCTCTCTCTCTCTCTCTCTCTCTCTCTCTCTCTCTCTCTCTCTCTCTCTCTCTCCGTCAGCGTTCTCTCTCTCTCTCCGTCAGCGTATGAAGCTGTTATGGCAATCTTGACTTCTCAAGGGAAAAAACACTTTGGATTGCTGAAGAATTGACCACGAATCAACTCAAGAGTAAAGCAAGTGAGCTCAAGAAGATGCATGAAGCACGTAAACAAGGCAAATGGGCAGTCTACTGAAGTGGCAAAGCGATCATCCAGGAATTTCAAAATCCTAAGCTGGTTCTCCCCTCAGTTGAACCCCCTTAGGTTTTGCTCTCTCTTTTATTTACTTTACCCTCTTGATGACCCTCAGTCCTTAACTGATATGTATCACGCCCCACTCTAAGAAGGAATTGTTGTAGTGCTCCTTTTTGGTCCCATGGGTCATATATGACCTCCGTGGATGATAATTCAATCCATCTATCTATCTATCTATCTATCTCTTATGCTATGTTGTGTAATTGCTAATTAAGTCTACATTCCACTCTTTTGTGTGTGTGTGTGTGTGTGTGTGTGTGTGTGTGTGTGTGTGTGTGTGATGTCATAGTCTAGGTATGTGTGCTTGGGAATTGGGAGAGTGTGCAAGTAAATTGGAATTGGAAGCAATCGTTCTCCCTATCTCCTTCCCAACATATGTTATGCGTACACTTACACAATCAAATTTACATTTAGACATCAGGAAAGCCACCAAAAACATCATAAGTGTTAAATTTGGCGAAAAAGCAGGATTACGTAATTCTTGTAATTTGGTCATAACTTTCAACTTTAACACTTGATTCTCCCTAGGAGCATCTGAACATGTTGAGAAAATCCTCTAGCAATCTAAACCTCACAGACATGAATTTTAGAGTGGAATAGTCGCAAAACTTTGAAAAAAGATAAAAAAACAAGACCTGTTTTTCAGATAGTTTAGGTTCAAAAATGTTGTTCAAGAGTAAAGTTTATGGTCAGATCGATACTCCAAAAAAAATTCAAGTTTTCTTTAGCTTATAAGAAAACTTTGTAGATATATAGCATCTAAAAATTCATTTTCAAACTCTTCAAATAATTCAAGCAAAATGGTGACTTAACAGTACATAAAAGTGTCTTAGGACATAAAAGTCTTGCATTACCAACCTAGTGTTAAATACTAAGGTGAAAAAAAAATTGAACATTATTAATTCAAAGATTCCCTCATTAACAACAAGAGTGATGCGCTAGTCTATAGCACGTAGCCACAGGCAATGACGAAGCACGTAGACTTGCAACAGTGTTAGCTATAAAAGACGGATGCAATATATATATATATATATATATATATATATATATATATATATATATATATAGAGAGAGAGAGAGAGAGAGAGAGAGAGAGAGAGAGAGAGAGAGAGAAAGGACACTTTGAAGAGAAGAAAACGCTAAAGGAAAAATAAAAGAGAAGAGAAACACCTATTTATATGGACATAAAAGGTCTTTTGACTTTCTATCTTCATGCATCTTTTGACTTTCCATCTTCATGCGTCTTTTGACTTTCCACCTTCATATGCCTGATGACTTTTCACTTTCATCTGTATTTTCATTTCCTAAACTCACCCTTCACTTATGCACTTGATATGTTTTGAGAGAATTTTTATATATCTGAGATTGGGGAGACCTAATTATTTGAAAACAAAACAAAATAAAACAAAAACCATAAAATAAAAAGGTAGATTAAAAAACTAAAACAAAAGAACATTTTGATGCCTTCATAAAAAAAGATAAAATTTAATAAACTTAAATTTAATGAAAAGAATCTTTGTTAAGTCCTTAAAATGGGAAAACTTTTTACAAGTCAAAATAATAATAAAATTTATTGAATCAATACTTCACATCATGGATAAAACTCCTATGAATATTTTCTTTAATCTTTTGTTCTCTAATCCTTTTTTTGTTCAGAATGCCAATTTCCAAACAAATGAATGAGCTTGGGGAAATAGCATTTGAAAGGACATGAGAGAAAAACTTTTAAGCTTTTTGAAGGACACATGTCAAACAACTAAAATTGAACAACCTTCACCCATATGGATACTAAGGCCTTTAGTAGGCAAAAAAAATAACTCCCTCTTCAACTTGCCTCTGATTCCACCTTCATCCTTGGCGTCCCGACTCGGTCTCACTATTTTTTTCTCACCCAAATCCGCTAGATTCCACCTTCATCCTTGACGTCCCGACTCGGTCTCACTATTTTTTTCTCACTCAAATCCGCTAGCTCGCTCTATTCCTCTCTAGATGGTCTTTTTGGCTTTCTAAAAGAAGCTACAGTGATGATTGAGACTCACCTTAAATATTATTTTGATTTTAAAATATTAAATGGATTTTTTTATTTCACATCCTCACATGGCTTGACTTCTCTTGCATTCTATTCTTTTAAAATGCTAAAGTCTACACACACACACACACACACACACACACACATATATAAAATAGAATATATTTTATATTTTATATTTTATATTTATATTTAAGAGTAAACCATGATAAAGGCAAAAAAATTTGATGAAATATGTGAGAACTTGGTTCAGAAATCATGAAGATATCAAAATTTTTGTTAATATTTTTGGCTTGATTTGCAAGAAGAAAACTCGATTGCTTAATATAAGAAACATTCCCTAGCAATGCTTCACCTTATATATTTCTAGTTAAACTCAACCTAATAATTTTATTATTTTAGAATCTCAGAACCCTTGCTCTTCTTTTTGGCATGACCAAAGGGCAAAGGCTATAGAGATCACTTCTCTTTTTGCTGACTAAAATAGGAATAAAATTGAGTTCTATTTTCAAGCATTTTTTGATAGACTTAAAATGTTGATTGGTTGAAATAAGATAGTGGGCACTCATTTAGATGACTAGTCTGTATGATTATAATGCCCTTGCCAGAACCATGATGTTGCAATTGCATTGAAGTTATAATGAGAAATGGGACTCTAGAGAGATCTTACTCAGATACTCCTGTGATCTTTGGGTTGTGTGTGTGTGTGTGGGAACTCGAGGTTTTGGGGATGACAAGGTGGCCCACGAGGACAACATTTTGATGACTAGCTCGCGCGCCCCGCCTATTGGCGGGCCTCGCTCGCTCTTACCACCTCAGTCTCTATGTGTTTGTGTTTGTGTTTGTGTTTGTGTTTGTGTTTGTGTTTGTGTTTGTGTTTGTGTGTATCTTTATACATCGCTCCATGACACACACACACATGCGATCAACATTTATTGTCTTTGGCCCCTTCAGACTACTCCTGGTACATTTAACCCCTTTTGCAGAGACAGAGAGAGAGAGAGAGAGAGAGAGAGAGAGAGAGAGAGAGAGAGAGAGCTAAAGGAGTACGAGCGGAAGTGCGACGCGAGAGAGAGTGCGAGAAGAAGAGCACGACGATATGGTGAACTCGCTCTATTGTAATGTGTAGAGCATAGTGAGTTCTTATTAGGTTTTTACAAAAGAATATGTGTACATACCTGGCGGCCCGCCCACTTACCTGGGCGACCACATTGGGCTTTATACCCCAACAACCTCCCACTTAAAGTCCAATGTGGTACTTTAAGTGTGAGAGAAGCTACTATACAAGCTAATATACAAGAGGTGTAGAGAAGTGATGCACTACCCTACGCCTAACTGCTTGCGAAAATGCGCAAAGCTCTCTGAGGGAAGTCCTTTTGTAAGTAGATCAGCAGGATTTTCTGTGGTGTGAACTTTGACAAGCTGAAGTTGCTTATCCTCGAGCATTTCCATGATGAAATGATACTTCACATCCACATGCTTTGTCTTTGAGTGATAAACTGGATTGCGAGCCAATTGTATAGCACTTTGACTACCACAATATAACACAGGCATCTCTTCTTTGATTCCCAAATCTGTTACTAGTCAATTTAGCCAAATTGATTCTTTGCATGCCTCTGATGCTGCAACATATTCAGCCTCTGTAGTAGACTGAGTAACACAATCCTGTAATCTAAAACGGCATGATACTGCTCCACCAGCCAATGTAAAGACATACCCTGATGTAGACCTTCGGTTGTCTAAGTCACCTGCATAATCTGAGTCTGTAAAACCCTTTACACTTAGCTCCTGACTCCCATAGCATATACGCATACTCTTTGTAGCTTTCAGGTATCTCAATATTCCTTTCAATGCCTCCCAATGTTTCTTGCCTGGGTTTGACATGTATCGACTTACTACTCCCACTACAAATGCAATGTCTGGGCGAGTAGTAATCATTGCATACATTAAACTACCCATTGCAGAAGCATATGGAATCTTATCCATTTCAGCCTGTTCTTCCTCAGACACAGGAAAATCTTGTTTGCTAAGTTTCACATATGGTGGCAATGGAACACTCAATGCCTTTCCCTTCCCCATATTGAAACGTTGCAAAACCTTGTCAATATACTTTGTTTGAGAAAACCAAATCAACTTCTTTGATATGTCTCTCTCAATGCGCATACGAAGTATATGACTTGCCTCACCCATGTCTTTCATGTCAAACGATTTTGCCATCTTTGACTTCAAAGCTGAAATTTCTTCCAAGTGCTTGCCAGCAATCAACATGTCATCCACATACAAAATAAGGATCAACCAACTGCCATCCTTAGCTCTCTTTGTATATAGACAGTGATCGAACTCACTACGTTTGTAGCCTTGAGAAATCATAAACTTGTGGAACTTATGGTACCATGCCCTCGGTGATTGTTTTAAGCCATAAAGACTCTTTAACAACTGGCATACCAAAGCTTCCATGCTTTTTTCAACAAACCCTTCTGGCTGCTGCATGTAAATTTCCACATCTAAATCACCATGCAAGAACGCTGTCTTGACATCCATTTGGTGCAACACCAAATCTAATATGGCAACCAATGCAAGAAAGCATCTCAATGTAGTCATCTTGACCACCGGAGAGAAGACTTCATCAAAGTCAATGCCTTGTTCTTGCTTAAAGCCCTTGGCAACAAGCCTTGCTTAGTACTTTGGCTAACTATCATGAGCGGTGATCTTATACTTGTAAACCCATTTACAAGGTAGAGCCTTTTTGCCTTGTGGTAATTTAACTAGCTTCCATGTCTGGTTTTTATGCAGAGCTGTCATCTCTGACTGCATGGCCAATTGCCAATTCTTGGAGTCCTTCATTTGCACTGCTTCCTTGTAACATGAAGGCTCATTGCAATCAGTCAACATGACATAGTTCATAGATGGAACAAACCTATCAGGAGGTTGCATGATACGTCCAGATCTACGGACAATAGGTGGCTCAGGCTCAGCCACAACCTGTGGTTCCACTCTATCCTGTCCTTGCTCCTCTTGAGCCCTGACATTTTGTCTTGCACGTGCAGGTCCATCTTCTTGGAAGACAACTCTTCTAATCTCCTCAACCCTCCCAAAGTCTGTACCCCATCTCACCAAAATTACCATAGCCTAGAAAGATGCACTTTCTACTCTTTGGCTCAAGTTTGTTCCTGAATTCCTTTGGAACATGAGTATATGCCTCACAGCCAAAGACTCTGAGATGCTTGTATGAGGGCATTTTGCCTGACCATACCATCTCTGCCACTGAATCCTTCTGCAAAACCTTGCTAGGAGATCTATTTATAAGATGAATAGCTATTGATACAACTTCATCCCAAAACCCATTTGGCAGTTGTGCATTAGAAAACATACTTCTGACCTTCTCTTGTATGGTCCTATTCATCCTCTCAGCAACACCATTTTGAGGAGGATTGTAAGGAGCAGTAAGTTCACGTTTTATACCTTTTGACTCACAAAAGTCCTGAAAGGCCTTTGAAACATACTCTCCACCATTGTCAGTGCGTAAGCATTTAAGCTTCTTGCCACTCTGATTCTCCACAAGTGTCACAAACGTTTTGAAAACAGTAAACGCTTCATCCTTGTGCTTGAGAAAGTAAACCCATACTTTCCTCGAGTAATCATCTATAAATGTCATAAAGTAAGAAGCTCCCCCTAGAGATAGGTTAGGCATAGGTCCACACAAATCACTATGAACAAGTGCCAACTGTGTATCTCTTCTACTGCTTCTATGCTTATGTGGCTGCTGTGTTTGCTTACCATACAGACAATGTTCACAGAATTCAAAATCATTAAATGACAAGCCAGGCAAATAACCAGAACGAGACAAGATTTCCATTCCCTTCTTGGACATATGTCCTAACCGGGTATGCCACAAAGAAACGTTCGGTTGCTCGGTTACATTGATTACATTTTTAGAGACATTTGATACATAAATCATGTAAAGTCCTCCAGACTTTACTCCATGTGCTACTGTCATAGAACCCTTGGATATCTTCCACATGTTCTGTCCAAAAGTGGTGGCGTAGCCAGCATCAGTAAGCTCAATAAAACCTCACTCGACCCTCAACAAAGGCTGCAGTAAATCTGACAGGGCATAGACTTCCCACAAAATCATACATCCACAAATTTCCCACTATATGCTATAACCGCTGCGGCGGTTGTTTGCTGTGTGACTCACAGTCAGCAAACCCTCAACAGACATACATCATCTCTGACAATACATCCCATGTGGAAGTACCTGCAATGTCAGGATGAAATCTGGAATATCAAGCAACAAACACAAGCTACCTGATGAACTAGTGGATGTCGCCTACAGTCTGTGTGTAGATGCGCCCGTGTCGTATGTGACACGCCTCCAAGAACTGTGAGCCGTCCTTCGATGTGTAGACAGCCACAAATCAACACTCTGGGAGTGCCGATATCCTCAGCACCTACAGTCGTAGGCTGAAATCCCAAATTTGCAGAGTCAGATCTGCACCCGCTGAGACCACGTAGTCGAAAATGGCCTGCGCAGAACTTTGTCGAAGCCGAACGGTGGCCAAGATGACCTCAGAATGAAATTTTGAGAACACCAAGACCTTCGGGCTTTCCCACAAGATTTGGGGCCATGTCTTCGCCTGTCGAATCTCACTCCAATCTAAGCAGGTGACTCTGGCTACCTACAAATGCTGCCCCGAGCCTCGATCTGAGATCTGATACCAGTTGAAGGAGTACGAGCAGAAGTGCGACGCGAGAGAGAGTGCGAGAAGAAGAGCACGACGATATGGTGAACTCGCTCTACTGTAATGTGTAGAGCATAGTGAGTTCTTATTAGGTTTTTACAAAAGAACATGTGTACATACCTGGCGGCCCGTCCACTTACCTGGGCGACCACATTGGGCTTTATACCCCAACAAGAGCACATGACTAAAGAGACATATTTCAAACAAAAAGAAAACAATTTACATTATTGCCAAAAAGGCTCAGGAACATATCTGCATAGCACTCTTAGTTGTGCTATTTCAATAGGATCAAGATATTGAGCTGGAGCTCTACAAACTTCTCTTAAATCTATTTTTTGAACCCAGCTCAAGTAAATTTTGTGATGATGAATCAACCCAAGCTCTTGCTTAAAGAGCATGAGCTTAATGTTGGGAAAGAAATAGGGATCAAGCAACCTAATGTAAATCGTGTCCAACTCTTCATCTACATATGACCCCCAAACAGTGTAATTTTTCTCGATCACTTCCTATGCCCATTGCCATCCCCATTCAGCAGACAGGTAACAAATTTTCTTCAAAGGCATCAACAATAAGATTTTTTACACTTGGAAAAATATTCAAAATTTCGTGGGCCATTTAATTGGCTGCAAGAAAAGAAGTCAACATTAGTACTCAAAGCTTAAAATGAGAGAGAGAGAGAGAGAGATGATCAACATGGCCACTTTAACACTTTACAAAAGTATACACGCAATACGAACACTTGAATTACTAATTGTCATGCCAAAAAGTGTCAAGAGATTCATTAGGTCAAAGTCTTTACAGCAACCTCAATATTTTTTTTATGACTCATATTCTACTCTATAATTGGACAGCTGAGAATCACTCCAATATACCCCATTGATAAACTTCACAATTAATTTCAAAACTTCAAGCTCTTCATCTGAAATATAAAATTTATGATTGTGATATATCTTTCGCAACTGAATATCACAACCACAAACATTGACATAATAAATATCAACCATATGTAGTTCTTGTAGGACTCTCATCAATTTTATTTCGCTCAATATTTGTGACACTTTGCATAGTGAAATGCTTAAGCGTTCATAATTTCCATACCACCCATCAACATATGAATACACCCAATGATGCCACCAACACCATGTACCATATCCTTGACAAATGTACTCTTCCTTAACTTTCAAATATATATGCATTTTCATATGTATTGGGACAATAGCCAATACATCATGACCCATGTTAACCTACATTAGCAATTAACAAAGTTCTTGCTCTCTCTCTCTCTCTCTCTCTCTCTCTCTCTCTCTCTCTCACACACACACACACACACACACACACACACACATTAGCCTATATAGTAGATAAAAACCCACTTCAATAAGCCAATAATAACTAAACAAATATGGTACTAATTAGAATGCATAGACAATGGATCAAAGTGTTCGATCATCTAGAGAAGTTGAAACTATGACATACTCTACTTGGAACTCTCAAGATCCAAGGTCTAGCACATCGAACACTGCGATCGAGGTGTCGAGCTGAGTCACCCAAAGAATAGATTCTAAACATCCATTCATTCACTCCATAGGGACCGTATTAAAAGTTGCAATTGAGAGGCCCTTGCATACATAACTCTCGTATAGTGATTCGCATATCATCTATATCAAACTCTATGTGATAATAACATACAACACTTCTAAAATATCGTACTTCATATAATGCCAAGACAGAATGTCTGCAATAATATTGAAGCTTGCAATGAAGATAAAAACCAACCATTCACACATAAAAAGTAACAATACATTTAGCGTCATATAGATTCAAGTTCTCTCTCTAGCGCAGGAGCTACGGAGGTCCAGGCACCCACAATTGAGGAGTGAAGCTACATAGCATCGACAAAGAGTACAGAAGAGGATTTGAGTCATACTCTCAATATCTAGAGTGCAAATGAGGATGGATTCTAGTAGTAGTAGTATTTTCTGTTCTAGTCTTTTAGCACCCAGACATGGTATCAGATTCTCAATTTTGTAACAGTTTGGTCTCATAGGTCATTTTGGCCTTTTAAAGACGCTAATATAACATTTCATTTCGTTTCATTAACCTAATTTACCTAAGATCAGGTCAATTGTCATTTACTCTTTGGTCTTTTTTTGTGCTCTCTCTCTCTCTCTCTCTCTCTCTCTCTCTCTAACACAGGAGTTACGGAGGTCCAAACGCCCACAATTGAGGAGTGGAGCTACATAGCATCGACAGAGAGTACAGAAGAGGATCCGAGTCATACTCTTGATATCTAAAGTGCAAATGAGGATGGATTCTAGTAGTAATAGTATTTTTTGTTCTAGTCTTTTAGCACCCAGACATGGTATCAGATTCACAATTTTGTAACAGTTTGGTCTCATAGGTCATTTTGGCCTTTTAAAGACGCTAATATAACATTTCATTTCATCTACCTAATTTACCCAAGTTCAGGTCAATTGTCATTTACTATTTGGTCTTCTCTCTCTCTCTCTCTCTCTCTCTCTCTCTCTCTCTCTCTCTCTCTCTCTCTCTCTCTTAGGAGCTACATAGTCCAGACGCCACAATTGAGGAGTGGAGCTACTATAGCATCGATAGAGAGTACAGAAGAGGATTCGAGTCATACTCTCGATATCTAGAGTGAAAATGAGGCTAGATTCTAGTAGTAGTAGTATTTTTAGCACCCATACATGGTATCAAATTCACAATTTTGTAACAGTTTGGTCTCATAGGTCATTTTGGCCTTTTAAAGACGCTAATAGAACATTTCATTTCATTTTATCTACCTAATTTACCTAAGTTCAAGTCAATTGTCATTTACTATTTGGTCTTTTTTCGCTCTCTCTCTCTCTCTCTCTCTCTCTCTCTCTCTCTCTCTCTCTCTCTCTCTCTCTCTCTCTCTCTCTCTCTCTTTCTTTTTGCCATTTTTGAGCATCGAGAGTCACTTATGAACTCCACTCATGACATGTTCATTTGGTCCCATAGGTCATATTTGACCTCCCAGGACGATAATAGAACTCTCTCTCTCTCTCTCTCTCTCTCTCTCTCTCTCACACACACACACACACACACACACACACAGAGGAGCTACAGAGATCCAAATGCCACAATTGAGGAGTGGAGCTACATAGCATTGACAGAGAGTACAGAGAGGATTCGAGTCATACTCTCGATATCTAGAGTGCAAATGAGGCTAGATTCTAGTAGTAGTAGTAGTAGTATTTGTAGCAGCCAGACATGGTATCAGATTCACAATTTTGTAACAGTTTGGTCTCTTAGGTCATTTTGGCCTTTTATAGACGCTAATATAACATTTCATTTCTCTCTCTCTCTCTCTCTCTCTCTCTCTCTCTCTCTCTCTCTCTCTCCCCCCCCCCCCTCCCCCCCTGTTACGAGACTGGGCACCCTCCTGTTGTAGTGGTTAGCTGCAATTGGGATAGCTGGGCATAATGGTTAATTATGTGATGTCTATTTATTTTACTGATTGAGTTGATGATGATTTTGTAGAGTGGAATGCGGGGAGTTGATGAAGAGGCGACAACAACTACTCTTGGCCACTTTATATTTGCACAGTATCTTAGAACATCATTTCAATAAGCCACTATGGCTCTGTAAATAGTTGTAGTGGGAACTCCCCTTATGGGTCATGTAAGAACTAATGAGCTTCACTCATTTGCAAAAGTAAAGTGGTTGTAAAAGAGGGGCCTCAATTTTTGGCACCTTAAACTCAAAGTAATATATTAAATACCAACTCCACAAGAGAGGTGCCCGTGGAGTTTGGGGCTAGATTTAGGCTTTTCTCTTGCAGATTCTCTTCTCTACTCTCTTAAGCTATGGTTATTTTGTTGTGTACTCTCTAATCTAGTCTCCATCTCTTACACCTCTCTTACAAGTTTGTCTATGTCAATTCTATGTTTACTGTGTGTGTGTGTCATAGTCTAGGTGAGTGTGTGTGCTTGGAAATTGGAAGAAGAGGTGGACAGTTTGATGGTGATGGCTTGAAAGCTTGTGTTGAATATTCTAAGCAGTCGATCTCCCCCTCTTCTCCCAACAGTGGTATCAGAGCGAGACGATGCTCTTGGAAACGCGCCGACCATGGGGATAAAGATTTGAATTGGAAATTGGACATTTTGAAATCCTCTTGGTGGAACAAAAAATCACAATTACGAAGATCTTGTTGATCAATTATTACAGATAAGTTTGATTTTGTTTATATCTTCATGTAATTATTCTAAAGATTAGTTTTAAGAATGTGTCTCATGGATCTAAAACGAGGACACCAAGTCAAAATGTTTGAACATGATGTCTACAAAACTGCTTTCAGAACACAAACTGGGCACTATGAATTTCTTGTCATGCCATTTGGTTTGACAAATGCACCAGCTACATTCACACGCATGATGAATCGCATTTTCATTGACCATCAAGATTTTGTGATTGTATTTTTTGATGACATTTTGGTATTCAGTAAATCTAAAGAAGAGCATAAGCAACATTTAACACGTGTATTTGATCTGCTTGCACAAAATCACTTGTATTTGAATCTTGAAAAGAGTTCATTTTTCCAATCTGAAATTGAATATTTGGGACACATTGTATCGGGTAAGGGAATACATGTCGATCCAAAGTAAATTGAAGCCATTCAATCCTGGCCTAGACCCAAAAACTTGCATGAGCTACGATCTTTTATTGGTCTTTGTAGCTATTACAGGAAATTTGTTCGTAATTTTGCTTACAAAGCACATTATTTGACTCTCTTGTTGAAGAAAAACATGCCTTATGAATGGACTGATTTGCAGGAAAGCTCATTTAATGCACTTAAACATGCTTTGACTAATGCACCTGTATTGCAATTGCATGATTTTGAAAGACCATTCTTTGTGGTAGTCACTGATGCTAGTGGGAAAGGTATCGGTGCAGTCCTTATGCAAGATAACCATCCAATTGCTTTCGAAAGTCGTAAATTCAAACCATCTGAAACAAAGTTCAGTACTTATGATAAAGAGTTGACTGCTGTGGTACATGCATTGAAAATTTGGAAACACTATGTAATGGGTACTGACTTGATCATTAAAACTAATCAACAAAGTATCAAATATTTACTTTCTCAGCCCTTAATAGATGATAGACATATTAAGTGGGCCGCTTTTATTCAAAGTTTCCAGCCCAACATTCAATACCAACCTGGTAAAGAAAACGTTGTAGCTGATGCTTTGAGTAGACGACCCTCACTTAATCATCTATCAACCATTACGGGAACTTTCTTTGACACTATGCCTGACACTTATGCACATGATGATGACTTCAAAACGACATGGTTGCACATGCTTGATAATTCTGTACACACATTTCTCGAATACACTATTCAAGAAAACTTCCTTTATTTCAAACAAAAATTGTGTGTGACTAAATCTTTTCGTACATTAATTATTGAAGAATTGCACAAACCACCTTATGCTGGACAGAGAGAATTTGCTGCAACTTTTCAAAATTTATGTCGTGATTTCTATTGGCCTGCTATGAGAATGGATGTTAAACAGTATGTGTCAACTTGTTTGATTTGTCAAAAAATCAAAGCAGCTACAGGTAAGAAATTGGGACTTTTACACCCTCTCCCCATTCCTGAAAGACCTTGGGAACATATTTCCATGGATTTTGTTACTGGTTTTCCACTCACAACACACAAACATGACATGATATGGACGAAATTGTATATGGTCACTCACTTCCTACTCCTGCTTCACGTCTTTCTGATGTTGTGCTTGCCGCTGATGATTTCACTACTGACTTTCATGATATTTTTGCAAGTGTGCATTCTGCCATTAAACACTCACAAGAAATTTACACCAAGCATGCTAACAAGCACCGCAAGGCACACCAATTCAAACAAGGTGATCATGTTTTACTTCGCATCGAAAAAAGACGGATCAAAAGTGTTGATACTAATGTCTTTGTTAAGCTTGCTCCTCGTTTTTATG
The DNA here is from genome assembly GCF_014529385.1 of Adiantum capillus-veneris. Classification (NCBI taxonomy): domain Eukaryota; kingdom Viridiplantae; phylum Streptophyta; class Polypodiopsida; order Polypodiales; family Pteridaceae; genus Adiantum; species Adiantum capillus-veneris. Next base: position 151,111,242 of record NC_140938.1, read on the forward strand.
GACCTTTCAAAATTTCAGCTGTCATTAACGATGTTTCTTTTCGTTTAGACCTACCTGCACATTGGCACATTCACAATGCCTTTCACATTAGTCTTTTACGCCCATTCCGAGGACCCCTACCTACACACCACATTTATGAAGACCCACCTTCACTTGTAGACCAAGAAGAGCAACTCATCCCTGACAAAATAGTTGACCATGCAACCACCACTACACGCACTGGAATGGTTTATAATTGTTACCTTTTGACTTTCAAAGGCCACCCTAGAGAGGATGCCAAATGGATGCCTGAAAAGTTTTTTCGCAACTTTCTCGACCTTCTCCACACTTTCCATCACTCACGGTCCAGTTGATTTCTCTATTGAGCAACTGAGGACAGTTGCTATCCCTGGTGGGAGGGATGTTACGAGACTGTGCACCCTCCTGTTGTAGTGGTTAGCTGCAATTGGGATAGCTGGGCGTAATGGTTAATTATGTGCTGTCTATTTATTTTACTAATTGAGTTGATGATGATTTTGTAGAGTGGAATGCGGGGAGTTGATGAAGAGGCGACGGCAACTACTCTTGGCCACTTTATATTTGCACAGTATCTTAGAACATCATTTCAATAAGCCACTATGGCTCTGTAAATAGTTGTAGTGGGAACTCCCCTTATGGGTCATGCAAAAACTAATGAGCTTCACTCATTTGCAAAAGTAAAGTGGTTGTAAAAGAGCGGTCTCAATTTTTGGCACCTTAAACTCAAAGTAATATATTAAATACCAACTCCACAAGAGAGGGGCCGTGGAGTTTGGGGCTAGATTTAGGCCTTTCTCTTGTAGATCTCTTCTCTGCTCTCTTAAGCTATGGTTATTTTGCTGTGTACTCTCTAATCTAGTCTCCATCTCTTACATTTTCTTACAAGTTTGTCTATGTCAATTCTATGTTTACTGTGTGTGTGTGTGTGTGTGTGTGTGTGTGTGTCATAGTGTAGGTGAGTGTGTGTGCTTGGAAATTGGAAGAAGAGGTGGACAGTTTGATGGTGATGGCTTGAAATCTTGTGTTGAATATTCTAAGCGGTCGATCTCCCCCTCTTCTCCCAACACCCCTCCCCTCCCCCCCCCCCCCCCCCCCCCCCCCTTCCTCCTCTGGTCTCATAGACCATTGTCGTCTCCATCATTTGAAAGAAGTTAAGTGATTGATTAAATCAAAACTTAAATTAAATAAACAAAATATCTAAACTATATATAACCCCCAAAGAGATTCATTGTCATTTCTCTCTCTCTCTCTCTCTCTCTCTCTCTCTCTCTCTCTCCCCCCCTTTTTTCTCTCTTTGGTCTTTTTTTTCTTCTTTTTCTCTCTCTCTCTCTCTCTCTCTCTCTCTCTCTCCCCCCCCCCCTTCTATGTACATCTTTATGAAGTTTTTTGCATTGCATAAGGTTAATCTCTCTCCCTCTCTCCCCATTTTTTTTCATTCTCTCCCTCTCTCTCTCTCTCTCTCTCTCATGTGTATCTTTATGCTTTTTTTTTTGAGGTTAAGGGATTTTAATAAATAAATAAATAAACAAATGAGTAAATTTAACAAAGTTACCTGGAACTTGTGTGTGCCTCGAAGCTGTGTGTGCCTGCACCTGCCACAAAAAATAATAAAACAGTTAGTATAATTAGTATAATAATCTATAGATATAATAAAAGCGTGAGGTGGTGGGGGCGTGCAGGAGATGCGGCAGGCAGCTCAAGTGACAGGCAGCAGCGGCATTTAGCTCGACACAGGCGGCGTTTAGCTCGACACAAGCGGTGGGTGGGGCAGAGCAGGAGGGCCCTCTGTCGGCAGCGCAAGGCATTGTTGTGGGCGCGGCAGTGAGTAGCGGCACCTTTCGTGGGTACAGCTGAGTCCGCAAGACATTGCTATGGGCGCGATAGTGAGCAGCAACACCTTCCGTAGGTACAGCTGAGTCCCTAAGGGCAGAGCAGGAGGGCCCGTGAAGCTGAGTCCCTAAGGGCAGAGCAGGACAGCCCGCGAAGCTGCAATGACACTGATGTGGGCGCGGCAGTGAGCAGCAGCCTCATTGGCGATGAAGGGCAGTACTTGCCGTGGGAACCCAGCTGGCAACCAGCTGCGTCGACGCCCTCTGTCGGTAGTGCAAGACTGTAGGCGGAGACCCTCTGTAGGCTAGTCCATGGTGACTGCTGTGGGCGCGGCAGTGAGAAGCAACAACAATGACGTGAAGGCAAGCGTGAGCAAGGCTGGCTACTCACAGCACATAGAGAGTATTACCTGCAAACTGAGTCTCGCTCTCTCTCTCTCTCTCTCTCTCTCTCTCTCTCTCTCTCTCTTTCTGTGTGTGTATCTGGGAGCACAAAATAAGCGAGCAAGGAGCTATATGAGTACGAAACATGAGCGAGCAAGGAGATGCAAGTAAATGAGCGTTCGAAGCCTTGTAGAGCCGCCACCAAGTTGCCTGGAAAAAATTCATTCCCTTTTTCTGGACTTAGCCTTCATTTCGCAGAAGTCGACACTTGGAAAGGAGAAGGCTGGCCGCCATATTATGTTAGTAGATGGGGCAGTGCCGCCTTAGTGGAAGAAGCGGAAGCACTGGTTTTTCCAAAAGGGAACTTTCAACTTGGAGCAAAACTGATTGCAACGCGTTCTAGCGGGGTGTTTACTATTGGCAGCCATCTCCCCTCTCTGTTGAGCAAGATGGCAGTGCCCTCAAAATCCCACCCTGCGGCGGCTTGCCCTCTCATCCATTGTCCGCCTGGCCTTGGCAAGCTAACCATGAGAGAGACACTCTTTGAGCACAAAGGACTTGCAGCTCATCCTCTACCTCTAGACGAGAGAGAGAGAGAGAGAGAGAGGGAGAGAATGTCATGGATGCTCGGGCCATCTCCCTTCCCCACTCGTTTTCATCTCGTCCTCTCTCTATGTCCCAGCCTTTGGAGTCGGATCCTGCATCACTACTTTCACCTCGACAACTACCCTCTCGTGAAAGGGATCTGGAGAGGTGACGTCTTATAGTCTGAGTGTCTCCTATCAATAGCCCCTTCCTTTCATGTTCTGTATCTTTTGCTCGCGTACCCTCGACGGTCCTCAACCTCTCTTCATTTTTCATACTCGCCCGAAGCAAAAATTTGCGCCTGGTTCTTGCATGATCGTGGCTCACCTGTGGACAAGATATGTGCACCTGAGCTGAGGTGTGCTCGGCTTCTTGCAGAGGACGCTATTGTCTTTCTTCTTCGCTCCCCTTTTTGAGCCTTGGTAAGTGAATAAATTTGTCGCTTTGTCAAATTTTCAGCACGGTGACTCGCACGTGCACGCGTTCGTGGATTTGTGATGTGAACGCTGTTTGAGGTGCTTTGGGGTTTGTGTTGTGCAGAACACTTCAGGTGGAGTGGAGCCTCGATGTCCAAGATGTAGTGTAGTCTATCGTGGCAAACACAGCAGTTGGCGATAAAGGTGTAGGGAATGGTTAAGGTGTGCTTATTGATTTAAGCATGTGTTTTCCTAACTTAGTTGACTTAATAAACAAATATGGTTGTATTAGCACCCCTAATCATGCCCTGCAAGACGCCCGCCAAGATTTTTATGGTCAGAGGGCAACCAAAGGTGGTTTGCTCATCCCAAAGGTATGCTCAAGATTCTGGGCCGATGGGGGAAGGGTTGGAGGTCAAGGCAGTAATTCAAGGTAAATGGAGGATGATGGAGCAGAGTCAGGTCATTGGGGCTTCAACCACGTCATGGGCAAGCCTCAAGGCCCAGATCATAGGCCTCGTCCATGCCATGGATTACGTTCGTCCCCCCCTCCCGTCAACCTTATGTTGCCATCTCGATGCTCATATGTGGTTGTAATCAAAATTGGGGTTTTTCTTCCTTTTTGTGTTCTCTCTCCATGTTTCTGCTTTGCGTTGCAGCCTGCGGTTTTGCTTTTGGCTCTCCTTGTGTGCCATCCCTGCAAGGCTAATGGTCTATCCATTTGATTTGTATTCGAGCCCATATACACAACCTACCCTCGTAGCAGCTACAAACTCCAAACCCTACACTTTTGTAAATCTGATGCAAATGGCGTCTTTGAGTCGTAGCCATGATAGCCAGTACTACTAATGAGATCACTTTGTAAAATGAATTGTGTGTTATAATATGCTCCTTGGGACGTTAAACATGCGGTACCTTGGGATTGTCTCATTTGAGGGCTTTTTTTTGGGTCTATGCCATATGGGTGGCTTCACACAGGTTAGAGATTGAGATCGGGAGACATACTGGTGTTCCGAGGGGGGAGCGAATCTGCAGAGCCTGCACAGAGGAGGTGGAGAGTGAGGAGCACTTTGTATGTAGATGCAGAGCATACACTGAGATCAGAGGCAGGTATGAGGCCCTATTTAGAGGACAGCCCACTCTCCGAGAGATCATGGAATCTCGAGATCAGAGACAGCTCGGACGTTTCTTACTAGAGATACAGAGCCATCGGGACACACTACTACAGCCACACACAGCTACACAGACAGAGGGGAGACAGTCGCAGCTCACAGACTTCTTTCAGAGGATTTCCGCCCCCCCCTCACCAGACACTCAGAGGGGAGTGACACTCCCACAGGCGGAGGTGAACCGAGCTAGACGACGACCACGAGTCACAGGCTACAGGGGCGCGAGCTCCCACCACCGACAGATCGAGGAGATCCGAGCCCGGGAGCGCCGTGCCACTGAGGAGCGAGTGGCTCAGATGAGGGCTGACCCGACAGCTTTCATCCGGGTAGCCTTGGCACCAGACCCACCCATGTACCACATCTTACACCCCCCCATTAGTACAGGATGGAGCCAGATAGCTTGATGCATTCTCATGATTGTACTACCTTGAGCATACAGACATGCATATACCCCTAGAGATAGAGCTCCATCCCTCCTCAGATACTCCACTACCTACTTTCAGCTCAGTTTTGTATCAATTTTGTTTCATTTGTCTTTCCGATAGACGGATGACATACACACAATGTACATTTGATTTGTCTCATAGGCCGATTTCGGCCTGACATAGACGTTAAAAATCTTTCTTTCTTTCTTTCTTTCTTTCTCTCTCTCATATGTTAATGTAATTTCTACTTGGGAGGAATATGATGGGTCACACTTCATACATTTCATGACCCGAGTCGCCCTAACTACGACACTATGTTCTTCCTCGAAAGGGGAATCTACACCCTTGCAAGCTAGAGTCTATTCTCCCTTCTCAATGATACTCTCTACATAATATCACTGTCTTTGTTCAAGATGGACAAGAGAACCATTGACTATTTAAATTACAGTCATTTTAAGCTGAGTGTTTGAGTACCATGCACCATTAGAGTGCTCAACTTTTGCTCAACTCAAAACATGCTTCCCTCACATTTTCGTCCACTACTTAATGCCTGCACATGTTTCTTTCCAAGCCATGATGTCTGTTCTCTGTTACAATTCACTTGATCGTGACCCTTGACATCAAGGATCATTTATCACCCCACATAGTACATCACATGTACCTATGGCTCCATAGGTCATATTTGACCTTAAGGACAATAAGAAAATACCTCTCTCTATATGTAAGTATGTGTGTGTTGGTCTCTCTTCTAAAAGCTCATATTGGATGTAAAATCAATGTGCATGCACTAAGGGTTGACTGAGAAAAGAGGAGCATTGATTGCTCTATGGCAAAAGATTGATGTCATACAATCAATCTTTAGATTGATGTTAGTAGGGGAAGGAATCTTTAAAGTATTACGAGCAGTTTTTAAGTCATACAAGTCTGATGCAGGCCTTGTGATTTTATCACTTGTTATCTTCCCTTAACGCTTGTTGTAGATCCGATGCTGGTGCACGAACCACCTCACTAGATGGCGAAGCTCGTCGGCTGCTCTGCAAACGTCGACCTTTTTTTTCCCCTTGACGTTTTGCTCGTCTCTTTTGGCCTCCTCAAGGCTCAACCTCTTGCTTCTCAGCCCCTTACTCGACCCCCCCCCCCCCCCCCCCCCCGCTCTTCTCCTCTCCCTTTTCTCTTCCTTCTTCCAACACCCCACTCTTATCCTCTCCTCTTCGGCCGTGCCTCCATCGCCAACACACGCCTCCCCTTTTTATCTCAGATAGTCGCCTTTTTTACTACACAGCTACTTTGGCAAAAGAAAAACGTCAATTCTTAATATAGCTTGATATTTGAATTTTTTAACTTTCAAACTTATAGCTCAAGCTGTCTTGGGTGGCCAACGGCCTTCAAATGTAAACTTATAGGTGAATTTGCATTGGAGAAAAACCTCTCATCAATTGAGCTAATGAGTGATACAAGGACTCATTTTCTTAATGAGATGATCCCACAAATAACCTACAAGTACTACCTCTCAATTCATAACAATACTCTCAGACAATCACACATAAGTGTACTTATATGCACACATGTATTTTTAGGGATTTTCTCAAAATGTATGCTGCTCTAGAGAGTCTTCAAGAAAGCTACTAGTATGTGCACTTAGTCACAAGTTTCGGGAACTCGATTTTGAGTCCGGACGAGTGAAGTGACGCATCATTAAAGACCTTTATTTCTAGTGACTAAGTTTCGGGAACTCGATTTTGAGTTCGGAAGAGCGAAGTGACGCATCATTAAAGACCTTTATTTCTAGGCTTAAGTCATTTTTTTTTTCAACATTTGGTCGAACAAAAGACTTTAAGGAGTATAAAAGACAACTTTAGCTTACACGATTAATTCTGTTACGATATATAAGTGGTAGTGATGTGTGTGAACACACTTAGGAATGTCGGGTCATTTTTCTCCCTCACTAGGAGTTTTGTCTCCGTGCATTGTATCACTCTAGGGCTATCTATCTTTCCATTGCACACTAAGCAATACTACTCTCTGTTGTGTGCCTTGAGCTTCCTTTCTATTCTCTAAGCTATGTGCGTTTTCTAGCAACCCTATTTCCAACAATTGGTATCAGAGCAAGTTGCGTTCTCCTGAGCTTAGTTGTCAGCACACACCTGCTCACTTTCTTTGTTCCTGTGAGCTTTGGTGAGCGTCAGTAGGTCGACAAACACTTCGGGAGAGCTCGTAGAGCATGGTTTGCTCAGATTGTCCATTCGGGCTCATTTCGGTCTCCATTTCCACTACTAGTAGTGTTGCATAGGCAATTTTGTCATTTTGTGTAGATTTTTAGTCAGTGCTGTTTTCTACATAACAGGTTCCTTATAGTTTTCTTCGGGTTGTGCTAGTATAGCATTAGTTCCGCTTCATTTCTCCTCTTTTTGGATAGTTTTCACATGAGGTGCAAGCATTCGCCATGGCTGACAACAACATATGTGTTCAAGATGTTTGCTGCTTGTAAGCCCACATTGGGTAATTATCCCCAACATGTTCTTGTGTCAAAGGGCATTTGGAATCTTGTGCATGTACGTCTTGGTTCTGTGGATACAAGCGATGTTGAGGATGTTGCAGGTTTTGGTGGCAGGATTGCTACTGCTAGAGCTGTTTTGCCTACGACTGAGCAGACTCGTTGGGATGTTAGAGATGCGTAGACACATGCATCGATTGCGTTATCTATGAAGCGCACTATTACTCCTCACATTTATTCAGCTAAATTTGCAAAACATACTTAGGATATTCTTGCTGGTCTTTATGCAAGTCGCAATGAGGCTAAAATTGCATTGCTGCGTAAAGAGATGGAGTCGAAGATGATGCATGAGGAAGATGAAATGGACACTTTTCTTGTTGGTATCAAGGACATTAATGAGCGACTTATTTCATGAGCGACTTATTTCTGCGGGCGAAGTCATTTCTGACAGCTCCCTTGTGCAGACCGTTCTTGATGCTTTGCTAGATTCTTACAAGACTTTTGCTAGTTGGAGACTTATGACCCAAGGAAATCTTGAAGTTGTCAAGTTTGATGCATTATGCACATTGCCATTGCAAGAGTCACTTAAAAAAAAAAATAGGGCTAAACAGTGTACAATTGAATAGACCTTTATTGCTGCTTAAAGAAAAAGCGGTAACAACAATATAGCCACTCCTCATTCTTCTTGTGCGAGTGAAAAGGCACCTATTCCTTATGCTAGCACTTCGTCTGGGAATTCTAGTGAAAAGGACAAAAAGAAGATGCGTTGCTATTATTGTAAAGCTAATGATCACTTAATCAAGTAGTGTCTGAGATTAAAGGCAAAAGAGGCTTGTTCCACTACAAATGTAGCTATTGTAGAATCTTCTGTGAAAGGAGATTGTGATGCTGATGTAGATGCAGAATGGGCTTTTAGTGCAAAGTGCACTTATGATCCTTCTGCTTACGTGTGGTACTTTTGGCAGTGGTGCTACAAAGTACATTCTCTCTCATTGTGACTTGTTTACCTCTCTCGAGGATGTCCCTCGTAAGAATTTAGTCACTTGTGCCAAAATGTCTCTTATCTGGTTAAGGGAGTTGGAAAGATTGTGCTGACTGCTGCAAATGGAAATTCTTTCACACTTGTCGATGCACTTAGTGTGGGCTGAATTTTGCAAATGCAGTTGTGGGTTCAAAGGCTGTTTCAGATGCAAAACATTGGTATACACGTTTTGGGCATCTGAATTTTGCTAGTTTGTTGCGTTTGCACAAATCTGATATGGTTGCTTCTTTGCCACCTCTTGAAGCACGTGTGAAGCATGTTTGTGAAGACTGTATTTTGGGTAAGATGCAGTGTTGGAAGTTTCCAAAGGATGGTTCAGTTAGGGCTAGATGCAGGTTGCAGTTTGTGCATAGTGATATTTGTGGGCCTATGCAAACTCCGTCCTTGGGCAATTACCGTTACTTCGTGATTTTCACTGATGATTACTCCAGGCATGCATAGATGTATCCGCTTAAAGCAAAATTCGAAGTGTTTATGTGCTTCAAGCAATTTGTGGCTATGGTTGAAAATGTCTCTAAATACTATGGACACCCTCCGTTCTGATCGAGGAGGGGAGTATATGTCTCATGAAACACCAATGTACAGTGCCGTATACACCTCAACAAGATGGTGTTGCTGAGAGGAAAAATAGGTCGCTTACGGAAATGGCATGATGTATGGTCAAGAGTCAAACTTTGCCACATTTGTTTTGGCTTGTGTGCTACTTATGTACTTAATAGATGTCGTACGAAAGCTTTGCAGTCTATGACTCCTTATATGAAACATGGCATGTTTGAAAGCAATTGATCACATGCGCATTTTTGGCTGTTTGGCTTTTGCTTTGGTGCCACAAACGCAGCGCAGAAAATTGGATGATAAGGCTGTCAAATGCATTTTTGTTGGTTACAGTACTGAAAGCAAATGTTACAGGCTGTGCATGCGCAAACAAAGCGTATCTTGGTTTCATAAGATGTTGTGTTTGTGGAAGATTCTGTTTAGCTTTTGCTGTCATGTACTAGAGACAATAATGTAAGCTCACATGACATTTATGACAGTTTGTTGCCTCTTTTTAGTGGTGGAAACTTCAATGTAAATTCCAATGAGACGAATGTACAGCGTATCGGGGTTTCAGAAAAATGCTACTGATCAGCCAATTTCTGATGCAGATGTACATGATGTACTTGATGTGCAAAGGCTTAGAATGAGCAAGCTAGAGGTATGCCAAAATGGTTGGTGCATACTTTGCGTGACAGTAAATTTGATGCACCTTTGTCTAGTCGTACTCGTTTAGGTTCTGGCATGTATCTTATGCATCAGATTGTTATGCTTTGGTTGTTTCTAGCTTATGTACTATAGAGGAACCTCTGTCTTTTGATGAAGCACAGAATTCAGAAACTTGGATGACTACCATGTAATCAGAATATGATGCTCTTATAGAAAATGACACATGGACTTTCTGTGATTTGCCTCTTGGCAAAAAGACCATTGGTACGAAGTGGGTTTACAAGTTGAAACGTAAGCCGGATGGTGAGATTGATCGCTATAAGGCTCGACTTGTTGCAAAAGGTTATGCACAACAGAAAAGCATAGATTATGAAGAGAGTATTGCTCCCACTTGTCGTATTACTACTGTGCGTTTTCTATGTGCATTGGTAGCTCATTTTGGATGGGATGTACATCAATCAGACATTATCACTGCCTTTTTCAATGGTGACATATTTGAGGAAGTTTATGTAACGCACCCTCGTGGTTTTGTCAGGAAAGGATAAGAGAATGAAGTGTGCAAATGTAAGAAAAGTTTGTATAGGTTGAAGCAATCTCCTCGTGCTTGGTATGAGAAAGCTGACACTCATTTGGTCAAATGAGGCTTTCGTAACAGTCCAACTGAAAGCACTATGTATTTAAAGCGTGAGGGTGATGTACTTCTCATTGTTGTTCTATGTGTGGATGATTTGCTCATCACTGGTCCAAATGAGACACATATTACTGAATTTAAGGCTGATTTGAATGCTACTCTCAAGATGAAAGATCTAGGGCTATTGCATCATTACTTGGGTATATAGTTGAAGCAGTGTGATGGTGGTATTTCCGTGTGTCAGACAAGTTACATATAGACATTGCTATGTAAGTTTGGACTTGAGGATTGCAAACCTATGGAAATAGATTTGAAATTGAGTCTTCATGATGCTGGTGATCCTGTTGATGTCACTCTTTATCAAACTGCTGTTGGATGCCTTATTTATGTATGCAATAGGAGGCGGGATATTCAGTTTGCAGTCTCACAGGTAAACAGATTTATGCATAGCTTAGGGTCTAAGCATTGACAGGCTGTTAAGCAGATCTTTCGCTACTTGAGTGGCACTTTCCATCTTCGGTTGTTTTATCCCAAGGGGGGATCATAGCCGCCAGATTTACATGCTTTTTTGGACTCAGATTGGGCTGATTGTTTTGACACGCAAGTGTCCACGGGTGGTTTTTATTTCATGCTCGGCAGTTCATGCGTATCATGGCTGAGCAAGAAGCAACCTACTGTGGTCACTTCCAGTTGTGAGGCTGAGTACAAGGCAATCTTCGCAGCTATGGTTGAGTGTGCATGGCTAAGATGCTGTTAGGTGCAGCGGAATGAATGTTTGCGCTTTGCTCAAGATGAGTGCTCCGAACTGTGCTCAAGGTTCCTTTTGTTCTTATGGAAGGTAGAGCCTTCCGTTCTTAATGAGAGAGTGCTATGATCACAAACAAAGTGAATGGACACTGTGCGTGCAAGTGTATGAGACTGAGAGATAGAGAGAGAAGAGAGATACGACACTAGAGACGTTGTAAAGCCCTCCTCCGAAGGCCCCACTCTCGTCGATGAGAGTGGTCTACTTATGATTGCACAAACTGGTACAAACTGAATGCATGTGACTGATGCAAGTCTAGGCTATGTCGGCGATGACAACGGGGACGACGAGACCGACCTAAGGGTTGAAATCTGCAATCTTTTATCCGCTGTCAAAAAACGCTATGGTCTGAAATCTGCGACAAGTCCAAAACTGATTTTGGGGCTGCTTTCTGATGATCTTTGTCGCTGAAAATCTGCAAGTCTTAGGGCTTTAAACTGAGGTTCTTAAGGGTTGAAACTGATGGTCTTTCCGGGCTGAATTTGCAGGTGCTTCAATGCTGAAAACGCCATGTTGAAAACTGTCAAAAACGCTAGGTGCTGGGTCTCCAAAAACGCTAGGTGTTGAAGCTTCTGGCGGTGAAGATCTGGGATCAAAACGCTAGGCTTGTGGTCTTGTTGTCGCCAAAATCTGCAAAGCAAATCGTTGGCTGATCTTGATGGGAAAACGCTAGGTCCTGCAATCTGCAAAACGCTAAGCCTTCTGATGGGTTCTGCTGAGAAGTTGCCTGTTGAGCAAGGTGCTCCTGCTGCCTCTTCTGCCAGAAAGTGCTAGCTCTAGTTTGCTTATATACAAACTTACTCAACTTGCCCTACCTACTTTCCAACAAAAGTCACTTAAAAATAATAAGTGAAAAATGTCAAAAATAGGGAAAATAGGTTAAATGCAGTGGAAAATTCCCCTAAAGGATTCTGATGGATTTTGATGGGAATGCTTATGATCATGCTGTGTGCAACCAGAGGATATGCATCTATACTAAGTGACTGGGCATGCACGGTCTACGAATAGACTCACAAAAGTGTCAGATCACTTCTGATCTAGACTGACTGGATTGAGTGAACCCTGATCATGCTGTAGATTGTCCACGGACACATAGGGTTGGATGTGTCACGTGACATCCCCTCCTTTTCAAAGTGAGGTACTGGTACCGAACTGTATGGCGTCGAGGGAGATCGCCAACTCAAGTTCAGGAAGCCCACGAGACAACCCTGAAGCTGCATAGTGATCCACTGAGCCCTGCCTGGCACAATAATCCCTCTGCCCACAATGGCCTGCTACAAAGAATCTGCAATAGTCATACATACCCCGCCCTGGATGCCTCTAGGTCCAAATGCAGCTTACCAAAAAGTCTCATATCGTCCATGCAAAAGCTGACCACAACGTCTAATGTGGCTCTCACACAAATGATACTCCTGTAGCATAAGAAGGTCAATCTCTCCTCCCACAAGGCATCGCTGAAGCTCTTGACGCAGTCGGCCCCTCTGACATTGAAACTGGGGCTCACCTAATCCTTGCACGTTCCATGAGACGATCCTCATGGGGAGCGAGAGAGAACTGATGCTTCCGCAGTAGCTAACCGTGCTATCCTCGAGGCTGGCTTGGATGGGGAGTAATCCGCATCCAAGCGTCCTCGAGACAGATGCGACTGCAAAGAGTGCCTAGCCTAAGCCCAAGTAGACCGAGCCATGCGTAAAGCAACCTCCTCTGTCTAGGAGTCCTCATGTATGTGTACATAGCATGGCGGGCATTGTCTGTCAATAAAAAAGTGGACCACAATGTGTCTACATCCTGCTGCGTCTGGAGGTGTCACAACAAACTTGGCCAATGGCCAAAGAGTCTGAAGCAAGTCTGTAACCCCTAGGTCTCCCATGTGGTGAGAGAACTCTAGGGCTTGTGTCTGCAGCCACTCCAACACTGAGTCTATGGTCCACTCAGCCTGGTCCCTGCCGCATAGGGGAAACGAGAAGCCAACCGCTGAGTCCAAGGCCTCTATCCCCCTAGCTGCAAGGAACAACACATGAACTCTGAAGCAGGCTGCCTCAAGGTTTGGTGAGGGGTCGCCGAGAAACCATGTAAAGTCGTAGGCAAAGAAATCCCAACGGCAAATGTCGAAACTCGTCAGACCACGAAGAACGGTTGCAAAGGGAGACGTCTGCACCTGAAGAGGGAGTCGCAAGAAAGGATGTGCCCCTCTCACTAATCGACTCGTGGCAAAGGCGTTGCCAAGAGATCGCCTAGCAGTCGAGGTAGGCCCTGCCCCCTGAGACGGCTGTGGGACTGGAGCGGGAGGAGGTGAGGGAGCGAGGGGGGGAGGGGGGGTGAGGGGGATCGACAAAGGTAGGAGGGTGAGATGGAGAGGCAGAGGGAGGAGGAGGAGGGGGAGGGGGGGAACATGGAGGGAGGAGCGGTTGTCGAGGGTGAGGCTGAGGTGGAGGTTGGAGCAGGGACCTCGTCCTGCTGAGGAGGATCGAATCTGTTTCCCGTGGGAACCCACTGCTGCTAGGCAAGAGCCCGAGGACCACTCTGAGTGCCACGCTGGTGCGGTGGCCCCTGCCGACGTCGACCATGAATATGCTGCCAGTTCTCCTCCGCTTGAGCCCCAGGCTCGGAGGGTGGCTATCTGCGTGCTTTGTGGCTCTGCCTGTTGCTGTTGGCCAACCCTTGAGGGTTGGGGCTGGGCCTGTGGTGTAGGTCGGGGTCTCCTCCGCGGACAGGCCTATGGCCCATCTGTCGACAAATGAAGCACCGATTTGGGAGGCCCGAATACTCCACGCTCTCTTTGAACCATCCCCCACTCACCCGACATCTGTTGACAAATGAAGCACTGATTTGGGAGGCCCGAATACTCCACGCTCTGTCTGAACCATTCCCCACTCACCCGAGGAAGAAGGATAACCTTGGGGAGAGTGTGGGTGTCCCGAACTAGAACACATACTGTGGGGATGCCGGCCGCCTTGGCAGCTATAGAGGTTGCCGTGCGTGGTGTCTCCAGGACAGTCCCAATCACTGAACCTATCCTAGAAAGGAGCGGAAGGTACTCCCTCCTCAGGCCGGGGAAGCAGACTGAGATGGGCATGTCTGCCTCCTCGACAAGAACGTCGGTAGCTAGGTCGAAATCGTGGCGCCACTGTCGAAAATGTGCTTGAACTACACGGATGGCCAGGGGGCTCATCGCAATGACCTTGGACGCCATCTCGGGAGTCTCAAACTCTATCTGGTAGTAGCCACGTCCGAGAAGCTGAACATCAAGAATCTTGCCTACCTCTGCGAGAAGGCGGGCCTGAAGTAGATCGCGCACTTCCCCTCTGCTGGGTCTCGTGCCGAGAATCTTGGAAATAACAGAGGTCGCCTGGACGCACACTACCTCTCCCTCTAAACTCGCTTGCTCTGTCGGCCAGAGAGCAAGTCGGATGGTGGGTCCTGTGGGGTCGGGCGAGGGGGCTGTAGTGGAGTCCCTCTTTGGCGGAGCAGAATCCTCCATCTTTGTCTGTTGCTGCGAAGGCGAGCGAAAGGGAGTGAGTCGAGGACGTCGATGAGGACGAGGCAGAGCGATACAGCGAGCGGATGTCGTTGTGAAGCAACATCGAAGGAGAGCACGTGGAGGGAGCTTGGGGGGGGGGGGGTGGGTGGGTGGGTGGGATGGGGGGAAGGCTGCGAACATCGCAAGGAGGGATCGGGCGGGCAGGCGGGCAACACTGGGCAACGGGCAGTTCAGGGTAGCGCGCAGCAGGCTGGGCGGGCGACACAAGACGGCGCGCGAGGGGGGGAGATGAGGCGGGCGAGCAGGGTCAGGGCGTGCGCGAGGGGAAGCAAAAGGAAGCAACGTTGATGTGGGCGAGATGCAGCAGCAACAGCGAGCGCACAGAAACCGATGTCCTGTCTCTTTCTACCTCCCCTCGTCAGCAACATTGACAGTGTGTCTGACGTACTTTGCGGTATCAGCGGCACCTTGGACCATGGTGTGTTCTATGGTTGCTCCAAGGGTTGCACCTTATTTGGTTGGTGCGATTTAGATTGGGCAGGAAATCCAGATACTCGGCGCTATACTACAGGCTTAGTTTTCACACTTGACTCGGGACCCATTTCATGGAGCAGTAAGCGACAACCCACCGTTGCGCTATCTTCTACATAGGCGGAGTACAGAGCAGCTTGTTATGCTGCTTGAGAGGCCATATGGCTACGGAGATTACTGGGAGAGTTGTGTTTTCCCTAGGCTGCTATGACTCGTCTTTTGTGCGACAATCAAAGCTGCATTGCTATTGCCAAGAACCCTATCTTTCACGCTCGGACAAAGCGCATTGAGGTGCAATACCACTATGTTTGAGAGTGGGTTTTAGGTGGAGATCTTCATTTGGAGTATGTCCCTACAAGAGACAATGCAACAGACATCTTCACGAAGGTTGTACCTCAGCGGACTTTGGCTTCTCACCTTCAACTCATCTGTGTTGTCTCATCATCCGGTGTTGAGAGCGGGTGTTAGAGTTACATCACCGTTGCTTCGCCATTTGTACGGCTAGTGATTGTCCTGGGTTGGCCACCCATCGCACATCATGTAGATTGCATAGGCAGGCACTTTAGCACGTCCTGCCGGTCATTTTTTGAGCCTGGCTGGGTGCACACATTTTTAGCCATTTTTGGGCTTTTATGTTTTTTGCACCACTTACACATTTTGCCCTACTTGAACCTAAGATTCTATAAATAGAATGCTTAGGGTCTTGTAGTCACACATTGTGTATTGAGAGCATCATTTGCAGAGCACTTGTGTCTCTCTCCCCCCCCCCCAAAGTGTTTTCAACGCACGTGTCACACCCTCACTGCTTCTCACTCTCACATAAAGAAATAAGATGGTATGACTGAACAACAAAAGCAGATTCACTAGAACAAAGGAGAGAAATTTAGGTTGTTGAGAACAAATAATGCCATTGGAAATCTAGGAATTTGATGCAGATCATCAAATGATGCAACCTCAAACTCAAAATAGTGCAGTATTGCAAAGAAGATGCAAGTGCTGCCAAAGAGAGGACAACAAGCTACCATAGAGTGGGATGTAGGCACCGTAGAAAAAAATAAACGAATAACCTGCTTCTCTTCTCCTATGGATTCATTAGCTCAAGACTTGGCAATAAATGCATATATTGAAAGAGAGTCCATCGGATCTACCCATCCTGCACTTTTCCAAATGCAATTCCCAACCTGGCATAGTTTGCCATGAGTCACCTTGCCTGTTTCTGTTGTCTTCAAATCATACAGCCACAAATCACCTTTAGCTCTTGCACCTTCATCTTCTACCTTATTGTACATATACAAACTATATGTAGCTGTTTCTATCATGTTGTATTTCCTCCAGTAATTTTTTCATACCACTCTTTCCAAAATTCAAGCAGAGCAGCTCACCTATTTCCTTGGATATTCTCACACTTCCAAAGGCTACAAATTCTATGACCCTTCCTCCAAGAAAGTAATTGTGAATTGTGATGCTACTTTTAACAAAAAGCTTATGGGAGGCTCATGGTCCATGGATAATTCTGATGATACTAAATCGTTGTTGCAAGCTTTTTTATTTCTTTCAAATGATGAAACTCTTCCTATAGAGCAGCTTTCCTCTTCACAACCATATATTCCAAATGTTGCCAATGATGATAGTGATATTTTTGTTGATTTGCCTAATGATTTTGAACATGGTTCATGTCATGTTTATGATGACGATATTGTTGATAATGCTTTCTCTACTTCTGAAGATCCCGTTACTTATAATGAATCTATCTCTTCACCACAAAAGGATCAATGGCAAAACGCTATGGAAGCAGAGTACGATTCTCTTATCTCTAAAGGTACATGGATACTAACTGAACTACCTCTTGCTGTAGCTGCTGTGGGCTGCCTGTACCCAATCCTAAGACGGCCCCTGTTACAATTTGTGAAGATGTAAAGATACCTTGCAGAGAACCCTAACCTAAAATATATGTTCAGGAAGCCAATGAGGCAACCATGAAACATCATAGTAATCCATTGGGCCATGCCTTGCACAATAATACCTCTGCCCACAATGGTCTGCTGCCATGAGTCTGCAATAGTCATACATACACCTCCCTGGATGCCAAGCCCAAAAGCAACTGACCAAAAGGTCTCATAACAGCCATGCAAAATCTGACCACATCGCCGAATGTGGCTCTCACACAGATGGTGCTCCTGAAGCATAAGAACGTCAATCGTACCGGAATCCTTGGGTATCTTCAGATAAACCCATTGTCCCACATCTAGAGTCCTTGGAGACCTCTTTTGATTAGCATAAGTAGTGACTCGATCACGGGCCGTTCTTATACTATCCTTAGCCAATTCGAGTATTTCTTGCATGTCATACAGGAAATCACGAGCTTGACGTTCCTTGACTTTCTCTAAGCCAATAGCAATTGGGGATTTAGGCTCAAATCCATACATCAGCATGAATGGGCTAAATCCAGTAGCAGAATGCTTGCTACTATTATAGGTAAACTCTAACTATGGAAGATACCTTTCCCAGTCAAATTGCCTATGAGAAACATAGGCTCTCAACATGTCCTCTAACGTCTGATTCATCCTCTCAATTTGTCCGTCGGACTCAGGATGGTCAGAAGACGACATACTCAACTTCGTCTGAAGGTGAGCAAAGACATCTCGCCAAAATCGGCCAGTGAACTTAGTATCTCGATCACTGACAATATCTTCTGGGAGACCATACAGCTTATAAAGCTGATCGACAAATAAAACCGCCAACTCATGGCTTTTTACTGTCGACTTCGCTGGTATAAACTTCGCCATTTTTGTGAGTCTATCGACCACAACCAAATATCGTCATTGCCCCGACTAGTATTTGGCAAACCAACGATGAAGTCCATGGAAATACTCTGTCACTTGGCATCTGGAATTCCCAATGGGTGTAGCAGGCCAGCTTTCCTAAAGCGCTCTGTCTTATTGACCTGACACTGAGCGCATCTCTTCACATAGCTCTCTATGTAAGAGCGCATTCTTGGCCGATAGAAATATTGCTTGACCAAAGCCAAAGTTCTTTGGATGCCTGAGTGCCCAGCGCTAGGAACATTGTGGCATTCGCACAAAATCCTTTGTCGAATCTCATCGATTTCCGGCACGCAGACTTTACCATTTCTGAACAATAGTCTACCTCTAATGGAATATTGTCGCTGTCTCGTCTCTCCAGCACGACTCACTTGGGTCTCCGGATCACCCAAGCTTGTATGCGAGTCACGCCCCGCTTCGACCTCGTACCATATTTTGCCAAAATGGCCATCGGAACAACATAGCCCTCGGAGAGAGAGAGAGAAATCTGTCGGGATTTTAGCCATAGACAAGGCATTGACCTCAGGAATCCTGCTGAGCGCATCGGCAACTTGATTGCTGGATCCTTTTCTATAACGGATCTCATAGTCAAACTCTTGCATAAGCTCAACCCATCTAGCCTTTCGGCCTCTGAGATCACCCTGATCACAGATATAGCACAAGGAATGATGATCTGTCCATGCAACAAACGTGGAGCCATACAAGTAGTGCCGCCATTTCCTCAGGGCGTGGACTACGGTGTAAAGCTCCTTCTCATACGTTGAATAACGCATCTCAACGTCAGAAAGTTTCTTACTTTCAAACGCAACAAGACGTCCATCTTGATATAATGCCGCACCAATAGCAAAATCACTAGCATCCGTTTCAACCACAAACGGTTTGCTAGGATCCACAATGTGTAATATTGACGCAGTAGTCACCAAGTGCTTTAATGTCCGAAAGCTCTCGTCGAGATGCTCATTCTAGACAACAGGGGGATTACCTTTACGATGAGGACCCGAAGTCTTCGGCCCTTTCACCCCTCCTTCTAAAACTTGCGTAAGCGGAGCAGCAACTTTAGAGTAATCCTTGATAAACTTGCGAAAGAATCCAGTAAAGCCTAAAAAGGACTTTACTTGGTGTACATTCTTCAGAATGGGCCAATTTTTCAGGGTCGACGCGAATTTCATCGCGAGTAATGATGTGACCCAAGTACAGAAGCTCTTTCTTAAAGAATTCATACTTAGAAGCCTTAGCATAAAGCTTCTCAGTTCTCAGTACTTCGAGAACAGTGCGTATATGCACTAGGTGCTCAGATAAACTTCGGCTGTAGATCAAGATATCATCGAGAAATACAACAATGAAGTTGCCCAAAAATGGTCCCAGCAGATAACGTAGCTGGAGCATTGGTCAAACCAAAAGGCAAGACCAAAAACTCGTAGTGACCATAACGCGTATGGAAGCCTGTCTTAGGAATATCTTCCAGTTTAATCTGTATCTGATGATAGCCTGATCGCAGGTCTATCTTCGTAAAATACAACGCTCCATGGAGCCGATCTATCAGATCGTCTATGTGCGAGAGCGGATATTTGTTCTTGACAGTGAGTTTATTCAACCCCTTGTAATCCACGCAGAAGCGCATAGTGTTATTGTCACAAAGTGATGACGTGGCGGACAACAGAAACCCTAATTTCAGTCAGAAATCCTAAAATTCCTGCAAACCCTAATTTTTGCCAAAAACCCTATATTCCGGAAATCACGGAGTCGGAATATTAATTTTTTTTTGGAAAATGATGAGCGACGCGAATTTTGCTGTTGCTTTTTTTTATAAAAAAAAGAGAAAAGACTCTCAAGAGAGAGAGAACTGATGCTTTTGATTTTAAAAGCTTTTGGAGCTCTGCTTTTGGGCATCCCTTGTAACCTTTAAATTAGTGGTGAGGGCCTCACTTCTCAGAGCATCTGGACGCAGAGTCTGAGAGTGAAACCCTAACCGCTCTCTTGTACTTTGATGATTGATTAATATAAAAAGAAATACCGAAAGGGGCGCCAGTCTTTGGGGCCAATATCCCTAGGCACGGAACTCCGCCGGGCCAGTGCAAATCTATTGTGATCTGTGAATTGTTTTGAAGTGGTTATTTGGTGCTATCGCGGTTGATTCTTGACTTGGAGTGTCCAAGTCTGTTACAGTGGTATCAGAGCACGGCCGATTTCTCTTCTATGGGAAATCCGATCCCCGAATTTTTTTTCCGCGGCACCTATGATCAGTCGACTCCCTCTGCATCTGGAGATGCGGGCTGGGATCACAACGAAGATTCAGACAGAGAGTATGGCCCGCCTCGGCCTACTCAGGCGGAGCAAAGAGAGATGGAGCGTCGTCAATTGATTGGCGATGCAACAAAGATGATGCTCAATTTTGCCAAGGATCCGAAGATGGCAAAATATATGAACCAAACCTCTTTGGAAGAGGTACAGATGGAGTGGCAGAGAATCACAACACCACTCCCGAAACCCGCTCTCAAGAAACCTTCTGTCTCCAAGAAAATATACGGAGCAGGAACTGGAGAACGTGGTTGATGCACGGATTGCTCAGCTTTTCGACGTGCAAAAGAAAGACAAAAAGCACGGCAAAAAGCAGAAGAAAGGCACTGACTTCCCGGGATATTTGGGTCGTCGGTTGACATTTGACAAGGCAAAGAAACGGAAGAAGCGTGTTCGATTTGAAGGAGTACCCAGTTCTTCTTCTTCTTCTTCTGACAGTTCTTCTAGCTCCTCGGATTAGAGCGAAGAAGACAGAAAAAGCAAAAAGCGAAGCAAGACACAAAGCTTCGGAAAGGGCAAGAAAAAGGCAAAGAAGGCTACATCTCGCCCAGAGACTGACAGTTCTACCGAGGACTCGTCTACAGACAACTCAGGTTCCGATGACGGAAAGTTTTATGCGAACAAGAAGAATTTTTACAAAGCCAACCAGTATGACTTTCTCGAAGATAAAAGCAAGAAAGTCCGAGAGTTTAAGGAAGGTGGCCACTCGATCAAGTTTGATACTTTTCAGGATACTCAGATGCTTCGAAGGCTTTGTCTTTTATACAGCAGTTTGACATCGCTTTCGCGGGAGGACGCTATTCAGAGCACTCCAAGATTCGGAGAGCTGCCTCTTACTTTAAGGGGAATGCTCGTACTTGGTGGTCCACGCTTCTATTAAGCAAGACTGTGCCAGTTACATGGCTGAAATTCAAGAGGCTTTTTATTTCTTCTTGGTTGACTCAAGAGTTTGAGCGAGATATACGAGCTGCTTGGAACCATCTCCGGATGACCAAGAGCGATACAGTGAATTCTTATTGTGAAAGATTCTGGAGCTCTTTTCTACCCGCCTCTTCATTCAAGAAGATCTCGTTCAGAGAACAGATTGAGCGGTTTACCTTGGGTCTACCTACAGAGATCCGAAATCACTGCTTGGAACTTAAGTCAGCTTCTATTCAGTAGGTGATGAGTCATGCGAAGCGGGGCTTTGCCATTCACTCTTGCAGTCTGACCTACCCCACAGATGAGGCCATGACACAACGAGCCGAACAGACTTCTGGGAATGAAAGTAGAATGAAAAAGAGCAATCCAGAGAAAAAAAAAGGATGCACGACCCAAGCTTACTCCTGAGGAGAGAGCTCGCTTCATCAGAGAGGGGAAGTGCTTTGGATGCGGGGAACATGGACATATTTCCGCAAAGTGCCCTGATAAGGCACAGAAAGAACAGAATGATAAAGACGACGACAGGTCTGAGAGTTCGAGAGCAGCTGAGGAATGTGGCAGAAAAAGGCAGATAGAAAAGCAGAACTGGTACCACATGGCGTGGGACCTGCACCGAATCTAATGAATGAAAGTACAAACTTTGCCGCTTTCGGGGCAAAGTGAAGGATCAGGAAGCTCTTTTGAAGGAGCCAAGGTCAACTTCTTTTCACTTGGAATTGGCGGCTCGATTTGGAACTATGCCCGACAGACTGACGCCACAGGCGGAGGTAGTTCGACTGGCACCCGGATGGGATGTTGCCATTACACCGAGCATTGGCAAACTTCGTTTGCAATGACATGGGTGTTCAGGGCACGTGAGTGACGTTCTACTCGGGATCCCTTGGTACCACAAGAACTACGCCGTGGTTGACTACCGGGCCGAGAAAGCGACTTTGATAAATGAAGGGCTTAGAGATTGTACTTGATGAACTTCAGTTTTCTTACTCATTCTTTTGGGAGAACTGAACGATGGATAAAGGTTGAATATGTTTTGACCTGAAGAAAAGAACGCCAAGATTTTTTTCTCCATGCTCATGCCGATTGCTTATGAGAGGGCCTGAAGATCATACCATTGATCTGATATCTGGAAGTACGCCACCGAATCGGCCACCTTATCGTGTGAGCCGAGTACAGAATGAAAAGATTATGAACTCAGTGAAAGACCTCTTGGAAAACGGTCTTGTCCAGCCTAGTACTTCACCGTATTGCTCTCCAGTGTTGTTGGTTTTGAAGAAAGACGGATCTTGGAGAATGTGCATCGATTATAGCACTCTCAACGAAATCACCATCAAGTACAGATTTCCGATTCCTAGGATCGATGATATACTCGACAGGTTACAGGGATCCTCGTGCTTTAGCAGGATTGACTTGAAGAGTGGATATCATCAGATCAGGATAGCGCCAGGAGATGTCTACAAGACAGCTTTTCGGACGACTTTTGGGTTATTTGAGTTTTTGGTGATGCCTTTTGGCTTAACCAATGCTCCTACGACATTTAACCGGATGATGGATAGGATTTTTCGAGAGTACAGGCTATTTGTTGGCACTTTCTTTGACGACATCATTGTTTTCTCCAAGAATGTTTTCTCCAAGAATGAGGCAGAACACAGAGATCATCTGCTTCAAGTCTTTCAGGCATTACGAGATCACAAGTTAGTGATTAATGCAAAGAAAAAGTGAAGTTTTCCTACCAGAGATACACTTTTTGGGACACATTGTGTCAGCAGCAGGAGTGCAAATGGATCCGGCCAAGATAGAGACTATCCGTGATTGGCCCGACTTGAGGAATGTCCATGAAGTTAGAAGCTTCTTAGGACTATGTTCGTACTACAGGCGGTTCATACGAAAGTTTGCAGAGGTTGCTTCCCCTTTGCATACCTTGACACAGAAAGGAGTACCTTTTTCGTGGGGACCCACAGAGGTGACTGCCTTTCGGACATTGAAAGAGAAATTGACTACGAGACCTATTTTGACTTTGCCAGAATTGCAGAAGTCATTTGAAGTATATTGTGATGCTTGTGGTCGTAGTCTGGGTGTGGTCTTGCTGCAAGAAGGCCATGTCATAGCTTACGAGAGCCGTTTGTTCTCTAGGCCGGAGATGACAGCACAGATTTATGAGAAAGAGCTTTTGGCGGTTATCCATGCTCTTACTCAGTGGCGGCATTACCTACTCGGAGCGGATTTCATTGTCTTTACAGACCATCAGAGTTTGCGCTACTTCTTGTCACAGAAGCAGCTTTCGGAAAAGCAGATGCGGTGGGTGAACATCTTGTCACAGTTCCACTTCCAGATTGTCCATGTGCAGGGACAGAAGAATGTGGTGGCAGATGCTTTGTCTCGAAAATCGTTGGTTGTGGCTATTTCCGCGATACATCATAGGAGCTTCGAGGATATGGTCGATCAGTGTGCCACAGATACAGATTTTGCAGATATTTTCACACGGATACGGGATGGGGAGACAGTAGCTGGATACTCCCTTCGGGAAGGCTACTTGATGAAAAAGACTATGTTGTGCGTTACACAGCCGTTGAGGGAAAAGGTTATGACTGATTGCCACTGTCCACCTTTTACGGGTCACCGCGGCATTGCTACCACCATGAAAGGGGTAGAGAGAGATTTCTTTTGGCGGAGACTGAAGAAGGATGTGGAAGAGTTTGTTCGCAGTTGCTTGGTATGCCAGAAGGTCAAGTTTGACAGGCATAAGGCACAGGGATTGTTACAACCTTTACCCATACCCACCCGCCCCTGGGAAAATATTGAAATGGATTTCATTTTTTTTGATCTCCCGAGAATACAGAATGATCACGATGATTTTCCGATTACATGGCACGCCTGAGACGATTGTCTCCGACAGAGACCCCAGATTTACGAGTTTGTTTTGGAGGGCAATTTGGAAGAACATTGGCACGCGGTTGCAGTTCTCGTCATCGTTCCACTTGCAGACTGACGGGCAATTTGAGATTGCCAATTCAGTGATTTTAGATTTATTGAAGTCTTGTATCTCGCATCAGAAGACTCAATGGGAAAAGAACTTACCTTTGGTGGAATTTGCCTACAATAACACGATACACTCTTCGACGGGGAAGACGCCATGAGAGATTGTTGAAACTGCTGCGAAGGTTCCATCCTTCCTGAGCACGAAAGATTAGAAATTTGAAGCGGATGAATATTCGCGAGATTTGGATACGGCTTTTGCCAAGGTTCGCGAGACTTTGCAGGAGTCTCAAGAACGACAGAAAAAGGCAGCGGATCGCCATCGTCGCGACTGGAAACTGAAGGAGGATGATTGGGTGCTCTTACTTGTGAGAAGGCACGCCTAAGAAAGAAAAAGAGAAAGGAGAGGCTTTTTCCAAAGCTTAGTATGTGATACTACGGACCTTTCCAGATTACTGACAAGATAAATGATGTCTCCTTCCGATTGGAACTGCCAGATACTTGGAGGATTCACAATGCATTGCATGTGAGTCTCTTGAAACCTGTTAAGGGTGATGTGCCTGATGATGGGGAGCCTGATGAGCAACCCAAAGTGAGCAATCCTGAATAGATTTTGGCACATAATGATACGAAGAAGGGTAAAGTCCGAAAGGACATATTCATATACTGTGTCGATCTAACTGACGAGCTCGCTGCTGCTGTACTCTCCCGCTGCGCCATCGCCATCGCCTCCTCCCCCCCCCCCCCCCCCCCCCTCCCTCCCTCCCTCACGTGCTGCCCGCTGTCCTCCTCGTGCTGCCGCCCTCAGCCCCCGCTGCCCCCGCCTGCTGTCCCTCCCGCCTGCCCTCTGCCCCCGCTGCCCCCCCCCTCGCGCTGCCCTGTTCCAGCCTTTCTGCCCGCCCTCAGCCCCCTGCTGCCGCCACTCGCCCTCAGCCTCATCCCATGCTGCCGCCTCACGCCCTCATCCCTTTAGCCCAAACCCGCTTTATCCCCCCCCCCCTT
Source organism: Adiantum capillus-veneris (assembly GCF_014529385.1). Taxonomy (NCBI): domain Eukaryota; kingdom Viridiplantae; phylum Streptophyta; class Polypodiopsida; order Polypodiales; family Pteridaceae; genus Adiantum; species Adiantum capillus-veneris. The sequence continues at coordinate 151,136,271 of NC_140938.1, forward strand.
GTCTCGGCCCGTTCACCCATCAGTTTGGGCCCCCCGCCTCGGTTGCTCCCTGCAGTTTCGGCACTCTCGGCATCTGTTCCAACTCCTTGGAGCAGTGTTTGCGCGCCCTTCTGCAGCATCCTCCCGTCGTCCTCTTCTTGCGCCACAGCAATAGACACAGATGGAGGCTCCAGCTTCGCCACAGAGGGACTCGCCTGAAGCCCCCTCGCCCGACCGCGTTGAGCCCACCATTCGACTTGCTCTTTCGCCGATAGAGCAAGCGAGCCTTGCCGCAGAGGTAGAGCGCTTGCAGGCGACTTCGGTCATCTGCAAGGTTCTCGGCACTCGACCTAGCAGAGGAGAGCTGCGAGACCTTCTCCAGGCCCGTCTTCTCGCAGAGGTGGGCAAGATCTTGGATGTCTAGATTCTCGGACGGGGGTACTACTAGATTGAGTTCGAGACTTTCGAGATGGCCTCCAAGGTCATTGCTATGAGTCCACTGGCCATCCGAACATCACGCGCCCACTTTCGACAGTGGCGACATGGTTTTGACTTGACTTCGGATGTGCTAGTAGAGGAGGCAGACATCCCCATCTCAGTCTGCTTTCCGGGTTTACGGAGGGAGTACCTTCCACTTCTCTCCAGGATTGGCTCCGCCATCGGGACAGTCCTGGAGACACCTCGTACGGCAGCATCAGTAGCTGCCAAGGCGGCTGGCATCCCTTCAGTTCGAGTTTTGGTCAGAGATACCCACACGCTCCCGAAGGTCATCCTTCTGCCTCGGGTGAGTGGGGGTTGGTTTCGACAGAGTGTGGAGTACTCGGGTCTCCCGAACCAGTGCTTCATTTGCAGACAGATGGGCCACCTAGCGAAGGCCTGTCCACGGAGGAGACCACGACCCGCACCCCAGCCTCAGCCCCAACCTGCCAAGGCTGGGCCGCAGCCACAGCCAGCGACACAGAGCACAGATTCAGCGCCACCCTCCGAGCCTGGGGCTCCAGCGGAGGAGGGGTGGCAGCAGGCCCGTGGCCGTCGACGCCAGGGGCCACAGCGACAGCCTGGCACTCAGAGTGGCCCCCAGGTGCCTACTCAGCAGCAGTGGGTTCCCACGGGGAACCGCTTTGGGCCTCTTGAGCAGGAGGAGCCTCCTTCGCCAGCCTCCACCTCCGCTTCACCCTCGCCAGCCGCTCCGCCTTCCGATCTCCCCTCCTCCTCCTCATGCCCTCCCCCGCCCTCTGCTACCGCTCACCCCCTACCTCGCCCCCCCCATGTCTCTGCCGCCCCACCCCGCTTCTCCTCCCCCCCCCCCCCCCCCCCCCCCCCCCCCCCCCCCCCCAGCCCCTTCTTCCCCTCCTCCTGCTTCAGTACCTCAGTCGGCTTAGGAGACTGGACCCTCGCCGGCGGCTAGGAGATCTCTTGGCAACGCCTTTGCCACGAGTCGCCGAGCGAGAGAGGGTCAGCCCTTCACGCGGCCCCCTCTGCAGATTCAGACATCTTCTCTTGCAGCTATCCCGCGTGGTTTGACTAGCATTGACCTCCGACGCCGCTGGGATTTCTTCGATTACGGGTTTACTCGTTTTCTTGGCGACTCCGCAGCAGACCACGAGGCAGCCAGCTTCAGAGTCCACGCTTTGTTCCTCGCCGCTAGGGGGACAGAGGCCTTGGACTCAGCAGTTGGTTTCTCCTTCCTCCTCTGTGGCAGGACTGAGACAGAGTAGTCCCTCGACTCAGTGGTGGGATGGTTGCATACACAGGTTCTCGAGTTCTCTCACCACATGGGAGAACTCGGCGTTACAGATTTGCTGCAGACGTTGTGGCCACTGGCCAAGTTTGCGGTGACACCCCCAGACTCAGCAGGATGTAGACACATTGTGGTGTACTTTTTTGCTGATACGCAGTGTTTGCCTTGCTATGTATTCATTCATGAGGACTCTTGGACAGAGGAGGTTGCTTTACGCACGGCTCCCTCTGCTTGGGCTTGGACCAGGCACTCACTGCAGTCTCGCCTATCTAGAGGACGCTCGGATGCGGATTACTCCCCATCCAAGCCTGCTTCGAAGATAGCTCGTCTTGCTGCTGCGGCAGCATCTGTTCTCTCTCGCTCCCCATGAGGATCGTCTCGTGGAACGTGCAGGGACTAGGTGGGCCCCAGTTTCAGCGACAGCGGGGCCGATTGCGTCAGGAGCTTCAGCGTTGCCTTGTGGGAGGAGAGATTGATCTCCTTATGCTTCAGGAGCACCATTTGTTTGAGAGCCGCATTCGGCGATGTGGTCAGATTTTGCGTGGACGCTATGATACCTTTTGGTCAGCTGCTTTTGGACCTGGAGGCACCCAGGGTGGGGTATGTATGACTATTGCGGACTCACTACAGCAGGCCATTGTGGGCAGAGGGATTATTGTACCAGGCAGGGCTCAGTGGATTACTATGCAGGTTTAGGGTAGCCTTGTGGGTTTCCTAAACATCTATGCGCCCAATGTGGCGAGTGCTCGTGCAGAGTTTTGGTCACAGATTGTTGAGTCTTTGCCACAGGTTGACCAGTGGTGTGTAGGAGGGGACTTCAACATGTTGGAGGACCCTTCTGACAGGATCGGAGGCAGCCATGCTACTGTGCATGGAGTCGAGTTAGCAGCTTGGGAGAGGTTTTGTATGACGCTGAGGGTCTCGGATACATGGCAACATTCTGGCTTTGTGAGGCCTCCAGAGAGTCTTGCCTTCTCTAGATCGGACCACAGAGTGGGAGGAGTGAATCTATCGCGCATAGATCGCTTCTACACTAGTGACCACTTCAGTGACTTGGGGGGATCAGTGGGCATCCTGGCAGGGACATCCTTCTCGGACCATGCACCAGTGATTCTCACAGTGGCAGATAGGCAGAGGAGTGGGAGCACGATGCTTCGCATCCCAGAGCGGGTCTTGTTGGACTCAGCACTCAGAGAGAGGGTCGAGGCTCTATGGACAGAGGGCATGGACAACCAGGCTCCACCTGCAGACAGAGTGGCCTCAGGCCTAGCTCAGCTTAGCCACTTCTTTCTCCAGGAGTCTCTGGCTCGACGGGCTGCAGTGAGAGAGGAGCAGCGTCTCAGACGAGGCATTGCTTCACTACAAAGGATGCAGGAGCAGCATCCAGACAGTCCATGGTTGGAGGAGCAGATACAGCAGGCTCGACAGGAGTTTGCTTGCACAGAGGAGAGGCGCCATGAGTTTGCCTTTCATCGACAGGCATCTCAGTGGACTCAGGTGGGTGACAGGGTGACAGGTGGTTTTTTTTGAGACAGTGGGACCTCGACACTCGCATGCCAAGGTCAATCAGTTGAGGAGACCCGATGGGTCAGTTGTTTGTGAGCCTGAGGATATGCGTGCAGTCGCTACTGACTTTTACCGTGAGCTACTGTCGGCTGAGCCCGAGTCAGAGAGACAGGATGCATGCAGGGAGCAGGTTTGGGCACAGATGCCCTGTCTTGTGACTAAGGAGATGCGGCAGAGGCTTGAGTTACCTCTTCCGCTTGAGGAGCTGCACACGGCTCTTAGGGCCCTCCCTCGTGGTAGCTGTCCAGGTGAGGATGGGCTGACTCCCAGCTTCTTCTTGGAGTACTGGGACCTGCTTGGCCCAGATCTTTGTAGTGCCTTTCAGTACATTCTGCACACAGGAGTGATGCCGGATAGCATGAGTGAGGGCCTGATTTACCTCATTCCAAAGGAGGGTGGCTCCTTGGATGAGATTCGACAGTGGCGCCCCATCACCATTCTCAACTCAGCCTACAAAATTCTTGCCAAGGCTCTGAGTTGATTCAGCCACTTTTGGAGAGCCTTATACATGGGACTCAGACAGGTTTTGTCAAGGAACGCAGTATCCTTGACAACATCTTCACTTTTTGGGAGGCTTCTGCCCTTGCACGGCTCCGTGGGGAGGACCTTGTGATTCTTCTTCTCGATTTTGAGAAGGCATACGATAGAGTCGACTGGGACTTTCTAGAGGGCACGCTACGCAGGATGGGCTTCTCAGAGGCTTGGATCAGAGGGGTGTCAGCTTTGTACAGACAGGCTCACAGTCAGGTGCTTTTGGCAGGAGGTAGAGGTGAGCGCTTCATGCTCACACGATCGGTCAGACAGGGTTGTCCTCTTGCCCCCTTTCTCTTTCTGTTCTATGCGGAGGCGATGAGCAGATTTTTGGTGTCACAGCAGGTTGGTTTGAGGGGCTTAGCACTCCCTCTACGGGGAGATGAGCTTCTGGACGCTGAGTTTGCCGACGACCCAGCCTTGTACTTAGAGGGCTAGGAGGCCAATTTACACAGATGTGGGCAGGCTTTGGAGACCTTCTGCTGTGCATCGGGCGCACTGATCAACTGGAGAAAGACAGTGGCTTTCTCGGTTGGTAGTGCTCCTGTGCTAGATTGGATGCCAGAAGAGGGTTTCAGGTGGATTCCTCCAGGGACTGCAGTTTGGTACTTGGGTTGTCAGGTTGGTTTGGATTTGTCCCCCGAGCAGCAGATTGCTCCTCTTCTCCTGTCCATCAGGAGAAAGCTGTTACATTGGAGCTCAGCCCGACTTTCGCTGGCTGGTAGAGTAGTAGTTGCCAACAAGATGTTGTTGGCGACTATGTGGTACATCACTTCTTGCTGGATCTTCTCGAGTTCTTGCATCAGCCAGGTACAGAGGCTGATCAGGAACTTCCTTTGGTCAGGTCGCGACACTCAGATTGCCCGAGCCAAGGTGGCTTGGTCGGTCATCACACTTCCTTGTTCTCAGGGAGGGCTTGGGATCATTGATCCAGCACAACAGAGCAGAGCCCTTCTTGGGAAGTTCGTCGTCAGAGGACTTCTTCCAGGCGAGGAGCCCTGGAAGGAGTTCTTGTTGCAGAGGCTTCGTGCCAGGGTGCCTCAGTCAAGAGGCCCTTGGCAACCTTCGACTAGATGGATCTTTACAGAGTTGCGTCGAGTTGGTTTGAGCAGGAGACTGGAGGACCGATTCGCTGTGAGTCTGCTTCGTTCTTGGGAGCTATTATGGCGTGGCCTAGAGCAGAGACAGCCGACGTGCACGGAGGAGCGCCTACGGCAGCCCCTCGTCTGGAACCCCATGGTTAGCACTCAGCGAGGCCACTTGGTTGGGAGTAGGCCTCATGTTTCTTGGGGTCCCATGGCAGCAGGTCCAGCGCGCTCTCTAGGTGACTGGCTAGAGTTCACAGGTTTGTCAAAGGAGGTGCAGGTTGTCCAGCTGCAATAGGGGTTAGTCAATCGGACATCGATAAGGTCCCGATTGGACCTAGATGTGATTGCTAGCTACATTGCCGATAAATCATGGTCTAAGATCCGAATGAATGTTGAATGTCATGTGATGTCCTGAGATGTCTGGTGATGTCCTGTGATGTCGTGTGATGTGACTGTCGATTTTGTACATGTGCTAGATGTGTGTTCCTAGTACGTAGGTACTAACAGTCAATGTTATGGTCTAAGATCCGAATGAATGTTGAATGTCATGTGATGTCCTGAGATGTCTGGTGATGTCCTGTGATGTCGTGTGATGTGACTGTCGATTTTGTACATGTGCTAGATGTGTGTTCCTAGTACGTAGGTACTAACAGTCAGTGTCTGCTAAGACGGTTTATGGCTTTTGTCGGTTTTGCAGGCGTAATCGCGGTCGATTACAATGCTTTCAAGAGGGGGGTATGTCACAAAGTGATGACGTGGCGGACAGCAGAAACCCTAATTTCTGTCAGAAACCCTAAAATTCTTGCAAACTCTAATTTTTGCCAAAAACCCTAAATTCCGGAAATCTCGGAGGCGGAATATTATTATTATTTTTTTTTTGGAAAATGATGAGCGATGCAAATTTTGTTGTTGCTTTTTTTTATAAAAAAAAGAGAAAAGACTCTCAAGAGAGAGAGAGAACTGATGCTTTTGATTTTAAAAGCTTTTGGGGCTCTGTTTTTGGGCATCCCTTGTAACCTTTGAATTAGTGGTGAGGGCCTCACTTCTCAGAGCATCTGGACGCAGAGTCTGAGAGTGAAACCCTAACCGCTCTCTTGTACTTTGATGATTGATTAATATAAAAAGAAATACCGAAAGGGGCGCCAGTCTTTGGGGCCAATATCCCTAGGCACGGAACTCCGCCGGGCTAGTGCAAATCTATTGTGATCTGTGAATTGTTTTGAAGTGGTTATTTGGTGCTGTCGCGGTTGATTCTTGACTTGGAGTGTCCAAGTCTGTTACATTTATCCTTCTTTCGAGAAAGTAGCACTGGCGCTCCCCACAGGGATTTGCTAGGCCGAACAAAACCCTTGTCGAGATAATCCTTTAGCTGTCGTTGAATCTTGTCCTCCTCGGTTTTACTAAACCGATAGGGTTGCTTTGAGAAGGGCTGACTACCAGCCACTAACTCAATGCCATGATCGACTACTCTCGAAGGCGGCAAGCCAAGAGGTAGATCATCAGGAAAAACATCCTTGAAATCAGTCATGATTTCAAGGATAAGGTTGGATTCGTCGGAATCCCCAAGTTCAACAGAAGAACATGAAATATTTTCACAAAATTCAGTGACAGAAGTACCAAGCACTAATGAATTAAACCAAGTAGATGGTACACATTGATAAAAGTCAACATCAGAAGACTTTATTTCTTGATACATTTCCAAAGCAGTAACAATTGGTATTACAAAACCATTATTTACAGACTTCTGATTACAAAGCGACACAGATATATGAGGCATGTCCTGCTTAACAAAAACAAGAGAGTGATGTACATAGTCTATATACAATGAGTCTTGTTTATCATAAAACAATGGAATTCCTAAAATAACATCTGCTCTGTCCAAGCGCATTATGTGGAAGTCCAGGTTCTCTTTGTAATCAGCGAGCTCGAGCGACAAGTCTGGAACCATCCGATTCCATACATCCGTATCCACGCCACGAGCCATCTTCACGCGATACTCATGGTCACTGTTCTGCGTCCGCAGGTTCAGTTTCTGTACCAATTTTGCATCCACAAAATTGTGTGAGCTTCCATTATCAAGGAATACGGTCACGTCGTGACCATTGATCTTCCCGGGGAAACGGAGAAGATTGTGCTTACCAAACACTTTGGTGCTAAAAGTACAATTAGTGCATGAATTGTGCGCTAAATGATGGATTTCAACTTGAACAATATCAGAGTTACCTGAGATCTCATGAATCTGAACCGAAGGACGGCCTTGCGGTTTCTACGTCTTTTTCTTTTTAGGGCAATCCTTGATTTGGTGACCCGTCTGGCCACATCCGAAGCAAGCCCCCTTCTTCACTGCATCAACAACTGAAGCATTTCTGGCTTTCTTCTTTTCCTGAGAAGATCTCGGCGGTGATTTGGACTTATGCTGGAATCGGGGTTACTTCCTCGAAGCACCCTCACCGGATTGATGGTCTGCAGTTCTTTTCTTCTCATAATTCGCTCCATTTATCAAATGGAACGTCCTGGCCTTGGCCACTGCATCCTCGACATTAGTCGGGGCTTTGTCCTTGATTAAGGCCCAACGGTAATCTTCATGTAACCCCAGCAAGTACGTGTGCACGGCGTGTGTGGAATCCACCTTGCAGAAGGTGAGCGCCTCTTTGAAAGCTGTCGTATACTTATCAAAAGACAGAGTTTTCATCGAAAGACTCTGCAGTTTGGCATAGGCTTTCAAAGGGTCCATTTTGGCGAAATCCCTCTTGAATTTCACACAAAACTCAGCCCACGTCGTAGGCTTTTCTGTTATATCACGCCACTAGGTAAGCGCCTTACTGTGCAGATAAAGAGGAATCGTCTGAATCCTCCGTTCATCATGGAGATCAAAGTATGTGGTCCACTGGTGCAGCCAGTTATTTACAGCCAATTCCGTACACTCCTCTTCACCTGAGAAATTTGTAGTTTTATACGGAATTGTGGCAGTCTGACCACCCTGCGAACGCCCAAAAGCAGCAATGTGCGTCCGCAAATGCTGGAGATGGGTTTCGCCCCTGGAAATACGCGCCATATTTTCGAGAGTAGAAAGTCGGGAGTTGAGCCCCTGTACGACCCCTTCGAGAGAGGCCAAGCGAAGGTTCGTCTGAACATTCGCGTTTTCCAGAGCGGTAACACGCTGGTCAAAACTCTGGAAAGTGCTTGTGATCCATGTGTAGACAACATGCGTGAATGGAATTTGGATGTTACCTGGCGCATCGTCACGCTGCACATTTGAGCTGGAGGAATCCATAGCGAAGTGCGTGAAAAACTGGAAAATTCACGTGAAATCGAGCCTTTTCTGCACTTTTCGGTCGCGAAAAGTCGAAGGTTGAAGAGCTCTACGAGTCGGCGTGAGCATCGGAACGTGAGCAGGTGATGGCGGGAGTGCGGGAGCGCTAGAGCGCGAACAGGTGGGAGAGAGGAGGCGCGAGAGAGAAGCAGAAGACTCGAGAAAATGAGTTCTCTGTAAGCTATGAGATCTCTGTAAGTGAGTTTTTAATAAACTCAGGTTTCAAACTTTGGTCTTAAAAAAAAAGGTCCTGGCCATTTAAATTAAAAGGCCACTTAAAGAGGTCATTTAAATAAATGGGCTTAAAAAATGATCCCAGCGCAGGCTAAAAAAAATCCAACGCAAAACTGCCAGTGCTGAGGCTGCCGCGTGGGGAAAAAAACCATAGTAACAGGGAATGGCCGTTTTCAGGTCTCCGTTCCCTGTTCCCATTCCAAGTTCCCGTTCCGAATCCCCGTTCCGTGTTTCAAACGTGAGTACCCGTAACAGGGAATGGCATTTTGTTCGGCGTTCCCGTTCCGCGTTCCCGTTCCGGTTTCTCGTTCCTGGTAACTATGAAAAAAACGCCCCTCCCTGGCTCGTGGATGCGCGTGCCCGATTCATGCTGGAGGCCAGCTGGGCTAGCGACCTCTCCACGCTGGAATTGCCTGCTTAGAGGAAAAAATTCAGCAGCACTGAGAGGTACTCTCTCTCTCTCTCTAGTGCTGAATGTCCAGAGAGGTACTCTCTCTCTCTCTCTCTCTCTCTCTCTCTCTCTCTCTCTCTCTCTCTCTCTTCACTGCAGCAGTACACAGAGAGGGAGTTTGCTGAATTTTATGCCCAAAAGCAAATTAAACAGCAATGGAGTGATTTTCATCGAAAACCACATGAAAAAATCAGCAAATCTTGTATTCTACTGCAATAAAACACAAGAAGTCAGTAAAATTGCTGATTTTAAACACTCCCGCCGATTAAAGACAATGATTCTTATCCAAAATCAGTAAAGTAAGCATTAAATTTCACCTGTACACATGCTCATGAGAAGAAAATAATCAATTAAGCAATTAATTACTAAAAATTATGCGAACTCGAGGTTCCCCGACTCAAACCGATCCGTAGGTGTGCACACAGTCCTTCGTGCACCAAGCCGGCTCTGATACCATGAAACGAACGAGGAGGATGTATCTCCCGGCCACACAGACCGCCTACAGATACGCATCGGACGAACCACCCGACCATAGCCACCATCCGGCAGCTCCTTTGTGCTGGGGCCCGCGTCTGAGGACATAGGCGTGCACCTGTAAGACCGAGCGCGGCCTCACCTCCTCGAGGTGACCTCGCGCACTCCTAGCCTCGCGAGCTAACCACTGACACTCTGCCAGTGGGGTCGATAATTGCAAATGAGGCCTTGGCCTCCCTTTTATAATAATGGTCGGCCACACTGGCTGGGTTCACACTACGTCCGCTCGGACACTGGACGCCCATCCCGACGGCATCTGGGCTAGATCCCCTCTCCTGTGAGTGGGACACAACACTGGCCTTGGACAAGACCCAAACCTTTTAATAGTAAAAAGTTTCGAGAAACAACTACCACTAATAAAGCCCCCATAGCTTGTCAGAGTCTGAGAAACCATGCCTCCAATGCAAAAGTAGTCCATCCAAACGAGCCGCAGCATAGTCCATCAAAAGGAGGCCTCAAAGAAGGGGAAAAAACTAGAAAGACTGGCAATATTTGCAATGAAGTTGGCAGTAGGAAACGCTTGGCATTGGGTAGTGGGAAGAGAACTGAAGGGGTTTTGAAAGGTTACAAAAAATCTCACAAAATGTCTTTGAAAAAAGCTGATAGATTGGCTACAATTATAAAACCTTAAAACCACCATTGAACGTCGAAAGTACGATGATTGTTTTAAGGGGAGAAGTGTTTGTCATAGCAGACAAGTCATTGGATCCAACATCCATAGTGTGGGGTCAGTATGCGTCATCCCTCTACACAGTCTGGGGGCAGCCACCTCTTCCAGATCCGCCAGAGCGATGCCCACACACATGTGCTTCCTTTACCACCGAGATGGTAAAGAAAGCCATTGAAATGATGAAGACCAGGAGAGCATATGATCACGGTGGCCTGGTAGCAAAGCATTTTATATATGCAAGAGATTTGCTTGTAGAGCTTCTAGCAGTGATGTTCAACCGTGCCATGTGTAAGGAAGTGCCTACCTGATACTTGGAGTTTGTCCACTATCGTACCTATCTTTAAGTCAAGGACCCTATGGAGCTTGGGAACTATGGTACTATCATGATTGGACACACATTGGCACGGTTGTACGCATTCATCCATCCTTGAGCAACAATTGAGTAGATTGGCAGAGAGAGAGACGGTGTACGGGCAGGAGGGCAGAGGCGGGGTTTCAGGAGAGGTTTCTTTACTCTTGATCATATTCTGACACTCACAGTCATTATTGAGGGAAGATCACGTGGGAGACGGCTCTATTGTTGCTTTGTGGAGTTCTGCAAAGCCTTCGATACAATGTCATGGCTAGATTGATGCTCAGATTGTAGGAGATTGGGGTACCCAAAGAGTTGATTTGGGGGATCATGGCTCTATACAAGTCAGTAGTGGGGCATGTACGCACTCTAAAGGGGATTTCTGATTTGGTTCACTCCACTATTGGGGTGAAACAGGTGTTAGGTGCAGCGGAATGATTGTTTGCGCTTTGCTCAAGATGAGTGCTCCGAACTGTGCTCAAGGTTCCTTTTAGCTCTTATGGAAGGAAGAGCCTTCCGTTCTTAATGGAAAGTGCTATGATCACAAACAAAGTGAATGGACACTGTGCGTGCAAGTGTATGAGATTGAGAGATAGAGAGAAGAGAGATACGACACCAGAGACGTTGTAAACCCTCCTCCGAAGGCCCCACTCTCCTCGGCGAGAGTGGTCTACTATTGATTGCACAATCTGGTACAAATGGTATGCATGAGACTGATGCAAGTCTAGGCTATGTCGACGATGACAACGGTGATGACGAAGTCGACCTAAGGGCTGAAATTTGCAATCTTTCTACTGCTGTCCAAAAACGCTATGGGCTGAAATCTGTTAATCTTCTCTCTGCTGAATTCTGACTCTATGTCGGTGATGATGTCGATGGCGACGATGCGACGACGACGCGCTGAAAACGCAGATGCTGAAGTCTGCGTTTTCCGGGCTGAAACTGTAAACCTTGCGGAAAGTGATCGTGCGGCGAGAAACTGCTGCAGGATGGTGAGGTCTGCGAGGTTCGGGACTTGATCTGCAGGTACTAACTGTTGAAAACTGGAAACGCTGGTCCTAGGGCTGATTCTGTCGCGATAGATCTGCAAAACGCTGAGGTTGCTGGCAGATGCAAAAACGCTAGGGCTGAAAATTTGTGTTTTGTCGCCGGGATTCTGCAGATGCAAAAACGCTAGGGCTGAAAATTTGTGTTTTGTCGCTGGGATTTTGCAGATGCAAAAACGCTAGGCTGATCTGTTGTGGTCTTGTCGCCGTGGCTCTGCAAATGCAAAACGTTGGCTGATCTGTGGTGTCTTGTTCAAAAACGCTAGCCAAATTGTTGTGGAGCAAAAATGCTAGAAGTTCTTGGGGTCCTGCTGAGAAGGTGCCAATTGAGCATGTGCTCCTGCTGCGAGAGTTACCGGGGAACGCCCCCTAGCCCCCGTTCCGGCGTTCCGGGGGGCAGTTCCCTTCCCGAACGTTCTGAGACGTCCCGGAACGTTTGATGTTCCGGGTGGCCAGTGCAAACCGGAACGGCCGTTCCGGAACGCCCTTGGAACGGCCAACGGCTACAAACAAATTTGGCAAAAATTGAAAAAATTGAAGTAAATGTTTGGGCTTTGTTTTGAAGTGTGCAAGGCCTCAAGGACTCATAAAATGCACCCCCCTCCCCCTTTCTCTCCACAAGCTAATCCTCAATGCTCAAGCTCTCTCCCTCTCACACTCTCAAGATCTCTCCCTCTCAAGACTCACTCTCTCAAGGCTCAAGGCTTCACGCCTTCAAGCTCTCTTCCTCTCCCTCCCACTCTCTCAAATCTCTCCCTCTCCCTCTCCCTCTCTCTCTCTCTCTTTCTCTCTCTCTCTCTCTCTCTCTCTCTCTCTCTCTCTCACATCATCATCTAGTCATAGCAAGGTTGAATGGTCTTCAAAACGAGTTTTTTGTGAGTATTAGAGTCAAAGCACTCTAATACTCCTTGTATTTAAACACAAGGAGCTAAAAATGCACTATTTGGGTGTTTTTTATACCTCCCGTTCCGCGCCGTTCCCGTTCCGGACCCCTAGCCGTTCCCCCGTTCCGCAAGGATCCCATCGCCGTTCCCGTTCCGTGTTCCGGGTAACTATGCCTGCTGCCTCTTCTGCCAGGAAGTGCTAACTTGGGTTTGCTTATATATATTAACTTAGTAAAATTGCCCTACCTACTTTTGTTGGGAAGTCACTTAAATTAATAAGTGAAAAATGTCAAAAATAGGGAAAATAGGCTAAAATCACTGGAAAAATCACCTAACTGATTCTAATGGATTCTAATGGGAATTCTGATGATCATGTTGTGTGCAACCAGAGGATATGCATCTACACTAAGTGATTGGGCATGCACGGTCTACGAATAGACTCACAAAAGTGCCAGATCACTTCTAATCTAGATTGACTGGACTGACTGAACCCTTGTCGTGCTGTAGCTTGTCCACGGACACATAGGGTTGGATGTGTCATGTGACAACAGGGTTGCCCACTATCCCCTACACTATTTGGCATGTATGTGGATGCGGTTGCTAACTACATTGAGAGGGATGGTGATAGAGGAGCATAGTTGGCAGGGACATAGATCCCACTATTGTTATATTCTGATGATATTGTGTTGATTTCTGACTTCCCACCGGAGGGGATGCAGCATCATTTAGATACTTTGTACACATTTGCCCACGATAGTGGTTTGTCTGTTAACTTGGGGAAAATCAAGGCTATGGTGATGAACACCACACCACAATGGTCAGGAGGTCAATACCCACATTTACATATGGCTAGGAGACAGTGGAGTATATAGATGCACATTGCATACACCTATCTTGGGGTATTCTTCAGTGGGCTGTTGTTTTCATTGAGAAGAGCAGCACAAACTAGATTGACGAGAGCTTATGCAGCCTTGGGAGGATTGGAGAAGATGTGTTCCCAAATCCAGTTCAGGAACCTTGAACAAAGCTGTGGCCTTTTGACACTCTAGTGGCTTCAGCTATGCTTTATGGGGTTCAGATTTGGGGACCCTCAGTGGACCACCATGGCAGATCTGGTAGCACAGATGGATGGAGATGTATGAAGAGGCTTCTAGTCTCCATGATCTCTCGGCTGATTCGGGCTAAGGCCTTAGTGCCACATGAGATTACTCGAATAGCGCTAGGTACCCCTTCCTCTTGGAGTTGAGGACCTTACTAGATTAGCTTCCTTCATGCATAATTTATGGGAACTCCCCAGAGACGGATATACTCGGCTAGCCCTTGAGTCATCCCGACAGCTAGCGCTACAGGGGGACACAACATGCTGGTATGGGCAGATGACATCATGGTTTCAATCACATGGCTTCAATATGGATATTCATCAGGATTTGATTCAACTAGATACTAGAAGCACATGGATACAACCGACACAAGAGTTGGGCTCGAAGATGGCTTTCTATAGAGAGCATTTTCTCCAACTAACAGAGGACGGATATGTGATCAAACTGGCCTATAAGGACACTCATTTATCCTATGGGATACGATGTGCTATTGGTCAGCTAAACACATTATCGCATCAGCTAGAGATTGAGATTGGCAGAGTTAGGAGAGTACTAGCAGAGGCTAGGATTTATCAATTGTGTCATATAGAGCCAGAGACAAAGTTACCTCACATTTGTCATCGTCCGGTATACTGTGAGATACGAGGCCACTTTCAGTGTCTATTCAAAGAGGGCTTTGGACCATTGGCTTGAGTCATGAAATATATGGATCAGAGATGCCTCGGGTTTTTTTTGCTATAGCTGCACAGACACAGGGAGAGTCTCTTGAGGAGACCAAGCAGTGGGAGACATTCACAAAGGGAGATCACTGACTTCTTTAGAGCAGGGACTCAACAGCCAGCAGATGAGCATGCCTCATTGCAAACTTCAGAGCCCACCTATACCAAAGGTATATTAGTGGGCAAAGCCACTGAGCTCGGGAGAGCTAGACGTCCACGTCTACGAGGGAGACTACGACATTGACGGAGGCTCCATGAGAGGATCAAAACTATTCTAGCACAATATGGGAGATGCCCAATACAACTATTTATAGAGGCGAACATTGACGAAGCTCTTTAGCGACCGACGCAATTTTTTCTAGGACAACGCCCGATGCCCGACATTCTCGGGCATTGACAATGATGATGATGATTTTAGTATGACGTTTTGAGTCTTTCACTTCATTTCATTTTATTTTTTGTACACAGACATTGGATTAGATCCACATGGATTGTATCAGTTTTGGTCTCATAGGTCATTTTGACCTTTTGAAGACATTTAATATAACATTTTATTTCATTTGTGTGTGTGCGTGCGCGCGCATGTGCACTGCTCCTATCTTCTACTAGTCGAGAGTGGCCATGCCCAAGTTGTGACAGGACTCGTCTGCATCTGAATACCTCTTGAGCTTATTCTGACTACTTCTAACCTTCCCTTTAATTCCTCTTGTGGAGGGATCTGAATCTGAGGTACTTAAGACTACTTTAGGGCTGCTTCTTTGATGGCTAGATAGAAACTAAATGTTGCGGGTATAGGGACTAACCCCATAGCAAGAAAGCGCAGAGGCTATGGGCCTCATAATGGTCACCTATACTGGCTGCAACAAAGGTGTCCAAAAAACTAAGGGAGAGATGGGTGTGTAGAAGATTCTCCACGGTGCATCTTTCTTAGATGCAGTCACCTAGATGGGTTAACCCTTTCCTACGTGATCACCTTGTTCTTGATACACCTCTAACTACGAACAACTTCATACGGAAATGCTAGGAAAGTGATAGAAGGGCGCCCCTTCTTGGTCTTCTACTCACTTGGTCTTCTGATAGCTTTGAGTATCCCCCCAAGGGGTCACCTTCATATCTTTAATAAGTGGAGGTAGAGCAATCACACTTTTTTAAAGAAATTTTTATAAATCAAATATTTGAGTTTTAAGTGATATTTGGCCTTATTTTGACGCGAAATAACGTGTATGAAGGATCCGACCGGCTCACATGTAAATCTAATCTGTATGCGAGGGTGCTAACTAATCTACTTGTTCTGTTTGAACATGCAAATCCTTCGAATAGGATCACAACGGTGCCAAAACAAAATTATGATGCTTACCAAAAAGAGTTAACGATGATAATTGATAAGAATCAAGAACATCTTTAGTAACCAAACAAATAGTCAAAAGCATAATCTAAAGTTGAAAGCAAGTGTTTAGATAAAACATGTCACCAAACTAAACAATGGAATACAGTGTCAAAACAACAAAATCCCTCCATGTTTTAATGGGTATCAGAATTGTTACATTACTTCAGCTTTTTCTCTGCCTCTTCAAAGGTTGAGAAAAAAGCTTGGAAGCTTTGTCAAGCCACAATACAACAAAATCCTTTGGCAGATTGATTGTATAACTCCTATGAGAGTAGAGCCACTCCAAGAAAGGTTGAAGGTTTACACCTTTCTAAGTGTTGTTGCAAGTAGGCGGAGGTAACGTTGGAAGAACTTTATTTATATACGCAGTCACAAACTTTGGGTTATTGCATGATGTGGCCAAATTGAAATTATCAGCACAGCTCCCTCTCAAATGAATACCAATAAAATAGGTCGGATGTAAAGGTGTGCATATGGGGCCCCTGAGCCCCATTCAACAAAGAGCATGTGGTGCCAATGGTATGAGGATTTACGGGATCATGGATAAGCACACAAACTGCACATGCAAGCATATCACTCTGAAGATTGGTGAATGCCGCTTTCTTTTCTTGAAGGAGCCGACTCTTGACTTTCAGTAACATCTTGAGCCGATCCTCCTTAGTAAGCAAACCACCATGTGCAATTTCAGTCTCAACTTCTATTTCCTCATCAATCAAAGCCTTGTAATCTTCCCACGTCCTTGCCTTTGAGCCATCTAATAGCTCTTTCTCAGCTTTGTTGAGAAAAGAATCAATGGTTGGATATAAAAAACCACATACTGGAGCCTTCTTGTGCTTCTTGCTTAAAAACAAAGGGCTCATTGACAGTAAAAATACCGAACATGTGTCTCTCTGAGCTCTCATAAAAGCAAGGTAAGAACCTTTGTTGGTTAACCCCTTCAATCCACAAGCAAGCAAGCTGGATGGCCAATGAGGAGGGGGGGATCAATATTGAAACTGAAAAGCATACATCACTATCATCAAAACAAGGGGAAATGTAAGCCCGGTGGCAACCCAATGCACCTATCAAAGAGACATAATCCGCTTCTTTTGGTCCTTTTTTTCATCTATTTGAATTAAGTGTCCTACAGAAAGGATAATCTCTTGACCAATGTGGAGTTTGGTCCCAATGTAGAAGAATACCTCATTTGACAGCATCTTCCGAAAGAAATTTTCAATTTGCAAAGGTTCTCTATAGTGTGACCATGTTATACATTTGCCAATCACACTGTGTGGGAGGGTGAACCTTCTCTAGGCTTTTTGCCAGTTCTAAGAAATTTTTTCCTATGTATCTAATGAACCCTATTGAACATAAATCCCTCTTCCGTTGGGTGTGCATCCGCGAGCAACATTGCGATGGTGCCAAGTAAACAAAGGCTCTAAAACATAACTTCGGAGCAACTCATCTGACATGAGATGATATCTTCCTTCCATTGTTGAACCAGTAAAAATTTTCCCATATGCAGGAAAACCTCGTTGGATTACAGAAAACTGCGTGAAAATTTGCATTCTGAAGAAAGTTTCGCCGTCTCCACTCTGTGTAGAACTTTACTGTCAGCAAAAAACTGCGTAAATTTCACACCCTGTGTAAAATTCTGCCGTATGCTGGGTAAACTTTCGTGCACTCGCTCTGCAAAAAACTTTTTCTGTGTAAAATTTCATTTTGACACTATTACGGTGTAGAGAATGGTCATCCACTGACCATTCCCCGAAAGAAAGTTTAACCACATAGTGGCCGGCGGATGTCGAGAGTACTTTCTGAAGGGAGTAGATGACCATTCTTGGTCGTCAAATGTCATAGGGAGGGGAAAAAATGTACAGAAAGTGTACCTTGACAAGGCGACTGCAGCAGTAGAGAAAAAGCATGACATGCTAGTGCAAATTACAAGCGCTGATGTGACAACATCTCATCACATTCCCTGCACTGAGTTGGAGCTGCTTCATTGCCTGCAGACGGGATTGACGGTTGTGGTGCACAGTTCCCTAACTCATGAATTTGACGTGAACGTACTAGTTTCAACACAAAAATTTACATGCAAAAAGTTTTTTATAGAGTGAGTATGGAAAATTGTATCCAGCAGACGTGGAATTTGATATAGAGTGCAAAATCTTATGTTGTTTTGATCGTGAAGTTTACACAAAGTGTAGATGGTGGAGTTTTCTTTAGAGTGAATTTTCATGCGATTTTCTATAATCCGGCGAGATTTTTCTGCATATGAAAAAAATTTACTAGTTCAATAATAGGAGGAGGATATCATCTCATGTCGGATGAGTCGCTCTGGAGGTATGTTTTAGAGCCTGTGCTTGCTTCGCGCCATCACAATGGTTATAAAGTTTGTCTCGCACATGCACAACCAATGGAAGAGGGATTTACGTTCAATAGGGTTTATCAGATACATGGGACAAAAATTCTTAGAATTGGTCGAGAGCCTATGGAAGGTTCACCTCCCTTCCAGTGTGGTCGGCAAAGGTACGACATGGTTACACTATAGAGAGCCTTTGCAAACTCAAAATTTCTTTTCGAAAGGTGTTGTCAAATGAGGTATTCTCCTACATTGGGACCGAATTTCGCATTGGTCAAGAGATTATCCTTTTTGTAGGACACTTGTTTCAAATAGATGAAAAAAGACAAAAAGAAGCAGATTATGTCTCTTTGATAGGTGCATTGGGTTGCCATGGGGTTACGTTACTCCTCCTTGTTTTGATGATAGTGATATATGCTTTTCGGTTGCTATATTGGCCCCTCCTAATGATTGGTCATCTGGCTTGCTTGCTTCTGGATTGAAGAGGTTAACTAACAAAGGTTCTAACCTTGCTTTTACAAGAGCTCAAGGAGACACATGTTCGGCATTTTTACTGCCTATGAGCCCTTCGTTTTTAAGCAAGAAGGACGAGAAGACTCTAGTGTGTTGTTTTTCTTATCTAGCCATCGATTCTTTTCTCAACAAGGCTGAGAAAGAGCTATTTGATGGCTCAAAAACAGAGGCATGGGAAGATTACAAGGCTTTGATTATGAGCAAATGAAAGTTGCGAGTAAAATTGCACATGGTGGGTTGTTTACTGAGGAAAATCGAGTCAAGGTGTTATTGAAAGTTAAGAGTCATCTGCTTCAAGAAATGAAGGTGCATTCACGAATGTTTAGACTGGTATACTTACATGTGTGATTGGTGTGCTTATCCATGATTCTGTAAATCCTCGTACCGTTGGTATTACACGCTCTTTGTTGAATGGGAGCTTGGGAGGTCCCATATGCACACCTTTACATCCGACCTATTTTGATGGTATTCATTCAAAGGGGAGCGATGCTGACAATTTGAATTTGGCCATGTCATGCGATAAAGTTTGTGACAAAGTATATAGATCTCTTTCTTTTAACACTATCTCCGCCTACTTGTAGGGTATAAACCTTCAACCTTTCTTGGAGTGGCTCTATTTACATAAGAGTTATGCAATCAATCGTCAAAGGATTCTGTTGCATTGTGGCTTGGAGAATCTTTAAGCTTTTTGATCAACCTTTGAAGAGGAAGAGAGAAGGTTGAAGTAGGTGTCTTGGATTGATGTAACAATTGTGATATTCTTTAAAATATAGAGAGATTTTGATGTTTTGACACTGAGTCCCATTGTTTAGTTTGGTGGCATGCTTTATCCAAACACTTGCTTTGAATTTTAGGGTATGCTTTTGACTGTTTGTTTGGTTACTAAAGATGTTCTTGATTCTTACCAATTATCATTGTCAACTCTTTTTGGTAAGCATCAAAATTTTGTTTTGGCACCTTCTTTTGGAGGATTTGCATGTTTAGACAAAACGAATAGATTTGTTAGAACCCTAACATATAACTCTTGCATAAATGATTGTACAAATTTACACAGATGGTTTGCCGTGTAGTTTGCATTTTCTCGGTCACGTACCGATTGGAATGGCAGAACATGATGTGTACGAGCATGTGCATGACTCACCTGGTTTGTTTGTGCAAGCACCTTGACGGTCGGATTCCTTTGTACACATCGTTTAGCACAAAAATAAGGCCAAACATCACTTGTAACTCATTTATTTGATTTTTTACTTTTATTTGATTATGGTGGGTGATTGTTGTATCTCCACTTACTAAAGACATAAAGGTGACCCCTTTGAAGTTTGGGGGGATACTCAAAGTCATCAGAAGACCAAGTGAGTAGAAGACCAAGAAGGGGTATCTTGTCAGCTCTCCTAGCATTTCTATACGGATTTGTTCGTAGTCAGAGGTGCATCAAGAACAGGGTGATCAAGTAGGAAAGGGTCAACCCATCTAGGTGACTGCATATGAGGAAGATGCGTCGTGGAGAATCTTCTACACACCCATCCCTCCTTGTGTTTTTGGACAGCTTTGCTGCAGCCAGCATAGGTGACCATGATGGGGCCACAGTTGTGTGGAGACGGCACTGAAAACAGCCCATAGCCACTGCGTTTTGCTATTGTACGGTTAGTCCCTATTCTTGCAACATTTAGTTTCTATCTAGCCATCAACGAAGCAGAGTCCTAGAGTAGTCTTAAAGTACCTCAGTTTCAGATCAGTCCACAAGAGGACCAGCTTTGAGTTAAAGAGAAGTTGGAACAAGCTTGAGCAGTATTCAGATGTAGATGAGTCCTATCACAACTTGGACTAGTAGAAGATACGAGCAAAACACACACACACACACACACACACAGAAGAAGAAGAAGAAGAAGAAGAAGAATTTTAACGTCGTAGGAAACTATCCCAAGAGACCTTATAGATCTATCCGACACAGAGAGACCTTAGAGGGTGAGAGCATTGTGGATCTTAGACTTACAACTTTAATGGAAAGCTTGCCTTCTCCTCTGTCTCATGTAGCGCGATGATTTGCTCTCGTGCATCTCTCTCTCCCCTTTGGCACATATGGTAATGCCCCACTAGATGGGCTACTCAGATGAACATGTACAGTTCTGGGGGTTTATGCGCGTTTGCCAAGGCAAGAGCCTTCTGAACAGGAACCGGATTAGCTAATTGCTAATCCCCCACAGGTACGCACAGTTCCATCGCGAAAGATTGCGAGTTTGGACGAGTTTTCTCGTGTGAAAACTCGTCCAATTCACAGGAGAACTGTCCCATTGCGTGCAGGAGCCCTTGGGACACGCGTAGGCGTGTTCGCTCGGCTAAAAACGATCTGAAACAGCGAATTACAGCCTGCTGTGTTTTTCTGCAGGTTTAGGGTTTCGCACCTAAATTGCAAGGGAACACCGGGGGAGCCTCGTGAGAGCCTTGGGATGCGTGTACAGGCTTTTGGGCACCCGGCAGTGGAAAACAGGGAATTACAGTCCATTGAAATTTGACAGCTCACCAGAAAGCTTCCAGATAGCGAGGGAATCCGTCCTAGACAGGTGCTTTTGACCTATAGGGATTTTTGCGCCGTTATGTTGCCAAAATCAGGTCGAAAACTTGCGTTTTCAGCCCTCGCCAGGTTTGGACAGCTTTGTGAAAGCTTGTGCTAAGTGGTCGGATCGTCTATCTTAATTTGAATAAAGAAATACCGAAAGGGGCGCCAGTCTTTCGGGCCTACAGGGTGTCGGTCTCGTGTGCGCAGTGACATTCTAGTCGCTGGACGCAACTGTGTTCTCTTCCCTTCTCAGTGCTCTGTGTAAAGTTAACAGGTAATTGAAATAGTACCGCCCTCTACGTTGTACAGGCTCGTTATAGGAGATCATGTGGAGACGGCTCTATTGTTGCTTTGTGGATTTCCGCAAAGCATTCGATACAGTGTCCAGGATTAGATTGATGTGCAGACTGCAGGAGATGGTGGTACCCAAAGAGTTGGTTTGGGGGATCATGGATCTATACAAGTCAGTAGTGGGGCACGTACGCACTCCATAGGGGATTTTTTATTTGGTTCTCCACTATTGGGGTGAAACAGGGCTGCCCACTATCTACTACACTATTTGGCATGTATGAGGATGAGATTGCTAACTACATTGAGAGGGATGGTGATAGAGGAGCATAGTTGGCAGGGACATGGATCCCACTATGGTTATATCTGATGATATTGTGTTGATTTTTGACTCCCCGCCAGAGGGGATGCAGCATCATTTAGATGCTTTGTACACATTTGCCCACGATAGTGGATTGTCTGTTAACCTGGGGAAAACCAAGGTTATGGTGATTAACACGACACCACAATGGTCAAGAGGTCAACACCCACATTTACATATGGCTAGGAGACGGTGGAGTATATAGATGCATACACCTATCTTGGGGTAGTCTTTAGTGGGTTGGTGTTTTCATTGAGAAGAGCAGCACAAACTAGATTGACGAGAGCTTATGCAGCCTTGGGAGGATTGGAGAAGATGTGTTCCCAAGTCCAGTTCAGGAACCTTGAACAAAGTTGTGGCCTTTTGACACTCTAGTGGCTTCATCTATGCTTTATGGGGTTCAGATTCGGGGACCCTCAGTGGACCACCATGGAAGATCTGGTAGAATTGATGGATGGAGATGTATGGAGAGGCCTCTAGTCTCTATGATCTCTCGGCTGATTCAAGCTAAGGCCTCAGAGATTATTCGAGCCGAGATAGCTGCCCCCCCCTCTTGTAGTTGAGGCCCTTACTTGATCAGTTTCCCTCATGGATAGTTTATAGGACCTCCCCAGAGACAGATATGCTCGGCTAGCCCTTGAGTCATCCTGACAACTAGCGCTACAGGGGGACACAGCATGTTGGTATGGGCAGATGACATCATGGTTTCAATCACATGGCTTCAACATGGATAGACTGCCCTATTCCAGTACTCCTTGGATGCACCCTCCCTTTCTTTGAACGGGCACACTAGACTTATACGTCAGGAATTGATTCAACTAGATACCAGAAGCACATGGATGCAGCCGATACAAGAGTTGGACACAGATGGCTTTCTATAGAGAGCATCTTCTCCAACTAACAGAGGATGGATATGTGATCAGATTGGCCTATATGAACACTCATTTATCCTATGCAATACGATGTGCTATTGGTCAAATGCACACATCATTGCATCAGCTAGAGATTGAGACTGGCAGATTTAGGAAAGTACCGGCAGAAGCTAGGATATGCCAGTTGTCAGAGTTACATCACATTTGTCATTGTCTGGTATACAATGAGATACGAGGCCGCTTTCGATATCTAATGTTTTTTCCAAGAAAAAGATCCTTCTATTAGTTAATGAAACTGTCCATAGGGCTACAACCTCCTCTACTAGAGAGGGCTACAACAATCATAAGGGGGAGACTCTCGCAATGAAAACAACATACGTACAATGAGGCTAAATCAAGAGATGGGAGGAGGGAAAAGCCACACAGGTGGATGGTAGTGACATCTCAACACACCCTGGACCATGGTGAAGAAAGGCCCAGGGCACCAAAGTCGAAGGAAGGCCTCTCTACGCTCCTGCATGCGGTCGTGGAGTCTCTCGAACTATCCTCTGAGAGTACGAACCAGCTCTAGCTAAAAATCATGAACAGTCTCTACTGGTGGTACAGGGTGAGCCTCAAAGATGCGGAAGCGGTGGGCCCGCCAAATAAACCAGAGTGTCAGGTCGCAGATGAGCTCCCAGCACTCCTCTCTCTCACTGCACCACTCTTGCGGAGTAAGCTCTGTACTAGGCTGGAGTGTAGGTTGATCCCCCTGCATCACTATCATCCAGCTGGTGGAGGATAGCTCAAATTGAAGTGCCAGGCCCGTGAGAATGGACCAAGCAGCTGCCCCCAGGTGTACTGCCGTGCCGTGGAAAGAGCTGGCATTAACCGAAGGACACGAAGCCAAACGTGTTGTGCCAAAGGACAATCCCAAAGACAATGGCGCTAACTCTCCACGGGATAGTCACAAGATGCGCATGCTGCCGAGAGACCACTATGTACAAGTCAGCTCCCAACTGCTGTAGCTCGATGTGCAATTAGCCACGGCTGTCTAGAGTCCCACAACCACGCCCAAAAAGCTGCCAAGAACTCAGCTGCTCCTGCCAATGAGGTGCTGAGCAGAACGAGCCTCTCTCCGTGCTTCCAGTATGTGACGTCCCAGTCGAACACTGTACTGAAAGAAAGGGACGCCTGGATGGTCGAGTAAGGAGAAAGGGTCCCTCCAAAACCACTCTCCAGGATCCCACTGCACTCATGCCAGTGGACAGTAGTCCCAAGCCCACAGCCTCCAATGGCGAGTCTCAAGAGCTGTTGGGTTAAGATCTATGACACAAGTCCTCCCACAGATGCCCACAACTCGGAGCCTTGGAAAACAGCACTCTGCCACCTACGGGGCTTCTACTCAAACTCGATGTAAGCGACCCTCACCCTGTAGCTTGAAAAACAAGGAGGGTACAGTCTCTGAGCAAGCCCGACGAACTACGATGAGAACCTCGAGTTGCGTGAAGGCCCCCATCCATCTAGGCGCTACTGACTTGAGAGGTGTTAGCCACTCAGCTGGTACTGCGTGTGTGATGTCCTGACACATGTTCTACACCCCTCTCATGCCCTGTAGCTGGATACTCTGAAGCTCCTCTGATAAGCCTGAAAACTGTAGCCAGTCACCTAAAGTGCGTACTAGACCCTTTGCCATGGACTCGAAGAAACATGAGGCCTACTACCAACCAAGTGGACTTTTTGAGTGCTGCCCAAGTATCGAGCTGCATTCCGTGGGGGAATCCATCCGAAACCCTCACCTAGCAGCCAATCAGGCGTAGGAGCACTACCAACCGAGAAAGCCACTATCTTTCTCCAGTTGATCAGTGCGCCTGGTGCACAACAAAATGTCTCAAGAGCCTGCTCACACCTGTGAAGGTTGGCCTCTTGGCCCTCCAAGTACAAGGCTGAGTCGTCAGCAAACTCAGCATCCAGTAGCTCATCTCCCCGAATAGGGAGCGCTAAGCCACGTAGACTAACCTGCTGTGAAACCAAAAACCTGCTCATCTCCTCGGCATAGAACAGAAAGAGGAAGGGGGCAAGAGGGCAGCCCTGTCTGACCGAACGTGTGAGCATGAAACAATCTCCTCAACCACCTGACAAAAGTACTTGAATGTGTGTCCGTCTGTAAAGAGCTGACAGACCTCTGATCCAGGCATCTGAGAAGCCCATCCTACGTAGAGTGCCCTCCAAGAAGTCCCAGTCAACTCACGTAGGCCTTCTCAAAATTGAGAAGAAGTATCACCAAATCCTCACCACAGCGGCGTGCGAGGGCAGATGCCTCCCAGAAAGTAAAGATGTTGTCAAGGATACTACGCTCCTTGACAAAACCTGTCCGTGTCCCATGTATGATGCTCTCTAGAAGTGGCTGAATCCTCAAACTCAGAGCCTTGGCAAGAATTTTGTAGGCCGAGTTGAAGATGGTGATGGGCCGCCACTGGCGAATCTCATCCAAGGAGCCACCCTCCTTGGGAATGAGGTAAATCAGGCCCTCACTCATGTTATCAGGCATCTCTCTTGTGTGTAGGATGTATTGAAACTGCTGCAGAGATCTAAGCCAAGCAAGTCCCAGTACTCTAAGAAAAAGCTGGGAGTTAAACCATCCTGACCTAGATAGCTACCACGGGGAAGTGCTCTGAGGGCCGGGTGGAGCTCCTCTAACTGAAGAGGCAGCTCAAGCCTCTGGCGCATCTCCTCAGTCACAAGACAAGGCATTTGTGCACACACCTGCTCTTTCCATGCATCCTAACGCTCTGACTGAGGCTGATAGCAGTTCACGGTAAAACTTTGTGAAAATACACGCATGTCCTCTGGCTCTAAAGCAACTGACCTGTCAAGCCTCCTCAGCTGGCTGACCCTGGCATGCGCATGTCGCAGCCCCACTGTCTCAAAGACACCCCTATCACTCTATCACCCACCTGGGTCCACTGAGATGCCTGTCCATGAAAAGCAAACTCCTGGCGCCTCTCCTCTGTGCAAGCAAGCTCCTAGCGAGCCTGCTGCAACTGCTCCTCCAAGCAAGGACTGTCTGGATGCTGCTCCTGCATCCTCTACAAGGAAGCAACGCCTCGTCAGAGACGCTTCTCCTCCTCTCTCGCTGCAGCCAGGGCGGGCCGTAGAGTCTTGGAGAAATAGCCGACTAAGCTGAGCAAGTCCAAAGGCAACTCTATCAGTAGGAGAGGCCTTCATGTCTAAGCCCTCTGTCCAAGTAGCCACCACTCGCTCTCTGAGCGCAGAGTCCAGCAAGACCCTCTCACGGATGTAAAGCATCGTACTCCCCCTTCACTGTCTTTCTCTCACTGTGAGGATCACTGGTGCATGGTCCGAAAAAGAAGTCCCAGCCAGAATGCAAACTGAGCCACCCAAGTCACAGAAGTGGTCACTAGTGTAGAAGCGATCTATCGGAGATAGATTCCCTCCTCCCACTCTGTAGTCCGAACGAGAGAAGGCCAGGCTGTTTGGGGGCCTCACAAAGCCAGAATGCTACCACACATTTGAAACCCGCAGAGTCATACATAACCTCTCCCAAGCTGCCAACTCAACTCCATGCACAATAGTTGGCTACCTCCAATCCTGTTAGAGCGGTCCTCCAATATGTTGAAGTCACCCCCAACGCACCAATGCTCTACTTGCGGTAGAGACTATACAATATGAGACCAAAACTTTGCATGTGCACTCGCCACATTGGACGTGTAGATGTTTAGGAAGCCCATGAGGCAACCTTGAACCAGCATAGTAATCCACTGAGCCCTGCCTGGCACAATAATCCCTCTGTCCACAATAGCCTGCTGCAAAGAATCCGCAATAGTCATACATACCCCACCCTGGATGCCTCCAGGTGCAAATGCAGCGGACCAAAACGTCTCATAGCGACCACGCAGTATCTGACCACAGCATCTAATGCGGCTCTCACAAAGATGATGCTCCTGTAGCATAAGAATGTCAATCTCACCACCCACAAGGCATCTCAGAAGCTCGTGACGCAACCGACCCCTCTAATGTTGAAACTAGGGCCCTCCTAATCCCTGCACATTCCATGAGATGATCCTCATGGAGTCAGTGGGAGAAAACAGATGCTACCACAACACCCAACCTCGCTATCTTTGAGGCCGGTTTGGATGGGGAGTAATCCACATCCGAACGACCTCTAGACAAGCGCAAAAGAAGTAACTGTCCCGCCCAGGCCAAGCCGAGTATGCAACCCGAAGGGCTACATCCTCCAAGGATCCTCATGTACAAATACATAACAAGGAGGGCTTTGAGTGTCAGCAAATAAATGCGCCACAATGTGCCTGCAACCCGATGCATCCGGAGGCATCACGCTGAACTTGGCAAGAGGCCAAAGTGTCTGCACCAGATCAGTCACCCCTAAGTCCCGTGTGTGGTGTGAGAACTCAGTAGCTTGAGTCTGGAGCCAGTCAAGGACTGTGTGCTGAGTTCACTCTGTGAGATCCCTACCGCACAGCGAAAAGGAGAAACCCACCCCTGTGTCCAAAGCCTCAATGCCTCTAGCTGCAAGAAAGAGGACGTGGACTCGAAAGCAAGCCTCCTCTAGGACACGAGAAGAGTCACCCAGAAACCGTGTGAAACCGTAGTCGAAGAAGTCCCAACGTCTGTGAAAGTCAAAGCTAGTCAAACCTCTAGGGATTGGTGCAAAAGAAGAAGTCCACCAAAAAAGGTGGCCTCAAGTGGGGCTGTCCCTCTTGAGCCACACGGATCGTAGCGGAAGCACTACCAACAGATCGCCTCGCGGCAGACGCGTGACCAGTCTCTGTGTCTGAGGAGGAGTGGTTGAGGGGTCGGGAGATGAGGCTGTGAGCTCCACCGAGGAGAGAGGAGGGACGGGAGGCGAAGGTGAAGGAGGGGGAGACGGAGCGGCAACGTCTGAGGGAGGAGGGGGTGGAGGTGGAGGAACTCAAGTGGACGGGGCCTCCTCAAGCGAGTCCTGTTGAAGGGGGTCAAAACGGTTCCCAGTCGGAATCTAGTGCTGCTGAGCTGCAGAAGGTCGGCAACCAGGGGGAGTAGTGGGGCGAGCCCGCCCCTCTCGGCGGCGGCCAAGCACTTGCTGCCAACCGTCAGCTATCTGATCGCTGATCTCAGCCGGGGTACCAGCCTGTGCGTCGTGTGTGTTTGGCTACTGGGCTTGCTTAGCCTTGGAAGGCTACACATGCGCTGTGGGTCGAGGTCTCCGGCGAGGATAGGCCTTTGGCCAAAACACTGATTCGGGAGGCCCGAATACTCCACGCTCTGACGGAACCCAGCCCCACTCACTCGAGATAGCACGATGACCTTCGGGAGAGTGTGGGTGGCTTGAACCAGAACACAGGATGCCGGCCGCCTTGGCAGCTACGGAGGCTGCTGTGCGAGGTGTCTCCAAGACAGTCTCAATCTCTGAGCCTGTCTTGGACAAGAGTTGCAAGTACTCCCTCCTCAAACCGGGGAAGCAGACGGAGATGGGAAGGTCCAACTCCTCTACCACAATATCTATAGTTGGATCAAAACCATGACTCTACTGTCGAAAGTGGGCTTGAACTGCTCGGATGGCCAAGGGGCTCATCGCGATGACCTTGGACGCCATCTTGGAAGTCTCAAACTCTATCTGATAGTAGCCATGTCCGAGGATGTCACGTGACACATCCAACCCTATGTGTCCGTGGACAAGCTACAGCATGATCAGGGGATGAGTCAGTCCAGTCAGTCTAGATTAGAAGTGATCTGGCACTTTTGTGAGTCTATTCGTAGACCGTGCATGCCCAGTCACTTAGTATAGATGCATATCCTCTGGTTGCACACAACATGATCATCAGTATTCTCAT
This sequence comes from Adiantum capillus-veneris, assembly GCF_014529385.1. Classification (NCBI taxonomy): domain Eukaryota; kingdom Viridiplantae; phylum Streptophyta; class Polypodiopsida; order Polypodiales; family Pteridaceae; genus Adiantum; species Adiantum capillus-veneris. The sequence continues at coordinate 151,164,632 of NC_140938.1, forward strand.
CAAAATCCATTAGAATCAGTTAGGGGATTTTTCCAGTGCATTTAGCCTATTTTCCCTATTTTTGACATTTTTCACTTATTAATTTAAATGACTTCCCAACAAAAGTAGGTAGGGCAATTTGGGTAAGAAAATATATAAGCAAACCAAAGCTAGCACTCTTTGGCAGATGAGCAAGGAGCAGAACAGGCCCCCAAGCAGCAAGTACTCCCCCTCTCTCAGCAAGACCTCTCCAAGCTTCCCTTGGCGAGCCCCTCTCCCATTTCAGCCCAGCGTTTTTGTCATCGCCCTCCCCTCACACAAGCTGGCGTTTTCAGCATTGCAGTTGTCGCCGACTTTCCCAGAAGCCTAGCGTTTTTACTAACGCTACCCAAAGCTGCCAGCGTTTTCATTTTCAGCCTTCGGTGGAGAAAGTGCAGCAGCATTTTCAGTATTCAAAACAGTAGCTAATTCAGCCCTCGACATTGCAGAGGATCGTCATTTTCAGCCTCCAAAAACACAGCCAAAACAGCGTTTTCAGCAACCCCGAATCAGTCCCCGATTTCAGCCATAGCGTTTTTATGGACAGCAGATAGAAGACCGCAGATTTCAGCCCTTAAGTCGTCGTCGCCATCCTCGTCGTCCTCACCGGCATAGTCCCAAGTTGCATCAGTTTTCCATGCGTCATCATTGTACCACTTTGTGCAATCAATAAGTAGACCACTCTCGCCGACGAGAGTGGGGCCTTTGGAGGAGGGTTTTACAACGTCTCTGGTTTCGTATTCTCTTCTCTCTCTATCTCTCAGTCTCACATACTTGCATGCACAGTGTCCATTCACTTTGTTTGTGATCATAGCACTTTCCATTAAGAACGGAAGACTCTTCCTTCCATAAGAACTAAAAGGAACCTTGAGCACAGTTTGGAGCACTCATCTTGAGCAAAGCGCAAATAATCATTCCGCTGCACCTAACATTGGTATCAGAGCTTTGGCAGTGTTCTGTATCACTCAAGGAAAGAACCACAAGAATCACAAGAGTTTTTTTGCTTGTTGCGGTCGCACGTAACCCAAGATTCCTTGGGTGTGGCGATTACTAATCGAGTTTTTGAAGAGTGACAGGAATCCCAATAAAGAAGGGCTTGTCCAGCCTCCCCTTGTGCCTCTTTTCACTCATTGAGAGCGGACCGTGCACTTAGCGGCCGGCCAATCGACGTGAGGTGGGAAAAAGCAACCTTGGTGTGAGCGCAAGGCCGCCAAGGGGTGCGCCCGTGGAAAAGAGCAGAACTCTGGTGAAGAGAAGATCCTTCTCGAACACAGATTGCAAGCGAAAGAAGAACCTCAAGACCCTCAAGAAACTCAAGAACCCAAGACCCCCAAGAATCCAAGTTCCTCGTGAACAATAAGAACCCATGACTACAAGAACCCACAAGAACCCAAGACTTCATTGGATGGTCATCACTCGAAGCGAAATGGATACTTCGCTTGGATGTGATGAGCATGAGAGAGGCGACGAAGAGTTTTCCCCACCAGGAGGTTTTTTCGACCCCTCCTCATCTACACCAAGGATTGCACTGATTCCTATGGAGGAGTTGGAGCAATTGTTTATGGAGAGACAGTTAGAACGCGATGAAAGAAAAGCAGAAAGAGAAGCAGAAAGAAAGGCCTACAAAGAACGAAGGGCAGCCATAGATCGTGAATACAAAGAAGGAATGGCAGACATAGCGGATGAGCACGAGCAAGCACGCTCGGAAGCCAAAGAAAGACAACCAAAATTTGATCGCGAGAACAAAGAAAGACAAGCAGAGAACAAAGCAATACAAGAACAGAGCGACCGACAAAACAAAGAGTTCTGGCGACTCCATTCTCAAGTTCAAGCAAAGATGCAAGAGATTTGGGGAAAGGAGACTCTCTCAGTCTCTTCTTCTCCAACGCATGACACACAGGATTTGCATGATAATGAGAAGCATGATGAGTTGATTGAAAATGATGAGCATGATGATTTGAATGATAATGATGAGCATGATGATTTGGTTGACAATGACAAGCATGATGATTTGCATGATCAAGATGTGATTTCTCACAAGCATGATGAGTTGCATGAAGAAGATGTGATTGTTCACAAGAAGGATGATGTGTTACTGGATGCTTTTTCTAGCGAAACTAACCTCGTTGTAGATTCGATCAATCACGAAGAACCGATCTTGGCTTTCGAGTCGAGGTCCAAAGAACCCCCACAGGACGATTCGATCATTTAGGAAGAACCGATCTTGGCTCTTGAGCCTAGGTCCAAAGAACCCTCACAGGAAGTATTATGTGTTCGCATGATTGATACGCACGCATTGTTCGAATGTTTCATTCGTGACCGTTTCTGTATTTTCGTCAGCATCGTTATGTGATCCCTTTTCCTAGGCATGACATATTGTATGTTGAGCACGTTTCTCTCATGGATGAGCACGAATGTATGCGGATTTCTCATGAAAAGCTGAAAAGTATGTATGTAAGGAAGTCACATTCCATGTCTCTTCTTTGGCATGACAGTTTCCGAACGAGCACATGAAAATATGAGCACCAAGCATGGGCATTTCCGTTGTGAATTGCCACAGTTCATTGATTTAGATCAGAAGAGAAAGATTCGATCTCATTGGTTGCGTGTGTGTGGTGAACGGTTTGGCACTCCGTCTATTTGTTCATCTACATTGCATGCACAGTCTTTTAGGAAGACAAGATTTTTTCCACTCACTTTACATGGAATAGGTATGTTCATGGTTTTGTGTTGGAAATGGGTTCAGGAATTTTCAGCCATGGAGTTTCTTGAAGAAGAAAGAAGCATTACTCTCGACGAAGTTGATGCATTGAAGGAGCCACAGAAGACATTGTGTCACTTTCGACGCGGCCCAAAGAAGCAAGCGTTGCAGACCTTTATGAAGTTCAAGTATCGCTGACCCACACATTAGCGTGGGCCGGCGAAGAGTCCTTTCTAGGATTCCGGATGCTATTGGCGATCTCCCTCGACGCCATACAGTTCGGTACCAGTACCTCACTTTGAAAAGGAGGGGATGTCACGTGACACATCAAACCCTATGTGTCCGTGGACAAGCTACAACATGATCAAGGATCAGTCAGTCCAGTCAGTCTACATTAGAAGTGATCTGGCACTTTTGTGAGTCTATTCGTAGACCGCGCATGCCCAGTCACTTAGTATAGATACATATCCTTTGGTTGCACACAGCATGATCATCAGTATTCCCATCAAAATCCATTAGAAACAGTTAGGGGATTTTTCCAGTGCATTTAGCCTATTTTCCCTATTTTTGACATTTTTCACTTATTAATTTAAGTGACTTCCCAACAAAAGTAGGTAGGGCAATTTGGGTAAGAAAATATATAAGAAAACCAAAGCTAGCACTCTTTTGGCAGATGAGCAAGGAGCACAACAGGCCCCTAGGCAGCACCTACTCCCCCTCTCTCAGCAAGACCTCTCCAAGCTTCCCTTGGCGAGCTCCTCTCCGATTTCAGCCCAGCGTTTTTGTCATCGCCCTCCCCTCACACAAGCTGGCGTTTTCAGCATTGCAGTCGTCGCCGACTTTCCCAGAAGCCTAGCGTTTTTACTAACGCTACCCAAAGCTGCCAGCGTTTTCATTTTCAGCCTTCGGTGGAGAAAGTGCAGCAGCGTTTTCAGCATTCAAAACAGTAGCGAATTCAGCCCTAGACATTGCAGAGGATCGTCATTTTCAGCCTCCAAAAACGCAGCCAAAACAGCGTTTTCAGCAGCCCCAAATCAGTCCCCGATTTCAGCCATAGCGTTTTTATGGACAGCAGATAGAAGACCGCAGATTTCAGCCCTTAAGTCGTCATCGCCATCTCCGTCGTCGTCACCGGCATAGTCCCAAGTTGCATCAGTTTTCCATGCATCGTCATTGTACCACTTTGTGCAATCAATAAGTAGACCACTCTCGCCGACGAGAGTGGGGCCTTTGGAGGAGGGTTTTACAACGTCTCTGGTGTCGTATTCTCTTCTCTCTCTATCTCTCAGTCTCACATACTTGCATGCACAATGTCCATTCACTTTGTTTGTGATCATAGCACTTTCCATTAAGAAAGGAAGACTCTTCCTTCCATAAGAACTAAAAGGAACCTTGAGCACAGTTCGGAGCACTCATCTTGAGGAAAGCGCAAACAATCATTCCGCTGCACCTTACAGAGGAACTGAACATCCAAGATCTTGCCCACCTCTGCGAGAAGGGGGGCCTGGAGAAGATCACACACCTCTCCTCTGTTGGGTTTGGTGTCGAGAATCTTGCACATGACAGAAGTCGCCTGAAGGCGTTCCACCTCTGCTGCGAGGCTCGCTTGCTCTATGGGTGAAAGAGCAAGTCAGATGGTGGGCTCTGCAAGATCAGGCGAGGGGGCTTCTTGAGAGTGGCTCTGAGGTGGAGCATGAGCCTCCATCAGTGTCTGCGGCTGTGAAGAAAGGGCGAAGTGGCGTCGACGAACGAAGGCCTTCTGCTGGACCAAGCATGTCGAAGGTGCTGGAGAGACCAGCCAAGTAGGACCGGGAGTAGGCGAGGAGGTAGGCAAAGGGAAGTGGGCAGGCAGGCAGGCAAGGCAGCGGGCAAGGCAATGGGCAAGCGGGTAGGTAGGGGGGTAGGGTGCGAGAAGGGGGGAGCGCGATGGCGAGCAGGGAGGCGGCGGGGAGAGAGAGAGAGAGAGAGAGAGAGAGAGAGAGAGAGAGAGAGAGAGAGAGAGAGAGAGAGAGAGAGAGAGAGAGCAGCAATGCTGAGCTATGGAGATTGCTTGTTGACGATATAGCGTATGATCCCAAATGGAATAAGGTGGCCTGGAGTGACCAGCTTGCAGATCTGCCCAAATTATAGCGAAGTTTGGATCTTAGATACATCTCACTAAGAGATTCTAGTTCCTCATGATAAATTGTTGTCATTGCATTGATCTTTGGACGCTTGGAGAGAGCATCTGCAACCGCATTCTTTGTTCCAGAAGTATGTAAAATCTGAAAATGGAACATTAAAAGAAAGTTGGCTCATCTCATCTGCTTTTCTGATATCTTTCTCTGTGTGAGAAAGTAGTGAAGACTCTGAATGATCTGTTTTGATTATAAAATCAGCTCCTAACAGATAATGTTTCCAAATGGAAAGAGCATGAATTACTGCCATTAGCTCTTTCTCATAAATGGAAGCATGTAACTCTGCATCTTTAAGGCGCCGACTTTCGTAGGGTATGGCGTGACCCTCTTGGTTCAAAACTGCTCCTACACAATCTCCAGATGTATCGCAGGACACCTCGAAAGGTTTGCGAAGATCAGGGACAGTGAGAACAGGTCCGTGACTAAGTAGATACTTAAGCTTTTCAAAAGCTTGTTTTTGTCCAGGCCCCCAATGGAATGGAATCCGCTTCTTTGTCAGATCATGGAGAGGACCTGCTATGGCGGCAAAGGCTCGAATAAAACGCCGATAATAGGAACAGAAGCCGAGAAAACTTCGTACGTCATGTACTGTAGTTGGCGTAGGCCATTCTACAACTGCTTGAATCTTATCAGGGTCCATTCTCACCTAGTTGTGAGATACTATATGGCCCAAATAGTGAATTTCTTTCAGAAAGAACTCACTCTTCTTAGCATTCACACATAATTTGTGTTTGCATAATTCTTTGAACACTAATGCGAGATGCTTATAGTGTTCTTCTTTCGTCTCTGAGAAAATTAAGACGTCATCGAAGAAAACTCCTGTAAATCTTCTATATGAGTGGAAGATTCTATCCATCATTCTGTTGAAAGTGGCTGGTGTATTAGTGAGTCCAAAAGGCATCACTAAGAATTCATATAACCCGAAGGTTGTTCTAAATGAAGTCTTATGTACATCCTGAGGAGCTATGCGGATTTGATGATACCCTCTCTTCAAGTCTATACGACTAAAGACACTTGCTTCTTGTAACTTCAAGAATTAAAATAGGGAAAATAGGTCTATGGACTATAAAAATGCTCCTGATGGGTTCTGACTGTAATTTGATGATCATGCTGTGTGCAACCAGAGGATATGTATCTATTCTAAGTGTCTGGACATGCACGGTCTGCGAACAGACTCACAAAAGTGCCAAAACACTTCCTAAGCTAGGCTAACTGAACTGAACCCTTGTCATGATGTAGCTTGTCCACGTACACATAGGTTAGATGTGCACGTGACATCCCCTCGTTTTCAAAGTGAGGTACTGGTACCGAACTGTATGGTGTCGAGGGAGATCGCCAATAGCGTCTGGAATCCTGGAAAGGACTCTTCACCGGCCCACTCTGAGGTGTGGGTCATGCGATACTTGAACTTCATAAAGGTCTACAACGTTTGCTTCTTTGGGCCACGCCGAAAGCGACACAGAGTTATTTGTGGCTCCTTAAATGCTTCACCTTCGTCTATAGTCATGCGGCTACCTTCTTCAAGAATCTCTGAGGATGAAAATTCTTGAAACCACTTTCGACACAAAAACACCCATTCCATGTAAAGTGACTAGAACAATGCTAGTCTTCCTAAAAGCGTGTGCATGCAATGTAGATGAACATAGAGACGGAGTGCCAAACCGTTCAACAAACACACACAAACCATGGAATCGAAACTTGTCTTTCTGATCTAAATCTATCAACTGTGGCAATTCACAATGGAAATGCGGATGCTTGATGCTCAATCCTTCTTGTGCTCCTTTTGAGATTGTGTCTTGTCAAGGAAGAGAGTCACTAATCAAATCATGCATACTGCCTAGGTTTTGCAAACAATATGACAAAATTATGACCCTTCACATGACCATAACACTTAATGAGAGACTCATCAATAGGAGGATCATGAGAAACTTGGGTCACACTCGTGTTCTCATTTATTGCATTGACAGAGGAAGTGGGTTCTCTGGGTTCTTTAGATTCATTATAGTCAAGCTTAGGACATTTTCTTTTTATGTGACCCTTGATGTGACAATGATTACATCGACCTTCCTTAGAATAAATGCTTTGCTCTTCCGACGTGATGTATCCTCCTAAAAAAAAAATTCCTGCCTTTTCATTTGGAGCGAGCTTAGGTGTAGCAATTGTGTTAGCTTTACCCTTAGGTTCATTTGGAGATTTCTTTTCTGAGAGACTAGAGGAAGATTGGTTAGAAGAGTTACCATTCTTACCGTTCTTACCGTTGTGAGAAGTCTGAGTGGTACTTGGAGAAGTCTTGTTTTCCTTAGGCTTTCCCTTGTTGTGCTTCATCTCCTGTGCGAGAGCAATCGTTACCGCCTTGTTGAGATCAATTGGGTCGAAGACTTCGACATCAAACCTGATATAGTCGTTCAACCCGAAAATGAAAGCCTCCTTAGGCTCATCATCCGATTTGCGTAATTGGGTGCCGAGCTGCAAAACACGACTAGAGAAAAACATAACTGGCATACCATTTTGCTTGAGACTACACCGATCGTCTTTCAACCGTGCTAGGTACTGTGGTGGCATAAACCGCGCCTTGAGAGCTTGTCTTGGAAGTCGGCCCAATTGAAACAGCCTTCCTCAGCTTTCTCTAGGTGCGAGGTCAACTGTGCCTCTTGCCATGTGTGGTACCAATTAATGGCATCACTGGCAAGGTACATAGCTGCCGTCAAAACCTTGCTATTTCCTATCTTCTTATTTGGCGTAAAATAAGCATTAAATTGATGCAACCAAGAATGAATAACACTAGCATCCATCTTACCATCATACTTACTGAACGTGATCTTCTCTGTGACGGGGTTGTTGGAGTCCCAATCTCGGCTTGCGCCACTTGATGAACTATCAACATCTTTGGTCGGCTCGGGTTTCGAGGTGAGTACTTGTCGGACCATCTCTTGCATGCGTTGGTCTCTCAGCGCGTCACGCTCTAACTCCAAGGCCGCTCGTCTTTCTTCGTGCTCGCGATCTAAGATTACCTTTCTTTCTTTGCGTGCTTCGCGCTCGCGCTCCAAGGCAACGCAATTTGCTTCTTGTTGTAACATCATGCCCATCATCGACTTGACCAAAGCCTCCATCGGATTTGATACAATCCGTGGCGTAGATGGGGAAGGGGGAGGGTCGAAAAAACCTCCCGGTGGGGAAAATTCTTCTTCACCTTCTTCATGCTCATCACCTTCATGCGAAGTATCTATTCCGCTTTGGGTGATGACCATACACTAAGATCCTTTGGTTCTTAAGCTCACGAGGAACTTGGGTTCTTGTGGGGCTTGGGTTCTTGGGTTGTTGAGGTTCTTGAGTTCTTGACGTTCTTGAGGGTCTTGAGGTTCTGGAGGTTCTTCTTTCGCTTGCAATCTGTGTTAGAGAAGGATCTTCTCTTACCCGAGCTCTTCTCTTTCCCGCAGGCGCACCCCTTGGCGGCCTTGCGCTCACACCAAGGTTGCTTTTTCCCACCTCACGTCGATTGGCCGGCCGCTAAGTGCACGGTCCGCTCTCAATGAGTGAAAAGAGAAACAAGGGGAGGCTGGACAAGCCCTTCTTTCGTTTCCTGTCACTCTTCAAAAATACGATTAGGAATCGACATGCCCAAGTGGACTTGAGTTACGTGCGACCTCAACAAAAAATAAATAAATCTTGTGGTTCTTTCCTTGAGCGATACAGAACATTGCCAAAGCTCTGATACCAATGTAAGGTGCAGCGAAATGAATGTTGAACTTTGCTCAAGATGAGTGCTTTGAACTGTGCTCAAGGGTTCCTTTTACTTATGGAAGGGAGAGCCTTCCGTTCCTTTAGTGAGAGAGTGCAAATGATCACAAACAAAGTGGTAAACACTGTGAATGAAGGTGCTTAGACTGAGAGACTGAGAGAAGAATACAACACCAGAATGTTGTCAAACCCTTCTCCAAGGGCCCCACTCTCTATGGCGAGAGAGGTCTATGCTATTGATTGCACAATCCTCATACAATGGTCTAAATGCAATGGACTTGGTGACGATGATGATGACGATGAGACGGGCTGAAAATTGAAAACGCTAAGGGCTGAAATCTGCAAATCTTGTATCTGCTGAATTTTGACTTTATGTCGGTGACGACGGTGATGATGACGCGCTGAAAATGCAGATGCTGAAATCTGCAAATAGCGGGCTGAATCTGCAAACTCTTGCTGATCTGACCGTGCGGCGAGGATCTGTTGCGGGAAGGTGAGATCTCCGAGGTTTGGGGACTGCGGTACGGAGTCTATATGCCGAAAACTGAAAACGGTGATGCAGAAAAGGGGCTTGTTGTCGGGAATCTGCAAAACGCTAGGTTGTCCTGCTAATCCGAAAACGCCAGGCTTGATTGATGTCCTGCTGCAAAAACGCTAAGGGATTTGTCGTGGTCTGCTATCACCAGGCTGATCTGCAACTGCAAAACGTCGGGCTGAATCATGTAGCAAAACGCTAGGCTTGATCTGATGAAGAAACGCTAGCTGTCTTACCGGGGAGTCTTGTTGAGAAGGTGCACTTCAGTGGGTGGCTGCTGCCTCTTCTGCCAGAAAAACACTAGTGCTGGCCAAATTGCCCTATTCAGTTTCCCAACAAAGTCACTTATTAATAATAAGTGAAAATGGCTAAAATAGGAAAAATAGGTTTTGTGCACTGTAAAATGCTCCTGATGGAATTTGATGGTAAGGTTGATGATCATGTTGTGTGCAACTAGAGGATATGCATCTACTCTAAGTGCCTGGACATGCACGGTCTGCGAACACTCACAAAAGTGCGAGAACACTTCCTAAGCTAGGCTAACTAAACTGGACTGAACCCTTGTCATGAAGTAGCTTGTCCATGTACACATAGGGTTAGATGTGCACATGACACTCAAGGACCCCCCACACTGTTGCCGATGTGGTATTTGCTTTAGATTGCGTAAATGGAATGTATACACAATGCAATACCTCAATGCAGATTCTATTGACTTGACGACGACAAATCACCGCGGTAACTCCTCAAGAAGGCCGGGGCTGATTTGATGCACATTGGATCCTTCTCGATGTGGGAATTGTGGATGACCACCACGGGCTGATTTGCACTCACAATGTGAGAAGTATGATGGGCTGAAAACACAGATCTCGACGAGGGCGATGATGGACAACAATGGAGCACTGCCGGCGAGGAAATGGCCAAGGGGTGGCTCAATGGGCTGCCGAAGTATCGGACTGCAATGGGCTGAAAATTGAAAACACTGGCTTGATTTGCTGGATTCTCCTGGCAAAAGGGCTGAAAACAGAAAATGCTGGCTGATCTGTTGCCTTCCCAAAACTTCTAGGGGTTGAGGACAGAAAACGCTGGCAGATTTGCAAATTCTGAAAACGGCAGGCTGGCTGCTGTGCAAAATGCTGATCTGCTTCTTCTACTAAGCGCTTCCTTTCTTTTGCAACTTGTCTTCAAATGGGAGCTCGCTTGCTGCTCAAGTATTGGTTATTATCTGGGTGGGCAAACCGTCCACCAATTCCAACAAATAAATCATCAAAATAATTTATGAAAAATAGGTCAAGGGGGTCTAAATTTGGGTGCAACTGTCGCACATCCGCCCACATGGGAATCCAATCGACGTGCGGTCAGGCACGTCGGATTTTTTTAACCTAGAACTACATGCTCGTCATGCCAGATGCCCACCGCAGTGTAATAACTCTGTCAAAACACGTATACAAACCATTTATGCAAGAGGGTTCCAAACTGGAAACCTAATCTAATGGACTTGTCTGGACATGCAGGTCCTGCGAACAGGCTCACAAAATTGCCGGTACTAATCCTCCTAGGATACTCGACATCTCTATCGAGGAAGAAGGGGAAAACTGGCTCTGGAAGTCGATGAAGTATATCCACGTGGCACACAGAGCCATGTGCACGTGACAACCCACCCCTGCTTAAGGTGAGGTACGGTTACCGATCTGCATGGCCTCCTTGTATGAAGCTAGCAAATCTGGATAGTGGATGAAGAAGCCTTCGTCCACCCAACCATCTTCATGTATCCCTCGATCCTTGAATTTGAGGAAATGTTGCTTTGCTTCTTTCGTATTGCCAAACTGAAATAGAAGCATTCGAAAACGCTTCAACTTGGTGACAACGATCTTTGGTGGTTCTTCTTTTGGATTGCTTCGTGGAAGTCCATGCTTGTGGCGACAATTTGACAGGTCCACTTCGGAAACTCGCTGTGCCTCTTGTGGACGCTCCAAAGGAACGGCCATGTGAGGTCTCGGCTTTCGGAATTTGACCATCCTTGACTTGAGTGCCCTGAAAGCCACACAAAACTAAAATGAGTTTGATTTTTTACGAACAAAGAGAAGTGGTAAACCAAAAGACCGTACCTTGGAAGGGCGAAACCTCCTTGGCTTCTCTTGATTCGATGGAGAAAACTTTTTACCCACATGTTCCTCGTCATGCAATTGGTCAGAGACAATGTCCATAGGTCGATGGGGAGGGTGTGTAGGGGAATGATGATCCTGGGAAAACACCGAATTGACTTAAACAAAACCTTCACTATACCTGTCAAGAATACCGAAGTTCCTTGATGTGGGGTTGACATAGATGACCGCTGCTTGGGCTCCTCGACGTAGTTCTCTGTTTGCCTGGACATGAGAGATGCGAGGGGGAGAGGGAAGACCGCTTTCGCCTCGAATGAGGACGGACTGCGATACATTATCTTTGATAAGAGACGTGAGCTTGTCCAAATCGATAATGGGTTTGAATATGAAAAACCACTTAATGCCCAAAATGATATCACATCCTGCAAGTTTCGAGACTACAAAACGACGAGTAAAGTGGGTTTGTTGAATAATCAACTTGACATCATCACATTCTTGAAAAAGCGAAGCGTCCATGCCTTTAGAGAACCCTTGCACCGGGAGGGTGGGGATAGGAGAATTCTGAAGATGTGCACGTTTCACAAGATATTCACTTATGACATCTTAGAACTTCTAGAATCAAACAACACAATGATCCTTTGACCATTAATATGTCCATAACATTTTATGAGTTTATCATCTTCAAACATCTCCTCCTGCTTAGCTTCTTGCTCTACCACACTCATAGCATTCACTTGAGAGGTAGTCTAGAACTACATGCTGGTCATGCCAGATGTCCACCTTACTGTAATAACATCTGTCAAAACGTGTATACAAACCATTTATGCAAGAGGGTTTCGAACTGGAAAACCTAATGTAATGGACTTGTCCGGATATGCAGGTCCTACGAACAGGCTCACAAAATTACCGGTACTAATCCTCCTATGATACTAGACATCCAAAACTGGCTCTGGAAGTTGATGAAGCATGTGCACGTGACATGTTGGCTTGTCATAGGTCGGTCTAGGGGGATCTATCTGATGGGCCTGACCCTAGCGGCGACGTCCCTAAATGTACTGCCAGCCATCCGAAGACTGAGCACCTGCTACAGAAGTACTAGCCTATGCGCCATGGGTCTTATTCTAGGTCTCGGTCTATTGCGCCTGGCAACCCCAAAAGCTTGGGGTTGGGGAGCTGGGCGGGCTCTCTTGCGAGGACAAGCCTTTGTAAGATGGATCATCTTTCCGCACATAAAACATTGATTCAGGAGTCCCGAGTATTGGCTGAGCCACCATGCATTACCCCAAGGTAGCACAATGACCTTCGGGAGGGTGTGGGTATCACGAACCAATACGCGTATGGTAGGGATACCTGCTGCCTTGGCAGCCATTGAAGTTGCCGTGCGGGGAGTCTCCAAAACATCCCCAACTTGAAACCAATCTTGGATAGAATCAGGAGGTACTCTCTCCTTAAGCCATGGAAGCAAACTGATACAGACAGCTTTACTTCCTCGACAAGACCATCTAATGCAGGGTCAAAACCATGGCGCCATTGTCGGAAGTGTGCTCTGACTGTGCAAATGGCCAAGGGGCTCATCGCAATGACCTTGGCTCCCATCTGGGGGTGCTCCAACTCGATTTGGAATCTGCACATCAATGATATTTCCCACCTCTGAAAGAAGGCGGGCCTGGAGAAGATCTTGTACCTTGCCTTTGCTAGGTCGAGTGCCAATGAGCTTGCAAAGCACAGAGGTGGCCTAGAGACACGCCACCTCCGTTGTGAGGCTCGCTTGCTCTAATTGCAAAAGAGCAAGTCAAATAGTCGATTCTGCGGGGTTGGGCGAGGGGGACTTCAGTAGAGTCCCTCTAGGATGGAGCAGGAACCGCCATTCGTGTTTGCTACGTCGAGTGGCTAAGAGGAGAGAAGAGAGGCACGAGCAGCCGACCAGAGGCTGCGCGTGGCAGGAGAAGGATCAGAAGAGCCCCCCCGGGGGGGCGGGGGGGGGGGGGGGGGGGGGAAGCTCAATACATAACTCCTTTGATATGCTTTAATGGTCTTTACGTACTCTCATTTTGTTAGAGTTCTATTTTTTAACTAACCTCGGATCTTGTTAACTTGGCTTTCTTTGTACTTAGATTTGCTGATTTGCGTATTTTTAGGAGCATCAGTTGGATGAGCCCAGCTTGGGGAAAAAGATCCGATTAGCTCTGCTCTATTTTATCTAGCTTTGCAGTGTGGACTGATGCTTTGAAAGTTATGGATGGTTGAATGATGGGGAAGACTGCGGTGGCTGGGGGGTGAATTTTATAAAGCTGTAACGTCCTCTTCCTGCTTATGGACTTTGTGGTTCAATTAGGGTAGTCAGAATAGAGTTAAGTTTTGGGCTTCTCTGGTGAGAGGTCCTATCTAGGATTTCCTTTTAGATTACTAGATTGATGGTTGACTTGGGATGGAATTTTACTGCACTAACCAAAGTTTAGATTGGTTTAGTAGAGCCTGACCTTTACTTCTGTACAGTCATGATCTTATGCAGCTCCATGTTGATCCTTTCTTGAGGCTCGATTCATGGATATGGATGTGTGATAGCTTTTTCAATCCATAGTGCCATCCCTCAAGGTTTCATAATAGAATGGATTTAGCTTGCAGGGTGTCTTCCCAAGTATTCTTGCTACCGCCTGGTTTTAGTGGTTAGGAATGCAGCTTGGAATCAAGACTGTAAAGTGGATAATTTGCATTTAATCTTAACCGATTATTGAAGTTTATTTGTGAAAGGTTTTCAAGTATACCACTTTTTCTTGACTCATCGGTGGTGGGATACCCCTAGCATTCCTTTTTGTATGGTTGGGTATGATGGAAACATAATTCTCAAGCCATTGGGAGGCAATGACCTCACAATGCTGTCATTTTTCAAATTATTGCATCGTTTTAGTGCACGTTATATGAAAGGTGACCATATACAACTAAGGTACTCTTCTATTAGGTATGTCAAATTGCCTCCAGTTTGTAATAAAAATGTGCGGAGATCTTGAAGCAATAAAAGACCGTCAAAAGCATCCAGTTATTTTAGCCAGGATGTCTTGGGGTGCTTTCAAAGACACATGAGGCTGAGAGTGAGGACATCTTAGACAACAAAACCATGTTGCTTGGAAAGATGAAGCTACTTGAGAGAGATGAAGTAACTTTGGAAACCTTGCTAGAGCTCAAATAAAAAAATTAGTAAAAAAAGTGTAGGTGGAATATTGTGTTAGAACACATTATTTTTACATTCTCAAATGGATGGTAAAAATACCACATGCATCATGCATAGCATATGAATCGTCCTCTCTTGCTATTGAACTTAAGAGGCTACAAATCAGCTTTGTCGCTCCTACTTGTGCGATAAATAATTAAGAGTTTTGACATTGAAAGAATAGCTTGGAGGTGACCATGAAGTGTGCAGAAAGAAGTTGCCACCTTGAGTAAAGGCCCATCATGACATTCTTTGAGGATGTATCTTGGAATTCCACGAGAGGGCTTGTTCTCCCTCTAGGAATACACTCAAAGGGTGAGATGTTTTTCCCGTCATTGATTACAAGTAGTAATTGTCTTGGCCACCTTGGTGAACGTGCTATATGACATACGAGGCACTAGAAATGCCCACTCTCATTGTTGCTTTTGAATACTTCTTTGTGGGTCTTGTAGTTGGAGCAGGTAAACCTTAGAGCTGGGTAGTTCAACCATGCTTGATTTCTTTGGCATATCCTTTAAAGGATTGCCATGTCTCCCATCTTTTCATTGGGCATAAGGTTCCTCCCTATGTCTATTTGAAAAATGAAGTAACTTTGGAAACCTTGCTAGACTTTAACATAAAGCCAAGCCAAGATTGAGCTCAAATAAAAATTGTTTAAAAAAGTGTGGGTGGAATATTATGTCAGAATACATAATTTTTACATTCCCAAATGGATGTTAAAAATACCATATGCATCATGCATATCATATGATCTTCATCTCTTGCTATTGAACTTAAGAGGCCACAAATCAGCTTTGTAGCTCCCAATGGAGCAATAAAAAGATAAGCCTTTGACATGAAAGAATCTTCTCTAAATTCTTGAAGTTGACCATGAAGTGTGCAAAAAGAAGTTGCAACCTTAGGTGAATGGCCCTCATGCCATTTTTTGAGGATGTTATCTTGGAATTCCAAGAGAGGGCTTGTTCTTCCTCTAGGAATGCACTCAAAGGGTGAGATGTTTCATGCATCTAATATCTAATTTTTTTGAAATGATTTTCTCATATTAAACTGGCCATTTAAAATGGGAAGATAAAGGGAGGAAGAGTTAAAATATTAATATGTGCTATTGGGATTATCTCAATAAGGGACGATGAGGAGAGAGAGTCTACCAAAGAGCAATGTGAACTCAATGAAGCTTTAAATGGTCATAGGGTAAAGCTTCATTAAACCTCCAAAGGATAGTGCTAGAGTCCATTGGGCCTATGATTAATGAAAAAGTCTATTGCCAACTCTAGGTATTTTAGGACATTCAATATAATCTCTAAGGTTGCTATGGACCCCCAAGTGGCCAAGTTGCACCTCCCACTTGCATAGGACAAGCCCCGCTTGTAGGGAGATGAGAGAGACAACACTCACACACATTAGACCTCAACTCTTTCACTTGTCATAAAGGACACATGTAAGCAAGTTTGATTCCTATTGCATAGCCATCTTGAAGTGACAATGAGAATTAATCATTCCTTGAACTTAAATCTCGTTGGGATAGCTCTCAAAGAGAACAAATAAGAATAGAGTTTCCCCATTGAGCTCTCTCTCTCTCTCTCTCTCTCTCTCTCTCTCTCTCTCTCTCTCTCTCTCTCTCTGTGTGTGTGTGTGTGTGTGTGTGTGTGCAAGCAATTTTATATTGTAATAGGGTGGAGTGAATAAAGGGCTCCCCTATAGGCCCTCTATAGGCACCATTGTCTGGCCTTTTACTTGTTTGATGTGGGACCCATGTTTAGCAAACATGCATAACAATGCCGAGTTTGGTGACTCATGTTTTCTTAGAGGGTGCTCCAACCATCCTCCACAATCTTGATACTCCTTCTAAATTGGCTGCTTCAAGTAAGCTGCCCGATTGGCGTGTGTTTCTCGGCGTGCGCTAACACAGCCTGTTATGACTTCAACTTGTGGGCAATTTTGTTGTTCAAACAAAATGCCCTTTATAAGGCCTTTGGGGGGTACTCATTAAGCAATTCCATAAGGGAGAGTTCCTCTCTCTCTCTCTCTCTCTCTCTCTCTATATATATATATATATATAGACACATATGTCTATGTGTATATATATATATCTATATATATATACATATACACATAGACATATATATATATATATATGTATATATATATATATATATATACATACATATGTCTATGTGTATATGTATATATATATATATATATATATATATATACACATAGACATATGTGTCTATATATATATATATATATACATACATATATATATATATATATATATATATATATATATATATATATATATGCATATGATATCGTGTTGATCTCAGATTTATTAGAGGCAACGAGATTTGGATACATTGCACACATTTGCTAGTGATAGCGGCTTATCGACAAGCCTTGGCAAGACCAAGGTTATGGTGTTCAACACCACAAAACAGTGGGTTAATTGATTTTCACCTACCTTTGCATATGGTCAGGAGACAGTTGAATATACAGATGCATACACTTCAGTTGGTGTGGTCTTTAGTGACCCAGTGTTTTCTTTGAGGAGAGCAACAGAGACTAGACTAACGAGAGCATATGTGACTTAAGGGAAGATGGAGAGGATATGTTCGCAAGTTCAGTACCTCGAACAAAACTATGGCTTTTTGATACTTTGGTCACATCATCTATGCTTTATGGGATGCAGATATAGGGGCCATTAGTGGACCGCCATAGCCAGGCTGACAGTACTGATGGATGGAAGTGCATGGAGAGGCCTCTGGTCTCAATGATAACCAAATGCATGGAGAGGCCTCTGGTCTCAATGCATGGAGAGGCCTCTGGTCTCAATCATCTATGCTTTATGGGATGCAGATATAGGGGCCATTAGTGGACCGCCATAGCCAGGCTGACAGTACTGATGGATGGAAGTGCATGGAGAGGCCTCTGGCCCATAATAACCAAATGTTCTCGCACATTACTGAGAGTCCAATGCTTGCTCACTTGGACTGCCTCCAAAGCATTGTTGGGTATCTTCACTGCAATGTCAAAGCTTGCAATAGCGCCGTCTACACTCTGTAAGGGAGTCCACACTCCAAGATTGCACATCCAATGATCATAGTGAAATTGTATGTACAAGGAGGTGCGGGATTTCAAATAACACATTCCAATACCTGAAGCTCCAACCTTACAACGATACCGGTCCCTATTGTGCATGCCCTCCACAAAACCCGAGTCCTCTTCTAAAAGCCTTCCTAATTCCTCATAATGCACATCTTTACATACAAGAATTGTGGTAGTCTCCACAAATCCAAACTCTTTAAAAATGTGCACAAAACAGTGAATAGGCAAACACCAACTCAAGGCCACAGACCTAGAAGCTTTAGAGTATTTCAAAGAGTTTTCGACATTTATTATTATCTTTTGCTTGAAAGATGCTACCGGCCACAAATCTGGCACCGGCCACTCCATACTTGATAAGGAAGTTACTTTGATGGGTTCAAGCGTTACACACTCTTGTGTAAAAGTAGGCACAATATAGGAGTGGAATAGAAGAAAATCCTTCTTTGAACCAGCTTGGTTGGGCAAAGATGTGCGAACATTGTTTCTCTAATATCTGCATGTATAACATTGAATGTGACGGAGAGACTATGTAGTGGCTGCTCCTCCACCAACATGGATGGAAATATGACTATAAATGCATGGCAAATCTTAAGTATGAACCCATAATAACATTACACTGTGATTTCACACCTAGCTTTGTATTCTCAAAACATGTACTTACAATGTGTTGAAAATCGAAGTGGTTGTTGCAATTGCATGCTTGACATTGAGAAAACATGTTGCATAATGGCTACGGTCCCCTTGTCTTTGCGGTTCTTGAAGCCAAGGAGCTTTCCTTTCCAATGATGATCCAAGTTTGCACGATTTTGCACACAATGAGGGCCAATAGCAGATGGTTGCATGTACCCACTCATCATCTATACCTCTAGTGTTGTGGCATGCAAGTGTTGTGACCTCATCCTTTGGTCGCCTTTGCGAAGTAGAGTTGGCCATGGTTGAGCAAATAAAATTAGGAGGAGTAGGACCTTGCTTGTTGCTACAATGTAGGTGGGATAAAGTGATAGGAGAAGGTGGTTAACCCTTGCTTGGTGTGGCAATGGGAGGAGAAGGTGGATAACCCTTGCTTGGTGTGGCAATGGAAGGTGGTAGGGGAGAAGAGAAGAGCTTCCTTGCTGCAGCAATGGAGATGGTGTAGAGAGAGAGAGAGAGTGTTGGAGTAGAGGATGCGTGTGATGGTTGCAACCAAGGAGGGGTTGGAAAAGGGGTTCTAGAGAGAGAAAATCACTTTTTGCCTAAGGACTACTTTTGGGGGGTTCTGGATAGTAAAAAAAGGTTTTTCAAAAGTTTTTTTAAAAATTTGAATTTTAGGGTTTTTGTGTGCACCTTTTGACTTTTTGAAGTCAAAAAATGCTTTTTTGACCATAATATAGATTTAGGGGGGTTTTAAGAAGATAAGATTTGAGTTTTGAAAATTGTTAAACCTATTGGGATGCTAGAAGATCTAAAGATCAAGGTCCTTGGACACAAGGTAAGGAAGACCTTCATTCTTATGGATTTTTCCAAGCACACTATGTCATCTGAGATGATCTTTGGACATCCCTTTATGAGGGAAGTAGAAATGGTGCATGAATAGTCTAAAAACCATGTCTACTTACAGTTCCATGACTTTGTCATTCGAGTTGATCTTGTAAAACTGATAGTGCATATTCTCTAGGAAACAAATTTAAAATTGATCATCAATTTCACTTAGCCCTTTTTTAGGTATTTATTTTACTTATTTGTCAAAGTCTTGGGTAGGGCAATTTACTGGGATTGCTATATAAGAAACCCCTTGCCTCCATTGTATACACTTTCAATTATTTATTGCTTAGGTTGGCTGGTTTAAGAGACTCTCTCTCTCTCTCTCTCTCTCTCTCTCTCTCTCTCTCTCTCGTCCTCACTCCCCTTGGTCTCTATGCTTCCTCATCATCAACTTTGACATGTTATCAGAGCGTCTTGGTGAAGCTCCGTGCATGTGAAGCCCTTGGCATGGAGGAGCAGTAGTGCAGGGCTTAAGGGCTTGGAGGAGGTGGAGCTATCCTTGAGGAGAAGAGCAAACCCACTGCCACCGGTGTTTCCCTCCCAAAGTCCCCTCTGTCCGCTGCTCTCTGGCCCTTGCGTTTTAGAACATTGTCAGCACTGCCCTAAATTCCCCCGCCAGCGTTTTCAAAACGCAACCCCGTAGCGATTGTTTCCCCCCTCGCCATCGAGCGTTTTGAAACACTACAATCCATCGACAGTCCCTTGGTGACAGTTTTCTCCCCTACGTTTTGAAATGCCGGCAGCAACCATCGAGCCCCCCCCCCCCCCCCCCCCCCCCCCCCCCCCCCCCCCTCCCCCCAGCTGCCTTGTCCCTAGCGTTTTGAGCACTGCCTTGCAATGCCAGCCCACAGTGCCAACCCCCCCTTTTTTTGCTAGCGTTTTCAAATGTTATTTTTACAGCGGGTGTGCTAGAGTGTATTCTATGGTAGTTACCTCCTAAGGCAAAGTTCAAGAAGTACTCGGGACTTGTGTGTGCACCCATCGTGTGAAAGAGGTTCAACCTAGAGCAAAACTTTGGATCGGCTGAGAGGGCACTTTTTCGGAAAGAGAGTGGGAAGATGAGGCTTTGTGCCCAATTTTTCGAACTTTGTGGTGTGAGTTGGGGAGTGCGGAAGAAGCTTTGGCTTTGAAAATAGTAGATTTTGGAGAGCGGCTTGGCAGAGGCGAGGAGATCAGTGGAGATTATTCTTTTGTGGCTTGGTTCGTGCGATCACACATTGGAGTGCGAGAAGGTTCCTAGAGTTCCTAATCTTCCAACTTCACCATGGCCCCCCCTTGCTCAAGCTCCAACAACAAATTGAATGGGAATAAAATGCTCATTGGAATTTGATTATGCGACTTTGGTTCTCACAAAAAGGCTTATGGGATGTTGTTGACGGCTCGAAGCCTCATCCCACACGGGATTCCCACAATAGGTACACCCTCCTTGAAGATGACAAATATCTCAAATCGTGTGTCGATTGCGATTCCGCTAATGCAAAGGCAATGTTGGCCATTGTGGAATCTCTTACAAAGGACCTATCTCTAGTCGTTCCACTTGAAGACTGCCAACCAGATGTGGTTCAAGCTCGTAGGAATGTTTGATCGGGATTCTACGATGCAAGAAGTCACCCTTCTTGGATAGTTGTTTGCCATCCACTTTCCCCGAGGAAGTTCCATGCATCATTTCTTATAAAGACTAAAGTTATTCATGATCAACTATTGGATATGAAGAGTGCACTGACAAGTACCCAATTATTACCTGCTTTGGTTCTCATAAAGTTGCCTCAAGGGTATGAAACGGTGGCAAGGACACTTTGGCTACAAGTCACGAAGGAAAAGCTGGAATTTGATGATCTCAGCTCTTTTCTCATTGAGGAGGAAGCCATGTTGGTAACTCGAGGAAAAATTTAGATTTCTGAGACAGTGAAGCACATGGTGAAGCACTTGCTGCTTCAGATACCAGAAAGAGGCTGAAGTACCATTGTTACAAATGTGGAAAGCATGGTCATTTGGCCAAGGATTGAAAATCCAAAGGCAAAGACAAAGATTCTACAAAGTTCAAAGGTAAAAGCAAGCAACAAGAGGAAAGTAGTGATAGTGACTCAGGGAAGGACATCAAGGAGGCTACTGGTGTGGTGGTGACTACACTGGCATAGACTCCCGCCTTCTACTCACATGAAGATTGATTTTACACTAGTTTTAGCCAGAGAGAGGCTTGTGAGTGGCAGAGAGGGGCAAGCAATGATCTCTATAATTAATTTGGACCCTTGTGTTGGAGTTCAAGTTATTGGTGTTTGGACCCGTAGGTCGGAGTTCAATGCACATGCATCTGGCAAGGAACTAATCAGACGTCTAAAACACTATGGATGGGTGTGCCAATTCATTGTTGGTGGTCAGATTATGGACAGGATGTGTTCCAACAGTTCATTATCTTGGATTTTTATATTTTGAACGTGATGTGTTCACAGTTCATGAATCTACAAAGGCAACTGATGCTCAAGATGGCATTACTGTCAGGTACAAAGTTGAGGAGAGCAGCATCGAGGTATATCCAATATCCCGGCCGATGTTGGGGTGTCCATGGTAGCTTCTACATTGACTTGGTCTCTCTATTGATGTCCACTATGAGCTGCAAAGAAGGTTTTAAAGCTTTGGCATCTCAAGTAACCACCCAATGTGATCCCATTATTTAGTTTGGATTTTAGGAATTTATTTTACTTATTTGTTAAAGTCTTGGGTAGCGCAATTTACTAGGATTTCTTTATAAGCAGCTCCTTGCCTCCATTGTATACACTTTCAATTATTCATTGCCAAGGTTGATTGGTTCAAGAGACTCTCTCTCTCTCTCTCTCTCTCTCTCTCTCTCTCTCTCTCTCTCTCTTGTGGTCACACCCCTTGGTCTCTACGCTTCCGCATCGCCGACTTTGACAGGCGTCCCCAATCAAGATGGATGCAAAATTAAAGGTGAATGAAGAGTTTAGTTTGCGTTTGGATCGTTTTGAAGCATGTTGGATAGAGTTAGTGGCAGCCATGCAGTTGGCTAATGGAGACTACTTTAAACTGGACAAATTCATGCATCCTAAACTAAGGGAAAAGGTGGACTTTGAAACCGCAAAAAATTACAATGGTATAGTGGCAATTGCAAAGGCCAAGAGAAAGAAGATAAAAAAGAAGCTTTCGTAGAGCATGTTGGGATACAAAGTGATGGTTCCTACCCAACCTCAAGGTCCGAGAGATGTTCATGAGGAGAACCATGGGAGGTGTAGCAATTGTGTCACAAAATTGGGTGCAAACAACACAAAATTTGTCACAGCAAAAGCAAGAATTGCAACTAAGTGTGATGGATAGAGGAAAACCAAGAGGAGCAAGAGGCAGGGCGAGGCCATTGCCAAGCAGGTGTTACAACTATGGAGAAGAGGGGAATTACGTGTTGGATTGCCCTCATCCATCGAGCGAGAGAGAGAGAGAGAGAGAGAGAGAGAGAGAGAGAGAGAGAGAGATGGTATGTACCCATTGTTTGGTAGAGGAAGAGGTTAAGAATAGTTTAATGGACAAAGAGAGCAAGTAGTTGAGAATTCAGGGCAGCCAGCTCCACCAGGTGGTGGTGAAGTCCCTAGAGTGAATATTATCAGAGTAGATAAGAAAGATATTGAGGTTTTGACCAATAAAAGGGCAAGAGTTGAAAGGGAAACAAAGACCGAGCGGGAGGCTAGAGCTCGCAAGGGTAAAGAGAAGGTGTATGAGGCTAGAGAGCAGTCAGAAACTAGCAAAAGGAAAAGGCACTGTAAAATCAAGAAGGCGAACTTCGAGCTCGAACTTGGATACCCCGAGTATGACCTGGTAAGTGATGTGCAGAGCCAATAACCTAATATAACTTTTGGTCAATTGTTGGCTTTGAATCCCAAGCTGACAAGGTAGTGGTCTACAATTCTAAGAATGAGGCTACCAAGAGCTAAAGGCAATGTGCATGCAGTGTAAAACATGGCATTAAGGGTGGGTAGTCCAAACGATGTCCTTCCTCTTGTGGATATAGTCATTGAGAAGAGGACGCAAGTGCAAGCCTATATAGATGGTGGAGTGTAAGTATGCATCATGATGGAAGCTACTATGAGAGAGATAGGTGTTAAAGTAGTAGCCAAGTCAAATGTGCGCATGAGGATGGCCAACCATGCTAAAGCTAGGTTTTTGGTCATGGCTTAGGATGTGACAATGAAGGTGATGGGCCTTGAGATATTAATCGATTTGTTTGTGATGAAATTAGGTGATAATGCATACCCTATCATCTAGGGTAGGTCGTGGTTGCGGCCGTGGTTGCTTGCAATAAGTGCTAAATAGGATTGGGAGAGCAGGGTGTTCACCTTGCCTGACAAAGAGAAAGGGAGACAAGTAGTATTGGATTTGAAGACCAAAGAGAGCCATTTCCATCCTATGGCCGTGGAAGACAAGGATGATATGACAAGCTACAAGTACGAGACCGAGACGACTTATGATGAAGGCTACATGAATACCAAGGAGGAACAGAGTGAGGATGATATGCTAAAGATAGATGCTAATTTGTTTGGTGTCACCGTAGATAGCTCCTCAAATGGAGCCCTCGTGTGAAAGATATAGTTGTTCAAAGATGGAATGAAGAGTAGGTTCCCAACAGACTGGGTAGTTTTGCACAGCAGTGGCGGTGATGGGCATTGACGTGCTGTTTGGCAGTGGTCGTTCAATGATGACATGGCAATACCATCTATGGGCGGGTCACACGGTCTCATAAGGCCCCAAAATTTTGAAGGCAAGCTCGAGGAGCACTAGCGCTAGCGATATTGCCCCCCTCCCCTCCTTCAGCTCATGACACGGTGATAGGTGAGAGGGAGAATTGAGAAGTTGATTTGGAAGTTTCAAACCTTGCATGGGTTGCCAAATTCGGAGCCAAAGTGGTCCAATGGAATAGAAACTTCTAAAAATGGGCAGTAGCCCATTATAACACCCAATTTTGTATAATGGGCAGTAGCCCCCTGTAAAGCCCAATGGAATCAAAACTTCTAAAAATGGGCAGTAGCCCCCTATAAAACCCATTTTTTTACTCATTAAAGGGGCTTTTTTCTCAGTTTTGGGACTGTGAGATATCAAAGAGCCAAGAGTAAAGCCTTAAGGGTTGGTTTTTGTTGGAGCTTGCTAGTGTGGTAATTGCCAACAATGTGATGGTTGTATATGCACTTTGCTGAGCAATATCAAGTTGTTCCCCCCCATTTTATGGCATAGTTTCCCCCTCCCCCCTCTTTTCTCTTGCTCTTTGTGTGCGTGTGTGTGTCGGTACCGACAGAGATGTGTGCCTACGGACCGCTTTGTGGTGCAAAGAGTGTGAAATTGGATTGTGGTGCATGTCAGATGTGTTGAAACAAGCATCAATGGTGTGTTTGTGTTAAATGGTTGTCTTGCTAAGCGTGTGTGCATTGAGAGGTATGCAAGCGATGGAATTTTAGTGTGTATTGTATCTTTTGAAGGTTTTTTTAAGAGGATAGGGGTGTTGTGAATGCCTTGAGCTATAGAGAGGTAGGTGTTTGTGTTTCATGTGTGTTCCCATTTCTCCTCTCCAACGAGTCAAATTATGAGCAAGGTGACTCTAAGCGGCAATCAAAATCACGGAGGTCTAGTCCATCTCATGGTTTGAGATCTTGGGGCTTAATGCAAACCATATCCATCACTACTGGGAAAAGTAAGGTCAGCCACTCACTTTCAACGAGGCCACCCGAACCACTAGTTTTCTTTCCAAAACCGCAACCACAAACCAATGTATTTTTTAAAAAAATTAATTGTTCCTGACATTTGATTAAATTTTGGATATGACACAATTTTGGCTCACTGTGATGTAGAAATGGTAGAAATTGTGAGTGTCGGAGTGGTTCCGGTACATCTTGCAATACTTGCTGACACAAACCATCTATTGAAGCGCTCATGGATCCAAAATTCAATCTTGAGTAAGTTTATGACACTTGGGAATCTGATTTCAAATTTGAAGTTTTTGAGCACTCAATCAATCTTCTTACTTATGGTCTTGTGCATTGCACCAGCCTTCGAGTGATCCGTCGTTTGGTTGGGTCTCTCTCACACTCCGACAAAATGGAGCCTAATCAGTAGCTTGGAAAGGTGCGACTTGTGTGGGCAGACCTACCCACAAATTGCAAACTTGACGCTTCTATTGGTGGCGTACCCTGATGGAATGTTTCCCTATCAAGCTCGTTGCTAGTGTGATGACCCTAGTTGCAAAGTTTTTACTACCAGATAGCACAAAAGTCGTATTGTGCTGAGCAGACAGCTTGGCAGTTGTCATCGAGGAGGCCCGTTGTTAACCATTACGAACACCCTATCACCTTTGATGAACGTCTTATTACTTATTTGATTCATGGATCGGGCTTGTCGGTCCAATAGGTGTGTCGGTGATCGCCGATAAGAGACGCACGACTTATCTTCTTTTTACAATATTTTTGCAACGATCGGCCACTGTGGATGCCCATGTGTGAATGGGGCAGACTCTTATAAAAGGTCAATTTGACCTAAAAATCCTCATTCTTTTGAGGTGCAAGCTAAGAAGTGCTCTTACTCTACCTCTATCTTCTCCTCCTTCGTGTGCTCATGTGTGTATGTGTGTGTATGCTTGAGAGAGAGAGAGAGAGAGAGAGAGAGAGAGAGATCGAACATTGTGGCGGCATTGGTGGAGGCGAGGCGGTTGAGCGCGACGGCGGCGGTGGCTCCTTCTTCTTTGTGGCACAAGATCTTTCATGACGGAAGCATTGAGTGGTGAGTGACACGCCATTGTTCCTTTGAGCTTGCTACTAGGACTGTGTAGTTGTGTGCTTGCAGCCATTCGTGGTTTGCCCTTTGTGTTTTGGCAAGTTTCCAGCCTTCGACACGTGCGACAAAGTGCACATTTTTGGTGTCACTGTTGAAGACTGCCTTGCACTAAGCTTGAGGATCACTCAATGCTACCTCTAGAAGCCTTTCTTTCATTTGTTTTCAATTTTTGTTTGAGTTTTTGTAGATCTGTTAGTGGCTGTAAGATGCAAGTTTAGCACGATTTGTTAGCTCTGTTAAGTGCTGCAGTGTACATGTTTTGTTAGGTCTGCTAAGTTATGTAGTGTGCAGATATTAGTAGGTTTGCTAGTTAGTGTAGATCTGTAATGTGCAATAGACAATGTGAGTAGATTGAATAGTCTGTGAGAGTGAGCAGTTTGTTGTGTTAGGAAGTGTAGATAGTGTGCGATAATTAGTGTAGACAGTGTGTAGTTTACTATTTTTTCCACCTCATTTGTTTGTCAAAAACCTTAGTTTGTGTCATGAAGTATTTGAGGCTTTGATGATCCGTATGTAGAATAAATGGAGTCCCTAGGAAATAGTGCTTCCATGTTTCTAGAGCATGTAGGATAGCTAATAGCTCTTTTTCATAAATGCCCAATATTTGCTCGTTGGAATTTAATCTCATACTCTCATATGCTATGGCATACCCTTCTTGAAGCAAAATTTCTCCAAGGCAATTACTACATGCATCGCATTGGACCTCGAAGGGCTTTGTGAGATCCGATCAAATAAGCACGGGTTGAGAGATAAGCTTTTGTTTAAGCGTCTCAAAATCTTCTTGCTCCTTTCTACATGCATCGCATTGGACCTCGAAGGGCTTTGTGAGATCCGATCAAATAAGCACGGGTTGAGAGATAAGCTTCTGTTTAAGCGTCTCAAAATCTTCTTGCTCCTTTCAAGTCCATGCATATTGAAAATTCTTTTAGTTAGTTCATGTAGTGGACCACGTCTATTAATGAGAATTTTTCTATAAAGCCTATAGTATGCACACGTACCAACAAAGCTTTGTAAGTCAAGTAAATTCCCTGGTTTAAGCCATTCTTTAATTACTTTCAGCTTTGTGGGATCCATATAGATACCATATTGAGCGATAATATGACCTAAGTATTGAATTTCTTTCAATAAAAGTTTACTTTGTCTTTGTATTAATAAAAGCTTATTATCTCTCAAAGCTTGGAAAATTACCTGGAGGTGTTTTTTGTGCTCCTCAAGAGATTTGGAGTAGATGATTATTATCGTAGAATACTTCAATGAAGTTGTGATATGGTCGAAATATTTTCTCTATTATGCATGGTTGGAGCATTTGTCAATCCAAAAGACATGACAAGATATTCATAAACACCAAACATAGTACGGAAAGTGGTCTTTAGAATATCTTCGTTGACTATCCTTATTTAATGATAGCCACTTTTAAGGTCAATCCTACTGAAGTAGGTAGACCCTTGCACCTTATCAAATAGATCTTCTACTCGAGGCACAAAAAATCTATTTTAATTTGTGATTTTATTTAGGGCTCTATAGTCTGCGCACATGCGATAGGTGCCATCTTTCTTTTGCACTAACGGAATCGGCGAGAAAAATGGGGATGAACTAGGCCTTACCATCCGTTTTTCTACCAATTCATTCACTTGCCTCATAATCTCCTATTGTTGAGCTTGAGAGACTCTATAAGGAGTCTTATTGGGAGATCCTAGTTGTCGCTCTATGGCATGGTCGTCATCCCCTCGTTTTGGAGGTAACTCTCCAGGGATGTCATCAATGAATACATCTTGAAATTGGTTTATGAAATTAGATAACTCTAATTCTTCTTGATTTCAATCATTGTTATTTGGTAAATCAGTAGTGTCATGCATAGACTCTTTGACTAAAATCATGTACGTGAAAACCGAACTGACTTATCAAAAGCTTGTGTATGTGCATACAAGGGGTATGATATTACCTTTCTCACTTGCATATATATACATATCTCTCTCTCTATAATTAAAATAGATTTTTCTCTCCAAAAACTTCTTGGAGGGAGCCATGCAATTAAACCATGGTGTCCCTAGAAATACATCTTCATGTTTGAGAGGAGATGTAAATAAGTCTTCTTTGTCCACATAACTTTGGACATGGAGTCTCAATTTTCCAATCAAGGGAGTGACCGAGGCTTCTTGTCCCTTGAAATTCCCATCCGCCTACAAAATATCCCCCATTTCATAAGCATGTATCCCTAACTTGGTGGCTAGCTCAATTGATATGAAATTATGAATTCAGCCAGGATCGAAGAGGATAAAAGCATCATGTTCTCTCACCTTGTCCCAAGCATAGGTACGTGGTGACCCTTGGCAAAATATCCCCCATTTCATAAGCATGTATCCCTAACTTGGTGGCTAGCTCAATTGATATGAAATTATGAATTCAGCCAGGATCGAAGAGGATAAAAGCATCATGTTCTCTCACCTTGTCCCAAGCATAGGTAAGTGGTGACCCTTGGCAATGACCATCCTCTTTTGGAGCTTCAATCATAGATGCTCTAGGTGGTTCATTGCATAATTTGTTTTTGTGGGCAAGACTGATAGCCATACACTGATCATTTAATGTGGGAGAACAAACAAGAACAAGAGTTAGAATATAGACATGTGCTTATGAATCTATCTCAACATGGGGCCAAAGTCAATGGGTCCCAATGCGAGATGCTCTGTCAAAGAGCAATGCTAGCTAATGGAGGTTGAAAGACCTTAGGATTATCTTCAATAAATACCTTCAAAGGTTAGTGTTCGGCAAGCTAGGGATGTGCTTGAGGTGGGAACCCGGCCCAAGCTTGAGGTGCTTGTCGTGCTTGCTCACTAAGGTTCTTGAGGTGCTTCATGACTAAGGTGATTCATGACTAAGGTGCTTGAGGGGCTTAAGGTGTTCAAAAATTCAACAAGGATCTCTACATATGGGGGGGTGAGTCCTACAAGTAGGGGCATGAGAGAGAACACCCTCACTCAAGGCAAGCCTAGTCTAAAGAGGCAACAAGGACACATGTCAAGCTCCTCTCTATGTTGCCCTCATAAGGTTCCTAAAGCCTACTGGTTGGCCTCTAAAGGGGTCCAATAAGCTTTTAGCTAATTCAATTAATTGTTTAAGCATCTATCAAGCTCTCTCTCTCTCAAAGGGGTAAGAAGGACACTTGTCCTAATGCTAGCATTGTTGCTTGATACGACTAATGCATGTGATTGGCTAGCCTTGTAGGGGTCCAATCAATTTCATTATTGAGCTACAAGGAGGGGTCAACCAAGGCAAGTTGGGGGGTGCTTGGGGGTATACTCTCTCTCACACACACTCAAATGTGATCATTCTCACTTGGTAAAAGTGCAAGGACTCCATCTCCTTCTCCAAGCTTGTTAAGAAGTTGAGAGCCTACACCAACACTCTTGACTATGGAATGAAAATCCAATCAAGAGCCATGCTTCAATGCTAAATCTTGCCATCTTCTCCATATTCATTACTATGCTATTATGTTGTGCTAAGCAAGAAGAGTGAGGATACGTAAGGAGCTATTTCTTTCTTGTAAGAACGTTTCTTTTTCCTCTTCCCTACCCTCATTTCTTGCTAGATCTCTCCACCTTTGAAGGTGTTTGAGTAAGGGATTGAGATATGGGACAAGTTAATGCTTTCATTTAGCTAATTTGTGGTGCATAAAGCTCTCTATCTTCATTGCACCATCAAGGTCTCAAGGAATACAAAGCTTGTATTATACCAAGTCTCTCTTTATAGGAGAAATTATAATACAAATGCCTTTTGGAAGGGGGACCGACTCCACATAAATTGGGTCCTCAACTGTTGTCAAGTTCTCTAATTTTCTCTCTTATAAAGTATTGTCCATGCAAAGTTAATTAAGTATAATGATTATGTTGCTACCTCTAATCAATATCACCCTCTATTTTCTCAAACCAATCTCATAAAAATGCTCACTACAGTTCTCATAATTTTGCTATTCTCAATGGTCCTAGATCGTTTCCATTACATTGGTATCAGAGCTATTGGTTTCTCTTTTCTTGCTCAAGAGAGTAGTATGCATATCAACAACTTTGATTTTGCACATGAAGGTGCTATTGATGATGCCCCAATGTTTGTGAACTATCTTGTTACTAGGTTGCAACAAGCTATAGGCAACCCTGCTTTGCAAGCCAAAGTTACTCAACAACTTTGTGCTTATGGGATTTCCCTTCCTCTCCAAGAAGAGAGAGAGCTGAGGAATCCTCTTGTTGAGACTCCCAAAATAAGACTCTCTCCGATAAGAGAAGAGGAGAAATCCAATGAACAAGAAATAAATGAATCTCTGAATTCCTCTGAAGATGTAGCTCCATAAAGATGACGGCCTTGACGATCCCCAACTCCTCCTAGGAGGAAAGGATCATCCTATAGTCCTTCTCCTTGTCACTCCAAAAGGGAAGAAAGGGAAAAAAGGAAGAAAAAGGCAAGAAAGAGGTCATCCACTTCTCCTTCTTCTTCACCATTCTTCGCTTCTGACAAAAGCAGCGGTTATTTTCCTTAAGAATACAAGACGAGAGGACATCACAAATCCTACCCTTCTTGGAAAAGGTACCAAAAGCTTAAGAATTTCAAAGAGGGAGGAAAGAGTATCTCTTTTCTCACCTATGATGGCACCTTTGGTGCTACCGACAAATTCTTGGCCTTCATCCAGCAATTTCATGCGGCCTTTGGAGAGGAGGGCTTCACGGATTCCTCCAAGCTATGCCATGTATCTATGCACTTCCAAAAATATGCTCGTCAATGGTGGGATAGCTTTTGTGGTAATGGCAAGGCCCCAAAGACATGGAAAACTCTATGAGTTTCCATCATGAAGCAATTCCTGGCAAGCGATGCCAAGGATAAAGTGCTCACCGATTGGCGGAGTTTAAAGCTGCTCTCCAATGATTCTATCCACAAATATATTGATAAGTTTTGGGATTTACATCTCAATGCTACTATCTTTCAAAGGATAGACTTTTGCTGAGCAAAAGCAACAACTTTGTGCCGGATTACCTGAATAAATGGCCAAGTATGTCAACTCCCAACAACTTGGTTCTATCACCAAATTCATCTACCACACGATGGTTGCATCTCGTATCAATTTTCAACAAGGGGCTAAAAAGAATGCCAAGCCCATGGAAAACAAAGATTGAAATGATGCAAAGGGGAAGAACAATGCTCAAAGTTCTTCCCAAGGCAATTCCAACAACAACAACAAGACCAAGGAGAAAGGAGTTTACAAAGGTAAAAACAAACTCTCTCCTGAAGAGCTAGAGGCTTTTTGTAAAGAACACAAATGCTTGAAGTGTGGGGAGCAAGGACATGGCTGTCATTCTTGCCCTAAAAGAAATGCCCACGATGAGACTGTGAGTGCACGAATGTGGTGGGCGTGCGAAGAGTGCGAAGGGGAGAGAGGGAGAGAGAGCACAACATAGGATGTGGGGTGGAGCTCCCAAATCTCACTATATGAGCACCATGTGAGAATGAGTGAGAGCTCCTTATTCTTTGTATGTATAAAGAATAAGGAGATAAATGTGGGTTGTCAGCCGGTGGACACGGGCAGAGCACGGTGAGGCACACTGCCTTTACCTAACATTCTCCCCCTAAAGGCTGTGTGCTAATAAGTGGCAAAAAGACTAGCCTACAACTAGTATATACAAGAGGTGAGAGAAGACGGATCTCAACCTATGCCCACTGGCTCACTCTGTAACCGGTCTATTGTAGATGCAACATGCATCAACTATTGCTAGAGATACAATGACACTCTTGATGCAGGTATCGGGTGACAACCTGCATGGCTCCACAATGCACAATGCCAGTGTAAGTCATCGCATGACTGACAACTCCCACTGCAAATGCACCAGCCACATAAGCAAGATCAGGTCTCAAGACCAAAAGGTCGTACATGAGAGACCCAAAAGCCGACGACACATGCACTATGTGTGCCAACCTATCCATGTCAGCAACCTCAGTTCCATATGCATTCTCATCAGGAACCACTTGACTATACATCACCATGTTAGCATCATCTGGCAAAGGTATATCTGATGAGAATGACTGCAAAACCAAAAAATCAGCACCATTGCAATCACACACAGCTGTCTAAAGGACATTGTCACCCTCAAATGTATCAGATGCATCATATAACAATGCATCGATCTCTGGCTCAATTGATGTCGGCTCAAGTGATGACTCACAAAGTTGTGCATCCCTAGATATACCACTATCTGTGTGAACTTAACCACAAGACAAATGCACAACCTTCTCTCCATGCAGCACATCCGCAAAAGAGACACGCCTCGTCTCTCGCTCCAAACATGGCTGCAAGTACGCAGAGACTACATCGCCTCGTGTGCCAAAAATATGCAAAGGGTATACCAGATCACTCCTAGCACCTCTGGCTATCACGAGTGATCCCCTATGCATCTGAAATGACCACTCTCCAAGCACTACATAATGTCCACTACTCTACAACTGACACACTAAAATGAGACTTTGGCTGAGTGCTGGTACATAATGTACATCTCGTAGCGTAAGCAATGCATTGCTACGTAAATACATGCATATATCTCTAGGACCCTCTATGTCATATGTTGAACCATCAACAAACTACACACAACCAAGTCTCCCACTAGAGAAAGAGCAAAACAAATCACGATGTGGCGTCACGTAAAAACTTGTATGCTCGTCTAGTAGAAAATGCGTAGACAATGTGCTATCCCAAGACACAAAGTAGTATGAAGGCAAGCTAGATTGAAAAGTGACATGCTCGTCACATGCATACTCTCTAGCATATGTCCTCATAGTAGCATGATGCATCTACCTCTTCCCCTGCCTCATACGCTTGAAGCAACGATGCCTAGTATGCCCATCATGGCCACAGTGCCAACATGTCAGTCGCGATTGTGTGAGTGAGAACTGCCTCTAACCTGAAGCGTCTCCATATCCATGCCAAAACTATGGCAAATAATGCTCAAGATAACAAGACTCTCCCACCCAAGAGCAAACCACTGTCTCAAGCAAAGAAGGTGAGCAAACGATCAAGCTTCCTAGCCTTTGCAATAGGCATACATTTCTGGCAAAATTTTGGCAGAGTCTCCTTTGTATCCTGAGTCAAAAACTCAACAATAAATCGCAATGGAGACAACAAAAAGTGCCCAAATGGCCAATCTGGGAATGTAATTGTCTGGAATCACCTCACAAAGTCATACACAGAGCCAAACCGCTCTAGTCGGAGTATCACTCAACGGTGCTACAAATGACATACATATGTGAGTGAAAACTTGTTGTGCCAAAATGTGTCAATGAATGAACATTATGCCAAAAAATCGTAGCATACACAACTCCTCACTCCTATGAGAGTGGGTACAAGAACACCAAATCGTGTCCAAACTGACAAAACCTGTCGATGTGAGAGCTAAGCTCGATCACAAACTATGGCGAGTAAA
This sequence comes from Adiantum capillus-veneris, assembly GCF_014529385.1. Classification (NCBI taxonomy): domain Eukaryota; kingdom Viridiplantae; phylum Streptophyta; class Polypodiopsida; order Polypodiales; family Pteridaceae; genus Adiantum; species Adiantum capillus-veneris. The sequence goes on from NC_140938.1 coordinate 151,198,013, forward strand.
CTCTAGCCACTATCCCACAAAATCATACACAAAGCAAAAGCTCAAGACACCTGTTGTGTCAAACACCATGTGAGAATGATTGAGAGCTCCTTATTCTTTGTATGTATAAAGAATAAGGAGATAAATGTGGCCGGCCGGACACTAACCGGCAAACACGGGCAAAGCACAATGAGGCACACCGCCTTTGCCTAACAGAGACTTCTAGAGCTTCCACGGTTGAAGCTCCAAAAGAGAATGCTCATTGTTGTAAAGAATCATCCCTGCCTTCATCCTATTTGATCCTTGCTCTGCTCACAACTTCATATCAACAGAGTTGGCCACTAAGTTGGGCATTCAAGCTTTGGAGATGGGAGATATTGTAGCTGTCGATGGAGTTCTCAAGGGACAACAAGCCTCCGTTACTCCCTTATGTCGACAAAGAAGATTTTTGCATCTCTCCTCTCCAACATGAGGATGTTATCCTAGGGGCGCCATGGTTCAACCGCATGGTTGCTAACATGAAGTTCCATGAAAGGAAAATCTACTTCACCTACAAGGAAAAGAGCATGTATATAGATGCTAATGAGTCTGGATGTACTATACTACTTATAAATTTACCTGCTTTTGATAAGTCAATGAAAATCTCAGTTTCCTCCTCGTACATGATTTTTGTCAAAGAGTCTCTAAATGATGCTAATGTTTTAGCAAAACAAAGTGGTAGGAATCAAGAAGAATTAGACTTGTCTAATTTTCTAAATAAATTCCAAGACGTATATATCAATGACATCCCTATGGAGTTACCTCCAAAACGAGGGGATGATGACCATATGATAGAGCTTCTAATTGGGAGCTCATCGCCTAATAAACCTTGTTATAGAGTTTCTCAAGCTCAACAAGAGGATATTATGAGGTAAGTGCATGAGCTGGTAGACAAAGGGATGGTGAGTCCTAGCTCCTCTCCCTTTTGTTCTCCAATCCGTTTAGTGCAAAAGAAAGATGGTACATATTGCATGTGTGTGGACTATCAAGCACTAAATCATATCACTATCAAAAATAGATTTCCCATACTACGAGTAGAAGATCTGTTTGATAAGCTACAAGGAGTGACCTACTTCAGTAGGATTAACCTTAAAAGTGGCTATCATCAAATAAAGATAATGAATGAAGATATCGTAAAGACCACGTTTCGTATAATGTTTGGTCTTTATAAATAACTAGTTATGCCTTTTGACTAATGTGCCAGCCGCATTCAATCATTTAATGGAGAAAAAAATTAGACCCCACCGCAAGTTCACTGGAGTGTTATCATCATTTGGAGTGCTATTTGATGATATCATCATCTACTTCAAGTCCTTGGAGGAGCACAAGCAACATCTCCAAGAAGTTTTTCAAGATTTAAGGGAGAACAAGCATTTTATCAATCAAACAAAGAGTGTTTTCCTTCGAGAGATTCAATACTTAGGTTATATTATCTCTCAAGATGGTATCCGTATGGATCCATCAACGTTGGAGGTAAGCATGGCCTAATCCAAGGAATCCACATGAGCTACAAAGCTTTATTGGTATGTGTGCATATTATAGATGCTTCATAGAAAAATTCTCTCAAATAGGAGGACCATTACATGACTTAACAAAGAAGAATGTTAAGTACTCATGGACTGCTAAAGAGAACAATGCTTTTGACAAACTCAAAGAGAAGCTTATTTTTACCATATACATGTGGTAGTGATTTGTGTGAGCACACTTAGGACCACTGGGGCATTTTTTTCCTCACTAGGAGGTTTTTTCCCCCGTGCATTGTATATATGTCCATCATTCTAGAGCTATGTATCTTTCCATTGTGCACTAAAGTAATACACTCTCTATTGTGTGCCTTGAGCTTCCTTCATCTTCTCCAAGCTGTGTGTTTTCCTGCAATCTTAACTCCAACAATTGGTATCAAAGCATGTTGCGTCCTCACCTGCTGACTTTCTCCGATTTTTGTGAGCTTTAGTGAGCGTTTGTAGGTCAACAATTGTTCTAGGATAGCTCAAAGAGCCTAATTTGCTCAGATTTCTGATTCGGGCTCATTTCGACCTCCGTTTCCACTATGGGTAGTACTGTGTAGGCTATTTTGTCATTTTGTGCAAAAATTTTATCAGTTTCATATTCTACATAATAGGTCCCTTACAGTCTTCTATGGTTTGTGCTATATAGCACGTGTTGTTCTTGATTTCTTTCTCCTCTTTTCAGGCAGTTTTCACATTAGGCATGGCATTTACCATGGTTGACAACAACACAGATGTGTTGAAGATGTTTGTTGTCGAGGACATATGGGAACAATTACCCTATGTGGGATTATATGATGCACAATGTTCTTAAGTCAAAGGGCGTTTAGAACATTGTGTAGGGCATTGATGTCTGCTAGAGTTGTTTTACCTACGATTGAGCAAGCTTGTTGGGATGTAAAAGATGCGTAGGGTCATGCATTGATTGTGTTGTCTCTCAAGTTCACTATTACCCCTCACGTTCATTCAATAAAATCTGCAAAATGGGATTGGGATATTCTGGCTGTCTTTATGAAAGTCGCAACGAGGCAAAAATTGCATTGTTGCGTAAAGAACTGCAGTCGAAGGTTATGCATGAGGAAGATGACATGGACACTTTTCTTGCTGGTGTCAAGGATATCAATGAGCAACTTATTTCTGCAAGTGAAGTTATTTTGGAAAGTTTCCTTGTGCAGACTGTTCTTGATGCCTTTCCAGATTCTTACCAGAATTTTGCTAGTACTTGGAGACTCATGATCCAAGGAAATCCTGAAGTTGTCAAGTTTGATACATTATGCACAATGCTGTTGGAAGAGTCATTTTCCAAAAAAAATAGGACTAGACAGTGTGCAGTTGAACAGGCCTTTATTGTTGCTCAAAGAAAAGGTGGTAACAACAATGTAGCCACTTCTCATGGTTCTTCTATGAGTGGTAAACATTAGGAAAGAAATGGACTCATTTTCGGGCCTTTCAACTCTAGTGAGAGAATGCTCCTTAGCCAATAGGAAGAAGGCTAACGTTACGTTGCAAAAATATTTTTTCTCATTTTGAAAATGTCCATGAAAACCATTTTGGTGAAATTGTCACTATCATCAGAAAAGTAAGGCGCTTGATAATGACATCTGGCACAAGCGTCGAACGCCTTTTTATGACCCGTTGTTGCTATCATATAAAGTGAAGTACTTGTACTTGTGCATCTCGCACAAGTATCAATCACCTTTTTATGAAGTACTCGCAATTTAAATTCGAACAGATTGTACTTGATAGTGATTGATAGGTACTATTTAAGACTATGAAGGAGTCAGAACCAAGCGAATAGAGGCGCTTGAGGGGTCTCTGGGACCTCTATTCGCTTGGTTCTGACCTTATGAGGCCCTAGGATTAAGATATAGCACTTTTTAAGCCCACGGATACATCCGGAACGTCCAAAAACCATAGGATAGCTCTTTAAAACACTGAAATCTGACGTCTCTAGCTCAAGATATAGCATCCTAGGGCCTCATGAGGTCAATACCAATCGAATAGAGGCCCTCAAGGATGCTATATCTTGAGCTAGAGACGTCAGATTTCAGTGTTTTAAAGAGCTATCCTATGGTTTTTGGACGTTCCGGATGCATCCGTGGGCTTAAAAAGTGCTATATCTTAATCCTAGGGCCTCATAAGGTCAGAACCAAGCGAATAGAGGTCCCAGAGACCCCTCAAGCGCCTCTATTCGCTTGGTTCTGACTCCTTCATAGTCTTAAATAGTACAATCAATCACTATCAAGTACAATCTGTTCGAATTGAAATTGCGAGTACTTCATAAAAAGGTGATTGATACTTGTGCCTCTATTCCGTGGCATTATTTTTGTATTTTGAAAACAACTCTTATGTGTTTTCTCTCATCGCACATCACATCACATCACTCATTGAGATTCACAGACATGGAATTTTGTGCACACTTAAGTTGGGCTCTCGAAAAGCATTTTGTACGAGCATGCATTTAAGTGATTGAGCAAACTTTTACGTATGTACTATGAGAAATAGAATTCCAAAAAAAAACTTTTGCATTTTTCATAATTACCTCTCTCTATGCTGAGTTGGCGTTTCTTACAGGGCCCAAAATTGAGTCCAAGTTTCTCCTAATGTTACTTGATCCTAATGCTTTTGCTGGCAGCAATTCGTCTTGGAATTTTGGTGATAAGGGCAAAAAGAAGTTGTATTGCCAGTTTGTTGTGTTTGCAGAAATCTAATATGGTTGCTTCTTTGCCACCTCTTGAAACACCTGTCAAACATGTTTGTGAAGGTTGTATTTTGGGTAAGATGCAGCGTCAAAGTTTCCAAAGGATGGTTTAGTTAAGGCCACATGTAGGTTGTAGCTTGTGCATAGTGATGTTTGTGGGCCCATGCAAACTCCATCATTGGGCAATTACATTTACTTTGTGACTATTAATGATTACTCCACTCATGCATGGGTATATTCGCTTAAAGCGAAGTCCAAACTGTTTATGTGCTTCAAACAATTTTTGGCTATGGCTAAAAATGTCTCAAATGTACTATGGGCACCCTCCGTTCCGATAGAGGGGGGGAGTATATCGTCTCATGAATTTAATGAATTTCTCGCTACTTGTGGAATGAAACACCAATGTAGAGTGCCTTATACGCCTCAGCAAAATGGTGTTGCTGAGAGGAAAAATAGGTCACTTATGGAAATGGCACGATGTATGTTTAAAAGTCAATCTTTGTCGCATTTGTTTTTGCTTGAGGCCATCATGTGTGCCACTTATGTACTAAATAGGTGTCCTACAAAAGCTTTGCAGTTTATTACTCCATATGAAGCATGGCATGATAGAAAGCCTTCTATTGAGCACATGCGTGTTTTTGGATGTTTGGAATATGCTTTGGTGCCACAAACACAATGCAAGAAATTGGATGATAAGGCTGTCAAATGTATTTTTGTTGGTTATAGTGCTGGAAGCAAAGGTTACAGGTTGTAGCATCCACAAACAAAGTGTATCTTGGTCTCATGGGATGTTGTGTTTGTGGAAGATTATGTTCAGCCCTTGCTGTCATGTACTAGAGACAATAATGTAAGCTCACATGACATTTATGACACTTTGTTGCCTCTTTTTATAGGTGCAAGTTTGAATGTAAATTCCAATGAGCCAAATGTACAGCAAATGGGGGTTTTTGAAAATGTTACGGATCAGCCTATTACTGATGTAGATGTACATGATGTACATTTGGTGCATACTTTGCGTGATAATGAATTGGATGCACCTTTGTCTAGTCGTACTCATTCAGATTCTCGCCATGCATCTTATGCATCAAATTGTTATGATTTGGCTGTGTCTAGCTTACATGATGTTGAGGAACCTTTTTCTTTTGATAAAGCACAAAATTCAAAAAATTGGATGGTTGACATGCAATCCAAAATATGATGCACTTATAGAAATTGACACATGGACGTTATTTGATTTACCTCTTGGAAAAAAGGCCATTGGTACAAAGTGGGTTTACAAGTTGACACGCAAGTTCGATGGTGAGATTGATCGCTATAAGGCTCGACTTGTTGCAAAAGATCATGCACGCCAAAAAGGCATAGATTATGAAGAAACTTTTGCTCCCACTTGTTGTATGACTACTATGCATTTTCTATGTGCATTGGCAGCTCATTTTGGTTGGGATGTCCATTAATCAAGCATTGTTAGTGATTTCTTGAATGGTGACATATTTGAGTAATTTTATGTAACGCAACCTCGCGGTTTTATCAAGAAAGGACAAGAGGATAAAGTGTGGAGATGTAAGAAAGCTTTGTATGGATTGAAGCAATCTCCTTGTGCTTGGTATGAGAAAGTTGACACTCATTTGGCCAAACGAGGCTTTTGTAACGAATCCAACAAAAAGCACATTGTATGTAAAGCGTGAGGGTGATGTACTTCTCATTGTGGTTCTTTATGTGGATGATTTGTTGATCACTAATCCAAATGAGAGACATGTTACTGAATTTAAGGATGATTTGAAGGCTACTTTCAAGATGAAATATTTGGGGATGTTGCATCATTACTTGGGTATACAGTTTAAGCAGTGTAATGGTGGTATTTTCTTGTGTCAAAAAAGTTACATAGAGGCATTGCTATGTAAATTTGGACTTGAGGATTGCAACCTATTGCCACTCCCATGGAAACAGGTTTGAAATTGAGTCTTCATGATGCTAATGATCCTGTAGATGTCATTCTTTACCAAATTGATGCCTCATTTATGTGTGCAACACGAGGCCGGATATTTAGTTTCCAGTCTCACAGGTTAGGAGATTTATGCATAGCCCAGGGTCTAACCATTGGTAGCCTGTCAAGAGAAATTTTTGCTACTTGAATGGCACTTTACATCTTGGCTTGTTTAATCCCAAGGGGAATCATTTCCACCATACTTACATGCTTTTTTGGACTTAGATTAGGCTAGTTGTTTTGACACGCGATTGTCCACAAGTGGTTTTTGTTTGATGCTTGGCAGTTCATCTATATCATGGTTGAGCAAAAAGCAACCTAATGTGGCCACTTCTAGTTGTGAGCATGAGTATATGGCAGTCTTGATAGCTACGGTTGAGTGTGTATGGCTCAGATGCCTTATGGTTGATTTGGGTGTTGGACAAAACACTGCCAACACCATCTACACTAACAGTTAGAGCACATTGGCAGTTGCGAGGAACCCAATTTTTCATGCTCACAGAAATCACATTGAGGTGCATTACCACTATGTCAGGGAGAGGCTCTAAACAACTTGGCTTATGTGCCAACACAGGACAATCTTGCAGATCTTTTCACACAAGGCATTGTCTCATGAGAAATTCGAAGCTTTTTGCAAATCTTTGGGTTACTCCCCTTTGTGGACTGATCATGTCCTTAGGGCATGGCACTCCCCTTTACTCTATGTGCCATCTCTCGTTCACCACATTACTCCCGGGGGGGTTTGTTACCATATATGTGTAGTAGTAATGTCTGTGAACACACTTAGAACCGCCGGGGCATGTTTTCCCTCACTAGGAGGTTTTTTCCCCCGTGCATTCTATATACACCCATCATTCTAGGGCTATCTATCTTTTCATTGCACACTAAGTAATACAGTATTTGTTGTGTGCTTTGAGCTTCCTTCATCTTCTCCAAGCTGTGTGTGTTTTCTTGCAACCCTAACTCCAACACTTACCTCCCAACCAATGCTTATACTTCTGGATCTCTCAAAACCATTTGAAGTCCAATGTGATGCTTGTGGTGATTGCCTTGGAGCAGTTTTGCTTCAAGAAGGGCATGCTATATGAGAGTCGAAGGCTCAATACCGATGAACGGATCTTGGGTATATATGAAAAAAAGATTTTAGTTGTTCTACATGCCCTAGACACATGGAAGCACTTTTAGTTGTTCTACATGCCCTAGACACATGGAAGCACTATCTATTGGGGACTCCATTTATTTTGTGAATGGACCATCAAAGTCTCAAGTACTTTGTGAGATGCAAACCAAGATTTTTGACAACCAAATGAGGTGGGAAATTTTCTTTCACAATTTTATTTTCATATTGCTCACATTGCTGGTAAGCATAATCAAGTGTCCAATACACTATCACGACGATCGAGGGTTAATGCGGTGTCTATATCAACTCATAGTGATCTATCTTCATGATAGATGAGCATGATACCAAGCCTGATTTTAAAGACATAATGTCATCCCTTGCCTTAAGGAAGAAAGAGGAACCATTCACCTTGCAGGATGGTTATCTTCTCCATGGAAACATGCTATGTGTTACTCACTCTCTTTGTGACAAATTCATGTATGAATCCCATGCTCCTCCCTATGCAGGGCATCGAGGGATTCAACCTACTCTTCGAGGAGTAGAAACATACTTTTATTGGCCTACCACAAAAGTGGACATACAAAAGTATGTATCCAAATGTGTGATATGCCAAAAAAACAAAGTATGATGGAGGGAAACAACCTGGATTACTCCAGCCATTTCCAATCTCTAATTTTCCATGGGAGAGTATATCCATGGATTTTATCTTTGGATTGCCCAAGTCTATCCATGGGAATACGGGAATATGGGCAATAGTTGACAGGTTTAGCAAGCAAGCACACTTTATTCCTGTCAAAAAGATTATTAAGGCACACCAAATGGCAACCCTCTTCATATCTCGGATTTTCAAACACCATGGATTTCCAACATCCATCGTGTCGGATAAAGGTCCTAGAATGACCAATAATATTTTAAAGGTCTCTTTGAAAATCTAGGTACAAGATTGAATTTCTCTTTAGCCTATCACCCACAAACGGATGGCCAAAGTGAGATAGCCAATCTTATAATTCTCGATCTACTAAAGACTTGTGTTACAGAAGTAGATCATCACTCACAATGGGAGAAGTACTTACCTCTTGTAGAGTATGCGTACAATAATATTGTCCATACTACTACGGGAAAGGCACCTTTTAAGATCATAAAGGGAACACCTAAAAGTCCCTTTCTACTTAAATTACACGGGAAGATCTTTCTTGCCGATGAGTATAGCCGCGACCTACAAGAATCTTTCCAAAAGATTAAGTAGGCTATATCCATCTCTCAACAAAGGCAAAACTCTGCTCTGCTGATAAGCACAGAAGGGCCTTAACGTTCAAAGAAAATGATTGGGTCTTACGCAAGTTTCCCAAGGCTTAATTGAGGCAAACATCCTACAGGCCACCAAAAGTATTATGCTAAACTAGCAAAAAGATACTATGGTCCTTTTCAAATCTTGGAACCAATCAATGACATGGCTTATCAACTCAAGTTGACCAACCATTGGCTCATACACAATTCTTTTCATGTGAGCCTACTCAAGCCTTACAAAGAAGAGCCACCAACAAACCCAATTATTGAAGACCCCCCAAAACTCAAAGACCAAGAAGAGGTGTTATAACTCAAAGCTATCCTTCAAGACAAGTGCCTAGGCCATGGTAAGATTATCCGACAATATCTTATTAAGTTCAAAAATTATCTTTTTCAAGATGCTAGATGGATGCAAATGCAAACCCAAAGAAAAGGAAAAAAACCTTGTAGGAATGTAATGTAGCAAGAAAAAGGCAAGCATGTAATGTAGCAAGAATCAAACATAGTGGAGCAAAATGAAGTTTCACGATAATGGACCTGCCTTACATGTAAAGTTTCACAAACCAATGAAGTAGATTGAAGTTGTTTGAATGGTTTGATCTCAGCCTTGAATTAAAACAACTACCGTTTGCAAAGCATCTCATGCTCTTATACATCTTAAAGCTTTCTCCTTTGTCTGTCGTCCATCACCCACTAAAATTATCAAAAGAGAGTCAATCGCAACAATTCGTAAGCATCTAAGTTTTGAGATCAAAGTTGTGTCATAGTGCAAAACTTGAAATCCCTACAACAAACTCAAATGGGCAATTTAGGTTCTGTTTTAATTAAACCGCTACACCCTATACAATCTTTTTGCCCCTTGTGGAACAAAGCACTTAAAGGGGTTCTTTCCTTCATTAAACCAACACCCTGCCATCACGTGTGGATGTCCTATTTTCAAGGGCTCTACCCCACTCAAGGCATTGTGAGAAGAAGCCATTTCGGTCCATGAAGCAGAAGCTAAAGCAAGAAATGTCGAGTATTGTACCTTGCTTGGGATGGAGATACTGGGGCTTGGAAAGGTATAAGCAACCAAGGAAGATGGTAGTACCCTTTGTCTCCTATAATATACCCCCTAATGCTATAGCCCAATCCTGTGAATGGAGGACCAGTGAGAATGGTACCTCCTTGTGCTAAACGGAAGAAGTTAGAGTTTTGCATGACTCGCTTATCATTTGCAAGCCCCCAAAAACCAACAAAAGTATCCCAAAAGTGCATACTAGAATCTACAATGCCTTGTAATGTCATCGAATAGTTACCTTTCCTATCATACCAATTGGTTGATAAATTGTGTGGCGGAGCCTCTAGTTGAATGTTTGTGCAATCGATTGCACCGTGTAAAGTGAGGGTTTTGTCCTAAAGTTTGAGTGAAAGAGGGAAGAGGGGGAATTATCCCACATGTAATGGAGTTAAGCTATAGAGCTACTTAAAGCTCATTTCATGAATGAATAACATAAGTCTATTTTGCATTACATCTCCCTTGTTTATGGTGAGCTTGTGATGGCTTAGCAAATACTCAAGATCATGTTTATGAGTCCATGTTAATTGATCTTGGAATCTCATTCACTTGAGTGATAATCTAGTCACACACACTCACTTGTGTGCACGATGTTTCTCTTTAATCCACCGTAGCTAGCACGATCCCATTCCCATCATGTAAGGACATGGGTCCTACGGGCAAGGCCATCTGCACGGCCGGACAGTATGTATGCTCGGAGAAGGCTATAAGATAGCACGGACAGTGTGTATGCTAGGAGAAGGCTATAAGATAGCACGGTTACGTGGAGACTAGCACATGATATACCAAAGCCATTTCACTGGTATCCGAGCTATTTTGGGAAAAGCGGGTTGCATGCTGCTTCTCTCCCACAATCTCATTTCATGAATGAATAACATAAGTCTATTTTGCATTACATCTCCCTTGTTTATGGTGAGCTTGTAATGGCTTAGCAAATACTCAAGATCGTGTTTATGAGTCCAAGTTAATTGATCTTGGAACCTAATTTGCTTGACTGATAATCTAGTCACACACACTCACTTGTGTGCACGAAATTTCTCTTTAATCCATCATAGCTAGCACGATCCCATTCCCATCATGTAAGGACATGGGTCCTACGGGCAAGGCCATCGGCACGGCCGGATAGTGTGTACGCTAGGGGGAGTCTATAAGATAGCACGGTTGGGTGGAGACTAGCATACGCATTACCAACGTCCCTTCACTGGTATACGAGCTATATTTGGGGAAGGGGAATAGTGAGTTGCATGTTGCTTCTCTCCCACGCTTCATAGACAGGGACAACGATGTCTGTGCTGTGTAGCAAGAAGAAGCAAACGTAGAGTTCAGTGCGCAGCACACGGAGGCAAAGCCCTCTAGCCGGCCTACGCCCTCCACAACGGGCGACCGAGGCGGACGACCAAGGCAAACTCGATCGACATAGAGGCTCGTTGACTACGCGAGTAGGAAGGCCCTCTAAACCCTTGCATGAAGGAGGGTTGAACCCATCCCATGAGGGTAAGAGGCCAACCCTCTACCATCCAAACTATTGAACCTTGTTGTATATATAACAAGGAAAAATAGCATACTTGTGTTGACATGAAAGCTAGAACGAAAAGGAAAGCTTCAAACTTCCAGGAAGTAGTTTCACCCTTACTTTTCACTTCTTGGAGTAAGGCAAGTTTTTCTCCAAAATTCCTTTTTCTTCAAGAAGGAAGCTTCACATGTGAAGAAAAGCCTTCACAAAAACGATGAGTTTTTGTGAAGAATCAACGAAGGTATTCTTACAACGAATGCGACGTGAAGCACTACAATTTTTGCAAGGTGGGATTCGTATGCAACGTAAATCGCCAAGCATAAAAAGCACAAAGACTTCAAATTTTACAAGGTACAAGTTGAAAAAAAAAATCTCTCTTTACATTAGTGTGTATTTACCATGGCAAATGAGGATATCCCACCTACACACACTTTTGATTTTGAGCACGTACATCAAAATCAGGGCACCACTGGTGCTTTCGACACTAATATGCATGATGATGATGATCTAAGAGATCATGGGCTTGTAGATATGGCTTCTTTCAAGACTTTGGAAATTTGTCAAAGCGTACTTGAATGCAACCTCTCTGCACTCAATGCAAATGTTACAAATCTTACTGAGCTAGTTGTGAAATTTATGAATTCACATACGGCTCAAGGAGCCACAAGTGGTACGATTCAAGGAAACCAAGCGTGCATGAATCAAGGAGTCCAAGAGACAAGTGCTTCAGAAGATGAAAAAGGTAGCAATGCATTGCTTAATAATATCACCATTCTTGAGTTTCATGGGAAAGAGCGGGATCACAACAAGGATGCGGTCAATACGTTCTTACACAAATGGAGTGATATTCATAGGTTGACTCACACCCCGGATATAAAGATGGTTGTGGGAATAAGTCTACTCTTAAAGGTAGGGCCTATAAGTGGTGGATGCCATTTCCAATAGATGCTCATTGTCCATCTTGGGCTGTATTTCAAGCTTCTTTCTCCAAAGAGTTTTTTAAATTACAATGAAGAAGATAAGAATTGGTTAGCATGGGATGCATGCCGCATGTCTAGCCTCTCTCTCACACAGTACCTTTCAAAGTATCGAGAAATCATATTAAAACTAGAAGTTCTAGATAAATTCCAAAAGATACGGGGTTTAATAGGGGTTTTGACAAAGACTGTCGTCTTCATGTCAAGACCCAGTATCCAAAAACTTTGGAAGAAGCCATCAGTCATGCTCAAAGATATGATGATGACCAAGAGAGCAAGGAAAATGTTCCCTACTCTAAGAATAATTTTGCTAAGAGCAATGTGGCTAAGAGCCAATGGCGAGGTAGATCTCCCACACGTTCCAAGAGGAATAAGAGACACTCTACCTCTCCATGTCCACAAGAGGCTAAGAAGCCTAAACAATCACGAGATGCTCCACGTGGGACTCTCAGCACTGCTGATTTCGAGCGTGCAAAGAAACACAATTTGTGTTTCAAATGTCTTTCAGACCAACATAACAAGAAGGATTGTCCTCTTTTGCAAGGCAAAGAAAAGACCATGCACACTATGCGACACCTCACATTAGATTCATCTCCTAAATATTGTGTTGTAGAGGTTCTTCATATAAAAGAAAAGCACAAGTGTTGTGTGCTTGCTTCAATGTGGCAACCCACCTTTGGCCCCATGATTTGATTCGCATGCATGGCACTATTAACGGACAATGTGTTCGTCTTTTAGTGGATGGTGCAACTCATAACTTCCTTAGCTATAAGCTAGTCAAGAAATTGAAGCTTACACGGACTCCTTGCTCCCACAAGGATGTGGTAGAACAAATGTCTAGAAATGATAAAGAAGTATGGGACACAGTAGTTCAAGGGGTTGAGCTTATTGTTCAAGATCATATGTGTGAGTGCGCGAATGCGGTGCGTATGCAGAGTGAGAAGGGGAGAGAGAGAGAGAGAGAGAGAGAGAGAGAGAGAGAGAGAGAGAGAGAGAGAGAGAGAGAGTACACAAGATGTGGGTGGAGCTCCCAAATCTCACTATATGAGCACAATTTGAGAATGAGTGAGAGCTCCTTATTCTTTGTATGTATGAAGAATAAGGAGATAAATGTGGGTGGTCTCGGACACTGGCTAGCGAACACGAGCAAAGCACGGTGAGGCACACCGCCTTTACCTAACATTCTCCCATTATAGGCTCTGTGCCAATAAGTGACGAGAAGACTAGCCTACAACTAGTCTATACAAGAGGTGAGAGAAGACGGCTCTCAGCCTATGCCCACTAGCTCACTCTAAACATGTGAGTGCATCTGTAACTGCTCTAATGCAAATACAACATGCATACCACTATGGCTAGATCTACGATGACACTCTTGATGCATGTATCGATTGACGACCTGCATGGCTCCACAATGCACAATGCCAGTGTCAGTCATCGCACAACTGACAACTCCCACTACAAATGTACCAACTGCATAAGCAAGATCAGGTCTTGAGACCAAAAGGTCAGACATGAGAGACTCGAAATCCGATGAAACATGCACTATATGTGTGCCAACCTATCCCTGTCAGCAGCAATCTCAGTGCCATATATATCCCCATCAGGAACCACCTGACTATGCATCACCATGTCAGCATTTTCTGGCAAAGGAATATCTGCTGAGAATGTCTGCAAAACCAAAAAATCAGCACCACTACAATCACACAGCTATCTAAAGGACATTTTCACCCTCAAACGTATCAGAGACGTATCATAAAACAATGCATCCGTCACTCGCTCAACAGATGTCACCTCAACTGATGATTGACAAAGCTGTGCATCCCCAAAGAAGACAAATGCACAATCTGCTCTCCATGAAGCACATTTGCAAAAGAGACACGCCTCGTCTCTCGCTCCAAACATGGCTGCAAATACACAGAGACTACACCGCCTTGTGTGTCAAAAATATGCAAAGGGTATACCATACCACTCTTAGCACCTCTGGCTATCACCAGTGATCCCCTATGCATCTAAAATGACCGCTCTCCAAGCAGTACACAGTGTCTACTACTCTGTAATTGACGCACTAAAATGAGTCCTCGTACATAACGTACATCTCCTAGCGTAAGCAATGCATCGCTAGGTAAATATATGCATACATCTCCAGCACCCTCTATGTCATATGCTAAACCATCAATAAACTACACACAACCAAGTCTCCCACTAGAGAAAGAGAAAAACAAATCATGATGTGGCGTCACGTGAAAACCTGCATGCTCGTGTAGTAGAAAACGCGTAGACAATGTGCTATCCCAAGACACAAAGTAGTTTGTTGGCAAGCTAGACTCAAAAGTGACATGCCCGTCACATGCATACTCTCTAGCATCTGTCCTCATAGTAGCACCATGCATCTACCTCTTCCATTGCCTCATACTCCTTAAGCAACGATACCTAATATGCCCATCGTGGCCGCAGTGCCAATATGTCAGTCGCGATCATGAGCAAGAACCACCTCTAACATGAAGTGTCTCCATATCCAAGCCAAAACTATGGCAAGCAATGCTCAAGATCACAAGACTCTCCCACCCGAGAGCAAACCACTGTCTCAAGCAAAGAAGGTGAGCAAACGGTCAAGCTCACTAGCCTCTGCAATAGGCATACATTTCTCACAAAATTTTGGCAGAGTCTCCTCTGTAATAACTGGAGCAAAACACTCAACAGTACATCATCGCAATGGAGACAATAACAAATGCCTAAATGGCCAATCTGAGAATGTACTCGTCCGGAATCACCTCACAAAGTCATACACAGAGCCAAACTTCTCCAGTCGGAGTATCACTCAACAGTGCCACAAATGACGTACATATGTGAGTGAAAAATTGCTGCCAAAATGTGTCAATGAATAAACAATGTGCAAGAAAATCGTAGCATACACAACTCCTCACTCCTGCGAGAGTGGGTAGAAGAACACCAAACTGTGTCCGAACTGACAAAACTTGTCAAAGTGAGAGTAAACACTCGATCACAGTCAAAGTGGGAATATATCGACCACTGTACAAGATGGCGTAACACTGTAAAATTTTATGGCAAGAAGACGAAGAAAACGAGCAAAATTTCCTTTGCAAAATGAGTCAAAACTCAACTCAAACCGCAAGCCAAAAAACTACAGATAACTACCAAAGGAGTGGTAGTCAACTTGACCACTAAACCATCAAAGAGCAAACTGCAAATACGCATAAACCATGGTGAGAAATCTTGGAAAAATCCGGCAAAGTTTTCCCTGGAAATTGAGCAAAAACCCAAAAAATCTCACCAAATACGCATGACAATAGACCCTTTCTCAGTAGCAAAATCCACAAATTGTCTACACCCAATGCCAAAAGCCTAGCAAATTGGCTCACTTCTGACCGAGTAGCTCTATGGACGTGTACTTATCCAAAAAACACTGCAAACCTATAAACATACGAGCTATGGCTAGCTCAAATTGTATCTGCATAATGTATACATAGCATGAAATTGCACAAAACCGTGCTAAAAAAGCTCTCTAAAATGCCTCACGTAGTCAAACAATGTGCATGAAACCGTATCCGGATGTGTAATGATCCGAAAGTCACATCCCAAAGTATCACTTGCATACGCAAAAACAAGGTGAATACTCTCTCCACAGTGTGCCATACATAGTCAAACATGCAAACTGCATCACTCTCTACACTGTAGGAATCAAACTGCAAAACCTCGATATGTCAAGATTGTCGACAGGCTGCTGCAAAACATTCAGCATTTAGAATTTCAAAATTCTAATATGGTCAATTCGTTCGGAACATGTGAAAACCTCAGGGTAGACTCCTGGATCACATGTATCCGAGTCCGGTGTGAAAGATATGTCAAAAACCTCTGTTTTCGGCCTAGAAACGCAGCATAAACTTGTTGTTGTTGCACCTTCTATAATTCAAAGCAGAATTTCAGAAAATAGGCATCACCATCACGTCCAAAATGTGCCAAAATCCCAACCTAGACTCCTGGATCATATCCATCCAACTCCGTGGTGACGGAGATATGCAAAAACACTGTTTCGGGAGCCAAAAACAAAAAAAAAACGAGCTGCAACACTACTTGTTCCTGCTCTTTTTCTGCAAAATTCAACAATGGCTTGCTACACAAGCTGAATACATGCCTAAGCTAATATTTAACACAGTTGAGTTGTATCCACCTCCGTCGAGCTCAAGCCACCATAGCCAAGAGCTCCGTCGCTTCCGTCAAGTCGGGAAGCCGTCGCACACGTTGCCAAAGCTTTGATACCAATTGTGAGTGCGTAAATGCGGTGCGTGTGTGGAGAGAGAGAGAGAGAGAGAGAGAGTACACAGGATATGGATGGAGCTCCCAAATCTCACTGTATGAGCACAATTTGAGAATGAGTGAGAGCTCCTTATTCTTTGTATGTATAAAGAATACGAAGATACATGTGGGCGGCCAGACACTGGTCGACGGAAACGGGCAAAGCACACTGAGGCACGCCACCTTTACCTAACAATATGATGACCCTTGACTTTCAAGTTATGAACATGGACCGTGCTGATGTAGTCATAGGACGGGAGTGGCTGCATGGTTTAGGAAACACATGTTGGGTTAAAGGCCTAAATAACCCCTTTTTGTACATTTTTATACTTTGTCCAGGTTCATATTGAACTTGGACACATTTTTTAAAGGTCACTTATAATAAAAGTGGGAAAACCCAAAACTCACTTATTGAGTTTTCCCCAAAAACGTGAGCTCTCTCTCTCTCTCTCTTCTTCTGCTAGCGCTTCCTCTCCTGCTGCTCTTCGCCTCCCCTCTCTGCACACACACTGCACTTCCTCACGTGCTCTTTCACTTGCACACACCGCCGCGCGCTCATCAACTGGTATCAGAGCCCGATTAGGGTTTGCCCCCAAACCTGCAAACGCTGAATTTCAACATAGAAGGTCAACTTTATCGCGAGATTTTGCAATTTCGTCTCCAAAGGACTCGTCCCCGGACACCAGAGAGCTCCCGAGCAACCCAAATTGACCTAAAACAGGCTGAAATTAGGTCAAAAACAAGAAATTACAGGTTATGACAGCGAAAATACAGGTTTTGCAAATGATGTATTAAGGTGTGGGAATACTTTTGCTAAGTCCTCGCTACCCGAAAACCTTGAAATTGCCGAAAAACAAGCCCTAAAATAGGTGTAAATCGATGCAATCTACGCACATTTGATAAATTTTGTCGATGTATGACCATTTGTGGCTCAATTTCATGTAATTTTGATGCTACAAATTGGGGCTTTTGCGCTTACATGCTTCTAAAGGCTGTGTATTAGCCTTATGTATGTCTTTTGAGGCTAAAAACAACTAAATTCATTGTTTTCGAGCACAAATTCGCTCGTTGAAATTTCCTGCGCATAAATTTCAGAAATTGAATTTTGTGCCCAAATCGTCCTATTTTGCCCCAAATTGATCCTGTGACCATTTGGAGCTGTAGTACACATCTCTGTGAGGCTATACTCCGATTTTTGCGCATTTTGCCCAAAAATTCAGCGTATTATCCCTCTTATTTCGTGCAACTATGGCCTCATCTTCTTCAGATGTGAAAAACCTCTTTGAGATTCGGAGGTTTGATGGTACAGGTTTTGATCTTTGGAAAGACAGGATTTAGGGAATCCTATTTCTTAAGGATTGCGAAGGGACACTTGAATAGGTGAAGCCACAAAATATGACAGATGAAGCATGGGTTAGCATGAACATGAAGGCCGTTACATACATTAAAATGGCCATGACCGATGAGACTGTCATTGATATGAAAGGTCTCACGACTGCTTTTGATGTGTGGGAGAAGTTAAAGGGAATGTATGAAAATACAACACCTGTCAACTAGGTGCACTTGATGCGAAAACTTGTTGGCATGCAACTAGATGAGTCCAAGAGCGCGGCAAAGCACTTGTCATTATTCGCAGGTACTTTGTCTCGCAGTTACAGGATTCTGGCTTGCCCCCTTTTGATGATAAGCTGAAAGCTATCTTCTTGCTTATGACCTTACCTAAGTCATGGGAAACTTTGGTGGTTTCATTGTCCAATAATCCCAATTTGACCTTTGATGGTGTTAGGGGCTCTATCTTGAATGAAGAAATCGGGAGGAAAGCAAGTGGAGAGGAAGGCAGCTCTGCCAACATGGTTAGAGGCAGGGCAGAAAAGAAGAATGCTTATGCACAAAGGAGTAAGAGTAAGAGTAAAGAAAGGGGAAATGCAAGCAAAGGCAAGGGTGATGTGACTTGCTATCAATGTGGCAGGAAAGGTCACAAGAAACCCGATTGCAGGTACTATAAAGCTGAGTTAGAAAGAAAAAAGAATGGCGGAGACAAAAAGAAAGAGAAGAAGGAAGTCAAGGCAGATGCACAGGATAGCTCAAAGGACAAAGAGAAGGCCAATGTGGGTTCTAGTATCGTGATTGAGGAGCTGTCAAATGTAGAGGACATCTTGTGTGCCACTTTTTCAGATGATGATGCTTATGACTTTGATGCCTCTCTAAATGTTCATTCACAGGACATGCGGATCACCAAGAGTGATCTTATTGATGCTTTGTTGACTTTCAATGATGCATTGTCCCAGACTTGGATTGTTGATTCTGATGCTTCATTTCATGTGACTCCTATCAAGGAGTGTTTCTCTACTTTTGATGCAGGCAAGCGTGGCCATGAATACCTTGGAAACAATCATGCATGTTCCATTGAGGGTATTGGCATTGTGCATCTCTCCATAGATGGCACAAATGAGCTTGTCTTGCATGATGTTAGATATGTGCTGGGAATCAAGAAGAGTCTGCTTTCTGTTGGTCATATGGATATGCATGGTTACAGCATCTTGATTGAGAGAGGATCATGGAAAATGACCAAAGGCTCAAGGCTGATTGTAAAGGGCACAAAGAAAGGGACACTTTACTGCATGCATGGAAAGGCCGTGTTGGGCAAGTTTATTGCATTGGCTGAAATTAACTCTCACATGGAGTTGTGGCACAAGAAGCTTGGCCATATGAGCCAAAAGGGCCTTTCTAAGCTTTGTACTTTGAACAAGCTTGATGCTAAAGGCACAAAGCTTGCTTTTTATAATGAATGTCAATATGGCAAGCAAGTAAAGCGTTCTTATTACTCTGGTGTCTCTCATAAATCTTGTGTGCTTGATCTTGTACATTCTGACGTATGTAGCATGCCTACTAAGTCTATGGGTGGTGCATGTTATTTTGTCTCCTTTGTTGATGATCATTCTAGGAAAATTTGGGTTTATTTGCTTAAGTCTAAGGATGAAGCCTTTGCTGCGTTTAAGAGATTTCATGCATTTGTGACCACCCAAACAGGTAGAAAGCTAAAATGCTTGTGTACAGACAATGGGGGGGAGTACACAAGTGCTGAATTTAACAAGTTTTGTGAAAATTTGGGCATTAAGAGGGAGGGAGCTTATTGTGCCATACAGCCCCTCTTCTAATGGTGTGGCTGAAAGACTCAATAGGACACTTTGTGAGAGGGTGAGATGCATGCTGTCCACAGCTAATCTCTCTCATGGATTTTGGGGAGAAGCTTTGAAAACTGGAGTGCATATATGCAATCGATCCCCTCACATGTCTTTGAAAGGTGACATCCCTGAAGAGGTTTGGTCTGGCAAGCCTGCTTCATATGATCACTTAACACATTTTTTGTTGTGAAGCTTTTGTGCATATTAGACCTGAGTTGAGGAGTAAACTAGATGCGAAGTCCATTAAAGGCCTCTTCATGGGATATGGTGAAGAAGGAGAAATGGGCTACAGGACTTGGTTACCTCAACTCAAAAGGGTTGTACGTTTGCGGATGTTGTTTTTAATGAGGCAAGGCTGCTTCAAAACAATTGTGCCTCAAAGAATGACCATAAAACGGTGAAATTTCAACATGACCAGCCACCTGTTAGGCCTATTTTTTACCCTCAGGATGCACCACAAATGGTTGAAAATGTAGATAATCCAGTGGTGTTTGAGCTAGATGATGTTGGACAGCAAATTGAGGCTCCTGAAGGGCATTTGCAGCCAAGAAACAATGCTGAAAATGGTGCTGAAAATGATGTACAGCAGCCCATTGTTGATGATTTTGTAGTGACACCTGATGTAAACCCATTGCCATATAATGTGGATCATTGGGTGAGGCGGTCTACTCGTCAAAGACGGCCTGTGAGTCGATATGACCCCTCTTTGCATTACATTATGTTGACAGATGAGGGAGAGCCTCTTACGTATAAAGAGGCAAAGACATGTGAGCACAACGACAAGTGGGAGCTTGCTATGCAGGAAGAGATTAAAGCTTTGCATGCTAATCATACTTGGATTTGGTTGAATTGCCCAAAGGAAGGAAGGCTATTCCTAACATATGGGTGTATAAAATCAAAACTGTTGATGCAAAACCCAAGTATAAGGCAAGGCTTGTGGCAAAGGGATATGTTCAAACCAAGGGCATAGACTTTCAGGAAGTGTTCTCTTCTGTTGTGAAGATGACCACTTTGCGTGTATTGTTTGCCATTGTGGCTGCTCTTGATTTGGAAATGGACCAAATGGATGTACATACCGCTTTCTTGCATGGTGATGTGGAAGAAGAGCTTTACATGAAGCAACCCGAGGGTTTTGTCATCCCTGGCAAGGAACATTTGGTATGTATACTCAATAGAAGCTTGTATGGGCTAAAACAATCATGTAGACAGTGGTACAAGAAGTTTGATCGCTTCATGCTTAAACATGGTTACAAAATAAGCCATGCAGACCATTGTTTGTATACCAAACGTGATGAGGATGGCAGCCCGATCATTCTTGTGCTCTATGTAGACAATATGTTGATAGCTGCAAAGAAAAGAAGCATTGTAGATGCTCTTAAAGGGCAACTGAAATCTGCGTTTTCAATGAAAGACCTTGGGGCAGCTGAACATATACTTGGAGTGCGTGTTACACGACAAAGAGACAAGCGCCTATTGCAAGAAAAGTACATTGAAAAGGTGCTGGACAGATTTAACATGGCTGAAGCAAAGCCTCTTGGTGTGCCATTACAGCCATATGTTAAAATCTCCAAGGATGATTGTCCCAAGTCAAAGGAGGAAGCCAATGACATGCAAAGTGTGCCTTATGCTTCAACTTGTGATTCACTTATGTATGCTATGGTTGCTACTAGGCCTGACATAGCCCATGCAGTGGGAGTTGTGAGCCGGTTTATGGCTAATCCAGGCAGGTTGCATTGGGATGCAGTGAAGTCCATTATGAGGTCATTGAAAGGGACTAAAAACAAATGCCTCTGCTATGGTAAAGGACCAATGGAGTTGAAGGGATTTTGTGACTCTGACATGGCTGGTGATGTGAATACACGGAAATCCACAAGTGGCTATGTATTTACTCTTGCAGGAGGTGTTGTTTCATGGTGTTCTAGATTGCAAAAGATTGTTGCATTGTCTACTATAGAGGCTGAATATATTTCAGCCACCACTGAGGCTTCCAAAGAAGCTATTTGGTTAGCACGCCTATGCAGTGAGCTTGGCTTGCCTGCCAAGGCACCTATGCTTGGTTGTGATAGCCAGAGTGCTATATGTCTTGCAAAGAACGCCTTGTTTCATGCAAAGAACGCCTTGTTTCATGCACGCATAAAGCATATTGATGTGCGGTATCACTTCATACGAAAAGTGCTTGAGGATGGCCTTATTACATTGGTTAAGGTCCATACATCACAAAATTCAACCGATGCTCTCACTAAGTGCTTACCCAAAGCACAACATCATCTATGCATAGAGATGGTGGGAGTCACGTAGCTTAAAGGCGCCATTTATGCCTTTAAGTGGGAGGTTGTTGGGTTAAAGGTCTAAATAACCCCTTTTTGTACATTTTTATACTTTGTCCAGGTTCATATTGAACCTGGACACATTTTTTAAAGGTCACTTATGATAAAAGTGAGAAAACCCAAAACTCACTTATTGAGTTTTCCCCAAAAACGCGAGCTCTCTCTCTCTCTTCTTCTGCTAGCGCTTCCTCTCCTGCTGCTCTTCGCCTCCCCTCTCTGCACACACGTTGCACTTCCTCGCATGCTCTTTCACTTGCACACACCGCCACGCGCTCATCAACACATTGCACACTAGTTATGAACACAACTCTCTATCCTTTATGACCAATGGTAAACATGTGCTTTTGCTTGGTGAGAAAAATATACCATTTGCACCTCTTATATGTACAGCCGAGCTTTCTATTTTACAGAAAGCAGATTTAATAGATGAAGTCTTTCTGTGTTATTGCTTGTCTCCAAGTTTTGTGAATTCCAAGAGCAAAGTGCTGTGAATTCTAGTTATGTATGCAAAGTGCAATGAACTTTAATGATAAGCAAAGTGTTAACAATTCTCAAGAGCAAAGTGCTGTCAATTTTAATTCTATTGCATATTGAGCAACATGCAAATGTTGTAAAACAAACATTACAGGAATTACAAGATTCTCCATCCCAGCATAACTCTAGTTTACTGTCTGTTGAGTCAGTTGGCTGACTACCTCGCCGGTGGTTTCATTCAACCTAGCACTTCGCCTTGGGCATCACCAATTCTATTGGTAAAAAAGAAAGATGGTAGTAGGCGCATGTGCGTAGATTATCGCATATTAAATTCCATAACCATCAAGAACAAGTATTCTCTGTCTCGAGTGAATGAGTTGTTTGATCAACTCCATGGGGCAAGATACTATACAAAGATAGATCTTTGTTCAGGTTACCACCAGCAGGTGCGTATCATTTTGCAAGATATCTCTAAAATTGCCTTTAGAACACGGTTCAAGCATTTTGAATTTTTGGTTATTCCTTTTGGTTTAACCAATGTTCAAATGGAGGCAATAGCAGTGGAGAAAGCAGCAGTAGTAGAAGCAACAACAAAAGCTACGAAGGAAAGAGACCTAACAAAGGATCATCTCACATGGTAGAGGATAAGGAAGAAAACTAAGGCGAGAACAACTCTGTCTTTTATGACGACATACTTTGAAGATATGGTCTCTCTACTTGTAGGGGAGGACTTTTATTTTCCTGTGTGGATATTATCATCCTATGTTGATTTTGTCAACCTATGTGGATTTTACCATCTTGTGTGGATACCAACTTACCATCATGTGTGGATATTGTATCTTCAGTATTTTGTCTTAGTCCAAATCCCAAGGGGAGGATTGTAAAGTGTGGGTTTTGTCATAAAGTCTTAGTGAAAAAGGGAAGAGGAGGAAGTATCCCACATGTAATGGAGTCAAGTTGTAGAGCTACTTAAAGCTCATTTCATGAATAAATAACATAAGTCTATTTTGCATTACATCTCCCTTGTTTGTGGTGAGCTTGTGATGGCTTAGCAAATACTCAAGATCGTGTTTATGAATCCAAGTTAATTGAATTTGGAACCTAATTCGTTTGAGTGATAATCTAGCCACACATACTCACTTGTGTGCACGATGTTTCTCTTTAATCCATCGTAGCTAGCACGATCCCATTCCCATCACGCCGCAAAACTTTGGCAACTTCGATTGACCTCCATCCCAACCTTCACTGCTTGCATATCTCCTAGAGTGGATGGCCACCTCACGAACTCATGCAGTCGTCGACATAATGAATCCACAAATGCATCCACAATTTTTGACATTGTTGACACACCGCATCCAAATTGCTCTGAAATATTACGCATGGAGGCCCCTGTAGCTAGTCGCATGAGTGCTATGGCGACCTTCCTCTCCACCGAGAAGTACCGACCTTGTATCATGAAGAGCGACAATGGGCTATCTCCATGCACTAGGTAATTGTGCAAAAGCCCAGCTAGTTGGTTAAAGAGAGTTTGCGGCAATCAAAAATATGATTGAAAACGCTCGTTTTCGAGTAGACACCACCGATTATAATTAGAAAACCAATGCAACGACTGTGGTTTTACATCCATATGCGAGGGGAAATGTCACCCCATGGTTGACAGGTGGCTTGCAAGAACAGGTTGTTGGCCGCTCCACTAAATGTTGTGAGACTGCAACATGCATGTCTTCATCGTCCCCTTCATCCAAATCTAACAATAGTGAATGCAATAGTTGGGTGGATTGTTGCAAGCTTTGAAGATGAGCCGGCAATTGAATGCAACAGCGTTGAATGCTTGCCAAAATAGATGCGAGAGCAACCACTATTTCATCATGATTGGCCATGGCCAGAGAGAGAGAGAGAGAGAGAGAGAGAGGTTTACTGCTTTGTGCTGCCAGTAGATGTGTGTGTGTGTGTGTGTGTGTGTGAGAGAGAGAGAGAGAGAGAGAGCAGGTTGTTCTGCAGCGCAGATAATCAGTGAAGCGTGTGAGGAGGGGAGCGCTAGTTTTATGTGTGTGGGATGTCGGGGCAGTTCAAAATCAAAAAAAAAAAATTGTGAAGGTGTTGAGGCACGCTACTGGCTGGAGCCGGTATGCAGAGAGTCAGCAAAATCCACGTGGTGGTCGAGTACCCAGTGTGCAAACGCTCTGTACACTCAGGCAACGTAGACTGCGGGGGTTGAGCCGGCGGAGGTGCCACCCCAACGTGCGGACGCGCTCTAATGTAGCAGGAATCAGAGCAGAATGAAGTTTCAAGACCATGCACATGCTTACTTGTAATGTTTCACAAACAAAGTGAAGTGGTTTCAATGGGTTGATCTCAGCCTTGAATCAAAACTACGCATTGGTGTTCTCCTTGGATAAAGCACTTAAAGGGGTTCTTGCCCGACACGCTGCCATCACCTGTGGGTGTCCTATTTAAAAGGGCTGCAGTCAAGGCGTCGTGAGATGAAGCCGTTTCGGTCCGTGAAGCAGAAGCAGAAGCAGAAGCAGAAGCAAGAGATGTCGGCCGCAAAAACAACGACCCAACATTGGAATTACTCGACCGACTTGCTCATAGGGGCCATATCACACGGAGTTTTGTGTCCGAAAACAGCATTAGGTGCTAAACATTGGCTGTTTGGCAGCTTTCCAACACCTGGAGGAAGATTATCTGATACCACTACAAGGTGGTGGCACCCTGATCACCACCTCAAGACTCTAGGAAAAGCACCCCTACAATGTCATGTAAGTTCTTGAGTGAAAGCTAAGTTTCTCAGGTACATTTGGATACCATCTTTAAAAATGACTGGACCGAGATGTTCTATCTCTGAGTTCACTCTTTTTGCCATTGTTGTAGAGCTTATGATCTCGCAACTCTTCCACCCGATCCTTATGCTCATCAAGAGTATCTGCGTGTAACTGCTATGCTCGGCATAGTGAGAGTTCAAGGGCATAGTGGGTCCATCACCGTATAGCTGTTGAGCTTTTGATCAATCGACTCAACGTGGCCGATGCACTAGCAAGTGTTAATTTCTTTCTTAAAAGGAATCACTGTCTCTTCATTAAGATTAAAAGTAGTTGCCCCATTCATAACATGTGTTACCAACACACATACCTACATACATACATGCATATAAAAAGGATGCTTCGTGACCAAGAGGTAGGTGCCATGTTGAACAGAGCAAAATCTTTAAGAAGCATCCACATGCTTAGCAACCTCCCATCAAGACAGTTGTTAGAGAGGCAAACAACTTGGTGAGCCATCTATCAATTTAACCAACCACCAAGCGATATCACACTGACAAGATGAGTTAGGATCCATTCCACCATTCTAAAACACTAGATCTACTTGCTAAATTTTTGTTACAAATGGCCAAAGAAATTATTCCAGGTAAGGAAAGCTATGAGCCAACAATGTAGAATAGAGTAAGACCTAGATAGAGACCACACCATCAAAGATTTACTCAAGACAAACAGGAACCCTCCATTTCTATTCTATATTCTCAATAGTTTTCCATTTCCGACGTTAAGCAGTGTATACAGTTGTTGAAGAAGGCTACAATCAAGGACGGCAACAATAAAGTAAGACTTAGCAAATCAAGCTCAAAGAACAAGGGCTCATCAAACACAAGAAGCATTGATTCCACAAGAACCACTCAAAGACAATGCCGATTTGGGTTGTATGACATTGTTCTTTCAAGGGTTAGGACCGTGGGAAGAAAACAATAGCAGATAAGGCTGAATATTATGCATCACAAGTAGGATAAGATGAGATAATAATAAGCATTTGTGAGAGATATTGGGCCTTTGCATATTTTGAGAAGGAAAGAGGACAAAGGGGTGGGAAGACAAAGGAAAAGTGTTAAGGTTCTTACAAAGGCTAATACAATATTGAGGTTGAGCAAGCAAACCACTAGCCCCGACGAGAGCTTTTGAAGGACTTAGATTGTGAAATCATGGCAAGATCTTGTGGTTGTTCCGGAAGTTTGATCATGGTGTAGGACCAAGCCCCCAGGAGGCAGCCCAAGATGGGCCCCACTATGTACACCCACAAACTCTTGAAGTCATAACTTGCCACAGCTGGTCCGATCGATCTCGCTGGGTTCATCGAAGCGCCACAAATTGGCCTGCAAGGTTCAACATGCCAGCGATGAGCATCAGATCAAACACATGGATGATGTCCACATGACAAAAACACATGCACACAAATGATATGAATGTGCACATTATAGATATATGTGAATGTATGTTTTTGGGCCTTCATAGATGTAGATATTTAGATACTCATTATATAAATACATGTGTGGTAGTAGGCAGAAAGGCGCAACTAAAATTTTCCTTGGAAAAAATGAGATGCAAAAGTGGTGAGTAAAAAGCATCATAATACGAAAGGGCTTGATAGTTCTAGTGAAGTTGGTACTTGTAAGGAACAACGGAGCATTCAAGAATAAAACAGCAAGAAAACAAAGGGATTAAGAATGATTTGCATCATACCCTGCAAAAATGGCGTCGAGGGCGACTGCGGAGCCAACTGCTAAGCCAGCCAACTCTCCAATCTGATGAATGAAAAGCCAGGCACTGCTCAAATTTCAATTCAAACTACATTCTACAAACGGGCAGATTCAAATCCTGCATGCCCCCCTACTGGTTTTTTCAAGAAATGCTAATTGAATTTTGAATTTACTTTGGATCTACCAAAATGCACAAAATACTTTTATAAAAAAAAGACCAAACCACGTAGAAATTAAAGACGTTAACGCTGACAAGCAAAAGGGTATCCCAAATTGTCTTTAGAAAAAAGCTCTTTTTTTTTAGGGTAACTAAACTAAACTATCCTACAAGATAACTAACTCTTCATGACAAAATAAATAAAATGAAAAATACTGGCTTTAGTCATTTATCTGCGTCATTAATCTGTGAAACTAGAAGCTACATTTCAAAAGAGCTCCCAAATTCTTCCAGATGCCACTAAATCATTGGCCCCTTTACTGGATGTCTATAGAAATAATGATGGCTAATTGTAAAAAAGGAATTTATGAAGAGAACAAATGGCGAAAGCACAACCATCCACATGTGCATATATATATATATATATAGGTCTTAGATTATTGTTGAACCCGGGTTTAGATCCTAGTCTAGAGGACCATATGCAAGACCATTAAAGCATACAATAACATCCAAATTATAGACAACAAAGGTTGAACGGCAACTAAGAGAGAAAAGTAAGTGAATGAAAAAGCTTGAGAGGAATAACCACTCACCGCGCGAGTGTCGGTGGCAACAGCCGAAACAACAAACATGAGGATATAGGAGGTGATGACCTCCAGTGCTAAAGACTGGACATCCGAGCCTACAGGCAATGTAGCGCCAATCTTTGCTGCACCTCCCAATATCAACCTCAAGGAAAAGGCAGCTGAGATTGCTGCAACCACTTGAGCCCCTATGTAGGCAGGTACCTAAATTTACAATGACAGCATGAGCAAGCATTATTCATATATGTGATTGGTAGGCATTGTGAGCACGACACAAGGACTTGCCAAGACAATCTTTTACCTCTTACACCTAAAGATGAATAGAAAAATTTGCAACACTCTACACAAAACATGGTTTCTTGCTCCTGACTAGGCAAGGTGGCATTTCAGATGCTTGAAAAAACTTAAAAACATTATTTTCAATAGAGACATTTAAAATGTTATTTTCAATAGAAAGGCATTCAATTTTAAGAGTTTTTTTTATATATATATGATAATGAATTACATGTTCTATTATCTTAAGTCACATCTACTTCACCATTCAACGATGAGTAACTAAGATTGGCGATCTCATGTTACTCTATTGAGTAGTCACTAGTAGTGTGGGGTATTGATAGTTTTTGACTTTGTGAATCTTTAATTAATGGTCGCACCTCGTTCATTGTTCTTACATTTATCAGCACTAGAACTCCATTTTTTAAGGAATTACACAACACTTTTGAACAAGCCGAAGGTGATATCTACTTGGAATGTGGTCTATGTGAACCATCCAATTTTATCTCTCTATTTTTCTAGTTTTGAAAAGAACTAACATTTCAATAATTCTTTATGTGGTCCGGCATTTTGAAACATTTTGCGCCCCGTATTAACTACCTTTGTGACTTAGGAGCTTCTTCAAAGATGTAGCCCCTCTTGCACATCTAACAAATTGGTTTTTCCTTGTAAGAGCATTGCTTACACCTGCACAAATTGGCTTTTCATTGTAAGGGTATTGCCTACACCTCCATTATACATTTATTCAGAGTAAAACTAAGAGTATGATTCGTCCAATCTCCTCGGTCTATCAAACAACTTCCAATTTATTTCAAGCGATGGATATGTAATCACAACAACAGATTCCTTGACAAGTAGGATACCTCCGCAAACTACGCTTGTGGCTAGAACTAGCAACTGCATCATTTGCAAAGGTTCCTCCTTGTCTTGAAAATAAGAAGACGAGGTGAAGGAACCATAAGGCTCCTAAATGGAAGGACCCATTTACATACTAAAACACAAAAGAAGATTTAGCATTCAATGTTTCACAAGCAAATAGGGACCCTCACTCATGTCATCAGCTGTAGGACTACCCTTTGAGAGAGTGAAGGTGTATTTTGGAGAATCCCACCTATGAAATTAATCTCTAAAGTTCAGTTAAGGAGCTGGTGAAAAGAATTCAGAGTGCAAGCTTTTAAGCATTTCCAAGTTTATGGGTTTTGAACACGGACCGATAGGCCGAAATCTTCTTCCGCAACCCCAGGCGTGCGAGGAATAAATGTAGAACTACCTGGTATCTGGGTCCCGCGGGGGGGAAAAGAGAGAGAGAGAGAGAGAGAGAGAGAGAGAGAACCGTTTATGAGAGGGACGGAAGTTGTTGAGAGATTTTATGGCCTAAAGTGCAGGAGGAGGTCGCCTAGGGACAGTTTCATACGAAGCGTGGGTAGGTGCCTCTCTCTCTCTCTCTCTCTCTCTCTCTCTGTCTCAGTCAGGGCACGCATTTTAAATTCGAGATTTCTGCCCACAGGGACGTTACAAAAAGTGCCAAAAATCTCGACATTTCATTAAATCAAAAGGAAGGGGGAGAGAGAGAGAGAGAGAGAATGTGTGTATGTGCGTACATGCAACAAAACAGGCATGCACAACGCTTCCCACTTCCAACCTAGAGCAAAGATGGGGGGGGGGGGGCACACACACAGAACAAAGTAAACATAGGAGATGTGCTCCTGACCTGCGCCCATGGAAAGTGACGGACGGTGGCGAATGCAAGCGTCACCGCGGGATTCATGTGCGCCCCTGAGATGTGGCCGACGCTGTAAATCATGATCATCACAACCAAGCCAAACGCTGCTGACACCCCAAAATGAGTGATGGCGCCACCGCTCTTCTCATCCACCATCGCCGCCCCACATCCCGCAAACACCAGTATGTATGTTGATATCAACTCTGCTCCAACCTGCTCTCACAAGCACAGGAGCAAAGACTTCAGGGCAATTATAACTTGTACTAAATTCGCTCTGAACAATTGTTATGGCAAGAGCATGTAGACAGAGCTTTACAGAGCACGCACGCCGACTCTCAAGATACAGAAGCATAATGCCTTCTCCACATCCAATATGACTTGTTATGAAAAAGACTCATATCAAGCAATCTCTAAACAGCAGATATTTTCCACCTTCAGACCCTCAACATAGTGTATCTCATACATTTCAATGTGAAGTTATTTTACCAATGCCGCCATCGACCCCTTCAACCTCCTCTTTTTCAGTTTGCCTCGCAGGATTTGCGCCTTAAACTCCAACTACAACATCCCATCACTTGGACCCCAACTACTTTTGCCTTCCATTATAAGACCTGGCGCAAGCACTCCTCATGTGTAAGGCAATAAGGTAAAAGCTAATTAACTACCTTCTACAGCATGATCATCCCCCATGTACTAGGACCATACATATGCGCAAACATGAATGTGGAAATTTAGGAATAAAAATTATACACCGTCTATGATGGATACATAGGAAAGACTTTGCTCAATACTATGCCTGATTCCTGAAAGATCAGAATAAAACCTAAATTGAACAGAGCAATAGATATATCCCAAATCCTCTGCCCACTATTTGGTTGAAATCAACTCCTTGACTTGCCCTCTCTCGGTAATAATGAGAGGTTCTCCACATATGCAAGGCATCTATGTTTAGAGTCATTCATTGATAGCCTCGACGTGGGAGCTCCATATATACCTTCATCAATATTTTAACACCTAGACCCCAATTCATTCAGAATGCATTTGTGCTATCTGCAGCATACTCTAATCACCATGAAGGTGGCAAAGCTTTACACTAGAGGCAATCATATAATATAGCACATTGGCCAATATTCTTTCTACCGCACTACACCCCACCAAAGTCGTCGTACCAGTGTACAACTTGCTTATCGATTTGCATAATCTCAGACATGCAATTATCAATGCAGCAAAAGCATAAATCATCGAAAGGGCTGGCTCGTTTTAGGATCACAGAAGGTAATCTCCAACAGATAGGCTACACCTCAAAAAATCATGGTTGAAATCCACCACAAAGCCATCATTTTTGAAAAAGAGTATTTTTGAAAACCCAAAGTCTTCAAAATGTTGAAACTATTGTCACTTTTTAATTGTATCAACAGATATCAAGCAATATTCATTAAGATGGCCAGTTTACAGAAATTGATTTCTTAAAATAACACAAATATAGAAGAACTACATGGGTATAGAGTAATGGGAAAGTGGCCATACCTTCTGTAGGATGCCTGCATTAGTGATGGAAGGGGGCATCCAGGAAGGGGTTTCCATGGCCAGGCACCCTTTGTGGTGGCGAACAGCCGCCTCTCCATTGGAGCATGATGGGTCGACCGAGGAACGAGGAGAGTCTACACGAACTGAGGACATGGTCTCTGCGGAAAGCTCGCCAATCAAAGCAAGCAAAAGCAAGCTCTGCAGCTGACCACAACCTCAAATGCAACAATGGATAGTGGGTCTGCGTGTCAGATATGGTTGCGTATGTATACTTCCTCTGTGTATGAGGGAGAGATGGTGTGTAAGAGTGTACGCTAGCTACATAGTAGCAAACCACAACTAATTCTCCACCTATTTAAACGTCAGGAAAGCAAAGAAACCTGCGTGTGTGTGTGTGTGTGTGTGTGTGTGTGTGTGTGAGAGAGAGAGAGAGAGAGAGAGTGTGTGTGAAGAGTGAGTGAGTGCGCCTACATTACACACCTTGTAGAAGAGCCCAACAAGAGCATTTGCGTGAGCTCCCGGAAGCTGGAAGAATGAGCTTGAAAAGGCAGTCAAAAGTGCATGAGGAAGCAACCCAGGTAGTGAGGTAGTCTATAAGCAGAGAATAGTGAGGTAGTCTATAAGCAGAGAAGAGAGAGTCCATACTCTCTCTCTCTTCACACACACAAACATGTACACACTCCCCCTCTCTCTCTCTCTCTCTCTCTTTTCCTATTTTCTCACTATTGCACACCCATAATACATCAGCTCATAAACACTCACCCACTCCTCTCTCGTCACACACACACATGCATTGTACACAACACACGCTCTCACAACGGCACTACCACTACTATAGGGAAACCCAAGTAGTTCTCTCTCTCTCTCTCTCTCTCTCTCTCTCTAGCTCACACGCATACACGCACATACTCGACATAAATGATGAGAGAGGGGGGGCGATCCGATTGCATTTCTCTTATTGGGAGGAGGTGGTTAAAACAGGAAGAAGCAGAATTCAAAAGTCAGTTCCATTGACCATTTGTTTTTTTTTTTTTACTGCAGCCACCTTCCAAAGGATGATGAAGAAGAAGAAGAAGCAGGCAGCGGCACTGTGGCACAGCCCACAATAGTCAACGCCATATCAGCGTTGCCGCAAATAGGGCTCTATAATAAAAGGAGAGAATGGCAGTGGCAAGCCCCTTCCTCCTCCTCTGATTGAGGAGAGACCCTCCAAATTAGGTCTCCACGTCCACATGCCGTCAGATAAAATCCACCTACCCACCGGCACACGTCCTAAGTGCCTCCAAATGATCTCCCACCCCATTGTAGCCTCGTGCACTTGCTTTCAACCCAAATATATTCTTTGCATTTCCCGGTCAAGCCACGTTTTCAAACCTTAATTTTTTCTTCTTTCAAACCTTAATCTTCTCCCACCTTAATCTTCTTCAAGATGCTCTTTGTCTAAACTAGTTTGTCCTATGTAATTGTGGTTGGGAGTCACACAGCTTGTGAGGGGATGCCTTGTGGTATAACCTTATGGAGGTCGCAACGAAAGAACACTAACTTTATGATGAGACCTCATGAAGCCATTTGCAGATGCAACAATTGCCTTGGTCTCACGAAGCTAGGTTTCCATCATGCCCATGCCAATTGGTCAACATCCTTTCTTTAAGAGTATAGCCATAAGTAAGACACCCATTCAGATGTCAACTATTTTCTTATGTGCAAATGCATCTTTAGACCTTGACGTCAGAATCATCTAATCGTGTTTCTATCTTTGCATTATGGCCGAACAATATAATGTTGCATAGCGTTCACCTCTATTTTCACCCTTTTTAATTGGCAATATCATCGTTGTGTATAGCAACATGTATACACAAAAGAACACCTCCCCTAATGTACAAATACCATAGGCAGATGAAACAACAATACCATAACAAAGTGTCCTTTAGTAAAAGTGCAATTGGATGAAACATTATGCCAAATATGAGGCAAGTGAGACTACCTTTGTAAGCATCAATGAGTGAGTCAGTAATGTTAAGAAAAAAATTGTAAATGTCACTTCTAATCTCAAGTGATGCACCATGAGAGACGCAAGAAACTGATGGAAAAAGAGTGCACATATAGAGAAGAAGGAGATGTCGTAGGGTGCACAACAGGAACTAGTATCACTTACAGCAGAGATAAGCTATCCCTAAAAGGATGGGCATATGTAGAATGCGAGAGAGAGAGAGAGAGAGAGAGAGAGAGAGAAACCACCCAATCAAAAAAGAATAAAAATTCCTTGATGGTCCAATGTGTGCTCTCACTAACAAATCCTTCTTTGGAGTGATGCTAGAATAAGACCTCACACATAAACAATACAAAAGGGCCACACACTATACACTGCATAAATCCACAAGGAACAATAAGCCCAAAGCTTCACAAAAAGAGAGGCCTTTGTGTTCATATATCAACAAGGTTTTCATGTGTTAGCACATAAGCCAATTTGTCTTCGTGTGGCTTGATGACCTACACCTCAATGTGCTTTGAGCAAGCAAGAAATATTGAGTTCTCTAAACTACCAATGTATTGTGACTATCGCTGTAGCTCGAAGTGCCTGCAATGGATTGCTTCTTCCTAACTAAGATATGTATCATTTCCTTAGCATGAAACAAAAACCACTTGGTAGACACGTGGGTGTCATAACAAGCATCCCGATATGAGCCTAAAGAAGCATGTTAATGTAGTGGCGATGATTTCATCTTGGGATAAAACAAACCAAGGTACTGAATGGCACTCTTATAAGGGGGAAATATTTTTAAATTTATAGTTCATGCTTTTTATTGTGCTATGCATAAATCTTCTTGTTGTTAAGACTAGAAATCTTCTTGTTATTGGGCTATGCATAATCTTCTTATTGGGTTAAATCTACTTGTTATCGGGCTACGCATAAATCTGCTTGTTGTTAAGACTACAAGCTTTATATCTGGCCTCTGAATGTATATGTTTATCAAATATCCAATAACATACTGATAGAGAGAGAGAGAGAGACAGATGAATCACCACAATGTGTATGCTAAGTTTCAAACTATTCTCCAAACATATAACGACATGTTTGTAATTAGCAAGACCTAATATAAGTTGCAATACCTTGATGTATTGTGAATGACATAAAGTAATACCTCCATCACAATGCTTAAGTAGTATCCTAAATCAGTAATACAATAGCTCCAAACTTGAATCTCAAATATTGAGTTCAAATTGGTCTTAAACTCAATAGTGTGCATCTCAATTGGACCTAAGAGTGGAAAATCATCCATTTAGAGAACATAATTTAAAAAACCATCACCCATCGGGGCACAATATTATGTGATTTTCATTGGACTATTACAATGTATGGTAGTACTATGTGTGAATATACTTAGGACTGCCAAGGCACTTTTTTCCCTCACTCGAAGGTTTTTTTCCCCCGTTCTTTGTATATACACCCATCAATTTAGGCTAATCTTATCTTATATTCACACACTTCGTAATACATTCTCCATTGTGTGCCAAGCTTCTTCTCCATCTCCAAGTTATGTGTGCATTCTTGCAACCCTAACTCCAACAATTGCTATCAGAGCAAGTTGCATCCTCTCGGGTGTAGTGACCAACATCACCAATGCCTCCTGCTCACTTCTTTGATTTTGGTGAGCTTTGATGAGTGTCAGTAAGTCGATAAATACTTTGGTAGGCTCATAGAGCCGACGTGCTCAAAATTTTTAATTTGGGCTTGTTTTGCCCTTCATTTCCACTACTGCAAGTACTATCCATGCAAATCCGTCCTTTTGTACAAAATTCTTTCCATTGAAATTTTTTGCATCACAAGTCCTTACATCTACTGTGGTTTGTGCTATGTAGAACGTACAGTTTCCCTTCAATTTCTACTCAATTTGGACATTTTCTACATCAAGTTCGGTCTTTCACTATGGTTGAGAGCGATGATGTTTGCAAGATGTCGTATGGTGCTGACAAACTGGATGGAGACAATTATCCATTGTGACCTTAAATAAAGCATGTACTTGTTTCCAAGGGTGTGTAGACAATTATAAAGGTTTTGATGTATGCCCAAGTTTTGTGGATCCAATAACTGTGGAGAAGGTTGCAAGTTCTAACAATTCTTCTCCTACTGCTAGTCTTGTTTTACCTATAGCTCAGTAGGATCAATGGGATACTAGAGATGTGCAGCACATGCATTAATTGAATTTTCTATTGTGCACCATTAATCCTAACATTTTTTCAACCAAAACAGGCTTAGGACATTCTAGATGCATTGTTTACAGGTCACAATGAGGCAAAAATAGCATGTCTGCATAGACAACTAGAATCAAAGATCATGCATGAGGAAGATGAAATGGAAACTTTTCTTGCCAAAATCAAAGATACCAATGAGAAAATTATTGATGCAAGTGAAGTGATTCCCAACCATGCACTTATGCGGACTGCCTTACATGCATTACCAGATATGTATCATGATTTTGTTGTATAGTGAGATTTGTTGCACAGGGCAATGATAATGCTACTAAGTTTGATGGGTTGGTCACTTTTCTATTACAAGAGGCTATGTCAAGAAAAAATAGGGCTAAGCCACATGCCGTTCATCAGACTTTTGATGTTGCACAAAGAAGAGGTAATAATAATAGTGCTGCTACTTTCGATGTTCCTTCTTTAGGCAGGAAACCATCTATGAAAAATGTATCCCATAACAACAATGCATCTAGTAGATCTGTTGAGAGAGAAAAGAAAAAGGTGCATTGCAGCTATTGCAGAGTTGTTGATCATCTGATAAAGGAATGTCTGGAACTAAAGGCTAAAGAGGCACATAAGAAAGAAAATGAATCTTTTTCAAATGTAGCCATTGCAAAATTAGAAAATTATTTTGGTTGATGCAAAATGTGGTTTTAGTGCACAGTGTCAGTATGACCCTTTTGTCCATGATTCATGCATTATTGAGGCTGCAAATTCACATTTGTGGTATTTTGATGATGGTGCTACAAAGCACATTACATATCATTGTGACTTGCTTGTGCTAACAATGCCTCTTATCTAGATCAATGTTGGAATTAGGGTTGCAGGGAAACACACACAGCTTGGAGAAGATGAAGAAGCTCAAGGCACACAATAGAGAGTGTACTGCTTAGTGCACAATAGAAAGATGAGTTAGCCCTAAAATGATGGGTGTACATACAATGCACGGGGGAGAAAACCTCCTAGTGAGGGAAAAATGCCCAGTGGTCCTAAGTGTGTTCACACTCATCACTACCACATATACGGTAACGAATCCCCACTAGGAGCGATGTAGTGAACAAGAGTTGGCACATAGCGTATAGTGAAGTGTCATGCGTTGAGGACACGATCAATCCACACATTGGAAGCAACCCCAAATATTTTTGAAAAGCTTCAAACTTCTCATGAGGAAATGCCTTTGTGAACAGATCTGCAATCACATGCATTAGTCATAGAAAGCAACAATGCTAGCATTAGGACAAGTGTCCTTCTTACCCCTTTGAGAGAGAGAGATTGATAAATGCTTTAAAAATTAATTTAATTAGCTAAAATCTTATTGGACCCCTTTAGAGGCCAACCAATAGACTTTAGGCACCTTATGAGGCCAACACGGAGAGGAGATTGACATGTGTCCTTATTTGCCTCTTTAGACTAGGCTTGCCTTGACTGAGGGTGTGTGTGTGTTCTCTCTCATGCCTCTACTTGTAGGGCTCGCCTCTCCATATGTGGAGATCCTTGTTGACTTTTGGAACACCTTAAGCCCCTCAAGCACCTTAGTCATGAATCACCTCAAGCACCTTAGTCAGCAAGCACGACAAGCACCTCAAGCATCTTAGTCAGCAAGCTCGACAAGCACCTCAAGCTTCGGCCGGGTTCCCACCTCAAGCACAGTCCTAGCTTGCCTAAGGTCCTACGTCTAAGGACTTTTAACACTAATTTTTGGAAGTCTTTAATGAAGCTTAACTCTAAGGTCTTTCAAGCTCAATTAGCTAGCATTGCTCTGACAGACCATCTCGCATTTGGACCCATTGACTTTGGCCCTGTGTTGAGATGGATTCATAAGCACATGTCTATATTCTAACTCTTGTTCCTGTTTATTCTCCCACATTAAATGATCAATTTAATATGAGAAAATCGTTTTGGTTAGTTAGATATTAGATTTTATGACATTACCTCTCTC
Source organism: Adiantum capillus-veneris (assembly GCF_014529385.1). NCBI lineage: Eukaryota > Viridiplantae > Streptophyta > Polypodiopsida > Polypodiales > Pteridaceae > Adiantum > Adiantum capillus-veneris. The sequence continues at coordinate 151,235,457 of NC_140938.1, forward strand.
TTGAAATCATAGTCGTCCTTGACTATGAGGTAGAGGAGATAAAGCCTAGTCATTAGTCTATGTTTCTTAGCGATTAGAGGATCCCTTTTTACCCTAAGACATCATCCAAGATGGATGACTATTCCATTGGGGCTTGGGAGACTTAGCTTCCGCAAGCATGTCTGCTCTTTAGTCCATATCATAGTTCCAAAGTAGAGTGAAAATTTCTACTTGGTGTTTGAGAGACGTCGCCAACACAAACATGATTCTAAGCATGCATACTACCTAAATTTGTGCACAATAAAAAGAGAATTAGTCTTATAAGACAAAAACATTGATCATTTGAAAGAAACATTTACATCTGCTTACTCTAATGTAGCATTGTAAGCATTGACAAGGTTCATACTATTCTTAAGTTGTATTCCTTGCATCCATCTAGCATTTTCAAAAGGATAATTTTTTAGCTTAATAAGATACCGTTGGATAATCTTACCATGGCGTAGTACCTTGTCCTCATGTTTAAGGATAGCTTTGAGTTATAGTACCTCTTCTCGATCTTTGATTTATGGGGGGTCTTCAATAATTGGGTTTGCTGGTGGCTCTCCTTTGTAAGGCTTGAGTAGGCTCACATGAAAAGCATTGTGTATGAGCCAATGGTTGGGCAACTTGAGTTGATAAGCCATGTCATTAATTGGCTTCAAGATTTGAAAAGGACCATAGTGTCTTTTTGCTAGTTTAGCATAATACTTTTGGTGGCTCGTAGGATTTTTGCCCGTCGTTTGCCTCAATCGAGCCTTGGGAAACTTGAGTAAGACCCAATCATTTTCTTTGAACGTTAAGGCCCTTCTGTGCTTATCAGCAACAACTTTTTGCTTTTGTTGAAAGATGGATATAGACTCCTTAATCTTTTGGAAAGATTCTTGTAGGCCGTGGCTATACTCATCGGCAGTTAAGATCTTCCCATGTACTTTAAGTAGCAAGGTCCTTTTAGGTGTTCCCTCTATGATCTTAAAAGGTGCCTTTTTCGTAGTAGTATGGATAGTATTATTGTACGCATACTTTACAAGAGGTAAGTACTTCTCCCATTGTGAGCGTTGATCTACTTCTGTAACATAAGTCTATGATTTGTCTATCTCACTTTGGCCATCCGTTTGTGGGTGACAGGTTGAAGAGAAATTCAATCATGTACCTAGATTTTCAAAGAGACCTTTCCAAAAATTACTTGTCATTCTAGGATCTCTATCTGACACGATGGATGTTGGCAATCCATGGTGTTTGAAAATCTGAGATATGAAGAGGGTTGCCATTTGGTGTGCCTTAATAGTCTTTTTGATAGAATAAAGTGTGCTTGCTTGCTAAACTTGTCGACTATTGTCCATATTTCCGTATTCCCATTGATAGACATGGATAATCCAAAGATAAATCCATGGATATAATCTTCCATGGCAAATAGGGATTGGCAATGGCTGGAGTAATCCAGGTTGTTTCCCTCTATCATACTTTGTTTTTTTTGGCATATCACACATTTGGATACATACTCTTGTATGTCCACTTTTATGGTAGGCCAATAGAAGTACGTTTCTACTCCTGGAAGAGTAGGTTGAATCCCTCAATGCCCCGCATACAGAGGAGCATGGGATTCATACGTGACTTTCTCACGAAGGGAATGAGTAACACATAGCATGTTTCCATGGAGAAGATAACCATCCTGCAAAGTGAATGGTTCCTCTTTCTTCCCTAAGGCAAGGGTTGACATTATGTCGTTAAAATCAAGGTCGGTATCGTAATCATCTATCATGGAAGATAGATCATTGTGAGTTGCTATAGACACCGTATTAACCCTCCGTCGTTGTGATAGTGCATCAGCCACTTGATTATGCTTACCAGCAATGTGAGCAATATGAAAATTAAATTGCAAAAGAAAAAGTTCCCACCTCATTTGCTTCTCAAAAATCTTGATTTGCATCACGAAGTACTTGAGACTTTGATGGTCCGTTCAAAAAATAAATGGAGTCCCCAATAGATATTGCTTCCATGTGTCTAGGACATGTAGAACAGCTAAAAGCTCTTTTTCATCTATGCCCAAGACCCGTTCATTGGCATTGAGCCTTCGGCTCTCATATGCTATGGCATGCCCTTCTTGAAGCAAACCTGCTCCAAGGCAATCACCACAAGCATCACATTGGACTTTAAATGGTTTTGAGAGATCCGGAAGCATAAGCATTGGTTGGGAGGTAAGTGTTGGAGTTAGGGTTGCAGAAAAACATACACAACTTGGAGAAGATGAAGGAAGCTCAAGGCACACAACAGAGAGTGTATTCCTTAGTGTGCAATGGAAGTATATATAGCCCTAGAATGATGGGTGTATATAGAATGCACGGGGGGAAAACCTCCTAGTGAGGGAAAACATGCCCCGACGGTCCTAAGTGTGGTCACACACATTACTACCACATGTATATGGTAACAAATCCCCCTTGGTACTGATATGGTGAACGAGAGGTGGCACATAGAGTAAAGGGAAGTGCCATGCCCTGAGGACATGACCAATCCACAAAGGGGAGTACGCAGAAAGATTTGCCAAAAGCTTCAAACTTCTCACAAGACAATGCCTTTGTGAAAAGATCTACAAGATTGTCCTATGTTGGCACATAAGCTAAGCTAATCTTTCTTGTTGAGAGCCTCTCGCTGACATAGTTGTAATGCACCTCAATGTGATTTGTGCGAGCATGAAAAATTGGGTTCCTCGCAACTGCCAATGCACTCTAACTGTCAGTGTAGGCAATGTCCTGTTCAACACCCAAATCAGCCATAAGGCGTCTGAGCTATACACACTCAAATGTAGCTATGAAGACTACCATATACTCAGCCTCACAACTAGAAGTGGCCACATTAGGTTATTCTTGCTCAACCATGATATACATGAACTGCCAAGCATGAAATAAAAACCACTTGTGGACACTCGTGTGTCAGAACAACCAGCCCAATTTGAGTCCAAAAGAGCATGTAAGTATGGCAGAAATGATCGCCCTTGGGATAAAACAAGCCAACATGTAAAGTGCCACTCAAGTAGCAAAAATTCCTCTTGACAACCTGCCAATGCTTAGACCCTGGGCTATGCATGAATCTATTGACCTGTGAGACTGAAAACTGAATATACGGCCTCGTGTTGCATACATAAATGAGGCATTAGTTTGGTAAAGAGTGACATCTAGAGGATCACCAGCATCATGAAGACTCAATTTCAAATTTGTTTCCATGGGAGTGGCAATAGGTTTGCAATCCTTAAGTCCAAATTTATGTAGCAATGTCTCTATGTAACTTTCTTGACACAAGGAAATACCACCATGACACTGCTTCAATTGTATACCCAAGTAATGATGCAACATCCCCAAATCTTTCATCTTGAAAGTAGCATTTAAATCATCCTTAAATTCAGCAATATGTCTCTCATTTGGTGCAGTGATCAGAAAATCATCAACATAAACAACCATAATGAGAAGGACATCACCCTCACGCTTTACAAACAATGTGCTCTCTGTTGGACTGTTAACGAAAGCCTTGTTTGACCAAATGAGTGACAGCTTTCTCATACCAAGCACGAGGAGATTTCTTCAACCCATACAAAACTTTCTTACATCTACACACTTTATCCTCTTGTCCTTTCTTGACAAAACTATGAGGCTGTGTTACATAACCTTCCTCAAATATGTCACCATTCAAGAAAGCAGTAACAATTTTTGATTGATGGACATCCCAACCAAAATGAGCTGCCAATGCACATAGAAAACGCACAGTAGTCATACGACAAGTGGGAGCAAAAGTCTCTTCATAATCTATGCCTTTTTGTTGTGCATGATCTTTTGCAACAAGTCGAGACTTATAGCGATCAATCTCACCATCCGGATTGTGTTTCAACTTGTAAACCCACTTTGTACCAATGGCCTTTTTGCCAAGAGGTAAATCACATAAAGTCCATGTGTCATTTTCTATTAGTGCATCATATTCTGATTGCATGGCAGCCGTCCAATTTTTTGAATTCTTTGCTTTATCAAAAGACACGGGTTCCTCAACATCATGTATGCTAGACACAGCCAAAGCATAAAAATCTGATGCATAAGATGCATGGCGAGAATCTGAACAAGTACGACTAGACAAAGGTGCATCCAATTTATTATCACGCAAAGTATGCACCATTCATTTAGGCATACCTCTAGCCTGCTCATTCTCAGCTCTTTCCTCATCAAGTACATCATGTACATCTGCATCAGTAATAGGCTAATCTGTAACATTTTCAAAAACCCCCATTGGATGTACATTTGCCTCATTGTAATTTACATTCAAACTTCCACCACTGAAAAGAGGCAACAAAGTGTCATAAATGTCATGTGATCTTACATTACTTTCTCTAGTACATGATAGCAAGGGCTGAATAGAATCTTCCTCAAACACAACATCCCATGAGACCAAGATACACTTTGTTTGCAGATGATACAACCTGTAACCTTTGCTTTCAGGACTATAACCAACAAAAACACATTTGAGAGCCTTATCATCCAATTCCCTGCACTGTGTTTGTGGCACCAAAGCATATGCCAAACATCCAAAAACACGCATGTTCTCAATAGAAGGCTTTCTATCATGCCATGCTTCATATGGAGTAATAGACTACAAAGCTTTTGTAGGACACCTATTTAGTACATAAGTGGCACACATGATGGCCTCAAGCCAAAATGAATGCGCCAAAGCTTGACTTTTGAACATACTTTGTGCCATTTCCATAAGTGACCTACTTTTCCTCTTAGCAACACCATTTTGCTGAGGTGTATAAGGCACTGTACATTGGTGTTTTATTCCATGACTAGCCAGAAATGCATTGAATTTATGAGACATATACTCCCCCCCTCTATAGGAACAGAGGATCCCATAGTACATTTCGAAACATTTTTAGCCATAGCCAAAAATTGTTTGAAGCACATAAACACTTTGGACTTCGCTTTAAGTGGATATACCCATGCATGCCTGGAGTAATCATCAATGAAAGTCATGAAGTAAAGGTAATTGCCTGAGGATGGAATTTGCATGGGCCCACAAGCATCACTATGCACAAGTTGCAACCTTCATGTGGCCCTAACTAAACCATCCTTTGGAAACTTTGAATGCTGCATCTTACCCGAAATACAGACTTCGCAAACATGTTTGGCAGGTGCTTTAAGAGGCGGAAAAGAAGCAACCATATTATATTTCTGCAAACGTAGCACTGGTAAAATTCAGATGTCCAAAACGTGCATGCCAAAGTTTTTCATATGAAAAATCCTTAGAATCCACAACTGCATTTGCAAAATTCTACCTACACTTGTCATACAAAGTGAGCTTATACAACCCATGGCATAAAATGCCAGATGCAATAATTTCATCACCAAAATTGAGATCATGTACTGTACATCTGTCATCCACAAATTTGACTACAAGACCAAGTCTAGCAAGTGTGAATACAGACAAAAGATTATTCTTGATCCCATGTACATACAATGCATCAACAAGTGTGAAAGAACTAGCATTTTTAGCAATAAGCACAATCTTTCTAACTCCCTTAACTAGATAAGAGGCATTGTTGGCATAAGTGATTGAATTTCCATGAGAAAATCCTTGAGAGGGGTAAACAAGTCACGATGAGAAGTAATGTGCTTTGTAGCACCACTATCAAAGTACCACACATGAGCATCTGCAACAACTGAAAAACATGCATCGTGGACATTAGGATCATAAGTGCACTCTGCACTAAAATCCCCTTCTGCATCAACAGCAGATCAGTCTCCTTTCACACAAAACTCAACAATAGCTGCATTTGTAGTGGAACCACCATTAGCATTAGCCTGATCAATTGCACACTATCTACTCCTCTTTTTTTTTTTAAGAAAGTGACTATTGCAATAGCAGTGTGCATAATGCATCAAACTTGACAACTTCAGGATTTCCTTGAGTCATGAGTCTCCAAGTACTAGCAAAAGTCTGGTAAGAATTTGGAAAGGCATCAAGAATAGCCTGCACAAGGGAACTATATGAAATGACTTCAGTTGCAGAAATAAGTTGCTCATTGATATCCTTGACATCAGCAAGAAAGTGTCCATGTCATCTTCCTCATGCATAATCTTCGACTCCAGCTCTTTATGCAACAATGCAATTTTTGCCTCATTACGACTTGCATAACAACCAACCAGAATATCCCAAGCCTTCTTTGCAGACTTTACTGAACGAATGTGAGGGGTAATAGTGTGCTTCACAGACAACACAATCAATGCATGACCCTGCACATATTTTACATCCCAACAAGCTTGCTCAGCCATACGCAAAACAACTCTAACAACAGCAAGACCTACAACATCCTTAACATCGCATGTATCCTCAGAACGAGGACGTACATCAATGCCCTGCACAATGTTCCAAATGCGCAACATCCTTAACATCGCATGTATCCTCAAAACCTGGACGTACATCAATGCCGTGCACAATGTTCCAAATGCCCTTTCACACAAGAACATGGTGCATCATATAAGCCCACATAGGGTAATGGTCCCCATCTGTCCTCGGCAACAAACATCTTGAACACATTTGTGTTGTTGTCAGCCATGGTAAATGTTGCACCTAATGTGAAAACTGCCCTAAAAGAGGAGAAAGAAAGCAAGAACAACATGTGCTATATAGCACAAACCGTAGAAGATTGTAAGGGACCTATTATGTAGAAAATGGTTGACAAAATTTTTGCACAAAATGATGAGATAGCTTGCATAGTATTGCCCATAGTGGAAATGAAGGTCGAAATGAGCCTGAATCAGAAATCTGAGTAGACCAAGCTATTCGAGTTATCGCGGAACAGTTTTTGACCTGCGAACGCTCACCAAAGCTCACAAAAATTGGAGAAAGTGAGCAGGCGTGTGTTCGAGCTGCTGGCGACTAAGCTTGAGAGGACGTAGCATGCTCTGATACCAATTGTTGGAGTTAGGGTTGCAAGAAAACACACACAACTTGGAGAAGATGAAGGAAGCTCAAGGCACACAACAGAGAGTGTATTACTTGAGTGTGCAATGGAAAGATACATAGCCCTAGAATGATGAGCGTATATACAATGCACGGGGGAAAAAACCTCCTAGTGAGGAAAAAAATACCCCGGCAGTCCTAAGTGTGTTCACACACGTCACTACCACATGTATATGGTAACATGTATAAGCTTCTCTTTGATCTTGTCAAAAGCATTTTTCTCTTTAGCAATCCATGAGTACTTAACATTCTTCTTTGTTAAGTCATGTAATGGTCCTGCTATTTGAGAGAATTTTGCTATGAAGCATCTATAGAATGCACACATACAAATAAAGCTTCATAGCTCATGTGGATTCCTTGGATTAGGCCATGCTTTTATTACCTCCAACTTTGATTGATCCATATGGATCCCATCTTGAGAGATAATATAAACTAATTATTGAATCTCTTGAAGGAAAAAATCACTCTTCTTTTGATTGATAAAAAGCTTGTTCTCCCTCAAAGCTTGAAAACTACTTGGAGGTGTTGCTTGTGCTCCTCCAAGGACTTGAAGTAGATGATGATATCATCAAATAACACTCCAGTGAACTTGGGGTGGGGTCTAAAATTTTTCTCCATTAAACGAATGAATGTGGCCGACGCATTAGTCAAGCCATAAGGCATAGCTAGTTATTCATAAAGACCAAACATTGTACGAAACGCGGTCTTTACGATATCTTCATTCACTATCCTAATTTGATGATAGCCACTTTTAAGGTCAATCCTACTGAAGTAGGTCGAACCTTGTAGCTTATCAAATAGATCTTCTACTCATAGTATGGGAAATGTATAACAAAGAAAACATACAAGTGGGTCCCTAAAGCTTCTTTACCGACCATAGCCAGTGCTAAAAGACAGGAGCCTGGTACGAGACGTCCCATTCGCCCCAAGAAATGTAAAGAAATGTTGCGTTGGATTCCTAAAAAACTATTGGAAGCCCAAGGCTACTATAAAGGAAATGATCAAATCCAGGTGCCAAAACGTAAATTGTGCTCTTACTTGTCACCGGGCCCATGTGAGCTCAAGAAATCATGGAATGCTACACACCTGCTCCAGAGCTATAAATCATGGAATGCTACACACCTGCTCCAGAGCTAGTTTGGGTACCAAAAAAAGAACGATTTGTTCCACCTAGCTCAGGAACAGGGAAATCAAATGAAGCTTCTTGCTCTTCAATTAGTTCCTATACGGAAATAGAAGCTTCAACACAACCTCCACCTACCATTGTACATATCCATACAAGCAAGAAAGAGTTTGCACCTCCCGTTGTAAGTTCACCACCTACAACAATGTTGCAAATAAAATCATGGGAGAGTACCTTACCACCCTTGCAACTAGATGAAACGCATAGGGTGGTCGAAAACTATTGGTTAAAGACTTCACCTATAACAACTTGGAACAACTGGTTTCAAAGGGTGACGACATCATTCCAAAAGGTATGATCTACCCCAAGGACGGGGGGAGTGTTTGCTGACATCCATCATTCACTTGCTTCCCTCTCAACCTTCTTCCTTGACCTCTCAATCTCCAATCTTAGGGAATGTATATATAAAGCCTTATACTCACAAAAACAAGATAAAAAAGTAAAAGAGCAAGGGCCATAACACAAAATCATAAAAACACATTATGCACAAGAACACGACCCTTGTAATATTTGCACTCTAACCATCATCTATTTGCGTGTACAGATATGGCTAGTACGCTAGAGTCATCCACTCCTGCCTTGGGTGAGAGGTACCCTCGTTACTTTTCACAAATGTTTCACATGGTCTTTCCGGTGCTTGCATGTGAATGGGATTTGGTAGGTACGCTAGCATGTGAGAGCAATTTTGAGGAGTTAGAGTGGCTGATAAGTCTCTTGACCACGACTGATCCATACTTAGTAGAGAGCGTTTCTCCCATTGCACAAGCCTACCCTTTTGACCAAGATGACTATAGGCGTCTAGTGACCTTCTTAGTAAACATGGGTACCTAGGATGAAGATGAAGATTTACATGACTACATGGATGGCACATATGGTCTCATGGATGATGACTTTGTTTATCTCGGCAACGAGGATACGGTTTTAGCCTTAGGGTTTCCTCCCAATCTCGACGACGAGGATAGGGGTTTAGCCTTAGGGTTTCCCCCCAATCTCTACAATATCCTATTCCCTTGACTCTCTAAGGGGAGTGCAAATAATTAGGTTAGGGTTCCTTATGTTTTTTTTGTTGTGTTCAATAAGTGTTGGTACCTTTTCCCACTAATATGCCTCCTAGAGGTATTCTTTGTGTTTCCTAGTGTGTAAGGAATGTGTTGTTGTGGTTAGGATTTGGACCTTCATGGGATCTTTCTCTCGTTCACACTTCAAATCAAGCACAACCATCAACACAAACACGTGTTTCTTGTCCATTAGCATTGCCCCTTATCTTTTTTGCATCCATGTTTGTCTGCTTTGATTGTGATTGGTAGCATAATATTCAGTGCCTTTGTTTAGTATCAAACATTAAATTCAATGTAATTTTTGTCATAATCACTTGTCTCGGTTAAAAAATCAAGCAGTTTGACTAAGCTAGTTTGACCAAGCTAAGCGTTAGAGATCTTCTCTTAATACCATGGGGAATGCCTTCCTAATAATTAATGGTTACTTAGGTTCTTAATCCGATTTATGCAGCATTGTGTGAAATGTACTAGGGCTTTCTAGTGGGCTTAGTCCCTATTGACCTTTAGCTTAAGTATTATAAAGGGAGTTTACTAGTGTGATGAACCTGGGGAGGTGTAACAGTGATATATGACCCCCCAAAGTTCCAAATTAAAAATGCTAAAAATGAACAAACAAAAAATCAAAGTGCCACAATGTAAAATCTTAAGCAGGAAGAGAAATCTCACCTTGATTTGGTACTTCACTCACATGTATCGCCTATACTAGAGCCCTAGAGGTTCCTAGTGTGGGTGCTTTTCCTTGAAAAGCAAAAAATCCAAGGCATACAAAATAAGCACACACATCAAAATTGAATCACTGTGAAAAGACTTTGGGGGTTCAAAGAAAAGGTAATCGGTCAGGCGATGATTTCATGAGAAATTCATTTTATCGTAGCTTAACTACAAGGTCTTCTAGGTATAGCCTCTAGTCAGTCCTCGAACATGAAATACTTAGCTCTCGCGATTAAACAACTTAATTGACCAAAGAAAATTAAGAAGCTTACCCATGGTATTAATAGTCAATCTTTAGTGCCTTTCGACCGTTAAATTAGCAACCCCGGACTTGTTTAATTTTTTATCTTTACAACTGTTTATGCGTTTGATTATATTGCAATTTAATGTTTATTGCTGACAAATGGTTTAAAATTCTATTACCAATCAAATTGTCTGCCTACAACTGCATATGCTTTTTAATTGCTTATGAGAATGCACTTACTGTGCCAATGTTGTTTGATTTTGCAGTGACTAAAGAAGGCTAAGGACATTCATCTCAAAAGCTCTTCCACCTCGATGAACGAGCTTCAACTCAATAGCTTTCGAGGACGGTATCTACATCAGGAAGGGGGACATGTTAACCCTCACGCACATTCCTATCGCCTACGACGGACATTGTATTATTTATTTGGTAGAGTCAGGTACCGGGCTTGTCGGTCCAACAGCTAAAGGGTAAGAGTGATCGCCGATGAGAGGCACACTCTAACTCGAACATTCAAGGGATTAGTTGGCTAAGCATGGGTGTCCAAGTGTCAATGGGGCGAGCTCATATAAAAGTCAACTAAACATAAAATTCACTCATTCTCTCATTTGTGCAATTAAAGAGTGCTCTTGCTCCATGTCCCTCTTCTTCTTCTTCATCTCCTTGTGTGTGTGTGTGTGTGTGTGTGTGTATGCGTGAGAGAGAGAGAGAGAGAGAGTGTGTGCGATCAAGCATTGCAACGACGGCACGGCGTCGGCGAAGCGGTTGAGCGTGGCGCAGCGACGGCTCCTTCTTCTTCGCGGCGAGGAATCCTCCATGAAAGCAAGCGTAGAGCGGTGAGTGACACACCATTGCTTTCTTTGATCTTACTAGTTTAGGTTTGTTGTGTGCTTGGAGCCATTTGTGGCTCACACACAGTGTATCGGCAAGTTCCTTGCATTGACACGTGCGACATGCGTGCACAAGCTCTTCAGAAGAGAGTTTGCTTTTACCTTTGTAAACTCCTTTCTCCTTGGTCTTGTTGTTGTTGTTGTAGTTGTTGGAATTGCCGTGGGAAGAACTTTGAGCATTGTTCTTCCCCTTTGCATCATTTCAATCTTTGTTTTCCATGGGCTTGGCATTCCTTTTAGCCTCTTGTTGGATATCGATACGAGATGCAACCATAGTGTGGTGGATGAATTCGGGGATAGAACCGGGCCATTGGGAGTTGACATATTTGGCTGTTTCTTCAGGTAATCCCACACAAAATTGTTGTTTTTTCTCAGCAAAGTCTATCCTTTGAAAGACAGTAGCCTTGAGATGTAAATCCCAAAACTTGTCAACATATTTGTGGATAAACTCATTGGAGAGCAGCTTTAAACTCCGCCATTCGGTGAGCACTTTATCCTTGGCGTCGCTCGCCAGGAATTCCTTCATGATGGAAACTCATAGAGTTTTTTATGTCTTTAGAGCCTCACCATTGCCACAAAAGCCATCCCATCATTGACGAGCAGATTTTTGGAAGTGCATAGCTACATGGCATAGCTTGGAGGACTCCGTGAAGCCCTCCTCTCCAAAGGCCGCATCAAATTGTTGGATAAAGGCCAAGAATTTGTTGGTAGCACCAAAGGTGCCATCATAGGTGAGAAAAGAGATACTCTTTCCTCCCTCTTTGAACTTCTTAAGCTTTTGGTACCTTTTCCAAGAAGGGTAGGATTTGCCATGTCCTCTCATCTTATATTCTCTAGGAGAATAACCGCTGCTTTCGTCGGAAGTGGAGAACGGTGAAGAAGAAGGAGAAGAGGGTGAACTCTTTCTTGCCTTTTTCTTCCTTTTTTTCCTCTCTTCTCTTTTGGAGTGACAAGGAGAAGGACTATAGGATGATCTTTTCCTCTTGGGAGGAGTTGGTGTCGAGACTGCCGTATTCATGGAGCTACATTTTCAGAGGAATTTGAAGATTCACTTCTTTCTTGTTCATTGGATTTCTCCTCTTCTCTTATCGGAGAGAGTCTTCTTTTGGGAGTCTCAACAAGAGGTTTTTTAAGCTCTCTCTCTTCTTGGAGAGGAAGGGAAATCCCATAAGCATGAAGTTGTCGAGTAACTTTGGCTTGCAAAGCAGGGTTGCATGTAGCTTGTTGCAACCTAGTAACAAGATAGTTCACAAACATTGGAGCATCATCAATAGCACCTTCATGTGCAAAATCAAAGTTGTTGATATTCATTCTACTCTCTTGATTATTGTCAACCATGCTAGTTAAACTTATGTGTATGCTACTATGTGCTTTGCTATCCTCAAAAACCTTAGTTACTAGTCTTCTTTACCTTTGAAAATTATTCTCAAGCAGCCACACGCATGGTTGAGAGACTGTTGATTGCAAAGAATAGTGGAGAGGGTCTAACATTGCTCGGTTGATTATGGTTCATGTTGAGCTTTCTAGTAGCTCAATAATGGTTAAGCCAAAGTCAATCCCCAAGCGGCTCCATTATTAAGGCTATAGTTCCCAATAGTGTACCTCAAACTAAGTCCTCTTCAACCAAGATAATAGATCCCTGTCCCGCTTACCCTATTGCAATGAACGGGTCCAACCTTTCAAGTGTTAAGTATGGAGCCTGATTTACCCTTGTAATTTTCTGTGGTAAAAGCGCACATTTGTAAAGCCCCCACTATGAGGAGACACCATGTGCATGAAGGAAAATCACTCGCCGGAATATTCCTTTTCGCCGGAATATTATGGCCGGACGATGGCCGAAAAGTGGTCGGAAAACAACCGTTGGTTGGCCGGTGGTCGGTAGTCAATGGCCGGTGGGTCGGAAGTCAATGGCCGGTGGGGCCGGTGGTCAAATTCAAAAGCGGAGTTGTCTTCTCAAGAGTGGCCACACATGGGCGGATTGGAGGGTCCGATTTGGACTTATCTACACAAGGGCGGCTACACATGGCTGCCTCTCATGAGAGAGGGCAGCCCTTTTGGCCTATAACAGGAGGCCCTTTCTACACACATTTCATAGTGTGAAGTTGATGCAGCAAGGTGAGTGTGAGGTGGTGAGAGTGAAGCAAGGCGGGAGCTCCATTAAGGGTATAATCCCTTTGTAAACTACTTCTTGTTTTGAAGTACTAAAGCCATTGAGTGGCTGCTTTCCCGTGGACATAGCCCACATTGGGTGAACCACGTATATCATGGGTACTCTCTCTCTCTCTCTCTCTCTCTCTCTCTCTCTCTCTCTCTCTCTCTCTCTCTCTACTATATAATCTCTTGTGTGTGAAATCTATCTCTCTCCATTGAGTAATCTACTCAATTATCCATTTAGCTACGTCTTATTTCCTAACATCAAGGACAACTTGAGGACCTCTCTTCTTATGCAAGAAAAGAGACACCAATAGCTCTGATGCCAATGTAATGGAAATGGCCTAGGACCATTGAGAATAGAGGAATTAAGCGAACTGTAGTGAATATTCTTATGAGATTGCTTTTCAAAAATAGAGAGTGAACTTGATTAGAAGTAGCAACATAACCATTATACTTAATTAACTTGGCATGAACAATACTTTGTAAGAGAGAGAATTAGAGAGCTTGAAAATAGTTGAGGACCAGATTTATGTGGAGTCGGTCCCCCTTCCAAAAGGCTTTTGTATTATAATTTCTCCCATAAAGAGAGACTTGGTACAATACAAGCTGTGTTCCTTGAGACCTTGATGGTGCAATGAAGATAGAGAGCATCATGCACCACAATTATGCCCATAACTTAGCTAAATGAAAGCATTAACTTGTCCCCATCCTCAATCACAAGACCTCAAACACCTTCAAAGGTGGAGAGAGCTAGCAGGGAATGAGGTAGGGAAGAGGAAGAAGAAACGTTCTTACGAGAAAGAAATAATTCCTTACTTATCATCACTCTTCTTGCTTAGCATAGCATAATAGCATAGGAATGAAGATGGAGAAGATGGAGAGATTTAACATTGAAGTATGGCTCTTGGTTGGATTTGCATTCCATAGCCAAGAGTGTTGGTGTAGGCTCTCAACTTCTCAACAATCTTGGAGAAGGAGATGGAGTCCTTGCACTTTTACCAAGTGAGAATGAGCACATGTGAGTGTGTGTGTGTGTGTGAGAGAGAGAGTATACCCCCAAGCACCCCCCAACTTGCCTTGGTCGAACCCTCCTTGTAGTTTAAGAATGAAATTGATTGGACCCCTACAACCCAATCACATACATTAGTCATATCAAGCAACAATGCTAGCATTAGGACAAGTGTCCTTCTTACCCCTTTGAGAGAGAGAGAGAGAGAGAGAGAGAGAGAGAGAGAGAGAGAGAGAGAGCTTGATAGATGCTTCAACAATTAATTTAATTAGCTAAAAGCTTATTGGACCCCTTTAGAGGCCATCCAGCAGGCTTTAAGCACCTTATGAGGGCAACATGGAGAGGAGCTTGACGTGTGTCCTTGTTGCCTCTTTAGACTAGGCTTGTTTGCCTTGAGTGAGGGTGTGAGGGTGTTCTCTCTCATGCCCCTACTTGTAGGGCTCACCCCCCCATATGTAGGGATCCTTGTTGACTTTTGGAACACCAAGACCTTAAGCCCCTCAAGCACCTTAGTCAGCAAGCATGACAAGCACCTCAAGTTTCGGATGGGTTCCTACCTCAAGCACTACCCTAGCTTGCCTAAGGTCCTAGATCTAAGGACTTTTAACACTAACCTTTGTAGGTATTTAATGAAGGTAACCCTAAGGTCTTTCAAGCTCCATTAGCTAGCATTGCTCTTTGACAGACCATCTCGCATTTGAACCCATTCACTTTGGCCCCGTGTTGACATAGATCCATAAGCACATGTTTATATTCTAACTCTTGTTCTCATTTATTCTCCCACATTTAATGATCATTTTAATATGATAAAATCATTTGGTTTAGTTAGATATTATATTTTATGACACACTTTTATTGTGGATGTGGCTCCAAGTAGACGGCGGTCACAAAGGTCTACAACTCCTCCAAAGAGGAAACTATCACCGCATAACTCTTCGCATCTTGATTCCAAGAGAGAAGAAAGAACTCCCAAGAAGAAAAAGGAGAGAAAGAGGGCACCCTCTTCTCTATCTTCATCACCATCCTCTTCCAACATAAAGTAGTGGCTATTCCTCCAAGGAGCCTAAGAGGAGAGGACATCGAAATCCTATGTTGCATGGAAAAGGTCAAACAATCTCAAGAAGTTCAAAGAGGGAGAAAAGAACATCACTTTCCTCTCCTAGGATGGTACTTTCGACGCCACCGGACAAACTCTTAGCTTTCATACAATAATTTGATGCGAACTTTGGAGATGAGGGCTTTGAAAATCCTCTAAGCATTTTCAAAAGTCCTCCAGGCAATGGTGGGCTAGTCTATAGGCTAACAGAGAAGCTCCAAAGACATGGAAATCCTTAAAAGCTTCCATTATGAAGCAGTTTTTGTCAAGTGATGCTAAAGATAAAGTTCTCACCAAATAGCGAAGCTTGACGATGTCTCCATATGAGTCTATCCATAAGTATGTAGACAAGTTTTGGGACCTACATTTCAAAGCCACTGCCTACAAAAAGATAGGCTTTGGAGAGAAAAAGCAACAATTTTGTCCTGGGTACACGAAGACATGAATGAACATGTCAATTTCAAAGGCCCAAAATATTCTCGGTGGTAACTCACCACACTATGGTTGCTTGAAGAATTAATTTCCAACAAAGGGATAAGAAGAAATTTAAGCCCACAAAAATCAAGGACAAAAATGAGCCCAAGGGAAAGAATAATGCTACACAAAATTCTTCCAAAGACAACCCTAACAACAACAAAGCAAAGGACACATTTGTTTAAAAGGTAAAAACAGGCTCTCACCCAAAGAGCTAGAGTGTTATCGTAAGGATAAAAAATGTTTACAAAGGTAAAAACAAACTCTCACCTAAATAGCTAGAGTGTGGGGAGCAAGGACATGGCTATCGATCTTGCCCACACAAAAATATGTATGCAATGAACCAACTAGAGGATCTATGATTGAAGCTCCAAAAGAGGATGGTCATTGCCAAGGGTCACCACTAGCCTATGCTTGGGGTAAGGTGAGAGAACATGATGCTTTTATCCTCTTCGATCCTGGCTGAACTCATAATTTCATATCAATTGAGCTAGCCACCAAGTTAAGGATACAAGCTTATGAAATGGGGGATATTTTGAAGGCGGATGGGGATTTCAAGGGACAAGAAGCCTCGGTCACTCCCTTCATTGGGAAATTGAGGCTCCATGTCCAAAGTTATGTGGACAAAGAAGACTTCTTTATCTCTCCTCTCAAACATGAAGATGTATTTCTAGGGACACTATGGTTTAATCGCATGGATCCCTCTTAATCTATTTTAATTATAGAGAGAGAGATATGTATATAGATGCAAGTGAGAAAGGTAACATCATACCCCTTGTACATACATACACAAGATTTTGATAAGTCAATATAAAGTTTGATTTTCACGTACATGATTTTAGTCAAAGAGTGTATGAATCAATTTCAAGATGTTCTCATTGATGACATCCTTGGAGAGTTACCTCGAAAACAAGGGGATGATGACCATGCCATAGAGCTACAACTAGGACCTCCCAATAAGCCTCCTTATAGAGTCTCTCAAGCTCAACAATAGGAGATTATGAGGCAAGTGAATGAATTGGTAGAAAAACGGATGGTAAGGCCTAGTTCATCCCCATTTTGCTCGCTGGTTCTATTAGTGCAAAATAAAGATGGCACCTATCGCATGTGCGTAGACTATAAAGCCCTAAATAGAATCACAATTAAAAATAGACTTTTAGTGCCTCATGTAGAAGATCTATTTGATAGGTTGCAAGGGTCTACCTACTTCAGTAGGATTGAAAAGTGGCCATCATCAAATAAGGATAGTCAACAAAGATATTCTAAAGATCGCTTTTCGTACTACATTTGGTCTTTATGAGTAGCTTGTCATGTTTTTTGGCTTGACAAATGCTCCAACCAGGCATAATGGAGAAAATATTTTGACTCAAATCGCAACTTCATTGAAGTATTCTTTGACAATAATCATCTACTTCAAATCACTTGAGGAGCACAAAAAACACCTCCAAGTAATTTTGCATGCTTTGAGAGATAATAAGCTTTTCATTAATAAAAAGAAAAGCAAACTTTTATTGCAAGAAACTCGATACTTAGGTCATATTATCTCTCAATTGGTATCTATATGGACCCCACAAAGCTGGAAGTAATTAAAGAATGGCCTAAACCAAGGAATTTACATGAGGTACGAAGCTTTATTGGCTTGTGTGCATACTATAGGTGCTTTATAAAAAAATTCTTATTAATAGACGTGGTCCACTACATGACCTAACCAAAAAGAATTTTCAATATGCATGGACTAGAAAGGAGCAAGAAGATTTTGAGACGCTTAAACAAAAGCTTATCCCTCAATCCGTGCTTATTTTATTGGATCTCACAAAGCCCTTTGAGGTCCAATGCGATGCATGTAGTAATTGGCTTGGAGCAGTTTTGCTTCAAGAAGGGTATGCCATAGCATATGAGAGTAGGAGATTAAATTTCGATGACGCATAAAATGGAAACCCTCTTCATATTGCAAGTTTTCAAGTACCATGGCTTTCCTACATCCATTGTGTCAGATAGAGATCCAAAAATGACCATTATTTTTTGGAAGGGTCTCTTTGAAAATCTACGTACTAGATTAAATTTGTCTTTGGCCTATCACCCACAAATGGATGGCCAAAGTTCAATAGCAAACCCCACAATCCTTGATCTACTAAAAGCCTATGTTACAGAAGTAGATCAACGTTCTCAATGGGAGAAATACCTACCTCTTGTAGAGTATGCGTTCAACAACATTGTACATACATCTATGGGAAAAGCACTCTTTGAGGTCATTAAGGGAAAATCCAAAAGCCCCTTGCTACTCAAAGTACATGGGAAGATCTTTGCTACTGATTAATATAACCGAGACTTAAAAGAATCTTTTCAAAACATTAAATAATCTACTGCTAATATTCACAAAAGAGCCTTGGCCTTCAATCAAGATGATTGGATCTTGCTAAACTTTCCTAAAGCTCGTCTAAGGCATACCTCGGGCAAGAATCCTACAAGACACCAAAAGTATTATGCTAAAATAGCAAAAAGATATTGTGGTCCCTTTCAAAGTCTTAAGCCAATCAATGAGATGGCTTGTCAATTGAAGTTTCCCAATCATTGGCTCATACACAATGTCTTCCATGTGATCTTACTTAAGCCTTATAAAGGAGAGCCACCTCAAGAAGCCATCATTGAAGATCCTCCAAAATTTGAAGGTCAAGAAGAGGTACTCCAACCTGAGTCTATCCTATGACATGAAGACAAGTCTTGGGAGATAGTAAGATTATCTGACCATATCTTATTAAATTCAAAAACTATTCTTTTGAAGATGATAAATGGATGCAACGAATCCAACTTAAGGATAGTATGCATCGTGTCAAGGCTTACAATGACTCACTTGAGTCAGCACATGAATTTTTTCCCACATGAAGTTATGAGCTAGTTTGATCACATCAAAAAATGTGCTAGCAGGGTCTTTTTGGAGCTCGACGAGATTTGCAGAGGTGGTGTGCACTGTGTGAAGCTAGCCAAAATCGACAATTCATCCATCAGACTTATGGTTGCAGAGTTATGACCTGTTGAAGTTGGGGTCAGCTGCTGAGCAGGGGAATCTAGTGGTCTTTTTGCATTTTTGGGCACTTGGTTCGAGGCTATCAAGAAGTCAAAGTACATTGGGAGTGGTACGGATTAAAGCTAGGAACCAAGTCTATAGGTTGAAATTTGCGGCTCAATGTTCCGACCATTGGGCTATAATTGGCAGGCAGATAAAGCAAGAGAAAAATTATTTTTTTGATGCTTCTTTTGGGAGGTTTTTGATGGTTTATGGGAGCCTTGGAGGGCAAACTCGCGGGGTGTAGCCACATGGCACTGGGCAATAAACCCGTAAGCACATTTGACAACCAATGGGCTATGGTATATATACTGCAACGAATGCCCTCACTAAGCAACATCATATGGAGGTGAAGCTCCTTGGTAGCCTGGCCATGGTGGTCCATTCTTGTGGCACTGCAAGTGCTGCTCGCGGTCGAGGATGGTGGCACCATTGGCGCTCCTAGTGTCATCAGTTGCCGTCGAGGGAATTTTCTGAATGAAGATGCGGCATAGTCGAGGGCTCATTCCCGTGCCCATAGGGCTATAACATTTTTGAAGGCAAAGTGGGGAGCACTAACGGCGCCCTCGGTGCCCCATTTAAGAGGTGGGCCCTGTGCAAGCTTGGGCTTCAAACAAAGCCGGGTCTAGAGGTGGTTCATGTAGTGTGAGAGAGAGAGATGGGAAAGGTAAGTGGCGGATGTGGTGGGTCCATGCAAAGGTTACTATATGTGATAGTTCCAAGTGTGGGCAATGCAAGAAAATTCTATATGGAGCTCTCAGAAGGCTGCACGAGACAGAGATAACAATTTTTTTTGTTTTTTAAAGTTTATCACTCCTATTCGTGTCAATTTGGGAGAGGCTTTTGCTATTTTGGCAAAGGGCCGTTGTTTTGCTCGAGGGATATGGTGATTGAAGGCTACTGAGCCGTGAAGTGGATTTGGAGCTGAGAGGGTTACCTGATGATGTTTTGTGCTTGCGGAGGATTTTGTCGGTTTGGAGCTAGTTTTGTAAATGGTTGCGTTTGTTGTGTATTGAAGCCATCATTGCCATCATTTTGTGTCGATTCCCCCTTTCCCCTTCTCTTTTCTACTTGTGTGCATGTGTTTTCGGGCGTGTGTTGGTAGGTGTGCCTCCCCGAGGTCTTGTGTGCAAAGAGAGATAGAGAGAGGTTTGTGTGTGTGATGAACGCAGTGAATCGGATATGTATGTGTGCATGGCGAGATGCCTGTGGATTGTGTGAGTTTTGAAGGTGAACTCTAGTGGATTAAGGTGATGTGTATATCATGGTCTATAGAGTGGCATTGTGTTTGTGTTTTGAGTGTGTTCCCCTTTCCCCCCATCCATCTGTTGGTGCCCCCACGGAGCAGCGAACTGATGCTCCAAGTTGAAGTTGAAGTGATGAATTTGTGGTGTTGAAGATGCGAGTATTGAAGAGTAGGTATTGCTAAGAATGGCATGGTCGAGATTCTCAATTTTTATTGGGATTGAAGACACGGAGGTATGGCTAAAGGATTACAGATTGTTTCTATTGGAGAGCAGTGTGTCAAGAGAAGATGGTGCGTTGGAAAAGCGAAGCAGTGGTTTGATGGACTACCTGAGGAAGTGAAGGCGGTTTGTGAAGCCCTAGAAGTAGATTCTTGGAGCAAGTTTGTGGCTGATGCGTGGCTGGATGAAGTAAAGAGAAAGCTCAATGGATTGAAGCAAAGCTTGGAAGGATATTTTCAAGCATTCAATGGGAGTTCGAAGCCCTTTGGGGGAAAGAAGTCAAGGTAACTGCTACTACAAGTGTGGATTTTCTTAAACTGAGCACGGTTTTGGACTACTTGCATGAAGAGGTGCAAAATAAGGTGGAGATTGATGGCCCAAGGTTATACAAGGAAGCGGTGGCTCTAGCAAAAGGGCGGAACAAGAGAATACTAAAGAAGCAACATGCAAGGAAGGGTTTTCCAAATAGGTGGTGCGAAAACGGTGTGATGTGGTGAAATTCGAGACGAAGATGGCAAACAAATGTGCATGTACAAGAAGAACCAAGGGTCTTGTGGCTGCAAAGAGATGGGGCAGTTTCCATGCCAATGACGCCAGTCAGAACGGCTCCAATTGTGGATGAAGTGCAGGTGGTTCAAGATCGAGCAAGAGGTGTGTTGCCGAATTGAGGTATGGTTGTTCAGTCTCCTTTGAAGAATGCTAGAGATTAGACAGTACGGTTTGCAAATGAAGTGAAAGCGATGGCGGCTGGAGAAGATTCTTGAGCTTGATACAGAGGACGAGGTTGAGCGGAGTGGTTCCGGCGCTATGGAAACTAGTACAAGTTGGAAAATGGAATTAACCCAGTCAAGGTATGAAGAGTTTGATCTTATGCATGTGCATGGAGATGCGGTAGATGAGTGTGAAGAGCAGGGAGCAAGGCAAGCCGAGATTCTTGATGTAGAGCAAGTGAAGGAGTGCATGCCCACCAGTGATGATATGCAGGTAAAAATGGTATGTGGGGCTATGCTAATGGCCGTGCTTGTGAAAGTGCAGTGGAGTGTGTTGTGATAGTGCAACAGGTGCAAAGTTTTGCTAAAAGACACAAAGTAGACTTGCTTATGGATGAAGACATGATGCGGTATGGAGAGAGTTTCTCTCTACTTTGGCAGAGCATGATGCATCATTAGAAGAGATATTCAAAGTGCAGCTAGTTGAAGCTAACAAGCAGGTAGATCTGATTGACCTACAAGGGCAGATGGTTGAAAAACAAGGGCTTGACGATGTTGGGATCAAGTGCATTGTTGATGATAAGGAGATCATGGAGTCAGAGAAGGTGGAGATTCTAGTGCATTAGGCATGTCCAATGGTGGATGAAGAAGAATCACAAGAGATAGCTTTGCTTCCCATGAAGGTATGCAAATTTTGGTTGAAGAGTTGGATGGTAGAAGCACATCTGCAATGGTTGATCAAGCAAATGCAGAGGTCCTTGGAAGAGGCCTCCACCTTCTATGGTTAGGCGGGTTGGTCAAGTACAAATTTTTTTGTGTGATGGTGAGCACGATGGTGCTCTCTTTGAAGATGCTTTGATGCATGTAGATGCTTGGAGTGTTGAAGGTAGGCCATGGACAGCTTATAAGAATGATGGGACTTGTGCTAGGGTGCATCATTATAGGATACGGTTGAAGATGGATGACAGAAACCAATGCTAGGTGTTTGACCTAGGTGAAAACTATGTGATGCATGGGGGTGGGGTAACCCCCTTGAGATTTGGTAGGCACAAATAAACTTTGTATATATGTTTTTGGTTTTCTCACAGTGTTTGTAGTTGGTAAGAGAATAAAACATGTGTGTGGTTAAACATAAATGTTCAACCGGGGGGGGGGCAATGATGGTGCAACCAAAGTGTATTGACCATAGAAGATGGCACAGGCAGGTATGGATGGGCTAGCAAGGGCATGGCAAAGGGTTGAAGTGGGTGTGAAGATCCTGGGTAGATAGGTAGCAGTTGTTGTGTATGGTTGATGAGCTTTTGTGGACCAAGAAGACTCCAAAATGGACCATCCAAGATGAACCATATGAGATGGCAGGTATAGAGGTTCACAATGCTGGTTTTTTGCTTGGTGATGTAGAGCTTGAAGTTTTGAGCAAGTTGGTCCAGACGGCTCATCAAACAGAGTGACAGTGTGTGAGTTACTAAAGATTGAATCTTGAGGCACTAACATATCCAAGACGGGTAGGTAAGATGGCGAAAAGTGATCAAAGCGGGTTTTAGTAGATGGATGTGTAGAGCTTGTGATATGGATCATGTCGGTCTTTTTGGATCGTCAATCGCAGTCTCAAATGTCAAGAGAAATATGCCATCATGGATTTTTTGGAGCTCGAAGAGGTTTGCAGAGGTGATGTGCATTGTGTGAAGCTAGACAAAATCAATGACTTGTCCATTGGACTTATGATTGCAGAGTTATGACCTATCGAAGTTTGGGTCAACTGATGAGCACGGTAATCTAGCATGTTTTTTTCATTTTTGGGCACTTGGTTCTAGGTCATCAAGAAATCAAAGTACAATGGGAGCGGTACGGATTAAAGTTAGGACCAGATCGACAGGTTGAAATTTGTGGCTCAATGTTCCGACCACTGGGCTACAATTGGCAGGCAGTTGAAGCAGGAGAAAAAATCATTTTTTTAAATGTTTTTTATGGGAGGTTTTTGATGGTTTATGGGAGCCTTGGAGGGCCAACTTGGGCATGCAGCCACGTGGCACTAGGCAATGAACCCATATCCACATCCGAGAGCCAGTGGGCTATGATATATATACTACAGAGAACGCCCTCACTAAGCAACATGGTATGGAGTTGAAGCTCCTTGGGAGCCTGGCCATGGCAGTTCGTTCTTGTGGCACTGCGGGCGCTATTCGGGACCGAGGATGGTGGCACCATTGGCGCTCCTAGTGTCGTTAGTTGTTGTCAATTTTTTTAAGTTTATCACTCTTGTAAGAGGAGATTCCCGCCAATTTAGGGGGCTTTCTTTCGTTTTGGCAAAGGGCCATTTTTTTGCCCTAGGGCTATGGTGATTGAAGACTACTGAGTCGTGAAGTGGATAGGGAGTCTAGAGGGTTGATTGCTCATGTTTTGTGCTCGCCAAGGATTGTGCCAGCTTGGAGCTAGTTTTGTAAATGGTTACGTTTGTTGTGTATTGAAGCCATCATTGTCATCATTTTGTGTCCCTTCCCCCTTTCTCCTTCTCTTCTCTGCTTGTGTGTGTGTGTGTGCGTGTTTTCGGGCCTATGTCGGTAGGTGTGCCTCCCAGAGGTCTGGTGTGCAAAGAGAGATAAAGAGAGGTTCTGTGTATGGTGAAGGTAGTGAATTGGATATGGCAGAATGATTGGGCTTGTTGGAGTGTCGCAACACGTGTGTGCGTATGGTCGTGTGAAAATGGCGGTTTGCCTGTGGATTGTGTGAGTTTTGAAGGTAAACTCTAGTGGATTGGGGTGCTATGTATATCCTGGGCTATAGAGAGGCATTGTGTTTGTGTTCTGAGTGTGTTCCCATTTCCCCTCTCCAAGGTGGTTTGGTTTGGTGTATTTGTCCTCACTATTTTTTTGGACTTGCAGCATCACACAAGAAGGTTAGGGAGAAGGGCAAAAGCGAAAGTGTCACCATCAATTAGCTTCCCGCAAATGCCATTTACCCTAGCATGGCCAAGGGATGTCCAAGTCCAAAAATTGCAACTGGCGGATCTGCACAAGATAAGAAGGGAGGAGGACGACTAGACATCGAAGAATTTGAGGAGTTTTTGGAATATCATTAGAGTGAAAGGAGCAAGTAGCAAGGTGGTGGTGGTGCAACCAAAGTTGGTCAAGTCTAGAAGTGGTGTCAAGTAGTGCTAAGGGTGCTAGAGCATGTATGAAGGCCATGGAAAGGCAAAGGGTAATGGAAATGTATGCCTGATGTGGTTCTTTTAGGACAGATTGGCTCTAGATAGGGCCATTTGGGATGGCAGGTCTAGGTGTCTGAAGTATGGTATCATACCTTGGATTGTGGTATTCAAGATGCCCTATGAGCCGGTTCCAGACGGCTCCTCAAACGGAGCCCTACTGTGAAAGATAGAGTTGTTCAAAGATAGACTTCATGGCAAATCAGCACAAGATGATCAAGAAGCATGGATGGATCAACTTCTTACCTTAGTTGAGCTTGAGTGGAAAAGAGAAGCAACATACGAGTGCTACAAGAGGAAAGCTACACAGGAGAAGGAGAAGCTGGACAAGAAACTGAAGGACAAAGGCATCAATGAAGGAGATCTTGTGCTAAGGCATGACAATCGACTCAATAATCGTTTTGATGCCAAGTTTGAAACTAGATGGCAGGGGGCACACATAGTCAAGAAGGCTTTCATATCAAGTTACTATCAACTTATGGACTTGAATGGGAAAGAGCACTCCAGGAAGATAAACGGGTATCGCTTGAAGCCCTATTTGAGTTTTCTTCTACCAAAGGATCTACCAAAGATCTGGCAAAAGATACCTATCTCATGTAAGTATTGTTCCATGAAGCATGAGTGTAACTCGAGCCAATAGGCCGAGGGGCCAAACAATGAAGATCTTGTCAAGGACTCTGAAGCACTCTCTTTGGAAAAGATGCTTTATGATGGTACATGAATATACCATCATCCTGGGGGAGGGCTAATGATAGCTATTTTTTGGCTATTAAAAATTGCCATAGTGAGCTACTTCACCCTATCAAATCACTCAAACACTGTGGTTATCCTCACCCTTTCACTGAACATAGGTGTGTGTGAGTTAGGGGGCTTTTTCCATATCTCCTTTAAAAACCCTCAATTAGCTGGTCACTGGGCTAGTTAGGCCAAATAAATAAATAAATAAATAAAAAGTATATTTAGCCTCTTTGGGTGTAAATATTTCATTGTATATAGGGCCTAAAGATAAGGATTTTCATAATTATTTTGGTATTTATTTAAATATTTCTACCTAGGTGTGAGTTATTTGCCTATGTATGTTATGTACATTGACTCACCATTACCACAATTTTTATTACCATTTTGCATACTCCTTATTCCATATAGAAATATTTTCATGCAAGCTTCTCTTATTTTTGGTGTAACTTCACTCCAACAAAAATCCAAAAAAACTAGTTTTATTTGTGTGTACATTTGTTCACTATTGTGATTTTTCTCTTCCTACACCTATTCTCTTTTGCTCTCATAAATTAGAACACCAAAAATATTCATCTTTTTATGGTAGCCTCATAATGAGAGAGATTTACATTTAAAGTTGACCCCTTTATATTTTTCCACCTATATTATTTACATTTGACATGTATATATTTTTTGGACCCCTCAATATTTGATTTTCTTAGTGTATTATTCACTTATATCATGAGCTCAACATTATCTTCAATTATAGACCCACAAAATGAGATCAAGGATATGTGGCATGCATGCATGCACTATGGAGGGCTCACTCTTGGAGACATTCAAAAGAATCATCCAAAGAAGAACCCCACAAGGACTTTGTGCAGTGGAAAAAGACAGTCGATTTTGCTGAAGGCCATTTGCTCTCCGAATTTGAAAAGGTGATAAAGATAAGAATTGTAGCTCGTGAGCTGAACTTTTGTCTCAAATTTTTTTATATTTTTTTGAAGCTACGAGCTGTGAGCTATGATTTAATTGGTGGACCCCAGTTTGCCCATGCTATGCAGCCACACTCCCTCTTCCATTTTTTCATTTTTCTCTTTCACACACACTTCTCCACTCATCATTCCCACCTCTCTCACCTCTCCTCTATGCACCCTACTCACCTTCTCCTCAACCTTGAAGAATAAGAGAAACCATGGTGAACTTATGTCTCCTACAAACACTTTCATTCCAAAATTGACCACCTAATCTCATTTTTTCTCCTCCAAATTACCCATATCTATTAAAAAAACCACAAAATTCAACCTCTTCTCTTGAAGAAAAGCATCATGGTGATTGATTACTCATCTTCAATTACCTTGTCTTCCAAGGAAGGCCAAGAATGGATAAAAAATGTACCGTCAAAGCTAGTGGACCGTCAACAAGCGTCAACATTGGCCCTACTCAAGACACTTGGAGCATCAACATTGTAAGAAATCCATGTTTTCTTACTCTTAAGCATTTTTCTTTTTTATTTGTATCCTACATGGATACTCCTATTGTAAATATCCAAATCCATTTGTAAATTAATAAAAATACTAACTCTACTAATCTACTAACACTAACCCACTATGAAAGTCCTATCACCTCTATTTCTCTCCTCTCTCTTTTATTCATCTATCCCCACTAAATTCTTCGTAATTCTAAGCAAAGAAAAGTGCTGAAAATCTAACCCAACCATGGTTACAGGAGTAACCCTAGCCCTCAAAAATGCTATAAAAGGAGGGTGTAGCTAGCACAAGAGGGGGAAATCCATAAGCAAGAGCACTATGCTATAGCTTGAAAACCCAAGCTCAATCTCTTGAGAAGGAGCTCTTGACTGGATCTCATTGGCTTATGCACATGTATGTGTTGTATTAGGGGTGATTAGCAAGGGAGCTCTATGCCATTGTAAGAGAAAACGATCATTTAATTGAGAGTAGGAAGCCTATATTTCTCCTACAAGTGTAAACCCAACATTTGCTAAATCAAGGAGGGTGGATTTGAACTAAGCACGACTATTTTGTCTCTCTTCCCACATGAAGTCATGGACAACAATGATGTGTAAGTGTCTTGGTGTTTTATTCAAGTTCTTGATAGCTTATCTCAGGGTGTTGTTATTAATTTAGCCATAAATCCCACATGATGTAAGAGGGTGACAGGATGGAGAGGACTCCCCTCGCCTTAAGACAGTGATTGGGGCGGCTTGTTTTGTGATGTGTTGCCTTGTAATCTACTCAAGCTATGTTGAGCAAATGCTAATCGCACTTTGATTGGTCATACAGATTTGTAAGAAGGTATTAGTGCAACAAGCACCCCCTTCCCTCTCCCTCTTCTCTCTCTTTCTAACATATATATTCATGTTTGCTTGATCACTGTTCATACGTTTTAAAGCAGCATGATCTCTCTCTCTCTCTCTCTCTCTCTCTCTCTCTCTCTCTCTCTCTCTCTCTCTCTCTCTCTCTCTCTCTCCTATAGTTCGCATCCAAAACTAGGTGGTGCCCCAAATTTGTGTAGGGTTAGGTTCGGGTTTGTGTGTGTGTGTTTGTTGTTTTTTTCCAACCCCAACCCAATTGAGTAGCACGGGAGCCTAGAAGGGTGCTTAGAGGCCACTCTTCTTGTTGCCCGCCCCGGACCATCTCAGTACATAAGGTGAAAGTATAGTTTTAAGGAAGGAGAGAGAGAGAGAGAGAGAGGGAGTTACTAAGAACATATAGGCTTGAGGTGAGGTGTCTTTTATGGTTAGGTCAATGGCTATTTTGTGTTAGTATGTAGTGGTTAGTGTTAGTAGTTTGTAGTTAGTAGGATGGAGTAAAATTATATGGCATGCACTCAAGGTGCATTATATGATTTATACAATGATAAAAAGTAAGAGAAGGATTAGAATATACACAATTTGATGGAAACCACAAGATGGAAAGGGAATTTTTCACCTATCTCCTCCAGTGAATGAGCGGTTTTAAAAATCTATCGGTGTAGTTCTTGTGACCATGGAGAAGTTAAATTTTCCATGATCAAACTCATCCTTTTGTAGAGCTCGAGCTTGATTATTTTTTTATTTTTTCTATTTTTGTGAAAAGATGAAGAGGTTATGGGAATATGAGTTTGATTCTAGAGAGAGAAATTGAGCTATATGTGTGTAGAGATAATAATTTCGAGCTATGGAGTAATGGAGACATGGGAATGGTGAAGAAGATGGAAGAAGCCATGAAATTTGCAGGTTTTAGTGAGGTATAGAGAGGAATGAGTGTGTGTGTGTGTGTGTGTGTGTAGAAGTAGGAAAGGAAGTGAGAGAAGACTATGGGTTACTTTGTGAGAAAAGTGGGCAGACTCGGGTCCACACAAAAAATCATATCTCACCATTGGTAGCTCCAAAATTTATCAAACATTTTGAGGTGGTTAGTCAGCTCTTGGTCCACATTTTGCCTTCTAACCACCACTTCATATTTGGAGTGGAGATGGATTTTAAAAATCCCACCAAAATACCTAGTTTTCTTCACAAAAAGTTCTCGGTGGCCCCTCTTTTGTTGAATTTGCATAAGGCTCCAAAGGTGAGCCCCTCCTTGCATGAGAGCATGACCTAATAGATTCTTAGGGGGTTTGAAAATATGGATGGTTGTGGATTATGCATAAATATAATATATGGATATGATGGAAAAAAACAGGCTAGTATATATAAACAATTTATGGAATCTAAAATAGTGTGAGTTATATATAAAAAAAATAAATATATGAAAATATAGGGAATCAAATGAAGAGGGCTCTCATTTGTTTTTATTGATATATATTTATTTACAAGAATGAAGGAAAAATACCTGTAGAAAATAAGAATTTAGTGAAAGACAATGACTGATGGTGGAAGGTATTTTTTTGAGATTTTTCCTTGGAGAGGAATCACACCAAAAATAAGAGAAGCTTGCAAGAAAATATTTCTATATGGAATAAAGAGTATGCAAAATGGTAAGAAAAATTGTGATAGTGGTGAGTCAATGTACATAGCATATATAGACAAATAACGCACACCTAGGTAGAAATATTCAAATAAATACATAAAATAATTATGCTAAAAAATCCCTATATTTAGGTTCTATATACAATGAAATACTTATACACAAAAGAGCCATAATATATTTTTATTTATTTTTTTGGTTCAACTAGCTAAGTGACTACCTGAGGGTTTTTAAGGAGATATGGGGAAAGTCCCCTAACGCACACACGCCTATGTACAGTAGTGAAAGGGTGAGGATAGCCACAATGTTTCAGTGATTTGATAGGGTGAGGTAGCTCACTATGGAAATTTTTAATAGCCAAAAAATGGCTATCATTAGTCCTCCCCCAAGATGATGGTATATTCATGTACCATCATAAAGCATATTTTCCAAAGAGAGTGCTTTTAAGTCCTTGACAGGATTTTCATTGTTTGGACCCTTCGCATTTTGGCTCGAGTTACACTCATACTTCATGCAACAAAACTTACATGAGATAGTTGCCTTTGGACAGATTTTTGGTAGATCCTTTGGTAAAGGCGACTCAAATAAGGCTTCAACTGATACCCATTCACCTTCTTGGAGTGCTCTTTACCATTCAAGTCCATAAGCTAATAGTAGCTTCAATTGAAAGCTTTCTTGACTATGTATGGCCCCTTCCATCTAGTTTCAAACTTGGCATCAAAACGATTATCGAGTCGATTGTCATACCTTAGCACAAGATCTCCTTCATTGTGATACCTTTGTCCTTCAGTTTCTTGTCAAGCTTCTCCTTTGCATGTATAGCTTTCCTCTTGTAGCACTCATAGGCTGCTTCTCTTTTCCCCTCAAGATCTACTACGGTAAGACGTCGATCTATCCATGCTTCTTGATTATCTTGTGCTACTTTGCTATGAAGTCACATTGTTGGAATGTTGAGCTCAATAGGTTGCAAGGCCTCTTGACCATACACCAAGTGAAATGGTGTGAACTATGTGGCCTCCCTATATGTGGTTCGATACGCCCACAAGGCACCATCCAAGAAGTCATCCCATAACTTAGTTTTGTTTTGCACCATCTTTCTAATGATGCCTGCAATAACACCATTAACCTTCTCCACCAAACCATTTGACTATGGGTAATAGGGTCTGCTATGACGATGTACAATGTGAAGCTCTTTACAAACTTGTGTGAGTAAACCCTTCCTAAACCTTGGACCATTATCACAAACAATCCCCCAAGGTGTGCCAAATCTACAACACATTTAAGTGTAGACAAACCTGCTCACTATTTTCCCATTTACCCTTGCCACACTTTGAGCCTCTACCCACCTAGTCATGTAATCTACAGCCACTAGAAAGTAGAGTTTACCAATTTTTGTTCTCGGTAGAGGACCCATAACATCAATGCCCCACTTTTCAAAGGTTCCATTTGCAAACACTATTTGCCTCGGACCATGCACCAACCTTCTATTTCCATTTACCTGACATTTGTGACAACTTTTACACCAATGTTGGACATCCACATGCAGACTTGGCCAAACATACCCCGCAAGAAAAATCTTCTTCACAGTTAACTCTTGGGCAAAATGACCACCACATGCTTCCTCATGCAAGCCCTTTTGAATGGCTGGAATTTCCTCATAGTTGGTACTCTTTTGCACATTTGATCCTTCCCTTTTTGATAGAGGGAGCCTTCTAAGAAGAGATAAACACTTGTCTTCTTCATGAGTCTCTTATTCTGATCTTTTGTGAAATCTTGTGGAAACTCGCCCTCCAAAATGTAGCCAATAATGGGAGCCAATGACTCCAATCCCTAGTATCTCAGTTGCTTGACAGCTGCTACCACCATGATGACCTACACTTCTTTCTCAACACATGTAAATGCTTGTTGTGCAAGTAAATCATCATCTTCATTTTGTTTCATAAGAATACGATACAATTGCAGTTCTTCAAATTGAGTAAACAACCTACGGATGACATGAACCTTTGTTCTAAGGCTTTCATTCTTGCATGCCCAAATGCCTCATATTTGCTTCACAATGAAAAGTGCATCCCCCTTTACCATGAGACATTGTATACCTTGACTAATGCACATATTCAAACCATGAAGTAGTATGTCATACTCTGCTTCATTGTTGCTAGTTGAACCTGGTAGATTGACCTTCTCTTTCTTGACCACCTCTCCACTTGGGTTGAGCAACACAAGCCCTCCCCCTACTTTTCCTGTGGCTCATTAAAAAGCTCCATCAATGAACAAGATAAAAGCATTAGAATACTTTTTGGTAGTGGCAATGGTAGGATCTTTACTTCAGGTACCTTAATTTCTTTCTCATGTACCCTGTACGTGAGAATCCATGTCAATTGTGTACAGACACTATCTTCTACCTTGAAAAAGTATTGAAACTCTTGCAACTCCATAATCCACTTTGAGATTCTAGTACTAAGATTCATTTGAGATGACACCCAAGGAAATAAATTTTCTATAGTGAGGATTACAAAAGGTTTTGGTAGCAAGCAGGATCTAAACTTTCTCACTGCAAACATGAGAGAAAGCATCATGAGTTCTGCCTCCATGTAGCCTCTCTCCAAAGCATTCATTACCCTACTAGCAAAGTAGATGGGTCGCATCCTGGTACTGTAGGGATCTTGTCGTAGCAAAACAGAACCAATTGTTTCTTTCCCAACACTAGAGCTAACAAAGATTGTACTCCCAACAAGGAGGCATAAGTGTTGGTAATTCTGACAGAATGACTTTGATGCTACAAAAATATTATTCAAGCTCATCAGACGAGACAAAACTGACTGGTGTGGCCTCTGGCTTTAACTCGATCTTGTGTTGAACATCATCTTCTAACATTCCTTCATCTTCCATATTTTGGTTCTCTTGAGGACCTACCTCCTCCAAACCTGGGCAAGAGGTTTCTTGGTTGCTTTGCTTAAACCTTACCCCCATGACTTCAATGGAAGACTCATCTTCCGTAGTGCTACCGCTACCTTCTTCTTTTGAAGTGCTATCAGTCCAGTCTTCCTCCGTCTCACTTTTGCTATGATTCTTCATGGAGCTCCTCTTGATGTTGCTCCTTCACGTCAAAGACAACCTTCTTATGATTTTCATTCCTGCAGTTCAACTTTTCACTTTCCCAATCCTGCAAAGCTCGCATTTTCATTAGCCATGGGCTTCCTAGGATAAATGGATAGCCACTTTCCTTGGTTGACATAACATAAAAATCCACTGCCTTCTTAATGCCAAAGGCCTCCACAAAAACATTTGTACAAGTGCCTACACACCTAGCCTTGCTATTGTTTGCCATCTTGACTTTGATTTTTGGTGTCTCCTGGATGTACATGCCTAGTCTTTGCATGCACATTTGGGTATGGCAAAGGTGGAACTCCTTCCACTCCTCGTGGAGGTGCTCTTGCTCCATTTGGCCTTTGTAGAAGCTTTGGTTGTTGACTAGTTCCTTCACCTTCTATCATCACTGGGTAATTCAAGTTAGGTCTCCCTGGCTCCCCATAGGGCCAAGGACAATTATACATCCGATGTCCAGACTCTCCACAATTCCAACATTGCAAGACTCTCCTAGGTCATGGTGGCTCTCACCCTTTTGACTTCTTTGCTTGTCCCTTTGGACCTATAGCCTCAACTTTTATATTGAGTGTGGGAAAGAGACCAGCTATCAACCTCTCCTTCTTTAGGAACTCTGCACCATCACCAGGGTTAGCAACACTTCTCACCCATACAGTCCAAAGACGTAGAAACTCTTGTTTATACATGTAGTAGTTATCTAAGTCTTTTTGCATGTGAGAAACGATGTCCTTCCATAGCTTTTCAGTGTTTTGAGGGTCAAAGAAGTATTGCTTGAAATGATCAATGACTTTGTTATAGTTTCCCTTAACCTCCTGAGATAGAGAGCCAAACCAAGTGCTAACATCCTTTCTCAGAATTACCTCAAACATTTCTAAGCGTTCCTCATCTTCTTTCACTCTTTTTATGCAGCAAGCCATTTTCAAATTTGCTAGAAATAGCTCGGCATCCTCGCCAAGCTCTCCAAAAAAGAGAGGATATCGTGACATTTGGCATTGGGCCTCCATTGAATCAATTTCAAAGTCGCAACACATTGTTTCTTTCGTAAAAGATTTACACAATAATGTTTTCTAAATTGCAATCTATTCTACAATAAAGTAAAAATATGCAAATGATCTATGATAGTCAACAAGAGACAGGATGACAGGTTTTGGTGACGCAAGAATTTCTCCTAATCTTTGGGCACCAAATATAAACACCATACGTTGTTGAAAGTGGATTTTTCTACTAATTGCATACATTTATTATAATGTGTGGAGTGAAATGGAAGGGAAAAACCTCTATTCCTGGGCCATTATCCATGGTCTATGCATGACCTAATGCTTAAAACAAAACAAAAATATAGACGTCCAAACTAAGGTCGTACCTAATGAGAGGCAAAATAAAAGGATTTATTGAAGCGTTTAACTCGGCCAACCTAAGAGGGCTCAAAATTCTATGAATTACTCGTTGAAATTGCACCTTAGTAGTACTAACAATTATGTGTCCCTTTTGCCTTGCAATGGGAATGAAAGGTTCATTCAAATTCTCGCTACTTGACTATTCTAAAGGTTGAATCTACACAAAAACATACATAAGGCGTCCTCCGTCGGGGCACCAAAATTGAGGCGGTCCGAGGTGGGCAACAAGAGAGGCGACCTCTAAACACCCCTCAAGGCTCCTGTGCTGCTCAATTGGGGCTGGGGCAACCACAAGCAAGGAACAACAACAAACCCACAGCCAAACAAGTGAAGGGGCACCACCTAGTTATGGTTTGCGAACTAGGATGCAAGAAAGATTTTGTTACACCCAAGAAGATGCGCCACAAAACACACACAAGCAATATCACACCAAGACACACACCAAATGGAGCAGAGAGAGCTAAAGCAAAGGGAAGCGAGAGGAATGGAACTTGCATCATACCTTATTTGTGACTTGCAAATGGAGATGGTTCATTATGATGCTACCGTAGAGCTTGTACAAAACTAACTCATGCCTAGTAAATGTTAAACATTGCCAACACACACACACACA
Organism: Adiantum capillus-veneris; assembly: GCF_014529385.1. Classification (NCBI taxonomy): domain Eukaryota; kingdom Viridiplantae; phylum Streptophyta; class Polypodiopsida; order Polypodiales; family Pteridaceae; genus Adiantum; species Adiantum capillus-veneris. The sequence continues at coordinate 151,269,535 of NC_140938.1, forward strand.
CACACACACACACACACTGACTGTCTTAGGGTGTGGGAGACCTCTCACAACAATACCTTCTTACAATGGACACAAAATTGGCAATGAAAACACACTAAAACACTTTCTAAAACAAGATCAAATGATAGAAACTTGAAATAGACAAGTCATCTTGAATACACCAAACCGTAATGCATAAGTGGAAGGACGAAGATCTAAGCGTTGAATCACGCTGGAGAGGGGGAATGGGGGAACACACCTGGCACAACAAAAAAGGCCTCTCTATAGCTCAGAGTATCCACAGACCACCGCCTGCTATTTTCCCAATCTCTACACACTCCATGAGTCCACCACACAACGCACACCTATTACCACAGTCGGGTTTCACCCTTACGCACACACAACCACTCAATCTCACTCTCGCACACAAAATGCCGCCGGTCCGGGGGGGCACACACATCCACACTGCCGGCACCGCGGGGAAACACAAGAACAGGAGAAAGAGAAGGGGGGAAGGGAAACAACAACATAACGGGGCAATAATGTCTTGATTACACTTTAAAAGGCATGTACAAAGGCTTGCAATGCCATCACCATGGCCATTTTCAACAAAAAGTACAAAGGGGATTTGACAGGCACACTCCTCTATCAAAGAGCTCCACTTTACAGGAATCAAATGGCACAAAAAAGGTCCCTAATTTGATTAAAAAATGACTTTACAATGGGGAGTCTTCAACTTTAGAATCTGCTCTCCCATTGGCCCATCTGGCATCCCAATTTAGAAACTTAAGGAAGGGGGGAGCCGCCTGATTTCATCTGCTCTCTTTGGGTTTGTGCTCTTAAAGGGGGGGGGGGGGGGGTGCACTAGCGACATCGCTAGTGCCCCCTTGGCATCTTTTTTATTTTTTCATTTTTTCCCTCTTAACCTTACCCTTTTCTTACCTTTGAATTTGGCCCTTGGGCTTTTGACCCATCTGCACTCTATCTGCCCCTTTGGTCGGCTTCTTTGATTAACCCATCCCCCACCAACCTTCTCTCTCTTTCTTTCTCTTCTCCTCATGGTCCTTTGCTTTGTTTGGCCCTTTCAACTTCCCTTTGAACCCCACACCCGGTCATTTCTCACTTGCCCTCTTGGTCTGGCCTTGGGACCTGCCCCTTACCCCATGGGACTCACCTCCCTCTATCCATGGAACCACCCCTTGCAACCGACCCGGCTCGGGTGGCCGGCCATACTCTCTCTCTCTATCTATCTTGTGGAAACCATCCCCGACTCCTTCACTTCTACACCCTCATAAGACCCGCCCCTCGGGCGCTCTCTCTCTCTTTCCACCTCTTCCATCATGGAACTCGTCTCCTATCTGGGTTCAGGGCCACTAGCGATATCGCTAGTGGTGCCCTCGTCTCACCCTCTCTCCAAAAGAACCTGCCAGCCGCGTGTGAGCCGGCCCTACCGGGCACCATGCCACGCAAGCACCGAATGCCGCCGGCTGTCCTCCACAGTGAGCGCGCCATCGGGCAAGTTCACCTCCACCGGGAAAAATTGCCGCCACGCCACCCACCTGCGCCGTCTCGTGCGACACACATAGTGCTCGCCTGGGGCTGCCATAGCCAACGGGGGCTCCAAGCTCCCCTGTCTCCAACTCACACTTCAAAGGGGCCACACAGTCTAGCTCATATACAGTGCCGTTCGAACCCCTGTTTGTGCATGTGGGACCTTCCCCGGCCACGTGGCAACAGTTGGGTGTCCCCCTCTTGGGATAACCTCCAATGCCCTAAAAAATTCCAAGGAAAATAAACTTTTCATCCCAGATTTGAACACTCGCCATTTGATGTCCACCGGTCGCGTGACCGAGCCGCAAACTTATGCCGAAAGACTAGGCCCTCGACTTTGAACTCTCTCGCCTTGGCCCCCGTTTGGCTTCGACGGGCCTGCCAACTGATGCCATGGAAAACCAAGAAAATTATCTGAACGCGCTCCAATGCCAAATGCTCCCAACTCTACCAGAGGCTGTAGCTCGGCGCCCAGGCTCAGAATTACGAGCCGTCAATTTTTGTTGACTCCACATGATTTGCTCTATCTTCTTGGACCCTGTCGAAGCCCCAAAGATTTTACATGGCATGATTTCCAAAGCGATCAACTTAGCCCATAACTTGAGCACCGGAGCTCCGTTTGACGAGCCGTCTGAATCGGCTTCTAGAGCACTGACTCGGCACTTCGGGCATGCTTATCTGCTATCCCATCTAGACCATCCTTGAACTCTTTTTGGCCTTAGAAATCGCTTTAAACATACATTTCCGCTACCCTTTGGCTACCCAGGAGCTCCATACCTGCCCTAGCCTTCTGCACTGCACCTGCCTGTACCCTTTTCCTGGCATAGATCACTTTCCAGTTTGGACCAACTTTGGTTGCACCATCATTGTCCATCCCCTCGTTGAACATATATGTTCAACCACACACAGGCTTATTGCACCAAAATACCACACACCCAAAACGAACTCTCTGTACACCACAAAACCACCTAGCATATGTACAAAAACTGGCATCTCCGCCAACATCATACTTCTACCACTCCTTGCACCCAATGGCAAACTGTCCGCTCGCAACAAAGCACCTCCAAGAACACCAAATAGAGCACCATCGTGCTCACCATTCAAAGACATACCTGCACCATCGCTCGCATCGAACAAACCTGACATATCTGACCCACCCTCCCAACCTTGTAAAGTGAGATCTTCATCGAGCAGATCTTGCACCTCCTCAACGGCCCACTACACAGCCGCTTTTATCACCATACCCTTCAACCACCACTCACAAACCTCCTTGGAAAGCTTAGACACCACCTTGGAATCTACATCACCTGTCATAAAGTGCACAGACTGCATAGGAAGTACCTCTACCCTTGGCTCCATCCTGCCCTTTTCACATGTCATGCACTCAATTCCAGCATCGTCGAGCTCCTCCTCATCAACTGGCCCTTCAAGGTCAAACAACACCACTTGTTTGTTGGCTGCAATCACCTGCTCTTCGAGTACCTCTTCTACTGCTGCATCAAGCTCCACCAAGGAATAGAGAAACGCGTTCTCTATCATATCATCCTCGTCTTCTTCTATAGGGACGACTTCTCTATCTCTTTTGGCAAGACTTTGCACCTGTTGCACCATCATGGCATACTCCACTACCACTTTCACCAACATGGTCATTAGCACGGCACTACTGCACACCAGCTTTACCTGCACATCATCGCCTGTAGGCCGCGACTGCTCCACTTGGTCTTCACTAGGCACCTCAGCTTGCACTTCATGCTGCTCCTCGCACACATTCACTGCCTCTCCACTCACATGTAAGAGGTCAAATTCATCATACCTGGATTAAGACGACTTGGTCTCCCAACTCGTATCTGCATCCATAGAGCTACAGTCACTCAGCTCAATCTCCTCCTCTATTTCTAGCTTAGGAATCTCCTCTAGCTTCACCACTTTGACCTTGTCTGCAAACCACACTATTTGGCCTTTACCACACTTCGCTTCTATAGCCACATTCAAACTTGGCAGCACATCTTTTGTCCACTCTGGAACCACCTGCACTTCCTCCACAATTGGAGCCGCTCTAGCCGGCATCTTTGGCATAGGAACCACCCTGTCTCTCTATAGCCAAAGAACCCATGGTTCTTCTCGCACTTGCACTTCTCTTTGCACCATTTGTGGCTCGACTACCACCGCATCAACTCGCTTTGGCACCACGGCGCCTGGAAAACACTGCCTAGCTTCGCGCTTCTTCAGCATCTTTTTGGTCCGCCCTCTCGCTAGAGCTACTGCCTCCTCATACGACACCGGGCCATCTATCTCCACCTTATCACGCATTTCCTCATGCAAGCAATCCATGAATTTACTCAACTTTAAAAAATGGCATTTTCTGCAGCAGTTACCTTGATCAATTTCCCCCAAAGGGCCTTGAACTCCCACTCGAACGCTTGAAAATCACCATCCAAGCTTTGCTTCAACCCGTCCAGCTTTCACTTCATCCAGCTGCACATCCACTACAAATCTTCTTCAAAAAGCTGCCTCTAGGGCTTCACAATCTGCCTTGTCTTCTTCACATAGGCCATCGAACCATAGTCTCGCTTTACCATGAACCAGGAGCGGGAACACCTGTACCGCACCGTTCTCTCAATAGACCGCTTTCCAGCACGAACAATCCGTAGTCTTGGAGCCAGCTTTTCGCATCTTCGACCCCATTGAAAATGGGAAATCCCACCCAAGCCATCACTAGCAGGACTTGCTCTTCAAAGGCCACACCTTTGGCATCATCAAAATCACCACTTCGACATCAACTAGGAGCATCAGATAGCTCCTTAGTGGGGGCACAGAAGATGGAGAGGGGGAATGGGGGAACACGCCCGACACAACAACAAAGGCCTCTCTATAGCTCAGGATATCCACAACACCCCTGTCCTCTCAGAAAACACCTTCAAAAACATACTTCTCACTAGCAGACCACCGCCTGCTCTTTTCCCAATCTCTACACACTCCACGAGTCCACCACACAATGCACACCTATTGCCACGGTCGGTTTCCAGCCTTACGCACAGACAACCGCTCAATCTCACTCTCTCACACAAAATGCCACCAGTCCGGGGGGCACACACATCCACACTGTCAGCACCACGGGGGAACACAAGAGTAGGAGAAAGAGAAGGGGGGGAGGGGGAACAATAGCAAAACGTGGCAACATTTGCTTGATTACACTTCAAAAGGCATGTACAAAGGCTTGCAATGTCATCACATGGCCATTTTCAAGAAAAAGGACAAAGGGATTTGACAGGCACACTCCTCTGTCAGAGAGCTCTACTTTGCAGGCTTCAAACGGCACAAAAAAGCCCCTAATTTGATTAAAAAATGACTTTTATAGTGGGGAGTCTTCAAATTTAGACTCTGCTCTCCCATTGGCCCATTTGGCATCCCAATTTAGAAACTTAAGGAAGGGGGGAACCGCCTGATTTCATCTACTCTCTTTTGCTCTCTTTGGGTTTGTGATCTTGAAAGGGGGGGGGGGGGGGGTGCACTAGTGACATCACTAGTGCCCCCTTGGTATCTTTTTTATTTTTTCATTTTTTTCCCTCTTAACCTCACCCGTTTTTTACCTTTGAATTTGGCCCCTTGGACTTTTGACCCATCTGCACTCTATCTGCCCCTTTGGTTGGCTTCTTCAATTAACCCATCCCCCACCTGCCTTCTCTCTCTCTCTTTCTCTTCTCCTCATGGTCCTTTGCTTTGTTTGGCCCTTTCAGCTTCCCTTTGAGCCCCACCCCTGATCATTTCTCGCTTGCCCTCTTGGACCGGCCTTCAGACCTGCCCCTTACCCCATGGGACTCACCTCCCTCTATCCATGGAACCGCCCCTTGCGACCGACCCGGCTCGGGCGGCCGGCCATACTCTCTCTCTCTATCTTGTGGAAACCATCCCTGACTCCTTCACTTCTACACCCTCATAAGACCCGCCCCTCGGGCGCTCTCTCTCTCTTTCCACCTCTTCCATCGTGGAACTCATCTCCTATCTAGGTTCAGGGCCACTAGCGATATCGCTAGTGGTGCCCTCATCTCACCCTCTCTCCAAAGGAACTAGTCGGTCGCACGTGAACCGGCCATGTCGGGCACCATGCCACATCAGCACCGAATGCCGCCAGCTCTCCTCCATAGCGAGCGCGGCACCGGGCAGGTTAACCTTCACCAAACAAAATTGCCGTTGTGCCACCCACCTGCACCGTCTCACGCGACACACACAGTAAGATCACTTTCTAGCTCAGACCAACTTTGGCTGTACCAATGCCTTTGATGCACCAAACCTCAATTTATTGATGATGAAGGAACATATACAACAATTGTTTTGAGATTTTTGAGCTCACTCTCTCTCACTTGCAATGTGTAGCTTGAAAGCTTCTCTCACACCAAAAGTGAAGCTCAAAAAGTGGTTGCTACGCCTAAGTCTCTCCTCACGCATAGAGTGTTGGGGTGATATGTGAGATATTGGAGGTGATTTACAAGAAGGAGAGGGGCCTATTTATAGGTTGTAGACCTCTCATTAAGATTATTGGAAATCCTTATTTACAAGCTAACAAATCAAGATTATGAATTTTTTTTATATCAAAACTTTGCGGGCCTTCTTTGTCTGCTTGAGTCATGGATGTGGGCTCAAAAGAGAGCATTATTGATGGTAGATAAGGTGAGTAGAGTTTTAAGGAAGGAGAGAGAGAGAGAGAGAGAGAGAGAGAGAGAGAGAGAGAATTACTATGCACATGTATGTTTGAGGTGAGGTGTCTTTTATGGTTAGGTCAATGGCTATTTTGTGTTAGTATGTTAGTGGTTAGTGTTAGTAGTCTGTAGTTAGTAGGATGGGGTAAAATTACATGGCAATGCACTTAAGGTGCATTATATGATTTATACAATGATAAAAAGTAAGAGAAGGATTAGAATATACACAATTTGATGGAAACCACAAGATGGAAAGGAATTTTTTCACCTATCTTCTCCAGCAAATGAGCGATTTTAGAACTCTGTCGGTGTAGTTCTTGTGACCATGGAAAAGTTGATTTTTTCATGATCAAACTCCTCCTCTTGTAGAGCTTGAGCTTGATTATTTGCTAATTTTTTCTCTTTTTGTGAAAGGATGAAGAGGTTATGGTAATATGAGTTTGATTCTAGAGAGAGAAATTGAGCTATATGTGTGTAAAGATGATAATTTTGAGCTATGGAGTAAGGGAGAGATAGGAATGGTGAAGAAGATGGAAAAAGCCTGAAAGTTGCAGGTTTGAGTGAGAGATGGAGAGGAATGAGTGTGCGTGTGTGGAAGTAGGAAAAGAGGTGAGAAAAGACTATGGGTTACTTTGTGAGAAAAGTGGGCAGACTGGGGTCCACACAAAAAATCCTATCTCACCAGTGGTAGCTCCAAAAATTATCAAATGTTTTGAGGTGATTATTCATCTTTTGGTCCATATTTTGTCTTCTAACCACCACTTCATATTCGGAGTGGAGATAGATATAAAAAATCCACCAAAATGCCTAGCTTTCTTCACAAAAAGTCTTAAGTGGTCCCTCTTTTGTTGAATTTGCATAAGGCTCCAAAGGTGAGCCCCTCCTTGCATGAGAGCATGACCTAATAGATTCTTAGGGATTTAAAAATATGCATGGTTGTGGGTTATGCATAAATATAATATATGGATATGATGGAAAAAAACAGGTTAATATATATAAACAAATTATGGAATCTAAAATAGTGTGAGTTACATATATAAAACATAAATATATGAAAATATATGGAATCAAATGAGGAGGGCTCTCATTTGTTTTTATTAAAGCATATTTATTTACAAGAGGTAAGGAAAAATACTTGTAGAAAATAGGATTAGTGAAAGGCAATGACTCATAGTGGAAGGTATTTTTTTGAGGTTTTCCCTTGGAGTGGATTCACACCAAAAATAAGAGAAGCTTGCATGAAAATATTTCTATATAGAATAAAGAGTATGCAAAATGGTAAGAATTGTGATAATGGTGAGTCAATATACATAGCATACATAGACAAATAACACACACCTAGGTAAAAATATTCAAATAAATACAAAAACTTATATTTAGGCCCTATATACAATGAAATACTTATACACAAAAGGGCCATAATATATTTTTATTTATTGTTTTATTTATTTTTTTGGCTCAACTAACCCAATGACTAACTAATTGAGGATTTTTAAGGAGATATGTGGAAAGCCCCCTAACTCACGCACGCCTATGTACAATAGTGAAAGGGTGAGGATAGCCACAGTGTTTGAGTGATTTGATAGGGTGAGGTAGCTCACTATGAAAATTTTGAATAGCCAAAAAACGGCTATCATTAGCCCTCCCCTAGGATGATGGTATATTCATGTACCATCATAAAGCATCTTTTCCAAAGAGAGTGCTTCTAAATCCTTGGCAAGATTTTCATTGGACCCTTGGCATTTTGGCTGTAGATCCTTTGGTAAAGGCGACTCAAATACGGCTTCAGCCGATATCCATTTACCTTCTTGGAGTGCTCTTTACCATTCAAGTCCATAAGCTAATAGTAGCTTCAATTAAAAGCCTTCTTGACTATGTATGGCCCCTTCCATCTACTAAGTTTCAAACTTAGCATCAAAACGATTATCGAGTCAATTGTCATACCTTAGCACAAGATCTCCTTCATTATGATACCTTTGTCCTTCAGTTTCTTGTCAAGCTTCTCCTTTGCATGTGTAGCTTTCCTCTTGTAGCACTCATAGGTTGCTTCTCTTTGCCACTCAAGATCTACTACGCTAAGACGTCAATCCATCCATGCTTCTTGATTATCTTGTGCTCCTTTGCTATGAAGTCGCATTGTTGGAATGTTGAGCTCAATAGGTTGCAAGGCCTCTTGACCATACACCAAGTGAAATGGTGTGAACTCTGTGGCCTCCCTGTATGTGGTTCGATACGCCCACAAGGCACCATCCAAGAAGTCATCCCATAACTTTGTCTTGTTTTGCACCATCTTTCTAATGAAGCCTGCAATGACAATTAACCTTCTCCACCAAACCATTTGACTGTGGGTAGTAGGGTGTGCTATTACGATGTAGAATGTAAAGCTTTTCACAAACTTGTGTGCATAAACCCTTCCTAAACCCTGGACCATTATCAGAAACAATCTCCAAAGGAGTGCCAAATCTACAAAAACTATTAGTATAGACAAACTTGCTCATTGTTTTTCCATTTACCCTGGCCACACTTTGGGCCTGCACCCACCTAGTCATGTAATCTACAGCCAATAGAACGTAGAGTTTACCATTTTTTGTTCTAAGTAGAGGACCCATAGCATCAATGCCCCACTTTCCAAAGGTTCCATTTGCAAACACTATTTCCTCGGACCATGCACCAACCTTCTACTTCCATTTACCTGACAATTGTGACAACTTTTACACCAATGTTGGACATCCACATGCAGACTTGGCCAAACATACCCCGCAAGAAAAATCTTCTTTGCAGTTAACTCTTGGACAAAATGACCACCACATATGCTTCCTCATGCAAAGCCCTTAGAATGGCTGGAATTTCCTTGATAGTTGGTACTCTTCTACACACTTGATCCTTTCCTTTTTGGTAGAGGGAGCCTGCTAGGAAGAGATAAACGCTTGCCTTCTTCATGATTCTCTTCTTCTGAGCTTTTGGGAAATCTTGTGGAAACTCGCCCTTCAAAATTTAGCCAATAATGGGAGCCAATGACTTCAATCCGTGGTATCTCGGTTGCTTGACAGTTGCTGCCACCATGATGACCTGCACTTCTTTCTCAACACATGTAACTGCTTGTTATGCAAGTAAATCGGCATCTTCGTTTCATTTCATAGGAATATGATACAAATGCACTTCTTTAAATTGATTAAACAACCTACGGATGACATGAACCTTTGTTCTTATGCTTTCATTCTTGCATGCCCAAATGCCTAAGATTTTCTTCACAATGAGAAGTGCATCCACCTTTACCATGAGACGTTGTATACCTTGACTTATGCACATCTTCAAACCATGAAGTAGTATGTCATACTCTACTGCATTGTTGCTAGTTGAACCTGGTAGATTGACCTTCTCTTTCATGACCACCTCTCCACTTGGGTTGAGCAACACAAGCTCTTCCCCTACTTTTCCTGTACCTCATTAAAAAGCTCCATCAAATAATAACGTAAAAGCATTATAATTACTTTTTGGTGGTGGAAATGGTAGGTCTTTACTTCAGGTACCTTAATTTCCTTCTCATGTACCCTATAAGTGAGAGTCCCTGCCAATTGTGCACGCACACTATCTTCTCCATTGAAAGAAGTTAATTTCCTTCTCACATACCCTATAAGTGAGAATCCTTGCCAATTGTGCACGCACACTATCTTCTACCTTGAAAGAGTATTGAAACTCTTGCAACTCCATAATCCACTTTAAAATTATAGTACTAAGATTCATTTGAGATGACACCCAAGGGAACAAATTTTCTGCAGTGAGGATTACAAAAGGTTTGGTAGCAAGTAGGATCTAAACTTTCTCACCGCAAACATGAGAGAAGAATCATGAGTTCTACCTTCGTGTAGCCTCTCTTCAAAGCATTCATGACCCTACTAGCAAAGTACATGGGTCTTATCCTGGTACTGTGGGGATCTTGTTGTAGCAAAACAGAACCAATTGTTTCTTTCCCAACACTAGAGCTAACAAAGAATTTGTACTCCCAACAAGGAGGCATAAGTGTTGGTAGTTCTGACAGAATGACTTTGATGTCACAAAAATATTCTTCGAGCTCATCAGACCAAACAAAATCGACTTGTTGTGTCAATTTCTGCAAGGGGTGAAGTAACTCCGAGGCTAAGTGAATGGAGCGTGACATATACCTTTAACACAATTCACAAGTTCAAATTCATATCAAAAATCATGGGCACCTTGCACAAGCCATATGCAACCTGCCTATGGAATCGCAAGTTGTTTTGCATCAATAGACTTTATACGCGTATAATGTCTAAACTAATATACAAGACTTTATACGCGTATAATGTCTAAACTAATATACAGAGGCCAAACCCCACAATTTTCAGCACAAGATTGTGCACCATTTTATATACAAATCATGTCTTCAATTTGGACAAGTTTGGGCTAGGTGATGACCACTTGGAGCACAAAATCAAAAAATCCCAACAAAGGATGCATTCTAGGTCCCCAACCACATGACTCATCTCGAAATAAAAATCAGAGATGATGAATGGAATCCCAATCACCAAAAGAAGCTACAGAGGAAGTCAAAAAACTCAATGGAGACTTTATACGTGTATAATGTCTCCCTATAGCCAAATGATAGTTTTGGGCAAGATTTTCACTTACAAAGTCTTTACTCCATTAATATTAGCCCAAAGCTCAAGTCCCATCAAGTTATGTGGCCCTATACCCATCTTAACCCCAATATCGGAATCCAAAGCTCTATGATTGATATTTGGCTCCAAGCGCAGGAGGAGAAGCCCAAATCAAATTCTTATGTCACAAGAGGATATACCATGTCAATTTCCACTTATGTCACAGGAGGATATACCATGTCAATGCCCACTTACACTTCAGGGTCTGAGCCATTTTTGACAGAGTAGACATCATACGCATATGATGTCTCACTAGATTCAAAATGAACCTGGAGACTAACTTTAACCGCTCTAAGCCTTCACAACATGATTATGAGAGCATCTACCTCATTTCATCCCATTTGAGCCTCATATACTGAAAACTAAGCCAGAATCCAGCTTCAAGCCTACAAGGGGTTCTAGTGGTCACAGCTTGCCCAAATAACATCCAAATTGAAATCCAAGCATACACTCATAAAGTACATGCTAAGATTTGTGCACATGTGAAATCTCATTCTGTTTTGAGCACTTAGAGATTATACACGTATAATGTCTCACAGTATAAATCTGCACCCAAAAAGCAATCATAACCATGTGCACTGCACCCTTAGGTCCTAATTAGCCTATGTTTCAATTTTTTGAAGTCATTTGGATAGCTAGAAACTGAGAAAATGCAAGATTAGCTAACTTTTGCACTTGAAGTGCCAGTAGGATCTACGGAGGCCAGTAAATCACCAGCAAAGAAGAAAAGAATGTCCATGAAGGACATTATAGCAGCCAGTGATCCCTACACAGTGCCATAGGAGACACTCAAGCCAGCTAAGGCCTAAGTAGACGAGGCCACGCTAGAAAAGGAAGGATTGGCATTATACCAAGGCACCTTCAAAGACCCACAAGGCAACACGGTGGATATCCCCAACCATGAATCCACGGGAGATGTTAGAATTTGCAAACCAAAAAAGAACCCTCAACCAACTGGAAAGAGCAGACCTCTACAACTTCTTCACAGCACCACCAGCAAGTCTGGATATTCAGAGAGTCTATGAGCTACTCAGCTCAATTCAAAAAAGACAGAAAGGCAGTGATCACAGCCTTGGATGGATACAAGATAGAAACTTTGATAACTCCTCAAACCATAGCAGATGCACTGGGGCTCCACAATAAGGGAAGCTCAATTCGGGTTGATAAGCATAATGGCCCCCAACAATGTTGGAAACAAGCAATGGGCTTCTAGAAATGTGTTTTCACGTATTTTGCATGATGGATATCCTTCATGATAGATAATCTTTTGTGGTTCATTTTTGTGCAAAACACAAACCCTTAACTCACACACGCCTATGTACAGTGAAAGGTTGAGGATACCCACACTGTTTGAGTGATTTGATAGGGTGAGGTAGCTCACTATGAAATTTTTGAATAGCCAAAAAATGGCTATCAGTGGCCAAAGCCCAAATGAGAGGATGGGGTTAAAGTGCTCAAGTTGTGGAGCATGGCGGTCTTTTTGGATCATCGATCGGATCTCAAATGAGCAAGATGTGGCCGATGGAAGATTTGTCGGGGGCCAGTTGTGGGGCACGTTAGCCGCATTGGTAGACATGCCATTCAGTGGTTTTTTGGGTTTGACCAAGTTCTAAAGGGTGGTCTACATCATGAGAAATCAGCAAGACTTGATGGTTTGTCCATCGGGCACACGGTTGCCAAGATATGGCTAATGAACACGACGTTAGGTGCCAGTGTTGGGGCAGCGGTGTAACATCCAATAGTTTTTTCCTGGATTTGCAGCCTCGGTTGGAGGGCCTGGCAAAGTTGGAATACATCAGGGACGGTATCGATCAGAGTTGGCAATTGCATCTTTCAAGGGGTTTCTACAAATCGAGCATTGGATTATGAGCAGTAAGCGGAGTTGCAGAGAAGTTGAGGAAAACAAATTAAATTTTTGATGTTTTTCTAGTGGAATTTGGTGAAGTTTGGAGGCCATTGGAGGAGGCATGGTCATGACCAGCCACGTGGTGCCACATTTGTCCCACGTGCGCTGTGGAGACTTGGGCCATTGGGGTATATATACAAGACCATGAGTCCACTTGAGGTGTGCAAGAGAGAGTACGAGAGCTCTCTCGTGGCTTGCCAATGCGGTCAGGTCCTATGTGTCTCGTGAACGGGTGGCACTTTGGCACTGCTTGCCAGTGCTGGCGGCTTTTTTCACAACAGTGGCGATGATGGGCATTGATGTGTTGTCTAGAAGTGACCGTATGGTAATGACATTGTAGGACCGGGTCACATGGCCTCATAAGGCCCCAAAATTTTGAAGGCAAGCTTGGGGAGCACTAGTGTCCACCTCCTTGAGCTCATGAGAGGGTGATAGTGAGAGGGAGAATTAAGAAGTCAATTTGAAAGCTTCAAACCTTGTATGGCTTGCGAATTTCAAAGCCAAAGTGGTCCAATGGAATCAAAATATTTATAAATGGACGGTAGCTCCCTATAATACCCAATTTTTTACTCATTAAAGGGGGTTTTTTCTTATGGTGAGAGGTCAAAAAGCCAAGAGTGAAGCCTTAAGGGTTGGTTTTTGTTGGAGCTTGCCAGTGTGGCACTGTGATAGTTGTATATTCACTTTGCTAAGAAATATCACACCGTTCCCCCCATTTTTTGGCATTGTTTTCCTCTCCCCCCCTCTTTTCTCTTGCTCTTGTGTGTGTGTGTGTGTGTGTGTGTGTGTGTAATGGCGAAGGTGTGTGCTCGCGGAGTGCTTTGTGCTACAAAGATTGTGAAATTGGGTTGTTGTGCATGTCAGATGTGTTGAAACAAGCATTGGTGGTGTGTTTTTGTTGAATGATTGTTTTGATAAGCTTGTGTGCATTGAGAGGTGTGTAGACGGTGGCCTATTAGTGTGCATTGTATCTTTTGAAAGTGTTTCTGAGAGGATAGGGGTGTTGTGAATTGCCTACGCTATAGAAAGGTAGTTGTTTGTGTTTTGAGTATGTTCCCCGTTCCCCGCTCCATCTTCTGGTTCCCCCACGAAGGAGCACACTGATTGCTCCGAAGTTGACGAGAGGGCACAGGTTTTGTATTGGTGGACATGGCATCTTGAAGCTATGGGCCAATTTTCACACGTGAAGAGAATCCAGACAAGTGGATTGCATACTTTGATTTGTACATGATATCACTACGTATGCCAAATGAGGACATCAAGATGCATACTTTTCATTGGTGATGCACGATAAAGCTAAGGTGTGGTACAAGGCATTGGAAGGCGAGTCGGGGCATGCTTAGTCGGCTCCACTTACGCGTTTTCTACATGATTTCCACAAGGAGGCGTTGTTAAAGTTTTCGCATCTCAAGTAAACTGCCCAATGTGATTCCATTATTCAGTTTGGCTTTTAGGTATTTATTTTACTTATTAGTCAAAGTCTTGGGTAGGGCAATTTACCGGGATTGCCCTATAAGCAACCCCTTGCCTCCATTGTGTACACTTTCAATTATTCATTGCCAAGGTTGATTGGTTTAGGATTCTCTCTCTCTCTCTCTCTCTCTCTCTCTCTCTCTCTCTCTCTCTCTCTCTCTCTCTCTCTCTCTCTCTCTCTCTCTCTCTCTCTCTCTCTCTCTCACACACACACACACACACGCGCGCGCGCGTGCGCGCGTGCGCTCACTCCCTTTGGTCTCTACGCTTTTGCATCGTCGACTTTGACATGGTATTAGAGTGTCTTAGTGAAGCTCTGTGCATGTGAAGTTGTCCTTGAGGAGAAGATCAAACCCACTGCCGTCGAGACAGATAGCTCCGCGCATGCGTATGAAGCCCTTCATGTGGAGGAGTAGCAGTGTATAGCTTGAAGGCCTTAAAGGAGGCGGAGTTGTTCTTGAGGAGAAGATCAAACCCACTGTCGTCAACGTTTCCCTCCCAAAGTCCCCTCTATCGCTGCTCTCTGGCCCTTGCATTTTAAACTCAATCGACGCTGCCCTAAATTTCCTCACGAGTGTTTTCAAAACACTGCCCCGCAGCAATTGTTCCCTCCCTCGAGCGTTTTGAAATGCCGTTGTCCATAGGCAGCCCCTTGGTGATAGTTTTCTCCCCTGTGTTTTGAAACGTTGGTAGCCATCAATTTCCCCCCCCCCCCCCCCCCCCCCCCCCGCCCCCAACATTTTGAGATGGTGCCTTGCAGCACCAGCCCACAGTGCCAAACCCTCTTTTTTTTGCTAGCTTTGGTGCAGTCAAAGTTGGTTGACCGTAGAAGACGGCATCAGCAGGTATGTGCAGGCTAGCAGAAGCATGGAAAAGAGCAAGAGCATCTATAAAGATCCTGGGCAGACAGGTAGCAACGGATACGTATGGCTGATGTGGTTTATACACCACGAAAGGCTCCAAAAGGGGCTAATTTGGGTAGCAGATGAGGGAGGTTTAAGGTGAAATCTTTGCGCCTAGAAATGTAGAGCTTGAAGTGATGAAGGAGCAGGTCCATACGGCTCATCAAACAGAGCTACAGAGCCCAAGATATTTGAGTTTGAAGGTGTAGTGCATTGAAGATTTGAGACGGATAGGGCATGTGGAGCCAGGTGATCCAAGCTAGTTCGGAGATGTGGGTGAGTAGAGCTTGATTTATGGATCCTGCTCGTCTATTGTGAGCTTTCGGCCAGGCTTTGCGAATCGGGAGTCGAATCACCAGGCAGCAAAGGGCAGATAGAGAAAAAGGGTTAGAAAAAAGGGGGGTTTTGGAAATGAATGTTGAAATTTTTGAAGGCTGGAGGTGAACGCCCAAGAGGGCGTCAGTTGGTGGGGATAAGCCCCACATGGGCAAACCAATGTCAAACTTTCAATCCATATGAGCTGGGCCGTGGCTCTTCAAGCATATGTGAAGGGGAGAGAGAGATCCCTATGTGCCTGGCTATGGTGGCCTTTCAGTGACTCTGTTCGATGCTGTGTGCGCGGGCCTCGCGGTGCAAGGCGTAGATGGTGCCAACTTTTGCCAACGGTTGGTTGAGGCAGTGGCCGGTTGCACGCCCGTGGGCAGTTAACGACAATGTGATGATGTGGCATGGGTACCTGGCTGGGGCAGGTTCTCGCACCCTCCATGGGCCCAAATGTTTTGAAGGGAAGGGGGGTCCCCCCACTAGCGATATTGCTAGTGCTAGGGGGGGTATCCCATGGCAGACAACAGTTGTGAGAGAGCGAGAAAGAATAAGAACCTGAGAGAAATTCCAAGTGGGGAGGTGTCTCTCATGCAAGGGTAATACTAAGTGAATGTGCCACTTGGATGCAATGCAAAGGAAGTTCTATAATGAGGTGAAGGATTGAATGTGCGAGCAGCTTAGGACCCCATTATTTTATTTTTTTGGTTAAGTCAAGCCTATAAAAGGGGATGAACATGATCTTGAGGGGGCTTTTTTGCCAGGAGGATTTTTGAAGATCCACAAGCCTATGTGTAGAAGTTTGCCATTGGAGCTACAAAATTGACTATACTATTTCCTTGCTAAATACTACTAAGTCATTGCCCCATTTTCCTAGTGTCGCTTCGCCCCATCCCTTTCCTTTTCTCTCGCTCTTTGTGTGCATGTCGATGATTGCGAAGGTGTTTGCTTGCAGTGTATAGTCTGTTGCAAAGAGGGCAGAAACGAGGAGTTGTATGAGTTGGAAAGGGTGAGTTGAGTTGTCGAGGTGCATTTATGCTAAGTGGTGGTTTTGCAGAGTAGGAGATTGTTGTTTTGTGTGCAATGGTGTTTCTATTAGTGCAAATTAACTGATTTGAAGGTGTTATCTGAGAGGTTAGGGGTACTGTGGATACCCTAAGCTATAGGGAGGCATTGTATTGTGTGTCGGGTGTGTTCCTCATTCCCCCTCTCCAGCATTTTCAAACACTATTTTTAGAGCGGGTGTGCTAGAGTGTATTCTATGGTAGTTACCTCCTAAGGCAAAGTTCGAGAAGTACTCGGGACTTGTGTGCACCCATGGTGTGAAAGAGGTTCAACCTGGAGCAAAACTTTGGATCGGCTGAGAGGGCACTTTTTTGGAAAGAGAGTCTGAAGGTGAGGCTTTGTGCCCAATTTTTTGGACTTTGTGGTGTGGCTTAGGGAGTGCGAAAGAAGCTTTGGCTTTGGAAAAACCAGATTTTAAGCGGCTTGGCAGAGGTGAGGAGATTAGTGGAGATTATTCTTTTGCGGCTTGGGTGTGCAACCACACTTTGGAGTGTGAGAAGGTTCCCGGAGTTCCATATCTCGCAACTTCACCATGGCCCCCCCTTGCTCAAGCTCCAGCAACAAATTGAACGGGAATAACCACGCTCATTGGAATTTGATTATGCGACTCTGGTTCTCACGGAAAGGCTTATGGGATGTTGTCGACGGCTCGGAGCCTCCTCCCACATGGAATTCCCACATTAGGTACACCCGCCTTCACGATGACGAATATCTCAAATCGTGTGTCGATTGGGATGCGGCTAATGCAAAGGCAATGTTGGCCATTGTGGAGTCTCTTACAAAGGACCTATCTCCAGCTATTCATACCTTGAAGACTACCAACAAAATGTGGCTCAAGCTCGTAGGAATATTTGATCAAGATTCTACAATGCGAGCAGTCACCCTTCTTGGATAGTTGTTTGCCATCTACTTTCCCCAAGGAAATTCCATGCAATCATTTCATATGAAGACTAAAGTTATTCATGATCAACTATCGGCAGTGCACTGACGAGTACCTAGTTATTAGATGCTTTGGTTCTCACGAAGTTGCCTCAAAAGTATGAAACGGTGGCTAGGACACTTCGGGTACAAGTCACAAAGGAAGAGCTGGAATTTGATGATCTCTGCTCTTTTTTCATTGAGGAGGAAGCCGTGAAGGCACAATTTAGATTTCTGAGACAATGGAAGCACATGGTGAAGCACTTGCTGCTTCGGATACCAGAAAGAAGACAAAGTACCGTTGTTACAAATGTGGAAAGCGTGGTCATTTGGCCAAGGATTGCAAATCCAAAGGCAAAGACGAAGATTTTACAAAGGACAAAGGTAAAAGCAAGCAATAGGAGGAAAGCAGTGATAGTGACTCAAGGAAGGACAACAAGGAGGTTGTTAGTGTGGTGGTGACTACATTGGCACAGACTCTCGCCTCCTAGTCACATGAAGATTGGTGTCACCACTAGCTTCGACCACCCACAGAGAGGCTTGTGAGTGGCATAGAGGGGCAAGCAATTCTCCCTATAATTAATTTGGACCCTTGTGTTGGAGTTCAAGTTATTGGTGTTTGGACTCGTAGGTCGGAGTTCAATGCACATGCATCTGGCAGGGAACCAATCAGATGTCTCAAACACTATGGATGGGCATGCCAATTCATTGTTGTTGGTCAGATTATGGACAGGATGTGTTCCAATAGTTCATTATCTTTGTTACCATATACATGTGGTAGTGATGTGTGTGAACACACTTAGGATTGTAGGGTCATTCTAGGGCTATCTATCGTTCCATTGCACACTAAGTAACATACTCTTTGTTGTGCCTTGAGCTTCCTTCGTCTTCTCCAAGCTATGTGTATTTTCCTACAACCTTAGTTCCAACAATTGGTATCAAAGCAGGTTGCGTCCTCCCAGGCTTAGTCACCAATAGCTCCAGCACACGCCTACTCACTTTCTTCGATTTTAGTGAGCTTTGGCGAGCATTCTCAGGTCGACATAAATTTTGAGGTAGCTCATAGAGCTGAGTCTGCTCAGATTTCTGATCTGGGCTCATTTCGGCCTTCGTTTCCACTACAGGCAGTGATGCACGGGCTATTTCATCATTTTGTGCAAAATTTATGTCAGTGCCTTTTTTTGCATAATAGGTCCCTCACCATCTTCTACGGTTTATGCTATTTAGCACATGTTGTTCCCTCTTCGTTTCTCCTCTTTTCGGGCAGTTTTCACATCAGGTGCAGGCATTTACAATGGCCAAGAACCACACAGATGCGTTCAAGATGTTTGTTGTTGAGGACAGATTGGATAGGGACAATTACCCTATGTGGGCTTACATGATGCAACATGTTCTTGTGTCAAAGGGCGTCTGGAATATTGTGCAGGGCATTGATGTACATCCTGGTTCTGAGGATGCAGGCGATGTTGAGGATGTTGCAGGTCTTGCTGCAAGGATTGCTGCTGTTAGAGTTGTTTTGCCTACGGTAGAACAAGATAGTTGGGATGTAAAGGATGTGCAAGCTCATGTATTGATTGCATTGTCTGTGAAGCACACCATTACTCCTCACATTCATTCGATGAAATCTGCAAAACAGGCTTGGGATATTCTGGCTGGTCTTTATGCAAGCCGTAATGAGGCAAAAATTGCACTGATGCGTAAGGAGCTAGAGTCGAAGATTATGCATGAGGAAGATGATATGGACACTTTCCTTACTGGTGTCAAGGATAACAATGAGCAACTTATTTTTGCAGGTGAAGTCATTTCAGACAGTTCCCTTGTGCAGACTGTTCTTGATGCCTTACCAGATTCTTACCAGACTTTTGCTAGTACTTGGAGACTTATGACCCAAGGAAATCCTCAAGTTCTTAGGTTTGACACATTATACACATTGTTGTTGCAAGAGTCACTTTCCAAAAAAGACAAGACTAGACAGCGTACAGTTGAACAGGCTTTTATTGCTTCTCAAAGAAAGGGTGGTAACAGCAATGCAGTCACTTCTTATGGTTCTTCTACGAGTGGAAAATCGCCTGTTCCTAATGCTTCTGTTGGCAGTAACTCGTCTGGAAATTCTGGTGATAAGAGAAAAAAAGAATATGCGTTGCCATTATTGTAAAGCTAATGATCACTTGATCAAGCAGTGTCCTAAGTTGAAGGCCAAAGAGGCTAAGAAGAAAGAGGGTGGTTCCACTACAAATGCTGGTTCCACTGCAAATGCAGTCATTGTTGAGTCTTCTGTGAAAGGAGACTGTGATGCTGATGTTGATGTAGAATGGGCTTTTAGTACAGAGTGCACTTACAATCCTGCTGTCCATGATGCATGCATGTCAGTTGCTGCAGATTCACATGTGTGGTATTTTGACAATGGTGCTACAAAGCACATTACCTCACATCGTGAATTGTTCACCTCTCTCGAGTGTGTCCCTCATGGGAATTCAGTTACTTGTGTCAACAATGCCTCTTATCCGGTTCAGGGGAGTTGGAAAGATTGTGCTTACTACTGCAAATGGCAGTTCTTTCACACTTGTTGATGCACTTTATGTACCTGGGATCAAGAAGAATCTTTTGTATGTATTTGCACTTGCTAGACTTGGACTTGTTTTGGTGATGAAATTGTTGCATCTGGACTTTTGTTTCGTGGGCTATATAAGCTCACATTGTATGACAAGTGTGGACAAAATTTTGCAAATGCAGTTGCAGATTCAAGGGCTGTTTTGGGCATCTGAATTTTACGAGTTTACTGTGTTTGCAAAAATCTGATATGGTTGCTTATGTGCTGCCTCTTGAAGCAACTGTCAAACATGTTTGTGAAGGTTGTATGTTGGGTAAAATGCACCATTCTAAGTTTCCAAAGGATGGTTCAGTTAGGGCCACATGCAGATTGTACCTTGTGCATAGTGATGTTTATGGGCCCATGCAAACTCCGTCCTTGGGAAATTACCTTTACTTTGTGACTTTCATTGATGATTACTCCAGGCATGCATGGGTATCTCCACTTAAAGCAAAGTCTAAAGTTTTTATGTGCTTCAAACAATTTCTGTCTATGGCTGTAAAAGTCTGGAAATGTACTATGGGCACACTCCGTTCCGATCGAGGGGGGATATACGTCTCATGAATTTAATGCATGTCTTGCTAGTTGTGGGATAAAACACCAATGTATAGTGCCTGATACACCTCGGCAAAATGGTATTGCTGAGAGGAAAAACAGGTCACTTACGAAAATGGCACGATGTATGGTCAAAAGTCAAGCTTTGACGCATTCTTTTTGGCTCGAGGCCATCATGTGTGCCACTTATGTACTAAACAGGTGTCCTACAAAAGCTTTGCAATCTATTAGTCCATATGAAGCATGGCATGATAGAAAGCCTTCTATTGAGCACATGCGTGTTTTTGGTTGTTTGGCATATGCTTTGGTGCCACAAACACAGTGCTGAAAATTGGATGATAAGGCTGTCAAATGTATTTTTGTTGGTTATAGTGTTGAAAGCAAAGGTTACAGGTTGTATCATCCACAAACAAAGCATATTCTGGTTTCACGGGATGTTGTGTTTGTGGAAGATTCTGTTCAGCCCTTGTTGTCATGTACTAGAGACAATAATGTAAGCTCATAGGACATTTATGACACTTTGTTGCCTCTTTTCAGTGGTGGAAGTTCGAATGTAAATTTCAATGAGGCAAATGTACAGCCTATGGGGGTTTCTAAAAATGTTACATATCAACCTATTACTGATGTAGATGTACATGATGTACTTGATGAGGAAAGAATGAGCAGGCTAGAGGTATGACAAAATGGTTGGTGCACACATTGCGTGACAATAAATTGAATGCACTTTTGTCTAGTCGTACTCGTTCAGTGTCTCGCCATGTATCTTATGCATTAGATTGTTATGCTTTGGCTGTGTCTAGCCTACATGATGTTGAGGAACCTCTGTATTTTGAGAATGCACAAAATTAAAAAAATTGGATGGTTGCCATGCAATCAAAATATGATGCACTTATAGAAAATGACACATGGACTTTATGTGATTTGCCTCCTTGCAAAAAGGCCATTGGTACAAAGTGGGTTTACAAGTTGAAACGCAAGACGGATGGTGAGATTGATTGCTATAAGGCTCAACTTGTTGCAAAGGGATATGCACATAAAAAAGGCATGGATTATGAAGAGACTTTTGCTCCCACTTTTCGTATGACTACTATTCATTTTCTATGTGCAATGGCAGCTCATTTTGGTTGGGATGTACATCAATCAGACATTGTTACTGCTTTCTTGAATGTTGACATATTTGAGGAAGTTTATGTAACATAGCCTCGCAGTTTTGTCAAGAAAGGACAAGAGGATAAGGTGTGCAAATGTAACAAAGCTTTGTATAGGCTGAAGCAATCTCCTCGTGCTTGGTATGAGAAGGCTTGGTCAAACGAGGCTTTTGTAACAGTCCAACAAAAAGCACATTATATGTCAAGCGTAAGGGCGACGTACTTCTCAATGTTGTTCTTTATGTGGAAGATTTGTTGATCACTGGTCCTAATGAGGCACATATTGCTGAATTTAAGGCTGATTTGAATGCTACTTTCAAGATGAAAGATTTGGGACTGTTGCATCATTACTTGGGCATGCAGTTTAAGCAGTGTGATGGTGGTATTGCCTTGTGTCAAAAAAGTTACATAGAGACATTGCTTTGTAAGTTTGGACTTGAGGATTGCAAACTTATTGCCACTCCCATGGAAACAGGTTTGAAATTGAGTCTTTATGATGCTGGTGATCCTGCAGATGTCACTCTTTACCAAACTGTCGTTGGATGCCTCATTTATGTATGCAACAAGAGGCCGAACATTCAGTTTGCAGTCTCACAGGTTAGCAAATTAATGCATAGCCCAGGGTTTAAGCATTGGCAGGCTGTCAAGAGGATTTTCCCGTACTTGAGTGGCACTTTACATCTTGGCTTGTTTTATCCCAAGGGGGGATCATTGCCGCCAGACTTACATGCTTTTTTGGACTCAGATTGGGCTGGTTGTTTTGACACGCTAGTGTCCACAAGTGGTTTTTGTTTCATGCTTGGCAGTTCATGTATATCATGGTTGAGCAAGAAGCGCCCTACTGTGGCCACTTCTAGTTGTGAGGTCGAGTATAGGGCAGTCTTCACAGCTACGGTTGAGTGTATATGTCTCAGACGCCTTATGGCTGATTTGGGTGTTGGACAGGACACTGCCAACCCTATCTACATTGACAGTTATAACGCATTGGCAGTTGCAAGAAACCCAGTTTTTCATGCTCACACAAAGCACATTGAGGTGCATTACCACTATGTCAGGGAGATGCATTACCACTATGTCAGGGAGAGGCTCTCAGCAGGAGAGATCATCTTGGCTTATGGGCCAACACAGGAACCTTGAAGATCTTTTCACAAAGGCATTGTCTCGTGAGAAATTCAAGGCTTTCAGCAAAGCTTTGGGCTTACTCCCCTTTGTGGACTGATCAAATCCCTTGGCATGGCACTTCCCTTTACTCATGTACCAGGTCTCGTTCACCGCATCACTTCAGGGGGGATTTTTTACCATATACATGTGGTAGTGATGTGTGTGAACACACTTAGGACCACTGAGGCATTTTTTTCCTCTTAAGGAGGTTTCCCCCCCCCCCATTCATTATATATATGCCCATTCATTCTAGGGCTATCTATCTTTCCATTGCACATTAAGTAATATACTCTATGTTGTGTTCCTTGAGCTTCCTTCGTCTTCTCCAAGCTGTGTGTGTTTTCCTGCTGCCATAATTCCAACAATCTTGGAGTTTTATATTTTGAACGTGATGTGTTCAAAGTTCACAGATGGGGATTGTTGGACGTAGTATGGTGTACAATTCATAGTTTCTACAAAGGCAACCGATGCTCAAGATGGCATTACTTTCAGGTACAAAGTTGAGGAGAGCAACACTGAGGTGTATCCAGTATCCTGACTGGTGTTGGGGTGTCCATGGTAGCTTCTATATCGACTTGGTCTCACTATTGATGTCCACTATGAGTTGTAGCGAGGGTGCTAAAGTTTTGGCACCTCAAGTGAACTGCCCAATGTGATCCCACTATTTAGTTTGGCTTTTAGTATTTATTTCACTTATTTGTCAAAGTCTTGGGTAGGGCAATTTACTAGGATTTCTATATAAGCAACCCCTTGCCTCCATTGTATACACTTTCAATTATTCATTGCCAAGGTTGAGTGGTTCAGGAAACTCTCTCTCTCTCTCTCTCTCTCTCTCTCTCTCTCTCTCTCTCTCTCCCCTTGGTCTCTACGCTTCCGCATCGTCAACTTTGACATGCGTCTCCAATCAAGATGGATGCAAAATTGAAGGTGCTCACACAAGATGTGAGTGAAGAGTTTAGTTTGTGTTTGGATCGTTTTGAAGCATGTTGGATAGAGTTAGCGACATCCATGCAGTTGGCTAATGGAGACTACTTTAAATTGGAAAAATCCATGGCATTCCTGCATCCTAAACTGAGGGAAAAGGTGGACTTTGAAACCCCAACAAATTACAATGTGTAGACGGCTGGATAGTGTTAGGAAATAAGACGTAGCTAAATAGATAATTGAGTAGATTACTTAATGGAGAGAGACAGATTTATATACACGAGATTATAGAGTAGAGAGAGAGAGAGAGAGTACACACGATATACGTGGTTCACCCAATGTGGGCTACGTCCACGGGAAAGTAGCCACTCAATGGCTTTAGTACTTCAAAACAAGAAGAAGTTTACAAAGGGATTATACCCTTAATGGAGCTCCCGCCTTGCTTCACTCTCACCACCTCACACTCACCTTGTTGCATCAACTTCACACTATGAAATGTGTGTAGAAATGGCCTCCTTTTATAGGCCAAAAGAGCTGCCCTCTCTTATGAGAGACAGCCATGTGTAGCCGCCCTTGTGCGAATAAGTCCAAATCGGACCCTCCAATCCGCCCATGTGTGGCCGTCCTTGAGAAGACAAGTCCGCTTTTGAATTCGGCCACCGGCCATTGAATTCGGCCACCGGCCACCAGCCATTGCCTTCCGACCACCGGCCACCGGCCATTGACTTCCGACCACCGGCCATCGGCCATTGACTACCGGCCACCGGCCAATCGACCGGTTGTTTTCCGACCACTTTCCAGCCGCCGTCCTGCCATAATATTCCGGCGAAAAAGAATATTCCGGTGAAAAAAAAAGTCTCGGGGGCGGAGGCCCCCGAGGCCTTTAAAGTTGCCCCCAATTCTTGTCCGTGAAATTTTTGGTTTCCGGTGAGTGATTTTCCTTCACGCACGATGGCTTCTCCTCATAATGGGGGCCTTACAAATGTGCGCTTTTACCACAGAAGATTACAAGGGTAAATCAGGCTCCATACTTAACAATCTCCCACTTGGAGACTGATCTCCAAACCAAACCTGTGACTGCTTTCCATTCTGGCTTCTTATCCTTGAATGCCGATTGAAGATGAGCAAAAACTCAACTTCTCCTTGTTGACCACCTTTGTAAACATGTCTGCAGAATTTTCACTTGTATGCACCTTTCCTAACTTTAGTTGTCCCTCTTCCAAAAGAGTGCGTATGAAGTGATATCTCACCTCAATGTGCTTTGTCCTTGAATGAAAGGCTGAGTTCTTCGCAAGATGGATAGCGCTTTGGCTATCACTGTACAAGACACAATTGTTTTGTTTGAATCCAAGCTCTTCTAAGAATCTGTGAAGCCACAGAATTTCTTTGCTTGCCTCCGTCATTGCTACATACTCTGCTTCCGTGGTAGAAAGTGAAACCACTTTCTGCAGCTTTGAAGCCCAGCTTATTGCTGTGCCTCCAACCGTGAACACATAGCCAGTAGTGCTCCTTCGAGTATCTTTGTCACCTGCCATATCTGCATCAGCATACCCTTCTAGAAAAATATCAGTTTCTCCAAAATACAAAGCATTTGTTGTTGTCCCTCTTAGATACCTAAGTATCCACTTCACAGCTTGCCAATGCTCTTTACCTGGATTGTCCATGAACCTACTCACAACTCCCACTGCATGTGCAATGTCTGGCCTTGTCCAGACCATAGCATACATTAGAGAACCTACCACTGCAGCATATGGAACTTTAGACATATAGGCTATCTCCTCTTGTGTCTTTGGACACATATCCTTCGTTAGTTTAAAATGACCAGCCAAAGGTGTAGAAACTGGTTTTGCATTTTGCATTGCAAACCTTTCTAGTACTTTCTTGATGTAATCTTCTTGAGATAGCTTTATTGTCTTCTTCGTCCTGTCCCTTGATATTTTCATACCAAGTATCCTCTTTGCAGCACCTAAATCTTTCATTGAAAAAGATTTGGACAGCTCCTCTTTTAGGTCTTTGATGTCCTGCATGTTAGCACTTGCAATCAACATGTCATCAACATACAACATTAGGATGATGAATTTCCCATCTCCCAAATTCTTCGTGTAGACGCAGTGATCGGAGTTGCATCTTGTGAATCCATGATCCAACATCCATCGATCAAACTTCAAGTACCATTGTCTTGATGCTTGCTTTAAACCATACAAGCTCTTCTTTAATCTACAAACCATTTTCTCCTTACCTTTTACTTCATACCCCTTTGGTTGAAGCATGTAGATTTCCTCCTCTAAGTCACCGTGAGGGAATGCCGTATTTACATCCATTTGCTCGAGATTTAGATCATGAGCAGCCACAAGGCTTAAGACAAGCCTAATTGATTTCATTTTTACAACAGGAGAAAATATTTCATTGAAGTCAATACCTTTCTTTTGAGAAAAACCTTTTACCACAAGCCTAGACTTGTGCCTTTTCTTCCCACCTTCTTCTTCCTTTAGCTTGTACACCCATTTGTTTTGAAGTGCCCGCTTACCTTTAGGCAACTCAACCAACTCCCATGTTTGGTTGCGATGTAGTGAGTCCATCTCCACTTGCATGCTCTTCGTCCATTCTTCTTTGGATTTATGTTGCATAGCTTCTTCGTATGATTCCGGCTCTCCAGAATCTGAGATCAAGAGATGGTTGAAGGAAGGAACAAACCTTTCTGGAGGTCTACTTGCTCTTGTAGATCTTCGGGGAATAGGTTGAGGCTCCTCATTTGGTTGACGTTGATGCACATTGTCACCGTTTGCAGTCCTTGAGTCTTCACCATCCTCAAGCTCCATGTACTCATCACCTGTTTCTTTTGTTTGTTTTCTTTCCAAGTAATCTTTGTACATATTTTGTTCGTTAAAAATTACATCCCTACTCCTTAAGATTTTACCATCTTCAGGATTCCATAGGCGATACCCAAAGTCTCCTTCTCCATAGCCAATGAAGAAACACTTTTTGGACTTTGCATCTAGCTTTGATCTTAGGCTTCTATCTATGTGCATGAAAGCCTCACACCCAAACACTTTGAGAAATGCATAATTCACCGGTTTACCTGTCCATGCCTCTTCTGGAACTCCTCCATCCAAAGCCGTTGAGGGTGACCGATTGATTAAGTACACAGACGTACTTACAGCTTCCGCCCAAATCTCAAGCGATAGGCCTGCATGTAGCCGCATGCTTCGTGCTCGTTCCATGATTGTCCTGTTCATCCTTTCCGAAATCCCATTTTGTTGAGGTGTCCTTGGGGTTGTCCTTTGCCTCCGAATGCCATTGCTAGCACAAAAGCTTTCAAAAGCTTGGCTGCAATATTCGCCTCCATTGTCGGATCTGAGGCATTTAAGCTTGGTACCTGTTTCATTCTCCACAAAGGCTTTCGACCTTTGAAATATGGAAAATACATCGGATTTATTCTTCATGATATAAACCCATGTTTTTCTAGTCGCATCGTCTATGAATGTTACATAGTACAATGAGCCACCAAGTGATGGTGTACTTGCAGGACCCCAAACATCAGAATGAACCAACTCAAGTTTTTTATTTTTTCTTTCATTTCCTGATTTTTGAAATTTTACCCTCTTTTGTTTACCATAAACACAATCTTCACAGAACTCTAAGTCCACTTCTTTCAAACATGGTAGAAGCTTCTTTGTTTGAAGGATTTGCATTCCTTTGGCACTCATATGCCCAAGTCGGTAGTGCCACACCGCACTGTCAACTTCTGTAGTTGCTGCACAAGCTGAAGGTTGCGTGCTAACAGTACACAAGTAAAGTGTACCGACTTTTTCACCCTTGGAAACCACCAAAGATCCCTTTGAGATCTTCCACCGTTTGTTTCCGAATGCAATGTTGTGACCTTCATCGTCCAATTGTCCTGTAGAGATCAAATTTTTGCGAAGAGAAGGAACATGCCTAACATCTTTAAGCTTCCATTCATTTCCGTTAGCAGTTTTGACAGAAACTGTACCTTCGTCGACAATCTCACAAGCTTCATCATCTCCCAAGTATACATACCCAAAATTACCTTTGGTGTAGTCTTGGAAATGTTGCTTGTGTGGTGTCGCATGGAATGAAGCCCCGGAATCTACTATCCAGGAATTAGACACATTGTCTAATGAGAGAATTAGAGCATCTTGCTCTACTTTACCTGCCACATTGGCCTCCGATGTTGGCTTGTTGTCTTGAGACTCTGTCTCCTTCTTCTTCTTGGACCAGCAATCCTTCTTGACGTGGCTCTTCTTGCCGCAGTTCCAACATTCAAGAATTGACTTTGTTCGTGATTTGCTCCGTCTTGAGCGATCACGACCCTTTTGGTTTTTGAACCTCTCCTTAGGCCTTCCTCTTGTTTCCACTGATAGTGCAGCACTTGATGATTCTCCTGTGCTTCTCCTTCGCATTTCCTCGCTTAGGAGAACACCCACAACATCATCAAACTTAAGAGTATTTGTGCCAGAGATAGAATTACTTACAGCCATCACAAGGCTGTCCCAACTATCCGGTAGAGATGATAGTATAAGGAGAGCTCGCACTTCGTCATCGAAATTGATTTTCACTTATCAAAGTTGACTTATGTTTGTGTTAAAGTCATTTAGGTGTTCTGCAACTGAACCATTCTCTGCCATCTTTAGATTGAACAAGCGCTTCATAAGAAATACCTTATTAGATGCCGATGGTTTCTCGTAGAAGTCGTCAAGTGACTTCATCAAGTCCTCCGTGGTCTTCATCTCCGAAACATTGAAGGCCAATGTTGATGCCAAGCTTAACCGGATTGTTCCCAGTGCCTTTCGATCAAGGACAATCCATGCTTCATCTGTCATTGTTGCGGGCTTCTTCGCAAGTCCGCCTAGTGGCAAATAGAGGTCCTTCTGGTAGAGATAGTCTTCAATCTGCATCTTCCAATGTTGGTAGTTTTTGCCGTTGAACTTCTCAATCTTGAGCTTCCCTTCCTCCGCCATAACTCCCACTCAATTCAAGGAATCCTTTCCTTGAGATAATTTAGGTACGAGCAAACCTTGCTCTGATACCAGTTGTTAGGAAATAAGACGTAGCTAAATAGATAATTGAGTAGATTACTTAATGGAGAGAGACAGATTTATATACACGAGATTATAGAGTAGAGAGAGAGAGAGTACACACGATATACGTGGTTCACCCAATGTGGGCTACGTCCACGGGAAAGTAGCCACTCAATGGCTTTAGTACTTCAAAACAAGAAGAAGTTTACAAAGGGATTATACCCTTAATGGAGCTCCCGCCTTGCTTCACTCTCACCACCTCACACTCACCTTGTTGCATCAACTTCACACTATGAAATGTGTGTAGAAATGGCCTCCTTTTATAGGCCAAAAGAGCTGCCCTCTCTTATGAGAGACAGCCATGTGTAGCCGCCCTTGTGCGAATAAGTCCAAATCGGACCCTCCAATCCGTCCATGTGTGGCCGCCCTTGAGAAGACAAGTCCGCTTTTGAATTCGGCCACCGGCCATTGAATTCGGCCACCGGCCACCGGCCATTGACTTCCGACCACCGGCCATCGGCCATTGACTACCGGCCACCGGCCAATCGACCGG
Source organism: Adiantum capillus-veneris (assembly GCF_014529385.1). Classification (NCBI taxonomy): domain Eukaryota; kingdom Viridiplantae; phylum Streptophyta; class Polypodiopsida; order Polypodiales; family Pteridaceae; genus Adiantum; species Adiantum capillus-veneris. The sequence goes on from NC_140938.1 coordinate 151,298,993, forward strand.
TTGTTTTTCGACCACTTTCCGGCCGCCGTCCAGCCATAATATTCCGGCGAAAAAGAATATTCCGGCGAAAAAAAAAGTCTCGGGGGTGGAGGCCCCCGAGGCCTTTAAAGTTGCCCCCGATTCTTGTCCGTGAAAATTTTGGTTTCCGGTGAGTGATTTTCCTTCACGCACGATGGCTTCTCCTCATAATGGGGGCCTTACAAATGTGCGCTTTTACCACAGAAGATTACAAGGGTAAATCAGGCTCCATACTTAACAGATAGTCACCATGTGGGAACGTGTTCTTAGAAGATGGGCAACGAATCACTTAGTAATTACTAGAGTAATGACTACAGTAAAACCGAAGCATATAAATAGGGCCCATTACATTGATATCGGGGGGGCAATTGTAATCACTTATATTAGCGCTTTGGGCTATAATTGCACTTGAGCATCAGTGATAGTATTGTTGGCTATACTTTTTCTCTGTAATCATATTCGTTGTAATCTCAATCATGGTATATATTCATTGATACTTACTTCTCAGCAGTCTTCTGAATCTGAATATGAATCTGAACTTTATTCCAGTCTATAAGTCTGATTCTCATTTCAGTATCCACATTTCAATCTAGTCTGCTGTCTGAAATCTTTCCACACGAGTAGCTGAAATCCTTCAACACTGGAATTAGCTGTCTCAAGAGATCAGCTCCAATTCCATTTTGGCTATCACAGTGGCTTGAGCTGAAGCTCGTGGACTGAAAGACTCTTCTCCCAGTTGAAGTTTCCAGCAATGGCACCAAAATCCAATCGTGGCCGGAAATCTACCAATCGTGTGGACCCCATTCCTGAGGAGTCGGGAAGTGAGTCTGACCCCAAGCAAGAGAAAATGACTGACATTGAGGCTCAGGAGGAGCATAGTCAGGCTGATGAGGCGCAGGACTCACAACACTCCAGTCATTCTCGACGCAGACGGGCAGAACGGGAAGCACGAAAGGCAAAGAGTTCCAAGAGTTCTCAGTCTCGCCAGAAAGATGAGCATATCAAAGGCAGAAAGGAAAGTCACCATACTTCTAGCAGACAAAACAGAGAAGATATTGATACTAAGACAGAGACAGAGATTGATTGGGATGCTGACACTAACAATTGCAAGAAGGCTCCCAAGCGTCAGTCTGAAGCCAAGAAGAGAACTGGCGGGATCAACAGTAATCGAAAAGATTACACGGCTTCCCTGAAGATTTCCTTTCCCATATTCAAAGGAGGGAAAAAGGATGATCCTGATGTTCACATACAAGCTTTCGAGCAGTATGCTGAACTAAAAAACATTGATGAAGATGATTGGGGGGAATACTTTCCACAAACCTTGAAGGAAGCAGTAAGGAAATGGTATTACCATTACCGTGCATGCTAGCTGAGATCATATAATAAATTACTTAAGGCCTTCAGGTTGGAATATTCCGACAATCGAGGAGATGAGAATATTCTATGTGAATTGGATCAGATCAAACAGAGGAATTTGTCAGTCCGCAGCTATGTCGAAAAGATCAAAGAATTGACCAGCCAGTTGCAAGAACCATCGTCTGAGAAGAGATTGAGGGCATGGTTTTTGAATGGGTTCAGAAGCAAGAAGCTGAGAAAACAAGAAGTACCAGCCCCTACAAAGAAATTCAATGATCTGGTCCAGCGAGCATTAAAACTGGAACAGCAGGCTAAGAAATAAAAGAGCCACAAGAAGAGAAGGACCAGTAGCAGTAGTTCGGCTACTGAAGCATCTGATTCCAGTGCAACATCCAGCAGCTCCGAGAGCAGCTCCAATGAATGGACAAAGGAAAAATCAAAGAAAGGATCATGGACCAAGAAAATTGAAGAAATGTCTAGGCAGATTGCAGAGATTAGCCACACAAGACAGCCGGTCCGGAAGATGGAGACTTGGTGTTCAAGATGTAAATCCAAGGACCACATTTCCACGGAATGCCCACAATGTACCTACTGCAAGGCCTTCGGTCACCTATGGAATAATTGTGGCATCCGAATTCACCATTTTAAGAAAGGAAAGGATTTATCAGTGGTTGCCTACACTGAACCAGTAAAGGTAGAGCCAATCAAAGTAGCACAAGAAGAGGGACCAGGTACCAGTGGTACTCGTCAAGGACGTGGCAGATACCAACAAGGAATGGGCAGAGGAAGAGGAAGAGGCAACTTCCAGACCAGGAGCATGAATTGCTACACCTGTGGAAAGTATGGTCATTTTGCAGCCCAATGTCCAGATGCACCAGTAACGACTGCTACTGAGGCTAAGGCACCAGTAACGCCTGCTACTGAGGCTAAGGCACCAGAGCCAGTCCCAGTCAGAGTAGTTACTAGGAGCAAGGGAGTGATCATTGAAGAAATTCCAGACATTTCAGAAGTACCAGCTAATCCTAACAGCAGCAAGTGGGCCCAACAAAGGGAAGTTTGGAAGGCCAAAGGTAAAGAAAAGGTGGTAGATGAGTGGCAAGAGCAGCTAAAATCACAGAGGATTTAGCTAAGAAGCTGTCAGAGCAGCCAGAAAGTTCCGAGGCTAGGGTCATTCAGAAGATACCAGCCCAATCGACTGATAAAGATCAGTCAGTACCGGCCATGACAGAGACCATGCTGGCTGTAGTACATGGACTAGCTGATGAAATGGGAGTGGAAGGAAAGAGTAGCACTAATAAAGAAGAATGGCAGTGTGAAGACACTAGTTCTTACGGCTCTGACAATCAGTCTGACCAGGAGCGACCAGGAGCGAGAGGAAATTCAGGTGAAAATTTGTGATAGAATCCAAAAGCTGACTGTAGACCTGGAGGATATAAGAAAGGCCTTACCTGAGGTGGCCAACTTTATCAGACAACGCAGGAAGACTGAGGCAGAGGCCAGAACAGTGGACCTAACAGCTGTCTCGGATGATGAAGTTCCACTTATTCAGGTAGATTACAAGGTCAGGAAGCAGTGGGAACCTCTCTCAAGCGTCATACTGGATGGAGGAGCAGGAGTCAACATAATGGGAGCCCATCTTCAGCAAAGAATGGGTATCACTAACATGAAACTAGCACCATTCAAAGTAAGAATGGCGGATCATGGAGTCGTACAAGCGACGGGCATGATTGAAAACATGCAGATAAGAGTTGGGAGGGAAAATTTCAAAACTAGTTTCCTAGTTTTGGATGTACAGGGAGCATATGGAATGCTATTAGGCCGCCCATGGTTAAGAACAACACATGTTCATGACTACGCAAACCAGACCTTAACCATAGAAGGGGCCAGTGGCAGAATCAAAATCCAGACCAACAACACCAAGAGCTGGAAAAAGGAACTGAGGCTGAAGGAGTTGTGTCAGAAATACCGAGCTAAGAAAATTGAGCGAATGCTAGCAGCAATGAACATCTTTCCTTTGGCAGAAATTGATTTGAATGCAGTCCTGCTAAACAAAGAACAAGCTGACAAGCAGAAGAGACAATTCCCTGATCGGTTTACTGAAGTCAGTACAGGGGAAAGAACCGTTCAGCTAACTGGAAGAATGGAGGAACCAGCTGATACTGGTAAAATAGAAGAATCGTTATATTCTGAAGAGTATCCACTGAATCAGAATAATGATTCAGAGATGAATGGACCTTCTTGGAACTACGCTGAAGACTCGACCAAACGAAAAGGAGGAGGACCAAATTGGTTGCTTCCAGATGATCAGGAAGTAGAGGAGTGGAACCTGGGATCAGAGGAAAATCCCAGAATGATCAAAGTCAACAAGCACTTGAAACCAGCAATGAAGGAAAAGGCAAGAAAAATGTTCCAGAACTATAAAGATGTATTTGCCTGGGAACTTACAGATTTGAAGGGAGTAGATCCTGAAGTTTGTCAGCACCGGATACCACTGAAACCAGAAGCTAGGCCAGTCAGATTGCAAAGATACCGGATGAACCCCTAACTATGCAAAGAAGGTCAAGGAGGAGATTGATAATCTTCTCAAGGTTGGGTTCATTACGGAAGTAGCAAGTAGTGATTGGTTATTTCCAATAGTCGTCGTTCTTAAGAAGAATGGGAAATTAAGGGTTTGTGTCGACTATAGGAAACTAAATGCCCATACCATTAAGGATCCGTTTCCCTTACCTTTTACTGATATGTTGCTTGATGAGATCGCAGGATATGAGATGTATAGCTTCATGGATGGTTATAGCGGCTATAACCAGTTACAGATTGCTCCTGAAGATAGGGCCAAGACCACTTTCATCACTGAGTGGGGAGCATTCATGTATCTGGTGATGCCTTTTGGCCTGTGCAATGCACCAACTACTTTTCAGCGATGTATGATGGAGATGTTTAATGAATTTCTTCATCGGTTCCTCGCCATTTTTATGGATGACTTCACTGTCTATTCAGCTGAGGAACAACACCTTCTATTCCTAGAGATGGTTTTTAAACGCTTCCAGGAGAAAAAGATTTGCTTGAATCCATTTAAATCAGTATTTCTGGTTTGGAAGGGACAGCTGCTGGGACATGTGGTTTCCCGCAATCGAATAGAAATGGCCAATGACAAAATACAATGTGTCCAACAAGCTAAAGCACCTAGAACTGCTTCTGAGTTGAGTTCTTTCTTGGGGTATGTGAATTTTTATAGAAGATTTGTATACAAGTTTGCTTCTCAAGCAGTACCACTATATGAGCTTACAAAGAAGACCAGTAAGTTCAATTGGACTGCTAAGTGTGAGGAGAGTTTCCAGAATTTGAAAAAAGCCATTAGCAGTAAACCAGTCCTGAGGCAGCCGAATTGGGATATTATTTTTCATGTACACGTAGATGCTTCAGGATTGGCAATGGGGGCAATATTAGCTCAGCCAGATGGCAAAACAGACTATCTAGTCTATTTTGCTAGTCAGAGATTCAGTCAGGCTGAACAAGGCTATACGACTAGTGAAAGAGAAGCCCTCGGAATGGTTTTTAGCGCTACAAAGTTCAGGCATTACCTATTGGGGAATTTATTCCATTTTTATGTGGATCATCAAGCTCTTCTGTTTCTGATTAACAAAGTCATTATTCAAGGAAGGCTGATAAGATGGATGATGTTCCTTATGGAATTTGAATTCAGAATTTTCCATAAGCCTGGCCGAAACCACTGTGGAGCTGACTTTCTTTCCAGAAGTACAGAAGGACATTCAGAATCACCTCTAAGAGATGAACCAGTGGATGCTGATTTATTTCAATTAGAAGCAGAAGAATCAGTGGATCCTGAATGGTATGATATTTATCAATTCCTTTCCCAAGGTACCTTTCCAAAGGATTGGAAGCAAAATCAGAAGAAGGCTCTGATCATAAAAAGCCTGAACTTTACCATCATTGGGGGAGTACTTTATCGATTGGGTGTGGATGGTATACTTCGGAGATGTGTCCCTATGGAGGGAAGAATGCAAGTTATCTCAGAAGCGCATAATGGAGAGTCTGGTGGACACTTTTCCAACGAAGTGACCTACCAAAAGATTCTGCAAGCAGGGTTGTGGTGGCAAACAATGATTGTTGATGTCAGAAGCTTTTGTAAAACTTGTGACATATGCCAAAGAATGGGCCAACCAACAGCTGCAGACATGACTCCCTTAATGCCAATACAACCATTGGGAGTATTCATGAAATGGGACCTTTTAAGAAGGTGACTCCCAGGAAGAACAAGTACATCGTGATGGCTACTTGTTATGTTACCAAGTGGGTTGAAGCTAAAGCTCTTCCTGACAATACAACCAAGTCAACTGCAAGGTTTTTGTTTGAGAATATTGTCTGCCGATATGGATGTCGAGTGGAAATTGTGACCGATCAAGGGACACATTTCATCAATGATACTATGGAAATCCTATTGGATATGCTTTCACTCAAGCATCGGAAATCTACTCCTTACTATCCCAGATGCAATGGACAGGCTGAAAGTAGCAATAAGACAATTAAGACTATTCTCACTAAGGTGGTGCAAAAGAAACCAGAACAGTGGGATTTGAAGCTTCAGACTGCTCTTTGGGCTTACAGGACAGCTTATAAGGTAACTACTGGAATGACACCATTCAGAATGGTGTATGGTACTGAAGCTGTGGTTCCTATGGAGTTTGTAATCCCCAGTCTGAGAATGGTTGTAAAGTATGGACTAGACTTCAACCATAATCTTAAGAAAAGACTGGATGAACTGATGCAGTTAGATGAAGTCAGGCAAAGAGCTATATTGGAACAGGAAATTGTTCAACAAAGAAGGAAGCACTGGCATGATCGCCGAATTTAAGTCCGAGAATTCCAGAAAGGAGACTTAGTGCTTCTATATCAGTCTAAATTGGGTCCAAAGAAGCCGAATTTGAAGATTGCCTGGGCAAGACCTGTTGAGGTTGATTGGGTCTTCTCCAATGGCACAGTCAGATTAAAACACTTATCTGGACTGATGTTGCCGAGAGTATATAATGGATCAAAGATCAAACTTTATTATTCAGAGACCAGAGAAACTGGGTTAGAAGAAGTCACTAAGGAACTGGAGGTTGTTGATCAAGAGATACCAGAATCAGATATTTTTGGTCTTTTCCATGTGCAACCAGTTCCAGATTCAGAACCAGTACGTGAAGAATCAGATCATGCTGATTTAAGAACCAGTACCAGTATGGTCCAGCCAGAGTGGGAATCAGTTCAGAACCAGTATGAACACACTTTCCAAATTCTAAGTGGCCAACGGTCAAGTGGTATGCCAGTGATAATTATTACAAGGATGGGTTGCAGTATGGGTTGCAGTCTTGTTCAATGCATGTTTACCACGACAGCAACGGCGCACACAAGTCTAAGAGCGGCGAGTGGTGGAGCTTTTATGGCGCGAACACGTATAACAATCAGGAGAGTTAGCATTTTTCCTCATAAATCTCTTGCGCGACGTTTTCCTCCTGTCAACCATTCGCCATCGCCGAGCTCTGAGGTTTCTTCACTACAGCTGCAAACTTCGACCTCTGACGAGATAGTTGACGGTCAGACAGCCTTACCATCGACACCAGGAAACGGCTTTAACACAAGTAAGTCCTCTTCGCCTTCGCCTGTTTCATCGTCCTCAACCTCACAGTGTATGGGTAGAAGGAAACGCTCAGAGAAGATGCAGGAAACTCTTGAAGAAACCCAGGCTATAGTTGTTGAGGCAAAGGCAAGCCTTCCTGTTCTCTCATACAGTAAAATCCAAAGATATGTCTTTACTGATCACGCAATGACTCTGCTACAACTCTGGGATTTGCGAGTTGTGTTGCAAGCCACAAGGATTGCTTTTCAGACATATATTATTAAGCAAGTTCTTGATTCCTTTGATGCTGAAACTAGCAGTGCTGTGATAAATAATAAGAACGTGTCAGTGACACCAGAGGCCATTGCATTTGCATTTAGGATGCCTAATGAGCCCAAACCGTCTGTGGCAACTGCACAGCAAATAAGTACTGCTCTCAAGGAGGACGAAACAACTAGAAAGAAGTGCAAGGCAAGTGCTCAAGGAGTTCCAGTAGAACAGGACTAGAAGCCTCCGTTGCTTACAGGTTTGTAGCCGAAGCAGTCAGTCTTAAGAATAACCCAACGTCTGTGTCAGAGAAATTATTTTCTATGCTGTTGGGCCAAGATACTGGATCGACAAGTCCATATCAACCTGTGTCAAATACTCTCGCATAATGTACTCCAACAGACTGTCAAGCTGAAATCTCAAACTGTTTTCAAGGCATGGTATGTTTGGCAATTTCTGTATTGGGCTACTCCTGCAGATGTTAATGAGCAGGTAAAGCACGCATGGAGTGAGCAGCCCATTTCTGAACCAAAGAAGATTGAGAACTGTCCTCAGATGACGAGGAAATGGACAGTCAAACAATTTCCAAGGACCTAAAAAGGAAAGCCACTGCAGAGGAAGCTGGCAGTTCAAAGAAACCAAGAATTACACTGACCAAAAGCAGTGCATTCTTGAAGCAAATTGAAAGCCAGGTTAAGGCAGCGAGAACTGAGACAACTGTACTTGATCAGTCAGTTGTCAAACATACAGTTGCTACTGGCTCTGGGAAAGATCAGGTAAAGCCAGTGACTGAGGCGAAGGTACCAGACCAGTCAGGAGACAAAGGCAAGAATCAACTGGATAAGGGGAAAGGTCCAGCGTCCTCAACTATGTCTGAAACAGTTCCTGCCATTTCTGGAAACCCTCTGCAACTGGTTAAAAAGGATAAGTTGCAGCAAATGCAAACTCAAAAATTGAGAGGGCATCTCTTACTCACCAAAACTGATTATGCATCTCTACCTTATGTGGCTCCTGTGGCAATATATGAACCTGTCGATTCTGATCCAACCACCGTCAAAGACAGATGTTCAGTACTAATACAGTCTTCTTGGAATACCATTGTCAGTTGTATGGGACAATTGGTGGAGGCTGCTGGATCAGAAGACGAGATCAAAAAGCTTAAGGCTGATTTGGCAGAAGCACAGCATCAGATTGCAACACTCCAGAAAGCCCAGGAAGTGCAGAACATACAACACAGGGTACTGGAAGCTCAATCAGCAAGAGCTTAGGAGTTGTTGAACAAAAAGCTAGCCAAAGCTGAGTCTGAAATTATGCTCATGAAGAGTCAAAGGAATGAGGCACTGAGAGCTGCAGAGCGAGCTAAGGTAGGGCTCAGAATGAAGCGGGCAGAATTCAGGAAGCTGCTAATGCACCATACAGCTCTGAAGCATTCGCTGACTGACAGATACATCTACAATAGCCTATCTGAAATTTTAAACCCCACAGGCAATGCTAGTTTTGACCTAGAAAACTTAAAGTCCTTAATGGAAAGTCTGCAGAGTGATTTGCAGGACAAGGTGGGTGAGTTCAATAATGCTCTGATGAACCAAGCCATAATGGATTATATTGAGCAACAGACTTCCCTGGATGAGGAAGAAGAAGATGAAGAAGATGAACCTGATCAGGAGGAGGATGATGAAGAGACTGGGCATACAAAGGATGATGATGATGCCCCACCACCATCTCCACCCCCAGGACCTGGTACTGGTGGGACAGGGCCAGATAAAGGAGGCCAATCCACAGCCAGACCAACCAGACCAGACTGAGGGACAGCAAGAAGGACAAGAAATAGAACACCAGTCGGGTCATCAGCAGACTGAAGAACAGCAGCCCAGTAACATTGGGAATCAGCCCACGGATCAGTCCCATCACAGCAGAGAGGCTAAAGGAAAAATGAAGGTTCAGGATGAAGGACCAGTGAATGATCATCATCATTCACTGCATCTCATTACCTTGAATAAGCAGTTGAGACATCAACAGGCCTCCATCACCAGACAGTATCTGGAGGATGATGCTCTCTGGAATGATTTAGAAAGGTTACAAAGATTATATGTGGGAGCCAGGGAAATGGTAGAACATTGAAAATCTGCTGCTTTGCATGATAAAGAAGCTTGTAGACTACCTGCGCATCCCAGTACATTTCAGGTGTTGGAACGAGTTTCGGAATGGATACTCAATGCTGATGAGAAAGTGGTAAACCCGCACTGGCAAAGATAGTCTACTGCAGATTATCAGTCTTTAGCTCTAGAACTGGAACTTCTGCTAGGTAACAAACCAACTTACCGCTGCATGAAGGACAACTTAAGGATGTTCTGGTACAACTGCAAACTGCCAGAGGTGTTTTGGACCAGAGAGTGAAAGCCTTCCTGGAAGACCAGACAGCCACTAGCAGAGGACCTCAAACGCGAATGTCAGTCGGAGCACAGGCAACTGCTCTCCGAACTCTATTCCAGCTAGTAAGAATTACTAGAAAGATGATGCAACAAGAGAACCAGCCAGTTCTGAATTTCTTGGAATTTGTGCCTGATTCTCCAGTTCTCTTGTATGTTGTTCCAGCAAGAGAAACTGAGTTGCCAATATTTTTTCCAGCGCTGTATCCTCAACATCAAAAACCAGTTGATCGACTCACATATTTCAAAATAACTGATGAGCTTAGGGATTGGTATGAGCGATCAACTGTGGAATGGAAGACTTGGCAGCTTGCTCAATGATGCTATTCAAATCAATGACATTCAGGCAATAAAGGAAGAGCTACACAAGATTCAGTTGTGTATAGACCAGTGGAAGATTCAGGTCAGAGGATTGACTAAGATTACTAATCAGCTACTACAGCTCACGATCGAATCTTCCAAACTGCCTGAGAAAGACATTGCAGCAAAGCCGGGTTTGGCACCGCAGTACAGGGAGATGGCTGAGATTCTTTTCGAAGCTCGCGTCAAAACCAATTAGCCTCTTCCAGAAGGATGGATCCATACTACTTCGCATTGTCATAAACTGGCCAGAACCAAATTGAGCAAGGGCAGGCGTACACTCTATGATCCTGACACCAAAACCTATCATTCTCTCACACCTTATGAGGTAGAGATGACCACAGACTGGCGGGATCAGCTTGAGTAGGAGGTCATTTACCGACTGATTCAAAAGGAGAATGCTGATACTGGGACTTCTCAGGCACCATCACGGTCAAAGAGCAAGGGCAAAAGGAAGAGGGTCCAATGGAAAGATACTGGGTAGTTCTATCTCAGAATTCAGGGGCTACTTTTCTTCTCAGCAGGCAGGGCGAGATGACAACTCCACCTTGGCCTTTTCAGCTGCCTCTCGCAATCGGTGATCTTTCTAGAGCTCTGCATCCTTCACCATCTTCTCAATGTTAGACTCTGACAATCCACCAGAAGATTGAATAGTTACCTGCATCCCAACATCAGAACCAGACGATGGATTTTTCAGTCTCACATCAGAATCAGACATGAGAATTTTTCAGAAATTTTGGCATCTTGCCAAAATTCAAGAAAGAAGGGAAGGATGTAAACGGCAGGATAGTCACCATGTGGAAACGTATTCTTAGAAGATGGGCAGCGAATCACTTAGTAATTACTAGAGTAATTACTACAGTAAAACCGAAGCATATAAATAGGGCCCATTACATTGATATCGGGGGGGCAATTGTAATCACATGTATTAGCGCTTTGGGCTATAATTGCACTTGAGCATCACTGATAGTATTGTTGGCTATACTTTTTCTCTGTAATTTTAACATTTAATGGCCTAATAACTTATGTGTAGCGGAAATTAGCATGAACATAGTGGGCATTTCATTAGAATAGATTCCTAATGAGAATTACAAGAGTGCTTGGGTGGAGAGAGCAACAAAAAGCATAACACCTAGTTAGATAGCATCGACAATACTTTCAAAAGAGAGAGAAATTAAGCTAATGACAACAGTTGAGGACCGGATTTGCATGGAGCCGGTCCCCCCTCCAAAAGGCTTTGTATTATGGTTTCTCCCATCAAGAGAGACATTGTACAATACAATTCTTTGTGTTCCTGAAAGCTTCATGCACTAAGCAAAACACTTAGCAAACACAACTTGAATTATCCCCGTTCTCAGACCCAAGACCTCACACACCTTCGAAGATGGTGAGAGCTAGCAGGGTATGAGAGTAGATTGAGAGGAAGAAGGAGTATCTTACGAGAAAGATGTACATCTCCTCACATAATCACTCATATTAGCATAGCTTAGCTTAGTAATTAGCTTGGTAGAGGAGATGAGCATGCATTGAAGCTTGGCTCTTGGTTGGATTTGCATCCACATGCCAAGAGAGTGTTGATGTAGGCTTCTATCTCACAAGCTTGGAGTAGGTGATGAGCTCTCCATTAAAGCTTGGGAAGAGATAGTCTTCTTTGCTCCACACATAGACTGTGTGTGAGTGTGTGTGTGATAATGCCTTGCAAAAATCAGCCCCCTCTCTCTCTTGGGCAAGCCCTCTTGCTATTTGCTCTTGCTGAGCCCTCATTGGCTCTCCCCAAGTCAAGCCAATGACAATTAAGCAGCATAAGTGATAGCCTTCTGACATGTGTCCCCCTTTCCCCTTTTGTGAGAGATTTAGGTAATTAAATAATTAAACTAAACTCTCATTGGACCCCTTTGCCTCCTGGCCAATAGGAATCAGGCAAGCCATTGGGCTCCTGAATGCTCATTGGACCCCTTGGGAGACTGCCCAATAGTCTTCTAGGAGACTTAATTCTCATTGGTTTCTTTTATTAAATGTTTTTAAATTAATTAAACTAGATTTACTATAGCTTAATTCTCATTGGTCCACTTCAAGGGTCATCCAATAGAAACTGGGCACACCTTGTGGGCATCTGGCTTAGGGACTTGACATGTGTCCCTCATTCCCTTTGTGTAAAGGGAGCCTGTGTGTGTGTGTGTATGTGTGTGATTTTCTCTCTCATCCCCTACCTTTAGGGCTCGCCCCCTCCCATGTAGGGACATGCAAAGACTTTTTTTACACACACAAAGCATCCAATTTCCCTTAGGTTTGACCTTTGGACACAACCTTTGAATTTTGGAACCTTAGCATTTTGGAAGTCTTAATGGGTTGAACCTTAGGGTCTTTTTAGCCCATTGTTGCACATGGCTCTTTTGCGGATGGTCCCCCCCTTTGGATCCCTATTTTCCCTCCTTTGGATCCCAACTGTGGCCGGTCTGCTAGCTTCACCAATATTCTAACCTTTTCTCCCCTAGCACTTCCCCACATTAAATGATCAGTTTAATATGAGAAAGTCATTTAGGAGAATTAGATATTGATTATTATGACAGTAATCATATTTGTTATAATCTCAATCATGGTATATATTCAGTGATACTTACTTCTCAAAAGTCTTCTGAATCTGAACTTTATTCCAGTCTATAAGTCTGATTCTCATTTCAGTATCCACGTTTCAGTCTAGTCTCTGATTTCTGTCTAGTCTGCTGTTTGAAATCTTTCCACACGAGTAGCTGAAATCCTTCAACACTGGAATTAGCTGTCTCAAGAGATCAGCTCCAATTCCACAATGGTACAGTGGTGATTGCAAAGGCCAACAACAGGAAGATCAAAAAGAAGATTGAGTAGGGCATGTTGGGCTGGTTCCTACCCAACCTCAAGGTCCGAGAGATGTTCATGAGGAGAACCATGGGAACCGAGGTGTAGCAATTGTGTCGCAAAAATGGGTGCAAACCACACAAGATTTTTCAGAGAAAATTCACGAATTGCAGCTAAGTGTGATGGATAGAAGACAAGCAAAAGGAGCAAGAGCCAGGGCAAGGCCATTGTCAAGTAGGTGTTACAATTGTGGAGAAGAGGGGCATTATGTGTTGAATTTCCCTCATCCACCGAGAGAGAGAGAGAGAGAGAGAGAGAGAGAGAGAGAGAGAGAGAGAGAGAGAGAGAGAGAGAGAGAGAGAGAGAGAGAGAGAGATGGTATGTACCCATTGTTTGGTAGAGGAACAGGTCAAACATAGTTTAACGGCCAAAGAGAGCAATGAGTTGAGAATCCAGGGCAGTCAGCTCCGCCAAGCGGTGGTGAAGTCCTAGAGTGAATATTATTGGAGTAGATAAGCAAGATATCGAGGTTTTGGCCAATAAAATAACAGATACTGAGTGGGAGACTAGAGCATGTGTACAAGGCTAGAGAGCAGTCAAAAACTAGCAAAAGGAGAAGGCACTGCAAAATCAAGCAGGCGGACTTTGGGCTGGGATGTGGCTACCCCGAGTATGACATGGTAAGTGATGTGCAAAACCAATAAGCTAATATAACTTTTGATCAATTGTTGGCTTTGAATCCCAAGCTGACGAGGTAGTGGTCTACAACTTTGAGCACGAGGCTACCAAGAGCTAAAGGCAATGTGCATGCAGTGCAAAACATGGCATTAAGGGTGGGTAGTCCAACCAATGTCCTTCTTCTTGTGGATATGAAACCAAGAATACCATCTTGGTTTTCCACATTGTTGTCCATTTGCAACCATCTTGCGTTACCGGTTCCTATCCAATCATCGTGTGTAGACTCCATGTAGAACACACATGAGCATGCTAAACAAGTTATCACAACAAAGATGTACGCGAAAGAGTACCACTTTCCATGAAAGTAACTTGCTGACATAACTCATCAGCCAAGTCCTTGACTTGTTCTCAAATTTCATCAGTAAACAACCCCACCATAACTAGTGTTCAAGGTTGATAACCTGACTTATACATGAAGAGACTAAACCTAGCCGCAAACATGCTTTATCTGATGGTAAGCAAACTCCAAGTAGGGCAGTAAATGCTTATTAATTGGATTGCTTGGTGCTAATGTATGCACTTTGCATATCCTTTAGCACACGATTATACTTTGTAATTTGTCTATCCCCTTGGATAACTGACAGTACTAAGGTGTTTTTCCCCCACGGTTTACAGACAGTCTTCCTAGATGACTGGTAAACGAGGATCACAATATCCGACAACATTGCTGAGGAATCAACAATGTTCTGAATAACCATCATGGTGGTTAACTTGAAAGATCCACAAGCATCCAAACCAAGCCATGACCTCTATTGGTGATTGGTAGACCCAAAAGTAAGCTCATAGAGATACTGCACATAGAGTGTAAATGCTCCATAAGCAACAACTTGATGAATACACATGTCGTTCCAAATCAGCCTCTTCTAAACACTAGGGCCCATAACACCTAGTGTGCATGCATTTAGCAAAAAACAGATCCAAACCTGTATATCCATTATCATCCCTGCCAATACCGATGGCGAATGTGATACTCTTAGCACACATCCAAGAGGAATGTAAATAGTTCTGAAAAGAAACTAAATACTTTCTGCTGCAATTATTTGCAAGCCTTGTTAAAACGGTTGAACAATAATAGAAGGTGAAACATGTATAAACAACCATCTGTAATGTTGTTTAGCAATTCTTGTACCTGAACAAGTCATTCTAAGTATCCGACAATTTTTGCCACCGAAAGTGCTCTTGATACGTCGTGCTGAAAATGGTCTAGAAAACAGATTGACCACGATGTTGATACCTATGAAGACATGGTGTATCTGGCCAAGATGAAGAGCAGAAAGGTGAAGCAGAAGCTTGAGCTGCGTTTGCTGAAGCCTGCAGATTATGTGCCTATTGCAAAGCTAACAGAGTGTCCTATGGTTCAATTAAAGGTAGTGCTAGTTGTTGTTGGGGTATAAAGCCCAATGTGGTCGCCCAGGTAAGTGGGCGGGCCGCCAGGTATGTACACATATTCTTTTGTAAAAACCTAATAAGAACTCGCTATGCTCTACACATTACAGTAGAGCGAGTTCACCATATCGTCGTGCTCTTCTTCTCGCACTCTCTCTCGCGTCACACTTCCGCTCGTACTCCTTCAACTGGTATCAGAGCTCAGATCGAGGCTCGGGGCAGCACTGCAGGAGGCTAGAGTCACCAGCTCAGATTGGAGTGAAATTCGAAAGGCAACGACACGGCCCCAAATCTTGTGGGACAGCCCGCAGGGCTGGGTGTGCTCTGAATTTCATTCTGAGGTCATCTCAATCACCGTTCGGCTTCGACAAAGTTCTGCGCAGGCCATTTTCGACTACGTGGTCTCAGCGGGTGCAGATCCGACTCTGCAAATTTGGGGTTTTCGGCCTACGACTGCAGGTGCTGAGGATATCGACACTCCCAGAGTGTTGATTTGTGGCTGTCTACACATCGAAGGATGGCTCACAGTTCTTGGAGGCGTGTCACATACGACACGGGCGCATCTACACACAGACTGTAGGCGACATTCACTAGTTCATCAGGTAGCTTGTGTTTGCTGCTTGATATTCCAGATTTCATCCTGACATTGTAGGTACTTCCACATGGGATGTATTGTCAGAGATGATGTATGTCTGTTGAGGGTTTGCTCGCTGTGAGTCACGCAGCAAACAACCGCCGCAGCGGTTACAGCATACAGTGGAAAATTTGTGGATGTATGACTTTGTGGGAAGTCTATGTACTGTCAGATTTACTGCAGCCTTTGTTGAGGGTCGAGTGAGGTTTTATTGAGCTGGGGGATTCTCGAATGTTGAGATCCTTTCGGTGATACAGGTCTTGGAGCGATCCCTCGAGCACCCTTAGATAGGCAGCTAGGATGTATTGACTGTGAGTTAGACAGTTGGGATTGCATCTTTGCTTTACTGCCGTTGAGGCATTGTCGCAGTCTATGCTTACAGGACAGTGACAGGACAATCAGAGACAGTACAGGTGCAGGACAGGTTTACCCACAGCTTACAGTGTTAGAGAGACAGTGTTTTTTGAGCTGTTTTTGAGTACACCAGAGCCATTTTACAAAGGATACTCTGCCAAAATTTATGCAGAATCTGAAGCTTTCTTGGTTCATTTGACAGGTTGATATTGCTTCAGAGGTCAGTTTATAGGGGAAACTCTACCGAATTTTTCCCAGGAAAGTAAACTACTGTGAAGCATAGCTATGGCTGGATCACAGGACATTGCTCTTTACAATATCAAGAAGCTGGATGGAACCAATTTCCCATTGTGGAAGAAGCAGATTTGGCACGTGTTGGTACAAAAGAAGCAGATAAAACCTATAAAGCTCAAGGGGATAAAACCAGAAGATATGGACGAAGATGAATGGAGCGAAATGGATGAATTGGCACTTTCTACCATTATGCTGACTTTGGCAGAAAGCGTTTACTTCAATGTAGCAGACGAGATGTTGGCTTATCAAGCATGGTTAAAGTTGAGTGATCTTTATGAGAAGCAGAGTGCAGCTTCACAGGTATACTGGCTTAAGAAGCTTGTTGACTTGAAGATGAAAGAAGGGACACCTATGTCCAATCATCTGAATGAATTCAACACAATCTATAGTCAGTTGTCAGCTCAAGGTGTCAAGTTTGATGAACCTGCTAGAGCTATGTTCCTGTTGATCACCTTGCCGGAAAGTTGGGACACTTTTCGCACAGCTTTGAGTAATTCTACACCTCCAAATGGTTTGAACATAGCAGGTGTAGAAGGAAGTCTGCTTACTGAAGAAACCAATAGAAAGACAATGGACAAAGGCAAAGGAACAGCCTTAGTTGTCAAGGGAAGGACCAAAGAAAAGTACAAAGGTGGAAAGAGGAATCAGTCTCGTAGCAAGTCCCGCAATGCTAAGGGCAAGAGTGACATAGAATGCTACCATTGTGGCAAGAAGGGTCACATGAAAAGAGACTGCAGAGAATGGAAAGCAAAAAAAGGCAAAGAGAAAGCTGAAGACCATGGTGAGAAGAACAAGTCCTCAGTGAAGATTCAAGAAATAAATGTGACAAACACTGTTGCAGAGGATGACAGTCTAGTGTCAGGAGACATCTACTTGTTGAAGAATACAATGGACTCAGCTCTTCTTACAGCATCTGATGGAAATGCACTGAGTGACTGGATTATAAACTCAGGGGCATCACTTCATGTGTCTCCAAACAAGGAGTGGTTTACCTCTTATGTGACCACTAAAGATCATGTTCGGCTAGGCAATGGGCAGACATGTGAGATCTTAGGTGTTGGAGATGTTCAATTGAAGTTTCAGAATGGCTCTTCTTTCACGCTGAAGAATGTGAGACATGTTCCCGCAATTACAAAGAGCTTGATCAGCACAGGTTTACTTGATGATGCTGGCTACGTCACCACTTTTGGACAAAACATGTGGAAGATATCCAAGGGTTCTATGACAGTAGCACATGGAGTAAAGTCTAGAGGACTTTACATGATTTATGTATCAAATGTCTCTAAAAATGTAATCAATGTAACCGAGCAGCCGAACGTTTCTTTGTGGCATAGCCGGTTAGGACATATGTCCAAGAAGGGAATGGAAATCTTGTCTCGTTCTGGTTATTTGCCTGGCTTTTCATTTAATGATTTTGAATTCTGTGAATATTGTCTGTATGGTAAGCAAACACAGCAGCCACATAAGCATAGAAGCAGTAGAAGAGATACACAGTTGGCACTTGTTCATAGTGATTTGTGTGGACCTATGCCTAACCTATCTCTAGGGGGAGCTTCTTACTTTATGACATTTATAGATGATTACTCGAGGAAAGTATGGGTTTACTTTCTCAAGCACAAGGATGAAGCGTTTAGTGTTTTCAAAACGTTGGTGACACTTGTGGAGAATCAGAGTGGCAAGAAGCTTACATGCTTACGCGCTGACAATGGTGGAGAGTATGTTTCAAAGGCCTTTCAGGACTTTTGTGACTCAAAAGGTATAAAACGTGAACTTATTGCTCCTTACAATCCTCCTCAAAATGGTGTTGCTGAGAGGATGAATAGGACCATACAAGAGAAGGTCAGAAGTATGTTGTCTAATGCACAGCTGCCAAATGGGTTTTGGGCTGAAGCTGTATCAACAGCTGTTCATCTTGTAAATAGATCTCCTAGCAAGGTTTTGCAGAAGGATTTAGTGCCAGAGATGGTATGGTCAGGCAAAATGCCCTCATACAAGCATCTCAGAGTCTTTGGCTGTGAGGCATATACTCACGTTCCAAAGGAATTTAGGAACAAACTTGAGCCAAAGAGTAGAAAGTGCATCTTTCTAGGCTATGGTAATTCTGGTGAGATGGGGTACAGACTTTGGGATCCCGAATCCAAAAAGGTTGTCCGCAACAATGATGTTCACTTTAATGAATCCAAATATCATTCTAAACCAAAGAGGGTTGGGGAGATTAGAAGAGTTGTCTTCCAAGAAGATGGACCTGCACGTGGAAGACAAAATGTCAGGGCTCAAGAGGAGCAAGGACAGGATAGAGTGGAACCACAGGTTGTGGCTGAGCCTGAGCCACCTATTGTGCGTAGATCTGGACGTGTCACACGACCTCCTGATAGGTTTGTTCCATCTATGAACTATGTCATGTTGACTGATTGCAATGAGCCTTCATGTTACAAGGAAGCAGTGAAAATGAAGGACTCCGGGAATTGGCAATTGGCCATGCAGTCAGAGATGACAGCTCTGCATAAAAACAAGACATGGAAGCTAGTTAAATTACCACAGGGCAAAAAGGCTCTACCTTGTAAATGGGTTTACAGGTATAAGATGACCGCTCATGATAGTCAGCCAAAGTACAAAGCAAGGCTTGTTGCCAAGGGCTTTAAGCAAGAACAAGGCATTGACTTTGATGAAGTCTTCTCTCCGATGGTCAAGATGACTACATTGAGATGCTTTCTTGCATTGGTTGCCATATTAGATTTGGTGTTGCACCAAATGGATGTCAAGACAACGTTCTTGCATGGTGATTTAGATGTGGAAATTTACATGCAGCAGCCTGGTGGGTTTGTTGAGAAAGGCAAGGAAGATTGGGTATGCCAGTAGTTAAAGAGTCTTTATGGCTTAAAACAATCACCGAGGGCATGGTACCATAAATTCCACAAGTTTATGCTTTCTCAAGGCTACAAACGTAGTGAGTTCAATCGCTGTCTATATACAAAGAAGGCTAAGGATGGTAGTTGGTTGATCCTTATTTTGTATGTGGATGACATGTTGATTGCTGGCAAGCACTTGGAAGAAATTTCAGCTTTGAAGTCAAAGATGGCAAAATCGTTTGACATGAAAGACATGGGTGAGGCAAGTCATATACTTGGTATGCGCATTGAGAGAGACAGATCAAAGAAGTTGATTTGGTTATCTCAAACAGAGTATATTGACAAGGTTTTGCAACGTTTCAATATGGAGAAGGGAAAGGCATTGAGTGTTCCATTGCCACCATATGTGAAACTTAGCAAACAAGATTGTCCTGTGTCTGAGGAAGAACAGGCTGAAATGGATAAGATTCCATATGCGTCTGCAGTGGGTAGTTTGATGTATGCAATGATTGCTACTCGCCCAGACATTGCATTTGCAGTGGGAGTAGTAAGTCGATACATGTCAAACCCAGGCAAGAAACATTGGGAGGGAGTGAAAGGAATATTGAGATACCTGAAAGCTACAAAGAGTATGCGTATATGCTATGGGAGTCAGGAGCTTAGTGTAAAGGGTTTTACAGACTCAGATTATGCAGGTGACTTAGACAACCAAAGGTCTACGTCAGGGTATGTCTTTACATTGGCTGGTGGAGCAGTATCATGGCGTTCTAGATTACAAGATTGTGTTACTCAGTCTACTACAGAGGCTGAATATGTTGCAGCATCAGAGGCATGCAAAGAATCAATTTGGCTTAATCGACTAGTAACAGATTTGGGAATCAAAGAAGAGATGCCTGTGTTATATCGTGATAGTCAAAGTGCTATACAATTGGCTCGCAATCCACTTTATCACTCAAAGACAAAGCATGTGGATGTGAAGTATCATTTCATCAGGGAAATGCTCGAGGATAAGCAACTTCAGCTTGTCAAAGTTCACACCACAGAAAATCCTGCTGATCTACTTACAAAAGGACTTCCCACAGAGAGCTTTGCGCATTTTCGCAAGCAGTTAGGTGTAGGGTAGTACATCACTTCTCTACATCTCTTGTATATTAGCTTGTATAGTAGCTTCTCTCACACTTAAAGTACCACATTGGACTTTAAGTGGGAGGTTGTTGGGGTATAAAGCCCAATGTGGTCGCCCAGGTAAGTGGGCGGGCTGCCAGGTATGTACACATATTCTTTTGTAAAAACCTAATAAGAACTCACTATGCTCTACACATTACAGTAGAGCGAGTTCACCATATCGTCGTGCTCTTCTTCTCGCACTCTCTCTCGCGTCACACTTCCGCTCGTACTCCTTCAGTTGTGCGAAATGTAAACAATTGATTATGTTCGAGTTTATGATGTGCATGTGCCAATGATGGATGAGTTTGTCCAAGAGGATAAGCCCCTTGTTGAAGTGAGCAATGTGCCAAAGAGGTAGCATATGTTAGGCTTCCATAGCAGATTGAAGAGATAAAGCTTGTTCTTGTAAAAAGTTTGCATGATAAGGTAGCAAGGTGCAAGTCAGTGGCAGATGCCGATAGCGTGGAAGGGAAGGAGATGAAGAAAGTGTGCAAGGCCTAGACGATGGCCAAGCTTTTGTGGAGCAGCAAGCGATTGAAGATGCGGATGCCGAGTCAGTGTATGATGCTGATGAAGATGGAGAGGCCAGTTTCAATTTCTGGGAGACAAGAGACAAAGATAAACCGCATGAGCCCACATCCTATGGTGAGGAGACAGAGTCTGATGAGCCGGTGCTGGTAAAGGTAAAGGTGCCTTCTTGTTTAGCCGATGATGTGGTCATAGCCAATCTGGAAGAAGAAGAGGTTGAAGTGCCAAATCAAATGAGAGAGGATATGCTGTCAAAGGTGACATGCATTGCTCTATTGGCGGCCATGTTGATGAAGGTATCAGTGAAAATTAATGGGGCGGTGCAATTGGTTCAAAGCTTTGCTAAGGAAGATAAATCCGATATGGATAGCCAAGCTGGCCTACCAAGTCTATAGGAGGATGATGATGAAGCAGAAAACAAGGGGTTGGCCATCTTTCTGATGCTCATGATGTGATGGATGTTCACCAAAGAGAGGAGCAGCTGGAGATGCCTATGGACTGCCATGATGGTACTATGGACATAGGTTTTTTGGATCAAGTATATTGTGAAAGTGAAGCTGATTGGGGCTTTGATGATGTTGAGGATGCCATGGATGGAGAGATGTAAGTGCTTGTGGATAAAGCTTTGACCAAAATACAGGTGATGCGAGGGTTAGTCCCTCTACAGGTGAAGAGTCCAATGCCATGGGCATGTTCTACGACGAAGAAAAGAGATGTCGAGGGTGAGTCCAAGCTGTCAAAAGAGGTATGCCATAACTGGTTGAAATATATGCTCGTAGTGCATCAGTGAGGTGTATTATCAACCAAATACAGAGTTCCATTGAGAGGAATTTTGCTTCACATGGTTGGGAGGGAGGATCAGAATTGTTGGTCGATGCAGGTAGTATGTTTGCAGGGCCAGGTGTGCTTCTAAGGCAAGTAAACGTGTGGAGAAATGCTAAAGTGATTTGGGCATATTGTGTGCACGGATGGCTGCGGACATGGGTGAAACATTGTTGGTAGGTGCTACAGATGGATGGAGGAAATCTCTGCAAGGATTTTGATCCAGACGGAGACTATGTGATGCAAGGGGTGGGGCAACCCACTTGAGTTTTGACAGTAGTGTACATATGGTAGGTTTTTTGTGGTTTGCTCACAGTTTTGGATAATGTTTACCTAATTTTGAAGTTGGTAGAAGAATAAAGATGCTTTTTGGTTCAACATAAATGTTCAACAAGGGGGTTGGGCAATGATGGTGTAGTCAAAGTGTGTCGACCCTAGCAGAGGGCATAAGCAGTGATATGTATGCTGACAGATGTTTGGGAGAGGCCTAGAGCAAGTGGGAAGAGCCTAGGCTGGCAAGTAGCGGTGGAGATCTTCAACACCTGTGAATATGGGGCCAAAGCTTGGCTCCATCATCCCTACTATCTTCAAACACAACCTCCGAATATCTCGACCATCCGCCAATCGCTTGTCAGCTTTCAAACACCGCTTTAACCTTCAAATCGAAGCATCTATGCACTCCTCGGTGGGGGCACCAGAAGATGGATAGGGGGAAAGGGGAACACACCCAAAATCCAAACAAACTGCCTCTCTATAGCCCTGGATAATCACTACATCCCAATCCACTAGAGTTCACCTTCGAAACTCACACGATCGACATCAATCCACACCGGATTCTGCATATTTACGACCATGCCGCAGCACACACCACTCTCTCTGTCTCTCTCACACACACAAAGGCCCGAGGAGGTACACACATCTCAAACATCGGCACCACACAATTGGAACATAGCAAAGAGAAGAAGGGGAGAAAGGGAAAGAAACGACACCAAAAATTGATATACTTTGCTTCAATTGTGACAAAAAAACCTTCTACAAACATCCATGAAACTTCAGCTATACCCGGCTCGGCATGGCAACCTCAAGCATCAAGAAAATTGGCAACTTCGGCTTCACCACTTGTGCAACTCTCCTCACTGAGAGCGGCAAGCAAAAACTCCCTAATGGCGCCCTCGTTGACTCCAAATCCTGCTCCAAAAATTGTATGCAAGCTCTGCTTCGACCTCCAAAGAAGCTTTTCTCTCAGAGAAACCCTCCTCTTGCACAAGATGAAGCCTCCATCCTTCTCCTCCTTTGGCTCCCAAAAGAGAATCCTACCTTCTTCCTCTCCAGCCCCAAATGGAAGACCTCCTTCCTCTCCTCTGCCGCTTGGGAACTCCCCTCCGAGCTCTTCTCCTCTCTAGCCAAAATCCTCTTTTCTTCACATGCAAAAAATTCGGCCCCCTTATGGGTGTGTGTGCATCCCCTTCTTAGACCGACACCTTTTCTATTTTTGGTCCCCCTACATGGGACGCCCCGCTTTGCTATTTCTAGCCCGACTTTCTTGATCCCCAAGACTTCCATGTGATCAACCCCCAAGTGGGGCACCGATACCACCGTCGGTGCTCCCATTCTTTCTCTCATAAAAGGTTTGCCCCAAGGGGCGCGGGAATCACACCCAAGTAGGGTGCCACATCATTAACTGCAACAGGCTAGTGATGCCATCTCAGCCGCCTATAGGCACCACCGCTTGGCCAAAATCGCCTAGGGTCTCCCCTCGTAGCGTACACACAACACCGCCCAACAGGACGCCATAGCCTAGGAACCCACCTTCATATGTTCCTTAATGGGCTCATGCCCCGAGTTATACCCCTCCAATCTTACTTGCTCATCCGTATGTGGCTTAACTCTTGCCACGTGGCATCCGCCAGGCTCTTTGGCCCTCCCATGCTTTAAAACCCATTGAACACCTCTCTAAAGACCCTTTTTTTCCATTTTCAAAACTCTGCTATTTGACACCTATGAATCCTGTGCTTGAGCCGTAAAGCCTGATCAAGTTTCCATTGTGCCGACTATGAGGCACTTGATCCTTGCCATATTTTGAGATTCCCAAGCTTGCCATCCAAGGCCGCAAAAACGCTGAAATTCATCTGCAACCAACCTCGAGCAACCGCACCCAAACTTTGACCGACCATATCTCGTAGTCCGTACCTCCGCTTGACGCATTGTAACTTCTGGCTATACCCATATAGTGAGCACTACCCTCTTGAATCGTGTCGAGTTTCAAAAAAAACCCCAGATGACACACCGATCGAGGTGACCAACCCAACACAAACCTGGCCCCTGGCAAAACTTCGACTGCTAATAACTTGACATCCTGGACTCCAAACGACGATCTGAAAAGACTAGCAGGGTCCATAAATTGAGCTCTACACACCCATAGCTCCAAACTGGCTCGGACTACCTGACATCACTTGACCTATCCATCTCATATCTATAATCACTTCTAACTTCAAAGCATCATATCTTGCACACTGTGGCTCTGTTTGACGAGCCGTTTGGACGTGTTCCTTTAGCACCTCAAGCTCTACATATATGGGTCAAAAACTAGCACCTCAGACATTCTTCACCTGCTATCCTCTTAGGCCCTATTTGGAGCCTTTTTGGTATGTCAAACCTCATAAGGCATACATCTCCGCTGCCACTTGCCTGCCCAGGCTCTTCCCACCTGCTCTAGCCCTCTGCCAAGCATCTGTCAACATACATATAACTGCTTATGCCATCTGCTAGGGTCAACACACTTTGATTGCACCAATGTGTGTTTGGGTATGAAGCATTCTCACATGTGCCTAAGGAGCTCAGAAAGAAGCTGAACCCCAAGTCTCACAAATGCATCTTCATTGGATATGTTGCAGTTGGAGAGATGGGTTATTGTCTCTCTGGCACCCAAAATCTCAAAGAGTTATTCATAGCTCACAAGTGATCTTTAATGAATCAAAGATGCGTAGACAACCTATAAAAGAAGTTATCGCAAAGTGAGATTTGAGGATGTAGCATCAAGTCTAGTTACGCAAATAGCTCAACCTACTAGTGATGTACCTTCTGTTAGTAGTGATGTAGAGAGGGCTAGTGATATTCCTGATGAGCAGAATCTAGCAGTTAGGAAGTGAGGAGATCTACATGTGTACCTCGTGCCCTTGAGTGGTTTCAATCAGGATTAGACTATCTATTGGTCACCGGACTACGGAGAGCCTACCTGCTACCAGAAGGCTATTGAGATGGAAGATAGCGTGAAGTGGGAGCACGCAATGCAATATGAGTATAGTTTGATTATGGCTAATGAAACCTTGGAAATGGACAGAGTTGCCAAAGGACAAACAAGACTTGCCTTGCAAATGGGTGTATAAGAGGAAGTACCTGACAAAAGATCCCGAGCCTAAGTATAAGGCTAGATTGGTTGCTAAGGGTTTCAAGAAAAAGAAAAGCATAAGATTTTCTCTCTAGTAGTCAAGATGACTACATTGCATCTTGTGCTTGGACTAGTAACCACTGAAGACATGGATCTTGTTCAAATGGACATGAAGACAGCTTTCCTTCATGGGGATCTTGATGAGGATGTCTACATGAAACAGCTAGAGGGTTTTGAAGTCAAATTTGAAAAACCTTCAAGGCCAAAATTGGTGTGTAGATTACTCGAGGCACTGTATGGACTAAAGTAGGGCTCAAGGCAATGGTACATGAAGTCCTAAGTGTATGAAAGGAGCCAGAAAGATCATGCTTGTATACCAAGAAGTTGAATGATGGTTCACTTATCATCTTGATACTTTATGCTGATGATATGCTCATTGAAAGAAAGTCTAAAGATGAGATTGCCATCTTGAAGAAGTCACTTAGCATGCAGATGCTATGAAGGATTTGGGAGATGCAAGTCACTTTCTTGGTATGTGTATCAAGAGGGATAGAAAATGTGGAATACTAGAATTGTCTCGGGAAACATTTATTCACAAGGTCTTGCAACGTTTTAGTATGCTGAAAGGAAAGGCTACATTGAGTACCCCAATGTAGGCATATGAAAAAATTAGCAAGAAGACGGTGAGAAAGCAGAAATGGCCAAGGTGTTATATACGTCAGCAGTTGGCAGTCTTACATATGCCATAGTAGCCCCAAGACCGAACATTCCTTTTGCACTGGGAGTGGTTTTTATTAGATTTATGGAAAATAATGACAGGAAGCACTGGGAAACAATGAAGCACATTTTGAGATATCTAAAAGGTACGTAGTGCTAGCGCTTTGGGAACTGTGATGCATCCATTGTGGGTTACACGGATGCGAATTATGCGGGTTGTATGGATAGCAGAATATCCACATCTGGCTATGTTTTTCTATTTGCTAGAGTAGCCGTGTCATGGAGATTGGAGATCATGTCTTCAAAATTATACGTCATCTTCCATGATCGAAAGAGAGTACGTGGCAGTTTCTGATGCTAGCAAGGAGACTGTATGGTTAGCTCGCCTAATGGGAGATCTTGGCACTACTCAAACTCCAATGTTGCATTGTGATATTTAAAGTGTGATTGCTTTAGAGAAGAACCCTGTGTTTCAGTCCAAGTTGAAACACATATAAGTTTGTTTTATCATGTGATACTAGACATATTGGCTAGCAAGCGCACTAAGCTAGTCAAGGTTCATATGGATGACAACCATGCAGATGATCTCATGAAGAGCCTTTTCTCCTTGTGGTTTGCACATTGCAGGGAGATGATGGGTGTAGGGTGAAGCCACATGGTTGCTTCACGGTTGTACATGTGTATATACTTACACATAGGCCGCTTGGACCATGTTTGCCTTCAAGTGAGAGATTGTTAAGGTTCGTGCCAATTGGCCGGACATCTATCACACTAACCGTACTAAATTGATTTATTCTTTTGATCTTGCAGGACAATAAGGAGTAGTGAGGTAACTCCAATCCTCACTGAGAGCTCCACCCACATCATGCTCGTGTTTGTTCTTCTTCTCCCTCGCACTCCATGCACTCTTCAATGAAATTTAAAGAGTGTCAAGAAAACTCACAACAACGACTACACAACGTATCACATGTCTAGTATCACATGCAAAGGTAATAGGTGAAGATCCTACAACACACAAAATTGATCTTCACCTATTACCTTTGCATACACGTACAAAGCTCTAATCTTCAATTCCTTTGATAATAACTTTATTCAAAGAGTGATCATGCACATAGAAAGAAAGTTGTATACGCCGTTTTTTTTTTGCTTTTTCTTTTTAGAACTACATCTTTAAAATATCTACCTCATTTTCAAGCAAATCAGGACATCTATGATTGCTCAAGGAGCATGAATTTGAGGTAATTTTGTTCAATTCAGTAGCATAAACTACATTGTGGCTTTATATATTCGAGACACCCATCACTTTGACTTTGAGTGGGACTCATCTTTTGTCAACCATGTGAATCCCATGATTGATCAAGCAAGCTATAATTTCATCAAACGTGAAGAGTTTAAGGCTGTAGAAGATGCATAGATGCATTAGAGCACAATTAGCTCTAAGTATGCCAATGTGGAAGTTTCCCATACAGAA
Source organism: Adiantum capillus-veneris (assembly GCF_014529385.1). NCBI lineage: Eukaryota > Viridiplantae > Streptophyta > Polypodiopsida > Polypodiales > Pteridaceae > Adiantum > Adiantum capillus-veneris. The sequence continues at coordinate 151,326,223 of NC_140938.1, forward strand.
GAGGTTCGTGCATGTTGTTTAACTACATCTCTATGGTAGCCAACCTTTGGACCACGTGATCTAGCATGTATGCATGGCACCATTAAAGGGCACAAGCTGCATATTTTGGTAGATGATGGTGCATCCCACAATTTTCTTAACTACAAGTTAGTTAGAAATTAAATTTTCCACATACCCTTAACTCACATTATTTTACAAGGTATAATTGATCAATGGGCATGACATCGAGGTATGGGATACCCCCCCCCCCCCCCCCCCCCCCCCCCCCCCCTTCTTGAAGTGCAAGGACACATTATGAGATTAGATTTCCAAGTCATGGACATGAATAGGGTGGATGTGATTCATGTGATTCTAAGTCGAGAGTGTTTGCATGGGTTAGTTCGTTCATAGCGTAGCTATGAGAAAAATAATAGGATGTTTGAAGCTAACGATTCACACATGTTGCTATTGGGAGAAAAGAATATCCCTCCCTCTTGATATCTAGAAATTTGAACTTTTTAGCTTGACTCTATAAATGAAATAGAGGAGACCTCTCTTTGTTTCTCACCCGTTACTTGTTGTGTCTTGTTTTATCTAGTTTTGTTTCAAATTCAAAGTTTGGTGATGAAATGTCTCATGTAGCTGAAGTGCCGCATACTTCTCTTTCTCCCTCCTCTTTGATGGCCAATAACTCACATTTACAACAATAAATCACCATCAAACATTGAAACTGCGAGTTTAACTAATTACCAAACTACATAGTGTGTTGGAGATTTGGCACATGTCACACATTAAATCAAGGAGTTGTGTAGGGAATACAACGATGTGTTACCTAATGATTTACCTACTTGTTACCCCTTGCACGAGATGTGAAACATGCATACATGTTGTGCGAGGTGGTAAGGAAGCCGCCTTATCAACTTAGCCATAAAGTACTCATCGACTATCTTTGCATGGGTTTTATTTAACCTTGTCCTTCACCATGGGCTTCTCTTATTCTATTAGTGAAGAAAAAAGATGGTACAATGCATATGTGTGGACATTGCCGTGGGTTGAACTCATTCATTGTTAAGAATAAGTATTCTCTACCAAGGGTGGATGAATAGTTTGACCGCTTACATGGAGCACACTATTTTATGAAAATGGACCTCCATTTCAGGTATCATCAATATGCATACGACTTGCTTGGGCATTATGAGTTTTGGTTATGCCATTTTGGCTTGACAAATGCCTCATCTATGTTTATGACACTTATGAATAGTGTTTCAAAACCACACCTAGGAAATTTTGTCATCGTCTTCTTCAATGGTAACCTTGTTTATAGTGCTACCAAAGATGGGCATGTAGTACATCTTCCGAAAGCGTTTGACTTATTACGTCAACATAAGCTTTATTCCAAGGAAAGTAAGTGTGACTTATTGAAGCAAAAAGTGCCTTTACCTTGGTCATATCATTTCAACTAACGGTATAACAATGGAAACTTCCAAAGCGGACGCTATTCTAAAATGACCTCCAAATTTTCCTAGGATTGGTTAATGATTATGCAAACTTGTTGTTCCTATGATGGACCAATTGAAAGGCAAAAGCAAAACTTTCTTTTGGGGAAGAGATTAGCGTCATAGGTTTGATAATCTCAAGGTAGCTTTAGCATGAACACCTATACTTGTTGTAGTTAATCAAAGTAAACCATTTGTTTTGGAAAATGATGCTACTTCTAGAGCTATTGGTACACTTTTACTCCAAGAAGGAAGATTGTGGCTTTTGAGAGTCGGAAACTTGATAGTGCCCCAAGAGAATCACTATGCCTATGAAAGAGAACTCTATGTATTAAAGGACATGCTATGAGTGTATGCTAGCAAAAAGCAAACAGAGTGGGAAGATTATCTTCCTATCTTTGAATTTGCTACAATAGTACAAAACATGTGACTACGAAATCCAACCACTTAGGCTTATGCATGGATTTCATTTTTCTGTATCCAAATGTTATCACTGACTTTTAAGCATGGCTTAAAGACAATAGAAAGGGGGAAAAAATAGTGCCCCTAGTTCTCAATAATAATGCAAAAGGGGAAAAACGGTGGCCCTAGTTCATCACCCTCGCATCCCAAGCGATTGAACCCAAGGCCTCATGGTTCCCACACAATAGCCTTATCACCACACTATTGCGCGTCATATGTTTGTGGGCGTGGCGTGTGTATACTATGCTAGTTCACGACCTAGCTCATCACTGGCTAGTTCACTCCTTTACCAGACAATCTGACGGTGGAGATCAAGCCTGCAGTGCGTACCCTCCATGATGGACCATTCGGAATGCATTGGAACGTTCACATTGTGGACCATACGTCTGCCCGGACGGAACTATTGAAAATGGTGTTTCGATCTTCTTCGTAAGGGTCTAGAAGATTCAATCTTACCTCCGGATAAACCTCCTGCACTGGTCCTAAGCCCTAGCTGCGACATGGCTGCCGTCGGCGTCACCAGCATTGCAGTCTCCGGGCGCTCTCTGTCCGACAAGGTAGGCAGCTGTTTCTGTCTTCTAAAGAGTAGCTGCAACCTCAAACTTTTACAAGAATTGAATCTAGAGTTTTCTATCTTACAAGTAAACGCGTTGTTGTATAGTTCTCTGCTCATCAAGCTGCAGAGTGAATATGCAATGGATGCAGCTATGTCTGTACAAAGATTTTCGAATAGTTTCACGTAAAAGCCATTCCGTGTCTGTACCAACTTTTGGTGATTACAATTGAAATAAAAGGGAAATGCCCTTCTAGAGACTATTAGCGAGGAGCAGATTGGAGGGCTTCACTGGTGTAATTGGGCCATTAAACACATCCAAGCAGGGGACCTTCCTGTGTTTAATGAATGCAACGGGGAGCACGTTTTGCAAAATTATACATGGAATATTCATTGACCATGCATTGTGGTCAGTGATGTTTGTATGGAAACGCTGCAGAGAGGAGCAAGCAGTTCCCTGGTGTGGGAGGCTCCCACAGCCTTTGATTTATCTTTCAGCTGCGCTCTGCTAATCTACATAGCACAGAATTGTAATTTGAAAGTATGATAGGATGACCTTGGTTGCTAGAGCATGGTTTGGGGGAAGGGGGGGGGGGGGGGAAGGTTTGGGTATTCTTTCTGTTGTGATGCTGGTTTGTTATCCTGTAGTGGTGACACATATTGTCCCCGATAGCTGTGTAGGGTAGACAGCTTACTTTTGTGCTAGTGGCCTCTACGATATTTGTTAGTTTACTGATTACAGGGTCCCTAATCAATAATTTATTTACTCATTGCAGACAACCAAAGCTTCTGTCTGTCAAGCAGCACAAGGGCTCCAAACAAGCAGGGCTTTAAGGCTGTGCAAGACAAGGATTCCGAGGACGGTTTTTTTGGGTCAATCACTTCAACAAACAAGATACATTTCTACTGGATACTCTGTGAAGTCTCTTTCACATTCATCGGCTTCCTTTAGATGTGAAGCTGCTGTAGCAGAAGTAGAAGAAGCTGAGATACCTGCAGAGAAGCTTGAGTATCAGGCTGAGGTAAAATATGAGATAAGCGTGTCTTTATCCTCAGACTAATCAGACAGAATAAATGATTGCATGAGCTCATTGTCTTACCAGGTCAGTAGACTGCTAGACTTGATTGTGCACAGTCTCTACAGCCATAAAGAAGTGTTTCTTCGGGAGCTCGTGAGGTAGCTGGACAATTCTTACGTGCCCATCTTCTGAGCTTTCTGAAGCTAAAATATTTTCTTCTTAATGCAGTAATGCAAGTGATGCTTTGGACAAGTTACGCTTTTTAAGTGTCACAGACGACAGTGTGTTGAAGGATTGTCCTGAACTCGAGATAAGGATTAAGCCTGATCCTGCTAATGGGACCGTCACTATAATGTAAGGACTGATATAGGCTACTCTTTTCTCGCACATCGGTTCATGTGAATGTTTTGCATTATTTGCAGAGCAACTACACCAAATAATTTTGGTGAAAGTAAATGACGCTTTGAATTTGTATGAAGTAGGGTTGGTTAAGTGCCATATCTTACCTTGCGATAGTTAGTTGAATGAGAATATATTGCCATATCTTACCTTGCGATTAGTTGAATGACAATATATTGCCATCGGGCTGTGACATGGATTTGCTCTCTAATAACTACTGCAGGGATACTGGAGTGGGGATGACCAAGCAGGATTTGATTGATAGTTTGGGAACGATTGCTCAAAGTGGTACAGCCAAGTTTGTGAAGGCATTGAAGGTGCGCTACATCCAGTATATTTTTTAATAGTGGAACGAAAAGTGCTTCTTACAGTGTCTTTTTTAAATTTTTGGTAGGACAACAAAGAGGCCCTGGGTGACAATAATTTGATTGGCCAATTTGGGGTCGGATTTTACTCAGCGTTTTTGGTTGCTGAAAAGGTGATCTCCCTTTTCGTGTAACCTTGTTTTGGGTTCTGAGTCACTTGAAAGAGAGATTTAACATCCAACTGAACATTTGGCCATTTTCTTTGTCAATGCCTGGAAGTGTTTTTACTTGCAGTCTTGCATTTGTCAGAATAGAGGGATTCTTGCTTGTCCCTTTTTGCGTGTATCATAAGTTATAACCTCATGGATGTTTATTCTAAATCTCCAGGTGGTAGTCTCAACAAAAAGTCCCAAATCAGACAGGCAGTTTGTGTGGGAGGGAGAAGCAGATAGTAGCTCATATATTATCAGAGAGGAGGTTGATCCCGAGAAGCTTCTGCCACGAGGCACCTCTATAACATTATATCTGAAGGTATTTAAATGATGTGGGTTTTCTCTATTCCCATTTTTGTGCAGTGGCTTTAGCGCTCTTACAAAACCAGTAGGGATGAAAACATGTAAGATTTTAGGTGTCTCTTGTGTATTGGTGATGTGCAGCCTGATGAGGCTTTTGAATATTCTGACCCGGTACGCATCAAAGAACTCGTCAAAAGCTACTCCCAGTTTATTTCATTTCCAATCCATGTATGGATGGAAAAAACTCGAACAGTACCGGTATGTACTTCCTCTTTTTGTAGCTATTCTCGACTTTGGAGTTTGCATATGAATATACTTACACCTTGCACATTTGAGAGAGAGAGAGAGAGAGAGAGAGAGAGAGAGAGAGAGAGAGAGAGAGAGAGAGAGAGAGAGAGAGCTGCTTGTCTCCTTCATTCTCTTGCTGTGTCGCTCTTCCCCTTGCCTGGTTCGCCCATCTTCCTCAGGCTGCCCCTTGCTTGCCACCACCTTGCAGTGATGTCACACATGGTGCGCTACTGCCTCTTGGTTGCACCTTGAAAGCTGCCTCGTCCGCTTCTCCCTCCCCTTGTTGTCCCACAGCCCCACGCCCTTGCTACCCTTGTCTTGCATTGTTTGAGGGCTGGGGTCCAAGATGGAATCATACGTAGTCTACAATACATCTTCGGTACATGAGTACATAAAAAATACATACCATTGCAAAAGATAATTAATTATAGAACACTTTTAAGACGTTTTTGATAGAAATTGAGAAATATATAATGTTAGTCCCACTTATCTAGAAAGACATTTACTAATATGTCCTTCGGAAAACTAGAGGTTGAATCTTAGTGACATGGAATGGGAACGGGAAATTGGAATGGGGAACGCGGAATGACAATGTGCATGAAATGAATGCCATTCCCTGTTTCAGATACTCACGTTTGAAATAGGGAATAGGGATTTGGAACGGGAAATTGGGATGGGAATGGGGAATGGAGACGTGAAAATGGCCATTCCTTGTAACTGTGGCGGGAAGGCCTACGGAACGTTTCCGGAACAGGGTGGCCCCGGAATAGCAGAACGAGAACAGGGGTTGGAACGGTAAACCTAAAATATGCCATCGGGGGCCTTCTTGACTCTTGAGAGCTTGAGGCTTGAGGGAGAGGGTTTGGATTATCTAGGAGAGGATGAGAAGGATGTCACAAAGTGTTGACGTGTCAAGCCATTGAAGAACGGAGCTAACCTTCAGATCCTGGGCAAGGGGTTAAAATCCTAAGAAGCAGCAGCAAAAGAAGAAGTTTTACAGACTTACAAAGTCTTGACGAGTAGCCTATTTTAAAAGAAGAGTTCCCACCAACTTACGGGATCCTATCCGATAGGGCCCAAGTGACAAAGGCATTAAAAATAAAGCAGAACACACTCAGAAGACTTTGCACAACAAAATATGATGATGTGGCACCTGTACGGACATTCCGCAATTCATGGATTTTTAGGAAATTCCCAAATTTTTAGGAAAGTGTTCTTTTGGGGTTAGCTTTTCATATTTGATGCTTTTAGGCTTTGGGCCTTTAAATATGAGCCTTGGGGGCCCTCTTTGGCACTCTTCAGTGGGTAGATTGCAGAGGAGGTGCTCCCTGGTTGTTGTACTTTGCGATCAGTAATAATAAAGAAATATAGAAAGGGGTGCCAGTGTTTGGGGCCAGTGCTCTCTTGGGGTGGAACTAAGTAGCTTGTCCACATACACATAGGGTTAGATGTGCACATTGCACGCGACATCCCCTCCTTTTCAAAGTGAGGTACTGGTACCGAACTGTATGGCATCGAGGGAGATCGCCAACAACGTTTGGAATCCTGGGAACGACTCTTTGCCAGCTCACTTGGATGCGTGGGTCATGCGATACTTGAACTTCATAAAGGTCTGCAACGCTTGCTTCTTTGGGCCGTGCCGAAAGCGACAATCATCTGTGGCTTCTTCAATACTTCAACTTCGTCTATAGTCATGCGTCTACCTTCTTCAAGAATCTTCGAAGATGAAAATTCCTGAAACCACTTCCAACACAAAAACATGAACATACCCATTCCACGTAAAATGACTGGAAAAATTATAGTCTTCTGTAAAGACTGTGCATGCAATCTAGATGAACATAGAGACGGAGTGTTAAACCGTTTATCAAACACACACAAAAAAGGGACCACATAAGGACGGTGACTAAAATACAGGAAAGCATCACGAATGAAACACTCGAACAATGCGTGCTGACTAATCATTCGAACACATAATACTTCATGTGGGGGTTCTTTAGACCTCGACTTGAGAGCCAAGATCGGCTCTTCGTGATTGATTGAATCTGCATTGTGGTTAGCTTCACTAAAAAGTAGTATCAACTAAACCATCATCCTTGTGAACAATCACAACATTATGATGCAAATCATCATGCTCGTGAATAATCACATCTTGATCATGCAATTCCTGTGTGTCGTGCTTTGGAGAAGAAAAGACCGAGAGAGTTTTCTTCTCTTGATTCTTTTCAATCTTCGCCTGCACATTAGAAATGAGAGATGAAGAATGAACAACTTGCTCTCCACGAATGACAATGGGATAGTCACTTTTAGCATTAAAAGTGAACGTATTTTTTGCCCAATCAATGGAGGGTTATGCTCATGAAACCATTGAATGCCCAAAAGCATATTATACCCTGAAAGAGGAGAGACTACAAATTTTATGCGGAAGGACGCTTGTTGAACAGTGAACAAAACAGGAAGGCACTCGTGTGATAAGAGAGTCCATACTGGGAGAGAAGCCTGACACCTCGAAAGGAGTTGTCTTGCTAACCTCCAAGCGGGCTCTTTCGACAAGAGCGTCACTAATCAAATCATGTATATTGCCCGGGGCAAACAATATGACAAAACGTTGACCCTTCACTTGACCATAACACTCAATGAAAGACTCATCAATGGGAGGATCATGAGAAACTTAGGTCTTTCTCATGTTCTCATTTATTGATTTGACAAAGGAAGTGGGTTCTGTGGGTTCTTTAGATTCATTAGAGTCAAGATTAGAACATGTTCTTTTTATGTGACCCTTGATGTGACAATGATAATGACCTTCCTTAGAATAAATGCTTTGCTCTTTCGACGTGATGTATCCGCCTAAAATTCCTTGTTTTGCCTTTTCATATAGAGTGAGCTTAGGTTTAGCAATTGTGTTAGCTTTACCCTTAGGTTCATTTGGAGAGTTCTTTTCTGAGAGACTAGATATTAGTTAGAAGAGTTACCATTCTTACCGTTCTTACCGTTCTGAGAAGTCTGAGTGGTATTTGAAGAAGTCTTGTTTTCCTTGGGCTTTCCCTTGTTGTGCTTCATCTCCTGTGCAAGAGCAATCACTACCGCCTTGTTGAGATCAATTGGGTCGAGGACTTCGACATCAAACCTGACATAGTCGTCCAACTCGAAAATGAAAGCCTCCTTGCGCTCATCATTCGATTTGCGTAATTGGGTGCCGAGCTGCAAAACACGATTAGAGAAAAACATAACTGGCATACCATTTTGCTTGAGACTGCGCCAATCATCTTTCAACCGTGCTAGGTATTGTGGTGGCATAAACCGCGCCTTGAGCTTGTCTTGGAAGTCGGCCCAATTGAAAGAAAGGGATGCGTCTTCGTCGGCGTCCTCTAGGTGCACGGCCAATTGTGCCTCTTGCCATGCATGGTACCAATTAATGGCATCAAAGACAAGGTACATGGTTGCCGTCAAAACCTTGCTATTTCCTGTCTTCTTAGTTGTCGCAAAATAAGCATTAAATTGATGCAACCAAGAATGAATAACACTAGCATCCATCATACCATCGTACTTATTGACCGTGATCTTCTATGTGACCCGGTTGTTGGAGTCCGAATCTCGGCTTGCGCCACGTGATGAATTACCAACTTCTTTGGCCAACTCGGGTTTCGAGGTGAGAACCTGTCGAACCAACTCTTGCATGCGCAGGTCTCTTTCTTCGCGTGCTTCGCCCTCACGCTCCAAGGCAACGCGATTCGCTTCTTGTTGTGACATCATGTCCATCATCGACTTGATCAAAGCCTCCATAGGATTTGGTGCAAACTGTGGCGTAGATGGGAAAGGGGAAGAATCGGAAAAATCAAGAATGAATAACACTAGCATCCATCATACCATCGTACTTATTGACCGTGATCTTCTATGTGACCCGGTTGTTGGAGTCCGAATCTCGGCTTGCGCCACGTGATGAATTACCAACTTCTTTGGCCAACTCGGGTTTCGAGGTGAGAACCTGTCGAACCAACTCTTGCATGCGCAGGTCTCTTTCTTCGCGTGCTTCGCCCTCACGCTCCAAGGCAACGCGATTCGCTTCTTGTTGTGACATCATGTCCATCATCGACTTGATCAAAGCCTCCATAGGATTTGGTGCAAACTGTGGCGTAGATGGGAAAGGGGAAGAATCGAAAGGGGCCTTGCGCTCACACCAAGGTTGCTTGTGGTTCTTGAGGTTCTTCTTTAGCTTGCAATCTGTATTAGAGAAGGATCTTCTGTTACTGTCACAAAGTGATGACGTGGCTACCGACAACAGAAACCCTAATTTTTGTCAAAAACCCTAATTTTTGTCGAAAACCCTAATTGAAAACCCTAACCCTAAACTGTTGGCTGAAACCCTAATCAGGCAAAAATGCCACGTGGCAGCAGATACGGATTCCCGAAATTTGCGGAGGTTGAAAAAAAAAAGCAAGCGACGTGTTGCTAATTGGACTATTTTCTTATTTTTAATGATTAAATCTCTTTTTTAGGATATTTTATTATGTGCACTAAGAACTGTTAAAAAGATTGTAGCTACAGGAACTGCCATCAAGAACGGACAACTCTGATGTGTCATTTGATGGGTGACGGTAAACATCGCGAAGGAGTTTCCGTAAGTTCGGTGGAAAGGGCCGGGTTACGAGTGCTCCTGATGCGTCACTTGATGGGTGACGGGTGCATCAGTAAGGGGGCATCCCGTAGGCTAAGGAGGAAATCCGAACTGAGTAAGAAAATACGGGTAAGAACGCAAGCACAAGAATAAAGATGGGTTCAATGAAGCTTTTTACGAAAAGCAGGAACAGTCGCGGGAGGACAGATGTTTTCTCGCGAGGAGTCTGTGTCTGCATTGCATCTGTGTCGTGTCTTGCACCCGGGGACGCCTGGAATGTGTCCGTGTAGCATTGTTTTCATTGACTAAGTGAGTTTTTAAAGTTTGAACAGGTTCACACTTTATTTTATTAAAGTGGCCCGTCATTTTTAAGTGACCGGGCCTTCATTAATAAAATAAAGCAAGTACTTCAAAAAAAGGCAGCGCTAGAAAAGCTACGAGGGGGGGGGGGGGCTGAATTTGTGATCTTTCTCTCTCCTCTCTCTAGGAGCGCTGGCTCTGCTTTTTGGGCCACTATTCCCGCCAGGTGCCAGAGCCTATAAAAGGGCAGCAAGCGTTCCAGTTTTCATACGCCGGAAGCAGAGTCTGGCGACGGAAACTGCGAGTGTTCGCGTGACGGCTGAGTACGGATGTTGATTCTCCGAGCAAGAAGCGACAGGTATAAGGTGTTGATACGCATTGAGAATTGTTGCTCTGTGTGGTTTGTTTTGCAGGAAACTCCCGACTTACGGGAAGGCCCTTCACGGGAAGGTACGACTTCACGCCTAAGTCCCTTATGGGAAAGTACGGCTTCACGCCTAAGTCCCTTACGGGAAGGTACGGCTTCACGCCTAAGTCCCTTACGGGAAGGAACGGCCTTGTGCCCAAGCCCTTAACGAGAAAGCACGACCTTCGGGTCTAAGATTACAGAACAGAGGGGTTTCCTCCGGTTCTCGTGCTTGTATAAGAATTCTCCCTGAATAAAAGAATACTCTTAACGGGGGGGGGGGACCAGCCCATCTTCTGGTCCCCAATGCTGTGTCGATCTTCTGCCTTCTCTCATGTTTTCAAAGAATTATAATTTTCAGATTTTCTAAGTGCTCGTGTACGCTCCCGTCTTGTGACACGACGCTTTCTCTTGATTTTTGGCTACGCAAGGAATTGGAGAGAGAGAGAACTTGCTTTATGTTACTTGCTCTCTTGAGAGAGAGAGAGAGATTGCTTTTGAACTGAAAGCTTTTGGGGCTCTGCTTTTGGGCATCCCTTGTAATCTTTATATTCACGGTGAGGGCCTCACTTCTCAGAGCATCTAGACGTAGAGTCTGAGAGTGAAACCCTAACCGCTCTTTGTACTTTGACATTGATTTAATACATAAAGAAATACCGAAAGGGGCGCCAGTCTTTGGGGCCAATATCTCTAGGCACGGAACTTCGCCGGGCCAGTGCAAATCTATTGTGATCTGTGAATTGTTTTGAAGTGGTTATTTGGTGCTATCGCGATTGATTCTTGACTTGGAGTGTCCAAGTTTGTTACAGTGGTATCAGAGCACGACCGATTTCTCTTCTACGAGAAATCCGATCCCCAATTTTTTTTTCCGCGGCACCTATGGCTTCACGCAAGGATCAGTCCACTCCCTTTGCATCTGGAGATGCGGGCAGGGATCACAACGAAGATTCCAGCAGAGAGTATGGCCCGCCTCGGCCTACTCAGGCGGAGCAAAGAGAGATGAAGCGTTGTCAATTGATCGACGATGCAACAAAGATGATGCTCAGTTTTGCGAAGGATCCGAATTGGCAAAATATATAAGCGAGACTTCTTTTCATGAAGTGCGTGAGCAGTGACAAAACACCACTACACCACCCCTGAATCCCGCTCTCAAGTAACCTTCTGATCACAAACAGTATTCAGAATAGGAATTACAAGAGGTGGTTGATGCACGGATTGCTCAGCTTTTTGACGCACAAAAGAAAGCCAAAAAGCACAGCAAAAAGCAGAAGAAAGGCACTGACTTCCCGAGATATTTGGGTCGTCAATCGACATTTGACAAGGCAAAGAAACAGAAGAAGCGTGTTCGATTTGAAGGAGTATCCAGTTCCTCTTCTTCTTCTTCTTCTGACTGTTCTTCTAGCTCTTTAGATTTGAGCGAAGAAGACAGAAAAGGTAAAAAGCGAAGCAAGAAACAAAGCTTCGGAAAGGGCAAGAAAAAGGCAAAGAAGGGGAAATCTCACCCAGAGATTGACACTTCTACTGAGGACTCGTCTACAGACAGCTCATCTTCCGATGACGGAAACTTTTATGCGAACAAGAAGAATTTTTACAAAGCCAACCGATATGACTTTCTTGAAGATAAAAGCAAGAAAGTCCGAGAGCTTAAGGAAGGTGGCCACTCGATCAAGTTGGATACTTTTTTAGGATACTCAGATGCATCGAAGGCTTTGTCTTTTATACAGCAGTTTGACATCGCTTTGCGCGGGAGGACGCTATTCAGAGTACTCCAAGATTCGGAGAGCTCCCTCTTACTTTAAGGGGAATGCTCGTACTTAGTGGTCCACGCTTCTTTTAAACAAGACTGCGCCAATTAAATGGCTGACATCTAAGAAGCTTTTTATTTCTTCTTGGTTGACGCAAGAATATGAATGAGATATACAAGTTGCTTGGAACCATCTTCGGATGACAAAGAAAGATACAATCAATGCTTACTGTGAAAGATTCTGGAGCTCTTTTCTACCCGCCTCTTCATTCAAGAAGATCTCGTTCAGAGAACAGATTGAGCGGTTCACCTTGGGTCTACCTACAGAGATCCGAGATCACTGCTTGGAGCAGAAGTTAACTTCTATTCAGGAGTTGATGAGTCATGCGAAGCAGGGCTTTGCCATTCACTCTGGCAGTTTGACCTACCCCACAGATGAAGCCATGACACAACGAGCCGAATAGACTTCTGGGAATGAAAGTAGAAAGAAAAAGAGCAACCCAGAGAAAAAGGATACACGACCCAAGCTTACTCCTTAGGAGCGAGCTCGATTCATCAAGGAGGGGAAGTGCTTTGGATGCGGGGAACATGGACACATCTCCGCGAAGTGCCCTAAAAAGGCACAGAAAGAACATAATGATAAGGACGACGACAAGCCTGAGAGTTCGAGAGCAGCTGAGGAACGTTGAGGAAAAGGCAAGATGAAAACAGGACCGGTTTCAGATTGTGTGGGTACCGATCCCGACACCATGGACGAGAGTACAGAACTTTGCCGAGCTTGGGGCAAAGTGAAAGATCAAGAGACCTTGATCTTCTTTGATGGAGGAGCCAAGGCCAACTTCATTTCACCGGAATTGGCGGCACGGCTCGAGATTACTCCCGATCAGATGGGACCACTTGCGGAGGCAGTTCTAGCGGCACCCGACAGGGACGTAGCCATTACACCTGTTATTGGCAAACTCTTCATTCAAGAAGATCTCGTTCAGAGAACAGATTGAGCGGTTCACCTTGGGTCTACCTACAGAGATCCGAGATCACTTCTTGGAGCAGAAGTTAACTTCTATTCAGGAGTTGATGAGTCATGCGAAGCAGGGCTTTGCCATTCACTCTGGCAGTTTGACCTACCCCACAGATGAAGCCATGACACAACGAGCCGAATAGACTTCTGGAAATGAAAGTAGAAAGAAAAAGAGCAACCCAGAGAAAAAGGATACACGACCCAAGCTTACTCCTTAGGAGCGAGCTCGATTCATCAAGGAGGGGAAGTGCTTTGGATGCGGGGAACATGGACACATCTCCGCGAAGTGCCCTAAAAAGGCACAGAAAGAACATAATGATAAGGACGACGACAAGCCTGAGAGTTCGAGAGCAGTTGAGGAACGTTGAGGAAAAGGCAAGATGAAAACAGGACCGGTTTCAGATTGTGTGGGTACCGATCCCGACACCATGGACGAGAGTACAGAACTTTGCCGAGCTTGGGGCAAAGTGAAAGATCAAGAGGCCTTGATCTTCTTTGATGGAGGAGCCAAGGCCAACTTCATTTCACCGGAATTGGCGGCACGGCTCGAGATTACTCCCGATCAGATGGGACCACTTGCGGAGGCAGTTCTAGCGGCACCCGACAGGGACGTAGCCATTACACCTGTTATTGGCAAACTTCGGTTGCATTGTCAGGGGTATTTGGGGCTTGAGGACTTCTTCATAATGTCTTTGGAGGGTTGTGATGTTCTCTTAGGGATTCCCTCGTACCACAAGAACAACGCTGTGGTCGATTATCAAACGAGAAAAGCGACTTTGACTACAGAAAAGGGCAGAACAATTGTACTTGATATTAAACTGAAGCGCGAGTCTGTCCCTATTGTATCGGCTTCGGCCAATTTCAAAATTAATGAAATCCAGTCTGTTTGTTGACTCGATCTTTATGAAAGAATTGAGCGATAAGGATAGGACAAATATGTCTGAACTTGATAAAGAACGCCAAGATTTTCTCCACTCTCACGCCGACTGCTTCTCAGAGGGCCTACCAGGAGAGTTATTGCCTGCTCGTCCTGAAGATCATACCATTGATCTGATACCTGGAAGCACATCACCGAACCGGCCACCTTACCGTGTGAGCCGAGCACAGAATGAAGAGATTATGAACTAAGTGAAAGACCTCTTGGAAAAGGGTTTTGTCCAGCCTAGTACTTCACCGTATTGCTCTCCAGTGTTGCTGGTTTTGAAGAAAGACGGATCTTGGAGGATGTGCATCGGTTATAGAGCTCTCAACAAAATCACCATCAAGAACAAATTTCCGATTCCTAGGATCGATGATATACTCGACAAGTTACAGGGATCCTCGTGTTTTAGCAGGATTGACTTGCAGAGTGGATATCATCAGATCCGAATCGCATCGGGAGACGTCTACAAGATAGCCTTTCGGACTACTTTTGGGTTATTTGAGTTTTTGGTGATGCCTTTTGGCCTAACCAATGCTCCTGCGACATTTAACCGGATGATGGATAGGATTTTTCGAGAGTACAGGCTATTTGTTGGCACTTTCTTTGACGACATCATTGTTTTCTCCAAGAATGAGACAGAACACAGAGATCATCTGCTTCAGGTCTTTCAGGCATTACGAGATCACAAGTTAGTGATTAATGGAAAGAAAAGTGAATTTTTACTACTAGAGATACACTTTTGGGACACATTGTCTCAGCAGCAGGAGTGCAAATGGATCCGGCAAAGATAGAGACTTTACGTGATTGGCCCGATTTGAAGAATGTCCATGGAGTTAGAAGCTTCTTGGGATTGTGTTCGTACTACATGCGGTTTATACGAAAGTTTGCAGAGGTTGCTTCCCCTTTGCATGTCTTGACATAGAAAGGAGTTCCTTTCTCGTGGGGATCCACAGAGGTGAGTGCCTTTCGGACATTGAAAGAGAAATTGACCACGGGACCAGTTTTGACTTTGCCGGATTTGCAGAAGTCATTTGAAGTATATTGTGATGCTTGTGGTCGTAGTCTGGGTGTGGTCTTGATGCAAGAAGGCCATGTCATTGCTTACGAGAGCCGATTGTTCTCTAGGCCGGAGATGACAACACAGATTTATGAGAAAGAGCTTTTGGCGGTTATCCATGCTCTTACTCAGTGGCGGCATTACCTACTCGGAGCGGATTTTACTGTTTTTACAGACCATCAGAGTTTGTGCTACTTTTCTTCACAGAAGCAGCTTTGGAAAAGCAGATGCGGTGGGCGAACATCTTGTCACAGTTTCACTTCCAGATTGTCCATGTGCAAGGACAAAAGAATGTGGTGGCAGATGCTTTGTCTCAGAAGCCATCAGTTCTGGCTATTTCCGCGATACATCATAGGAGCTTTGAGGATACGGTCGATCAGTATGCCACAGATACAGATTTTGCAGATATTTTCACACAGATACGGGATGGGGAGACAACAGGATACTCCATTTGGGAAGGCTACTTGATGAGAAAAACCATGTTGTGCGCTACACAGCCGATGAGGGAAAAGGTTACGACTGAATGCCACTGTCCACCTTGTACGAGTCACCGCGGCATTGCTACCACCATGAAGGGGGTAGAGAGATACTTCTTTTGGCCGAGACTCAAAAAGGATGTAGAAGAGTTTGTGCGCAATTGCTTAGTATGCCATAAGGTCAAGTTTGACAGGTATAAGGCACAGGGATTGTTACAGCCTTTACCCATACCCACCCGCCCCTGGGAAAGTATTGCGATGGATTTCATTTTTGATCTCCCGAGAACACAGAGTGGTCACGATGGTATCTGGACTGTTGTTGACAGATTTAGCAAACAGGCTCATTTCATCCCAGTAAAGAAAACAGTCAAGCCGAATCATTTAGTGAGACTGTTTGTGGCCCAGATCTTCAGATTACATGGCATGCTTGAGATGATTGTCTCCGATAGAGACCCCAGATTTACGAGTTTGTTTTGGAAGGCAATTTGGGAGAACATTGGCATGCGGTTGCAGTTCTCGTCTTCGTTCCACCCGCAAACTGATGGGCAATCTGAGATTGCAAATTCAGTGGTTCTAGAATTATTGAAGTCTTATATCTTTGATCAGAAGACTCAATGGGTAAAGTACTTACCTTTGGTGGAATTTGCCTACAATAACACGATACACTCTTCGACGGGGAAGGCGCCATTTGAGATTGTTGAAGGTGCTACGAAGGTTCCACCCTTCCTAAGCACGAAAGATAAAATTTTTGAAGCGGATGAATATACGCGAGATTTGGATACAGCTTTTGCCAAGGTTCGCGAGACTTTGCAGAAGTCTCAAGAACGACAGAAAAAGGCAATGGATTGCTTCGTCGCGACTTGAAATTGAAGGAGAATGATTGGGTGCTCTTACGTTTTGAGAAGGCACGCCTACGAAAGAAAAAGGGAAAGGAGAGGCTTTTTCCAAAGCTTAGTATGCGATACTACGGACCTTTCGAGATCACTGAAAGATAATTGATGTCTCCTTCTGATTGAAATTGCCGGATACTTGGAGGATTCACAATGCATTCCATGTGAGTCTCTTGAAACCTTTTAAGGGTGATGTGCCTGATGATGGGGAGCGTGATGAGCAACCCGAAGTGGAAGAAAACGATGAGATCCTTGTTCCTGAACAGATTTTGGCACATAAGGATACGAAGATTAAAGGTAAAGTCCGAAGGCGGTTCTTGGTTAAGTTCAAGAACTATCCTGCATTGGGTGCGAAGTGGATGGAGGAGGAGGACCTAGCGGATACTCCTCAGATTGTGAAACTTTACCTCGATGCTTTTGGTTTAGCATAGTCTATTCCAAACGGAACCCAGAATTCACCCCGCAGATCAAGTCCCGAACCTCGCAGATCTCACCTTCCCGCAACAGTTCCTTGCCGCACGGTCAGTTTCCGCAAGGTTTATAGTTTCAGCCCGCAAAACACAAATTTCAGCATCTGCGTTTTCAGCGCGTCGTCGTCGTACTGTCGTCATCGACATAGAGTCAGAATCCAACAAATAAAGATTTGCAGATTTCAGCCCTTAGAGTTTCCAGATTTCAGCCTGTCTCGTCGTCGTTCTCATCGTCGTCGACATTGTTGGCAAGTCCAGGCATTGTAGAGATTTGTGCAATCATAAGTAGACCGTTCTCGCCATAGAGAGTGGGGCCTTCGGAGGAGGGTTTTACAATGTCTCTGGTGTCGTATTATCTTCTTTATCTCTCAGTCTCATGCACTTCCATTCACAGTGTCCATTCACTTTGTTTGTGTCCATTGCACTCTCTCACTAAAGGAACGGAAGGCTCGGGCTCTCCCTTCCGTAAGTAAAAGGAAGCTTGAGCACAGTTCGGAGCACTTATCTTGAGCAAAGTTTAGACATTCATTTTGTTGCACCTTACAATGAGAAAGCGCTTTTGGCAGTTATCCATGCTCTTACTTAGTGGCGATACTTTTTATTCAGAGCCGATTTTACAAGGTTTACCGATCACAAAAGTTTGGGCTATTTCTTGTCCTAGAAACATCTTTTGGACAAGAAGATACGGTGGGCATGTTTTACAATTTCACTTTCAGATTGTGCATGTTCATGGACTTAAGAATGTGGTGGCAGATGGATTGTCTTGTAATCATTTGGTTCTGGCTATTTCGGCGGTGCATCACAGAGCTTCGAGGATATGGCACAGATTTGAATTTTGGAGACATCTTTGATTGATTATAGAGTGGGGAAGTGGTTACAAGCTATTCTCTCAAGAAAGTCTATTTGATGTGGAAAAACTTGTTGTGTGTTACACAAGCATTGCAAAATAAGGTTTTGATAGAGTGCCAATGTCCACCTTTTTCAGGCCATCGCGGCACAAAAACCACCTTGAAAGGTGTGGAATGATTTTTCTATTGGCCGAGGCTCAAAAAGGGTGTGGACGAGTTTGTTTGCAGTTGTTTAGTATGCCAGAAGGTCAAGTTTGACACAAGGCACCATGTCTTTTGGAACCTTTACCTACACCTAGCCGACCTTGGAAAGTATAGCAATGGATTTCATTTTTGACCTTCCCAGGACTCAGAGTGGGCATGTTGTCGACAGATTTAGCAAGCAGGTCAAGAATAGTGTTAAGCTTGATCATTTGGCTAAACTGCTTGTCCCACAGATATTTTGACTACATGGCATGCCTGAGTCTATAGTTTCAGATAGAGATCCCCGTTTTACTAGTTTGTTTTTGTTAGATTCAGCGGAATGAATGTTTGCGCTTTGCTCAAGATGAGTGCTCCGAACTGTGCTCAAGGTTCCTTTTTGTTCTTATGGAAGGGAGAGCCTTCCGTTCTTAATGAGAGATTGCTATGATCACAAACAAAGTGAATGGACACTATGTGTGCAAGTGTATGAGACTGAGAGATAGAGAGAGAAGAGAGATACGACACCAGAGACCTTGTAAAACCCTCCTCCGAAGGCCCCACTCAGAGTGGTCTACTTATGATTGCACAATCTGGTACAAATGATATGCATGAGACTGATGCAAGTCTAGGCTATGTCGGTGAGGACGACGGGGATGACGAAGTCGACCTAACGGTTGAAATCTGCAATCTTTCTACTGCTGTCCAAAAATGCTATGGGCTGAAATCTGCTAATCTTCTATTTGCTGAATTCTGACTTTGTCGGTGACGATGTCGATGACGACGATGCGACGACGACGCGCTGAAAACGCAGATGCTGAAATCTGCGTTTTCCGGGCTGAAACTGTAAACCTTGTGGAAACTGAACGTGTGGTGAGAAACTGTTGCGGGAAGGTGAGATCTGCGAGGTGGTTTAGGCCCCTCGGCCGGCATATGTAAGTTGGCCCCATTCTTTAGGCTTTGACACGTCAGCAGTTTGTGACATGCTGAGACTGAGAGATAGAGAGACAAGAATACGACACCAGAATGTTGCCAGACCCTTCTCCGAAGGCCCCACTCTCTATGGCGAGAGCGGTCTACTATTGATTGCACAAATCTCGACAATGCAACGGAGTGCAAAAACGCTAGGGCTGAGAATCTATGCTTCCGTTGCCGTGGCTCTGCAAATGCAAAAACGCTAGGCTGATATGAGGTGTTGCTGTTGTCTGCTAAGAAGTTGCCTGTTGAGCGTGGAGCTCCTGCTGCCTCTTCTGCCAAATAGTGCTAGCTCTAGTTTGCTTATATACAAACTTAGCAAAATTGCCCTACCTACTTTTGTTGGAAAGTCACTGAAATTAATAAGTGAAAAATGCCTAAAATAGGTAAAATAGGCTAAATGCACTGGAAAATTCCCCTGACTGATTCTGATGGAAATGCTTATGCATGCTGTGTGCAACCAGAGGATATGCATCTACACTAAGTGACTGGGCATGCATGGTCTACGAATAGACTCACAAAAGTGCCATATCACTTCTAAATCTAGATCGACTGAACCCTGATCATGTTGTAGCTTGTCCACGGACACATAGGGCTGGATGTGTCACGTGACATCCCCTCCTTTTCAAAGTGAGGTATTGGTACCGAGCTGTATGGCGTCGAGAGAGATTGCCAATAGCATCCGGAATCCTGGAAGGGACTCTTCGCTTGCCCACTCTGATGTGTGGGTCGTGCGATACTTGAACTTCATAAAGGTCTTGAACGCTTGCTTCTTTGGGCTGTGCCGAAAGCGACACAAAGTCTTATATGGCTCCTTCAATGCTTCAACTTTGTCGAGAGTCATGCTTCTTTCTTCTTCAAGAATCTCCATTGCTGAAAATTCATGAAACCATTTCCAATACAAAACCATGAACATACCTATTCCATGTAAAGTGAGTGGAAAAAATCTTGTCTTCGCTAAAGATTGTGGATGCAATGTAGATAAACATAGAGACGGAGTGACAAACCGTTCACCAAACATATGCAAACAATGAGATCGAATCTTTCTCTTTTGATCTAGAGCAATCAACTGTGGCAAAACACCATAGAAATGCCCACGCTTGGTGCTCATACTTTCATGTGCTCTTTCTACAACTGTGTCATGCCAAGGAAGAGACATGGAATGTGACTTCCTTACATACTTTTCAGCTTTTCACGCATACAATCGTGCTCATTCATGATTGAAATGTCTTCAACGTACAATATGTCATGCCTAGTGAAAGGGATCACATAAAGATGCTGACTAAAATACAGGAAACGATCACGAATGAAATACTCGAACAACGCGTGCGTATCAATCATGCGAACACATAATACTTCCTGTGAGGGTTCTTTGGACCTAGGCTCGAGAGCCAAGATCGGTTTTTCCTGAGTTATCGAATGGTCCTGTGGGGATTCTTTGGACCTTGACTCGAAAGCCAAGATCGGTTCTTCGTGATTGATCGAATCTGCAACGAGGTTAGCTTCGCTAGTAAAAGCATCAACTTACTCATCATCCTTGTGAACAATCACGTCATCTTCATGCAATCACATCTTGATCATGCAAATCATCATGCTTGTCATTGTCAATCAAATCATCATGCTTATCATTGTCAATCAAATTATCATCATGCAAATCATTGTTATTCAAATCATCATGCTTGTCATGATCAATCAAATCATCATGCTTCTCATAATCATGCAAATCCTGTGTGTCATGCTTGGGAGAAGAAGCAACGTAACTGCGAAACGTTTCAAGGCTGAAACGTTTCACCTTGAAACGTGGCGTTTCACGACGAAACTTTTCAGTCCAAAATGAGAGCACAGTGAAACGTGAGACCGAAACGTGCGTTTAGCGACTTTAAAACTAAAACTATGGTAACTTGTTGTTAGTGAAACGGCTTGTGTTTCACTTGGTGAGTGAACGTTTCAAGGCCCGAAACGTTTCACCTGTCCTGACCCGTCGAAACGCGTTTCATGGTGACGCTGAGAAGAAGAGACTGAGAGAGTCTCCTTTTCCCAAATCTCTTGCATCTGTGCCTGAACTTGAGAATAGAGTCGCCAGAACTCTTTGTTTTGTCGGTCGCTCTGTTCTTGTATTGCTTTGGCTTCCTTCCTTGCTGCTTCTCGTTCTGCTCTTCTTTCTGCTCTTCTTTCTGCGTGTCTGCGTTCCATTTCTGCCATTCTTTCTGTATATCTTGCTTCGCGTTCTAACTTCCTTTTCATAAACATCTGGTCCATCTCCTCCATAGGAGTTAGTGCAATCCTTGACGTAGATGGGGAAGGGGGAGGGTCGGAAAAACCTCCTGGTGGGCAAAATTCTTCTTCGCCTCTCTCATGCTCATCACCTCTAAGCGAAGTATCCATTCCGCTTCGAGTGAAGACCATTCTGAGTCGTGGATTCTCGTGGGTTCGTGGGGTCTTGAGTTCTTAAGTTCACGAGGAACTTGGGTTCTTGAGAGTCTTGGTTCTTGGGTTCTCAAGGGTCTTGGGTTCTTGAGGTTCTTGAGGGTCTTGAGGTTTGCTTTCGCTTGCAAACCGTGTTTGAGAAGGATCTTCTCTTCACCAAGTTCTACTCCTTTCTGTGGGCGCACCCCTTGGCGGCCTTGCGCTCACACCAAGGTTGCTTTTTCCACCTCACGTCGATTGGCCGGCCGCTAAGTGCACAGTCCGCTCTCAATGAGTGAAAAGAGACAAGGGGAGGCTGGACAAGCCCTTCTTTCTTGGGATTCCTGTCACTCTTCAAAAGCACGATTAGGAATCGACACGCCCAAGCGAACTTGGGTTCGTGCGACCGCAACAAGCAAAAAAAATTCTTGTGGTTCTTTCCTTGAGTGATACAGAACACTGCCAAAGCTCTGATACCAATGTTAGATGCAGCGGAATGATTGTTTGCGCTTTGCTCAAGATGAGTGCTCCGAACTGTGCTCAAGGTTCCTTTTTGTTCTTATGGAAGGGAGAGCCTTCCGTTCTTAATGAGAGATTGCTATGATCACAAACAAAGTGAATGGACATTGTGCGTGCAAGTGTATGAGACTGAGAGATAGAGAGAGAAGAGAGATACGACACCAGAGACGTTGTAAACCCTCCTCCGAAGTCCCCACTCTCGTCGGCGAGAGTGGTCTACTTATGATTGCACAATCTGGTACAAATGGTATGCATGAGACTGATGCAAGTCTAGGCTATGTCAGTGAGGACGACGGGGATGACTAAGGGCTGAAATCTGCAATCTTTCTACTGCTGTCCAAAAACGCTATGGGCTGAAATCTGTTGATCTTCTATTTGCTGAATTCTGACTCTATGTCGGTGACGATGTCGATGACGACGATGCGACGACGACGCGCTGAAAACGCAGATGCTGAAATTTGCGTTTTCCGGGCTGAAACTGTAAACCTTGCGGAAACTGACCGTGCGGCGAGGAATTGCTGCAGGAAGGTGAGATCTGCGAGGTTCGGGACTTGATTTGCGGGTGCCAACTGCTGAAAACTGAAAACGCTGATGTTCCTCGACTTTCCGTTGCGGTGAATCTGCAAAACGCTAGGGTGAGTAGTAGATGCAAAAACGCTAGGGCTGAAAATCTGTGCTTCTGTCGCCGTGGCTCTGCAAATTCAAAAACTCTAGGCTGATCTGAGGTGTTGTTGTTGCCGGGATCTGCAAAGGCAAAACGCTGGCTGATCTGAGGTGAAAACGCTAGGTGATGTTGGATTTGCAAAACGCTAGGTCTCCGGGGGGGGGGGGGGGGGGTGTCTGCTGAGAAGTTGCTTGTTGAGCGTGGAGCTCCCGCTGCCTCTTTTGCCAAATAGTGCTAGCTCTAGTTTGCTTATATACACACTTAGCAAAATTGCCCTACCTACTTTTGTTGGAAAGTCACTTAAATTAATAAGTGAAAAATGCCTAAAATAGGTAAAATAGACTAAATGCATTGGAAAATCCCCTGACTGATTCTGATGGGAATGCTTATGATCATGTTGTGTGCAACCAGAGGATATGCATCTACACTAAGTGACTGGGCATGCACGGTCTACGAATAGACTCACAAAAGTGCCAGATCACTTCTAAATCTAGACTGACTGGATTGACTGAACCCTGATCATGCTGTAGCTTGTCCACGGACACATAGGGCTGAATGTGTCACGTGACAGTTTTGGAGGGCAATTTGGGAGAATATTAGTACTCAGTTTAATTCTCATCTTCTTTTCATCCACAGACAGATGGGCAATCGGAGATGGCGAATTCAATGGTTCATGACTTGTTGAAGTCTTACATCTCTGATTAGAAGGCTCAGTGGGAGAAGTATTGCCCTTGGTGGAGTTTGCCTACAAGAACACAGTACATATGTCTACAAAGAAGGCGCCATTTGAGATCATCGAGGGTGGTAAGAAGGTTTTACCTATTCTAAGCACCAAGGATAAGATTTTTGAAGCAAATTAGTATGTTCAGGATGTGGACACTGCTTTTGCAAAGGTGTGCGAGGCTCTAGAGAAGTCTCAAGCACAGTATAAGAAGGCAGCGGACAAACATCAACGTGACTTGCAATTGAAGGAAGATGATTGGGTGCTTCTCCGGTTTGAGAAGGCACGTCTTCGGAAACGAAAGGGTAAGGAGCAACCTTTTCCAAAGTTGAGTATACGATACTATGGCCCTTCCTAGATTAAGGACAAGATAAATGGTGTATCCTTTAGACTGAAGTTACCAGGTACTTGGAAGATTCACAATGCATTTCATGGGAGTCTGTTGCTGCCTTTCAAAGGTGAGGTGCCAGTGGACAGGGAGCCAGGGGAGCAATGTGAGGTGGAAGAGACAGAGGAGATTCTCATTCCAGAACAGATACTGGCTCACAAGGAAAGGAGTATGAAAGATAAGCTGGTACGCCGATAGTTAGTCAAGTTTAAGAACTATCCGGCATCGTATGCGAAATGGATGGTGGAGGACCTAGTAGATACTCCTCGGACTTTAAAGCTTAACCTTGAGGCTTTTGGTCTAGCTTCGACTATTCCAACAATTACCAATGATTAGCCTGTTGAATCTTGTGCGGTGCAGACTGCACAAGAGGGGAGTTACTTCGTTCCTTTGTGACAAATTACCCAGATGGAATAAAGTCACTTATTTCTTTCGAGATTTCATGGGTACTGACGGGCTAATAGTATTCTGTTGTATGACTTTATGAAAAGAAGTACTTTGACATGGGAATTTCTTAAATGAATTTGTTACATGTGCTCTCTCATGTGTGTCGTGTTTGAGGGCATGTTTGAAAGACGAAATGACCGCAACAATTCGGTCTTTGCTCACGTGAGGGGTGGTGTGGATATGATAGTAACAAGATTTAGTCAATCAAGACATCCGCTAGAGATTGATGAGATTTGGATATGTTTGCTAAATACGTTACCGTGATCATGATTCTCATCTAAGATCTCGACGGGGATAGTGATGTGAATGTTCATTGGTTGTAGTCTTTGTGCAAGTATTGGATATGTGTTGTTTAGTGCGTCGGTACTTTGAGTTAGTGTCTATTGAATTAGTTTCTGGCTCATGTTAGTTTAGCAGTCGTAATGGAGGGCGATTACAATTCTTTCTATCTTAAAGTGATTATGTGGCATGACCTAAAGGACGGACTTTGGACAAAGAGGGGTTAGAACCCTACTGAAAGATGCAGGAGAAGATTGTACCAACTTGCATAACCTATCCAATAGGCCTAAAATTAAGGATATTCATTTTATAAGTTGTTCCAACTTATGGGGTCCTGTTTGATGGGGCCTAAGGGACAAAAGGCTAAAAGTGGCGTGGAGGGCTGATGATGTGACAACTGTACGGATGTTTGCGAATACTGCTGATGACGTGGTAGGCCGCACGGACTTCCGCGATTTGTGTTGCTGATGTGTGATATGTACAAATTTTTGCAAATCACGTTGGGTCCCCTTGGCGCTAGCTTTTGGGCCAAGATGCTTTTCATATGTACTGCTTTTGGAAGGCCTAGGGCCTAGAAATTGAGTGCCAAGGCCTCAGTGTCAGGTAGATGAGCTTGGGAGTGTTGCTAAGACGAGGACCCTCAGACATTGTACTTTGTGAAGCATTAATAATAAAGTAATACTTAAAGGGGTGTTAGTCTTTGGGGCCAGTCTCTTTCGGCGCAAAACTACGTCGTGCCGTGTGGTCTCTCTCTCTCTCTCTCGCTCTCAGTTTTGTGCAGTTCTTTCAGTTTGCTCGGGTGTGTTGTGGTAGATTCCTAGCTGGGAGTGTCCAAGTCTGCTATATCTATAGCCAGTTCCATCTGATTTCAGCCATAGCCCATATCAGCACCCTCAACCAGAGTTTGCAGACCCCTGCCAGATTCCCTAGCGTTTTCAGATTTCAGCCCTTAGCCTCTCAAGCACCATCAGTTCAAGCTTCTAGTGCATGATCCCATTAGCATCTGAGCATCTAGAACCATTGTATTAGCATTTATGCAATCTAAAGCAAATATCACTCTAGCAACAGAGTAGGGGGCACCCTTGGAGGGGGGTTTGGGACCCCGTTTGGTGTTGTCTTCTCTCTCTCTCTCTCTCTCTCTCACACACACACACACACACACACACACACAGCACCTTTACTCATAGTTCTATTCTCTCTTCTCTCTATTAGTTGCACATATCTTGTCAATTAAAAGGAACCTTCTGTACCATCAATCTGTTTATATTTCTAGAGCTGACTTTTGTCATCGTGTATCTGTCTTTAATGGGTTTCTCTCTCTTTTGAAGGATTCGTCTGATTCAACTGACACAGATGATTTTGTCATCGTGTATCTGTCTTTAATGGGTTTCTCTCTCTTTTGAAGGATTCGTCTGATTCAACTGACACAGATGACACCAGCACTGAGTCGAAGGTTTGTCTTAATGCAGCTTCTCTAAAACGCAGCTGCATTATTTCAGGAAATGAGAAGTACTTGATGTTTTGTGATGTGACAGGAGCAGGAGATGAAAACAAAGACTGAGAAATATCATGAGTGGGAGCTTGTCAATGAAACCAAACCAATTTGGGTATGTACTGTGCATGCCCTGCTTTTAAGTTATCATTTTGTAGATTTTTGTTATGAAGTCAGAGCTGCTTAGGAATAGAGATCTTAGGGACGGTTTTCTGTTTTTTTAGATGCGAATCCCGAAAGAAGTGGAAAAGAACGAGTATGATGCCTTCTACAAGAGTACCTTCAATGAGTACCTAGACCCACTGGCATACACACATTTTACAACAGAGGTATTGCACGATACTCTCTTGTAAGAACCCGGTGGTTGCGTTGTTATTAAGTTTGAATTTTCAGCTCTGTCTGTTTGCAGTTCTGTTATAAAGGATGCTATTTTTTCTCAGCTGATCATAGTAGATACATTATAAGCCTTTTGTGGGGCCTTGACTTGAGACCTCTGTGACCTGTATTCTAATGAAGTAAATTGATAATATATTTTAGGTTTAAAAACATGCAAAGAATGGCCTTATCAACAGTAGGGACCATGGTTTTGGTTTAGCTGACACTTTGAAGACCACACTAGAAATCCTGAAGCTGATGATTTCAATCCTATAAAACAACTCATGTCCCCTCTAGTCTGTAGTACGAGACTGTGTTTGTTCAATATAAAGCTATCGCATTATAGGCCAGGAGTTGCATGTAATAATGCAGCGGGAGAGCTTGAGAGTGATACACTCGGCCTCCTGTCAGTGGGGATTAACCCTGCCATAATCTGCTGTTATTTTCATACAGTCTGTATCCTTACCTTTGTTCCTCTATAGCACTTCCTGGGCTCCCCTCTTGGTTTAAGTTTTTTTCTTTAAAAAAATAAATTAAAATCAGCTGTAATTTTTCTGTCCACATGTTTTTTAAAATAATATGAATGGGAGGGATAGAAGGTTGGGCGCAGGGGGGAAGGGAAGGATTGAGGGGCAAACAAAGCTTTTAATTCCTTGCTGTGAATTTGCTTTGCCCTACCCAATTTTGAAGGCAAAAATAAATGAGGAAAATGAATCAAAATTGATGGAGTCCAATAAGTTTGGGTTTTGGGGGGGGGGGATGAGATGCATAACTTTAAACAGTGAGAACCCTTGTGGTATAATTAGCCCTTGAATTTTTGGTGCCTTTTAGGTGGGATTTAAATCATTCTCAATTCTGTTCACTTTTCTCAGAAAGTAAAGCTCTTACTCTAATTGACTGCAGGGTGAAGTGGAGTTTAGGAGTTTGCTGTACATCCCAGGAATGGCGCCATTCAATGCTGAGGAGTTGTATACTGCCAATAACAAAAATATACGGTTATATGTGAAACGTGTATTTATATCTGCCGATTTTGACGGGGAATTGGTGAGAAGATTCTTCCATTAATACTTCTTTTTGACATGCATACTGAATCTGAACTAAAACCTCTCTATTGAATTCTGCAGCTTCCTCGCTATCTTGGGTTTGTGAAAGGTGTTGTCGATTCAAACGACCTTCCTTTAAATGTATCAAGAGAGATACTTCAGGAGAGCCGAATTGTAAGTCCTCAACTTGTTTCGTTATTCAATTCCTTGTCTATTGTGACATCCATTCTGAAAGCAAGGGTTTTTTGCAGGTGAGAATCATGAAAAAGAGGCTTGTCCGAAAAATCTTTGATATGTGTCAAGAAATTGCTGACAGAGAAGACAAGGAGGTTTCTTTTTTGCAGCATATATCTGAGTCTTAATATTGTGCTTGCTGCTGACAGAAGCATTGGGCTTTTCAACTTTCTGAGCAGTGTCTGTGGTGTGCGTCAATCTACAGGCTTACAAGTCCTTCTGGACCAATTTTGGTCGAAGTATAAAGCTGGGTTGTATCGAGGATTCTGCAAATCATAAGCGGCTGACTCCACTTCTACGATTTTTCACCTCAAGGCACGAAGATAGTCTAGTCAGTCTGAAAACGTATGTCGAAGACATGAAGCCAGAGCAAAATGCCATTTATTACTTCGCAGCTGACAGTATCAAAAGTGCTAAAAGCGCTCCTTTTCTTGAGGCACTTTTGAAAAAAGATTATGAGGTATGCAAGGATTGTTGATTGTTCTGGTGTGCTGGAAGGCCTATAGTTAAGTTTCCTCTGAAACTTACTGTTTGCAACTATTTGACAAATTACAGGTGCTGTTCCTGATTGAACCCATTGATGAAGTGGCGATCACAAATCTTCAAGAGTATGAGGGAAAGAAGTTCGTTGATATTAGCAAAGAGGACTTGGATTTAGGTATGGAAAAGAACTTGATTTGATTTTCTATTTCTGATAAATTGTGGTCTAAGTTACATTGTCTAATACTGGAATCTGCTGCTCTGAAGGTGGAGATGATGAAGTGGAAGAGAGAGAAAAGGAAAAAGAGTACCAGCTTTTATGTGATTGGATGAAGCAAATTCTTGGGGAGAAGGTGGCTAAAGTGCAAGTATCTAAGCGTATAAGCTCGTCTCCTTGTGTTTTGGTCTCAGGAAAGTTTGGTTGGTCTGCAAATATGGAGAGGTAGTACTCCTCAAGTTCATCTCTTGTTGACTCGAAATGGTGCAAATTGCTGAATTCTGTGTCTACCTAGGATAATGAAAGCTCAAACACTGGGAGATGAGTCCACGATGGATTTCATGAGAGGGAGGCGAGTTCTGGAGATCAACCCAGATCATCCAATAATGAAGGATTTGAATGTGTGTGTTTTTCTTTTTCTGTTTTGCAATCCGATTCATAGATGTTTGTTTTGTCCTGTCAATGGTGTCTTTTGCCTTTGCAGGTTGCTTGTAAGGACACCCCTAGAAGTTCTAAAGTTCAGGACATTGTGAACATGTTGCACGAGACAGCACTAATGGCCAGTGGTTTCTTCGTAAGTTGGAGCTTATTTTTTGTGAATGTCTTTATTCAGATTATTTCAGTAGCTTTTGTTCAATTTTTCTACATTGTTTCAGCCTGAAAATCCTGCCGAGTATGGTGGGAAGGTGTTTGAGGTTCTGGGGCTAGCTATGGCGGGTGCAAAAGGAGATTCAAGTCCTGAGCAAGAAGAAAGCTCAGATACAAATACTGAAGCAGTCCAGGATGTAGAGGTAGTGGAGCCATCTGAGGTTCAGGTGGAAAGTGATCCCTGGAACTAGAGGTGGGTCATCTCACCCTCTCTGGATGCATTGATCCCATGGCAAGCTGATGCTTTTTGTAGTGATTATGCGGCTATAGAGTAGATGTACATTTCTCTGAAGAGGAAGATGCAGATGTGATGTCTTCAGTCAGATTGCATTTCGCAACTTCATCACGCTCGAAAAAACGTTCTCTGTATACGTATAGGTGGCCCCTTATAATTCTTTGATTCAATGGATTTTGAAGGAATATCATTTGAAAAGTTTCCACGGTTCTGAAATATGCATTACAAAATTGTTGTAATTGTAAGTCAACGGTGATGAAGAAGGGTCTTTTTCCTTTCTCATGTTGTTTTTGGCATACTCTGTAAAGTGAGTTATGCTTGGATTTTTGTATTATTCCTTGATCACTGCAAATAATAGCTCTCTTGAATGGCTGCCTGTATAAAAAAAGAAAAAGAAGCCAAGAAACGAACTTCATTATGTTTTAAAATACAAATTTCATTGGGTTCTTGCGAAAATAGCGGCGCATGCAGCTACAGACCTGAGAGCTCGAACCAGGGATGCCAATTGCTTTATTTAAGAGCAGCCCGCCTTGCACAAGTTGGCCTGCAATAGTAGCATTCTGTGCAACAGAGGGAACGGGGGGTATATAAAAAGGAGGGAACGATTGATCATGAAGTGGAGGTCGCCAAAAGGGAAGAGAATCAAACATGGGGTTA
The DNA here is from genome assembly GCF_014529385.1 of Adiantum capillus-veneris. NCBI lineage: Eukaryota > Viridiplantae > Streptophyta > Polypodiopsida > Polypodiales > Pteridaceae > Adiantum > Adiantum capillus-veneris. The sequence continues at coordinate 151,355,942 of NC_140938.1, forward strand.
GAGTTCTCTCTCGGTTGAAGTTGACCATGTCACCTCTCTCTCTCTCTCTCTCTCTCTCTCTCTCACACACACACACACACACACACACACACACACACACACACACACACACACACACACACACACATATACACAAACACTTCTTTTTGGGGGTAAATCTTGGGTTTAATTTTCCAGTAGGAAACCTCAAGTCGAGGAAAACCCACAGAAAAGATCATGTACATAAACCTGAACGCTAAAGTGTTCATCTGTGGAAGAGGGCTTGAAACACCGTAGGAAAGCTGATGCATCTCCAGGATGAAATCACCAACCTCCCATGCAAAACGGGAAGATTGCCGAAGGCAAAGCTTAAAGAACTGAAAAGGGTCCGCATCGGAAACCTACAGCCGAATGTTGACGCCACAGAGTCCAATAAGCCCAAAATCTGACCACGTTAAGAAGGCCGCAAATCGCTACAAGGAAGGCAAGAGGATGACAAACACCCAAAACCATCTGTGGAAGACCACAGAGGGGAAGCAAATTTGCATACAAGCCGCTATGCGGCGAAGAAAATCTCTAGGAATGCTATAATCCCAAAGTAGATGCACCACTATTTCTTCCATAGTAGAGCAGCGAACACACCGAGAAGAATAGCTGCGACGTGTATTGAGAATCGAGCCCACCGGGAGAACTCCAAGCAAGCATCTCTAGAGAAACAATCTTTCCTTCTAAGGTAAGTGGCTCTTCCAAAGAGTATTGAGTGGCTTCTTCCACCAGGTATTTGACTTGTGCATTGACCATAAGGCATTACAATGATTTACTATCCAAGGTTGTGGTAGAAGGTGAGCATATACCTTCCTAGCTGACATCGCCTCAAAGGGTGTGTCATGAAAAAACCAATCAGACATGCGAGGATCATCTGCCAAGGGTGGAATGGGCAAAAAGTCAACCAGCACGCGTAAAAGCTCTTTCCATAGCGGACGGTAATGCATACCCAATCCAAAACGTCGAGCAGCAAGGGGAAATTGGAAAGTATAACTTGTGTCATCAACCACATCTGCAACCACTTGAAGGCGACGACAAGAGAGAAAGTATGCCTGGCAAGGCAAACAGTCAACCAAAGTAAGAGGGAATGCCCGGCTCCAACGAAGACTCTCTAGATGAAGGGAGTTCCCATCCCTTTGTTATCCACCATTCCATGATAAATGGAATGTGACCTCTTTCCAAGCAGAGATCAATCTAAAAGAAAGCAGGCATCCAGGAATGTATCCTTCTATCTTGCCAAACATGACATCCCAAAGAGAAGGTTGCCAATGACCAAAGGAAGAAGTAACAAGATGCTGACACAAAGGCAATCATAATAGCCCAAGGCTGAGATTGTTGCACAAGAATAGGCAACAACATGGCTGTCCTGGCAATAACATGCCGATGAAAATCCTAAATATTAAGACCACCAAATGTCACAAGACGGGCACCACGTGCCAATAGAAAAGAACAGATTGAACAGACTTTTAGCACTTCAATAACAACTGAATTGTGAGAGAAAGAGAGGACATGCGACACAGGGTGGCAGAATTCCACCCCAGAGACTATTGGCCCCAAACCTTGGCGTCCCTTTCGGTATTTCTTTATATTGCATCAACACAGTACAAGCAGGTACTCGAGACTCTACACCTCCGGGAAGCATGCCAGAGAATGAGCGATAACCTCATATTTAAAGGCCCTAGGCCCCAAAAGCAGTTTACATGAAAAGCCTTCAAAATCAGAAGCTTCTGGTCCAAAAGCAATGCCAAAAAGCTGTCAGCATAAATCATGGAAATCCGTACATCAGTCAGCGCAAAATGTGGAAATCCGTACAGCTTGCCACGTCATCATATCAACGCAATTTTCAAAAATCTGCCATGTCATCAGTTTGCGCAAGTCTTTTGTGTGTGTGTGAGAGTCCAGCTTTATTTTTATCGTTTATGTCACTTGGGGCCCGGGGTCCCCATAAGTTGCTAGGACTTCTTCTTCTGTTACTTGTTCTTCTTAGGGTTTAGATCCCTCGACCGACATCTGCAAGTTGGCTCCCTTCTTCAGTGCTTTGACACGTCAGCAGTTTGTGACACCAAAGCATTTGAGAGTGCAAAGTTTTTTTTTCGACTTCACGTAGGCCTTTTTTATAACCATGAGTTTGCCACAAATGAGACAAAATCGATGACATAAGAGATGTGAGAGAATGTCGAGACCAATGTAATGGAAATGGCCTATGAACTTTGAGAATAGCGGAATTAAGAGAATTAGAGTGAGCATTTTTGTGAGATTACTTTGAGAACTTGGAGGGTGAACTTAATTGATGGTAGCAATATAAATATAGTACTTAATTAACTTGGCATGAACAATACTTTTGCAAGAGAGAGAATATTAGAGAACATGACAATAGATGAGGACCGGATTAACTTGGAGCCGGTCCCCCCTCTAAAAGGCGTTTGTATTATTGATTCTCCCATCAAGAGAGACTTTGTTACAATACAATCCTTGTGTTCTTTGTGACCTTGGTGATGCTATGAAGATGGAAAGCTTCATGCATCACGAGCTTAACATAAACTTTGCAAAAAACATTAACTATCCCAAGCCTCAGTCCCAAGGCCTCAAATACCTTCGAAGGTGGAGAGAGCTAGCGGGGAATGAGGGTAGGGAAGGGGAAGAAGAAACATTCCATACGAGGAAGAAATAGTTCCTTACTTATCATCACTCTTCTTGCTTAGATAACATAATAACATAGTAATGAAAATGAAGAAGATGGCAAGCTTAAGCATTGAAACATGGCTCTTGGTTGGATTTGCATTCCATAGCCAGGAGTGTTGGTGTAGGCTCTCCACTTCTCAACAAACTTGTAGAAGGAGATGGAGCTCTTGCATTTTGCAATCCACACAATGAGAGAATGTGTGTGTGTGTGTGTGGGAGAGTATACCCCCCCCTCTCATGCTTGGTCCACCTCTCTCTCTCTCTCTCTCTCTCTCTCTCTCTTGTATTATTTTATTATTTCCTTTGGATATGTGTCTTCTTTTTCCTCTTTTGAGAGAAAGAACTTAACTATTTATTTAATGTATCTAAATTTTTATTGGACCGCTTTGAAACCTAACCAATAGCATTCAAGCACATTATGAGGGCCACATGTGGAGGATCATTTGAACATGTGTCTTTTATGCGTATTAAGTCATTTGGTTGAATGGAATACTTCAAGGACTTATTCAATCAAGCAAGCATGCGTCTTTTATGCTTATTAAGTCATTTGGTTGAATGGGATACTTCAAGGACTTATTCAATCAAGCATGGACGTTCACTTATCTTTGAATTTAACATTTCAAAAACCTTAATCATTTAAGCATAAAAATTACCTCAAGCTTTAAGCAAGGTTCCCACATTCACTTTAAGCGTCTTAGCATCTCATGCTTGGGGTATGATTCCCACCTCGAGGTTAGCCCTAGCTTGAGGTCAAAGGACTTTTTAACCGTGACTTTTGGAGGTCTTTAATGAAGCTAACCCTAAGGTCTTTTAAGCTTCATTAGGTTGCATTGCTCTTTGATAGACCATCTCTCATTTGGACCCCTTTACCATTAGCCCCGTGTTGAGATAGATCCGTAAGCACATGTCTATATTCTAACCCTTGTTCCCATTTATTATCCCACATTAAATGATCAGTTTAATATGAGAAACTCATTTGGGTTGGTTAGATATTAGATTTTATGACAGCCAATGTAACAATGGCAAAAAGGACTGGACGTAAGCCATTAAAATACTTTGTACAATCTACAAACGAAGCCATGTGGATAATTTCTAGTAATACAATTTAACGTTCAAGCGTTGCATGACCCATTTTACCTTTTGACTACACAAGACATTCTATCCTATTGGGTACCCAGAGTGCGTGACAATTACATTCAATCACAAGGATTCACCGGAAGAAGCTTAGATTTGCGAAAGTTAACTCTAAGACCATCTGCAAGCCCGTACATCTCCAAAGCGTCCATAATCGCTTGAACATTAGCCTGGCAATTGTGAGGCATAAACAAAGAGTCATCAAAACAGAGACTTGCCCAATGAAATAATGGTCCGATGATAATTGCAAACCGTGAAGTCGACCAGCCGAAATCAGATGATCGAGATGTATCAACAAAGGGTGTTAGGCAATTGCATAGAAGAGTGCACTAAGGGGGAACAACCAAGAGGCCAAGATTCCGTCAATTCTCTTCAAGGATTCCAGAAGATAAACCGCAAGCATACAAGAAGTAAACCACATTGGCTAATTTAGGGTCAAACCCAAGACTCCTCATCGAAGCAGCAATGAAGTCCCACTGCATAGTGTCAAAAGCCTTCTCAATGTCGACCTGCATTGCAAATACATCCTGCTACGTGTACTTTGCATACTCCATGCCAATCATAACATTAGCCAAGTTGTAAGTGATTTGATGACGAGGTATGAAACCATACCGAGCCTGATGAATTCCAACAAGAAGGTGATCTTTAATCCTATTCACCAATAACTTAGCCAATATGTTATAAACAACAGGCATCAGAGTAGTAGGGTGCCAATGAGAGAAATTCTCGCATAGTGCTTGTTTAGGCAATAGTTTAAGCAAACCCTCTTTTCATGAAATCAACAATTCTTGTTTCTTCCAAGCCGAATTCATCATGAAAAGCTAAGGGTCTCTAAGGATCTCCCAAAAGGAGAGGAAGAACTCCATCGCAAGCCCGTCCTAGCTAAGGGATCTCCATCGGCCCAGTGCAAGCAACGCACAATGCACTTCGGAATCCGTGAAAGGTTCCTCAAGGCATTGCGCATCTTGAGAAGAAATAATTGGATGTACATGAGAGAGCAACCTCTGTCGCGCTTCACAAACTACTGCAGATGGCTGAGGCGGAGCAGCAAATACGTGTCTATAATGCGAGACCATAGCATCTGCAAGCTCCTGTTTGGAGGATATCCAAGCACCTAATGTCACAAGATGACGGGCACCACATGCCAATAGAAAAGAACAGACTGAACAGACTTTTAGCACTTCAATAACAACTGAATTGAAAGAGAGAGATGACACGCGACACGGAGTGGTGGAATTCCACCCCAGAGAGTATTGGCCCCAAATCTCGGCGCCCCTTTCGGTATTTCTTTATATTGCATCAACAGAGGCTGGTACTCCATACTCTGCACCTTCTCCAGGAAGCATGCCCGAGAATGAGCCCATGGCCTCATATTTAAAGGCCCTAGCCCCAAAAGCAGTTTACAGTGAAAAGCCTTCAAACTCAAAATCTTCTGGTCCAAAAGCAATGCCAAAAAGCTACCAGCGTAAAAAGCGGAAATCCGTATACTTCTGGCACGTTAGCAGTCAGCGAAATTTTCAGAACCTCCGTACAGCTGCCACGTCATCAGGTTTTGTCGCAAGCCTTTGTGGGTCCTGCTTTATTTTAAATCCTTGATGTCTCTTGGGGCCCCATCGGACGGGGTCCCCATAAGTTGGTAGGACTTCTTCTTCTGTTACTTGTTCTTCTTAGGGTTTAGGCCCCTCGGTCGACATGTGTAAGTTGGCTCCATTCTTTAGGGCTTTGACACGTCAGTAATTTGTGACACCTGAAGGAAGATTTACATGCTTAATATCCTAAGAAATCCTTGAGTGATGCAGGTGCTTAAAAAATTGTTTCAAAACATAGCCTTTGTCCACAAAGGCCCGTTGACGAGCACGCCTTTGCCATTTATCAAGTTTTCACTTGTCATTTAGTTGTATACAAACTCGTGCTTCACACAAATCCGAGAATTCAAAGTCAAATAACGATCGCAAGTTAGCCAATTTCTGCAACCGATGACAAACTTGCTTGGCATCATTAACGTAGCCACGAATCTGATGCATGCATTGTTTTACCATAATCTTGAATAGCACATTGCACTCTCATAACAAAACGAAACCAAGCAACATCAATATCCAGATGCATGTGAGCAAGCAAAGGGGGAACAAACCCAATGATCATTTCTCGAAAGGCCTCATGTGCAAGATAGGCATTGTTAATATGCAACAAACGCTTTCGCGAAAGAGGTTTGTCATAGAGAGATTGCCCAAAGTACAGATCCAATAAAATAGGATGATGATCCGATAACTGCAAAGTGTAATCCATCCTCATATCACATACAAAATCATCATACTACTGTAAGTTTAATACACACCATCTATCCAACCTTGCGCGATAGGAGGAAAAAGCAACATGTTGAAAAGTATATCCCAAAACATCAGGATACATATCGCACCATATATCTAGCATATGCGTAGAAGCGATGAGACTATCCCATGCTTGTCTACTCTTTGGGGTGTTTTTATGTTCGAACCTTTGTGTGTATTTAAACGTCGCCGAGCCATGGTAAGTTTCTTGGATGCCACCTCGGAGATTAAAACTTGCCTGTATGAGGACTTTCAAGAGGCTCGGAAAGCTTGGAATGGTATGACACCTCTTCTTGAAGTATGTTTTCCTGTGCAGGAACTTATGGACCTGTTTGCACAGTACGTTATGAATGCAGTTATTTTGTTTTTCTCGGGAAGATGCTACTGCATAGGATTTCGACCAATGGGTTGATTTCCTTCTTAAATGACAGGCTGTTCGAGGTGTTTAATTTGGTGCTCTGGGATTTTACGAAGTCCTTTTGGTAGATACTAAAGTTAGGAATTTGTTTTGCTGGAGATGTCTCCACTTTTCTTTGGCACTCAAATGACACATGTTCTGACGTGGGCGCTCACTAAGGACTTTCCAAGTCTTATCCGTCATAAATGCTCGGTGTGGGTGGAAATAGTGGATTTCTCTTGTACATGGAGGCATTTTCTGCCGTTGTTGGCTGCACAGCTGGGGAAGGTAATCTGCCCCCCGATATTGGATGCGAACACCAATAGGTTTTGCATTCTCTGGGATATTGATAAACCTATCCTTGAAGGTATCATGGTTGACTCAGGGGACCCGTGGGTGGGCAAACGCCCTTTCAAACTTAAATGGTGCAAATTTGCCAATTCGTGTTTCCATTGTGGTAAATTTGGGCACATGCAATCAGAGTGTCTTGAACTTGTTCTACACCCCCCTTGTGGTTTCGTCATCTGCTCTTGCCCCTGTGGTGAGTAAACCTGTTGGTGTGACTAAGCAGAATGGTGGCTCGATGGTCACTATAGCTGATAATGTGGAAAAAGGGAAAGCAAAGATTTCTCAGTCGCAGTTCCTGACGGTGGCAATGTTGTGAAGGGTAAGAATGTGGGGTCTAGTGATTCTAGTGCTTGGGAGGTGCCTAAGAAGATAGTCAAGGTTCGCACTCCACCCTCTTCTCGCAATTATGTTCCACATGTCAATACTAATAAGAGTGTATTGTTCAAGCAACTTCCATGTAATGATAATCGCATGTTGATTGATGCATGGGACAAAGCGATGCATTCTTATAAAGATGTGCTTGTTGGTGAGGTTTCTAACTCGCATGTAAATTCTATGGAAATCGTTTCTGCACTGAACCAACAGATTGGCTCCAATGTGAAGGCAGTGCAAGAGGACGTGCACATGGGCACGCCTACTTAATTTTGCATGTTCTTTTGCCACTTGTACATATGATTTCTCATTCATAATCACATTAGATGCCTCTCGTACAATGTGCGTGGGTTATGCAACCTTGATAATTGGCGGCTAACCTGGCACTGTGTAAATACATGTAGGGCAGGTATAGTTGTTTTACAAGAACATAATCAGCATGAGTTTACACGTCACTACTCCTACTTTGCCGATTATTGGATTGCATATGCTGGTTTGAATGGTTACTCCGGAGTTTTGATGATGGTTCGACATGAGCTTTAGCCAGATCTTGTGCGCAATGACCCACATGGTCTATGGATGCAATGTCTGTTAAATGGTCAGATTTATGAAATTGGAGGCATCTATGCATATGCGGCCTATGCGTAGAGAGCCGCAATATGGAGGGACATCTCTTCTTATCCATGGACCTCTCTCTCTCTCTCTCTCTCTCTCACACACACACACACACACACACACACACACACACACACACACACACACACACACACACACACACACACACACACACACACACACACACACACACACACACACACACACAGGGTATGGTCATGAATGAGAGCTCAAGGCAGGGAGCTTGCAGGGCAAACAAGTTTTATCCTTAAAGGTTTCCAGGTTATTGGCAACCTTGGAATGCTATCTTTTGTCACCTCTCTCTCTCTCTCTCTCACACACACACACACACACACACACACACACACACACACACACACACACACACACACACACACACACACACACACACACACACACACACAGAGGGTATGGTCATAAATGAGAGCTCAAGGCAGGGAGCTTGCAAGGCAAACAAGTTGTTTTATCCTTACAGGTTGCCCGGTTATTGGCAACTTCGGATGCAATCTTTTTTAACCTTAAACACTACCCATCCTCCAAAATTTACAGAGTGGTAGCATATGAGAGAGCCTACCCAGTCCTATCTCACACTGAGACGATGAGTGTTTAGTATTGTGAGGGTTGTATTATAACAAGTGTAAACCTCAACTTCTTTGTGGATTTCTGTAAGTTGGATGCATCAGTCTCAACAACCCACGTCGAGAGAGAGAGAGAGAGAGAGAGAGAGAGAGAGAGTTTTTATGTAATTTTTGGCACCCAAGATTTTTGTAACCATCTAAAAGTTAAAGAGGTAGGTAGAGACATTGAGTGGTTCATTATAAAGGGATAATAACTTGCATTGTACATAAACTGTGTACAAAGCTTGTTTGCTATACGTAAAAAGAAGCATCTTAGGGCGTACATTTGATGAGGTGGGAATTTGTGGCATCATATTGCAAGTGGAAGAGGTGGACCCTATGTAGGGATGGTTTTTTGTCTTTGGAGACTCTCTAAGAGATTATTAGCGTTGGGATCTTTACAAATGCATTATTATCATGTCATCACCATATACAAGTATAGCATACAAATCCATGTTGTGCTGGAGCCAAAAATATTTAAGCCGTAAGAGTTTATGAAAGAGAGAGAGACGCTAACTTGATGCCTTGAGACTTTGAAAATTTTGCTATGGTACTCTCTTTTTGGTTGAGAACTTGCTTGTAGATACGTGAGTGACCCCTTACAAAAAGACCACAACAATGGGTTGTGCATGTACCTTCTCTTGTTAGCAGGGTAGTAGTTGAGGGTAATGGTAGTGGTTTCTTAACCAAAAAGGCGCTCAATGCATGGTCTTTGAAGAAAACAACCTATGGGAATTGCATGCTACTATGGATCCAACCAAAATAATAAACTCAATTATATCGTGATTGACATCTGAACAACTTCAAAATGGATTTTTTGCGGGTGAATGGAGATCAAAATCGATTTATACCTCAATTAGGTGGATAATTGAGAAGCTAATCAAGATCTTATTGATAAAACTAGTGAGAGATGAGGAATGGCACCTAATCAAAACCAACTACGGTAGTGACTAATTGGGGTTTTCCCAAGAACGAGCCTACATAACTAATTAGATAGGATGAGGAAGTTTTTATTCATATATAAATCTAATTAAGTATCAAAATTATTAAGCTACTATAATCAAGAAATTCTTATCCTCCTCTTGCTCTGGTAGCACTTGTTAGAGATAGGATTAAGGAGGTAAAAGACATTGTGCCGTTTAGATAAATGACTAGAGATGACTTGGATATTCTTGAAGTGTATACAAAGGCTTTCTTTTAATAGATGGAGAGAAGCATCTTAGGGCTTACATATGATGAAATGGGAACTATGACATCATGCTCTAAGTGGAAGAGGTAGACCCTCTTTGCAGGGATGCTTTTGGAGTTTAGTGAAATGCATATTTGCCAATGTGGATGTGACATGTGTTGGTTCATGCACTTAGTAAATTGGGGTTATCATATGATGAAAAAATCATCTCATGGGGTAATCATATCATACAGGAGAACGGTTTAAGGGAATAGGCTAAATCCCATTTCCCGAGAGTAGTCTCTCTCTCTCTCTCTCACCTCTTATCTTGAGCTCAACACTCATTAGATAGATCTTTGAGGTCTCTTTAGATCGTCCTTACAACTTTAAACTCTCTCTCTCTCTCTCTCTCTCTCTCTCTCTCTCTCTCTCTCTCTCTCACACACACACACACACACACACACACACACACAATTTGACAATACTGCACGACGGTATGCATAATTTTGACCCACAATGGGCTAATAAGGCTATGTATTTGTATGTACATGTTTAGGTGGGATAGATTAAATTTTAGGTTTAGCATATTACCTTGACAAGGGTGTCGAGATGTGGAAGTATAACTCCCATGCACCATGCAAGCCATGGTATTGTCTACCATCCAACACTCTCCTTCACAACACTTGATTGCCTTTGTCCCAACTTCTCTCTGCATCCCACATTTGCGGCTTGACTCGATTGGGTGAGGGTAGAATCACAAGCAACGAAAAATAAAGAGAATGGGCTAAGGTTGTACTAGTCTTCTTAAAAAAAGGTGTAGATGTCGCATGCATACACTCACACACAATGTGAACATACAGTCTAACTTCACATACCATCGATTATTTTGGCTTGAGTAACTAATTGTATATTTTTAAGGAAAGCTGTGAGTTAAGGCTGTACACAGACAAATGGGTATGCTTTTATTTCCCTTTCTCCTCTTTTGGCTTCTAACGCCGCATGCCTTCACATATTGCTATGGAGTTTGGTGTGATATTAATTGCGTGAATGTGGTTGATGGTGGGATGTGTTCTGTTGACAAACAATGCGGATGGAGTATTTGAAGGCTACGGCTCTGCAAGCCTCCTATATAGACCATAAGTTCATTCTCACTTAGTAATGCCGCCTCTTTCTGGATATTTGCTACTGTATTGTTTTTTTCCTTGGTTGTGAGTGTGTGTGGGGAAACCAATATGGCCAAAGGGAAGGAGAAACTTGTTGTCATGAATTTGGCGGCTCCTAACCTACAAACTTCTTAGGTGCAAATTCCTATAGATTACTAATTGTGATATAAAGATGGGATGGCTGATGCTGGTTGAGGATGCTCTGTATATGTTATCAGAGTTGTGCAAATAACATGGGTTACTGGATGTGCTGATTATACTTTTATGTCAACTGCATGATTAACCTTGACCCTGTCTGTTCTATTTTTGGCTACGAGTTGTGAAGTTGGCTTGTTACTAATGATGTTGGGACTTGTTACCCGATTACGGATATAAGCACTGTCGAGTAGATGTTGTTATATTTGGGGGATCTGCTAGCTTGGGGCTGAATGTAGAATGTTGTTGATGAACTCCTACTTGGGGGATCTTTTGGCTTGGGGCTGGATGTAGAATGTTGTTGTTGAGCTCGCGAGTCATACAAGCTGGTGTATTGGTAAATTGAGAAGACACTCTTGCTGGAGGGAAACTTTCTAAGTCTGCATATTTCATTATTGTCACACTATCCTCGGTTTTGTACTAATCATGCTACCTTGCTACAATTGGGTACTATCAAGATTATTGTCCTTGAATGATGTTCTGTCACATGGTTAGCTGATAAGTTTTCTGCATGTTTTGGAGTGGTCACTTTGGGTAAGAATGGAAGGATACTAAAAGCTTGACTATGTGGGGTTTTACTAAAGATTGACACTCTTTGGCAGTGATGACAATATGGTCGTGGCAGGATAAGTTTGTGTGGTATTCGTAAATATTACCTAACATGGTATGACTAGGGATCGAGGTAAGAAGCACTATGATAACATGTAAAATTTAGATTAGCGCATCAAAATTATGTTGAAATTTTGGTAATCTCTGGCCTTGTTCCCTTTGGATTGTATTCTTTCTCCTTTCTTGGTAAATATGTAAATGATCCATGGACTTTCCGTGGTTCTGATGTTAAGTGAGCACTTAAAATTGGAGTGTAATGTGTATATGAACCTCTCTTTAAATACTATTGGATTGCATAAATCTTTTGGTCAGTATATTATCTTTGAAATAAAGTGGGGTGACAACTATAACACGCGGGATTCCTATGCATCACCTGCATACAACGCCATTACTATCTGAATGTTGTTTTGTTGCTATGGGTGTAGGTGAGGGATACCTTCTTTACTCTGGTTTCATAAAGCATTTGCTAGCTATTCGCTTGATAAATGACTTCTCGACCACTCAGAAGATATGTATTCAAGGAATAATGGATTCTTAAAGGTGAATTCAATTTGTTATAATGGGAATGCATTCGGGCCTTCTGTACTTGTTGTACAAGCATTTTTCTACAGCAAGAATGTTTTTGTACATACCTTTACTCTTGCTAGTGTCTATGTCTTGAGAATGTATTGTTCTATGGTGGCTAGTTATTAGGTGTATATAACTAAAACACACACTCCTATCACCATGAGTTTGCCTTAGGTGAAGTCCAAGACTTGGTTGCTAGGATTAGATCCCTTTATATAATGTCTCTTTAGGAAGATATTATTGACAGGGGATGCAGTGACCTCACACAGTCATTGTAGGGATTTTCTGGGTTGGTTTCAAGTTGAGGTTGCTACCACTTGCTCTTTTGTTTTCTAACTGCCATTTCTATATTCTAACTCTCCTACTCTACACTTTCAGAGCATCTCTCTCTCGCAAGGGCTAGTTCTCTTGACTGAACCACTTTCACAACCTTTTTTGCTTGTTCTTAGATGTATTCATGATCCAAAAACATCTGAACTTATTGCCTCTGCTTCTATGGATCCTCTCAACTCTCTTGTACACACCATGTATTTTGATAAATGTGTACACTCGCTTGTGCAAATTGTAAGCAACCCTAAGGAAGGGATTATGCAGCTTGCTGACTTCATCAATAATATGAAAGCCATTTCTTTGGCTCATAGGGCTGCTCTAGCTAAATTTTCTTATGAACCAGCAGACTTGACCAATTACCTTCGGAAACTATGTGGGCTTAACCCCATTTTATTACAGCCCCGGCTGGACCTCTTCAACCTCCAACTAATAGTCTCTTTTGTAGGGATGCTATAGCTATAGATGCGGTTAAGGAATCATAGAAGGAACTCTGCTCCCTTAGTGAATCAACTATCATTGAGATGGTTCCTTAGGTCTCAAGGGTCTTCCCCTTTCTTCCTAATAAGCAGATTGAGGTGGAAGCGGTTGGAGTTGACCACAAGACTCTGGGCCTTGCCAAACAAGGGTTTTGTTGCTCCTATCTCTATGGATACTTGGGTTTTTTTTGGCTAATCTTCCAACATCTTCGGTTGAAGAATGCAGGTTGAAGGTACTAAAATGACAACATCTCCTAGACAAAGGGGACTTGATCAAAGCTCCTTTCAACATCCACTTCCTTGATGTCAAGAAGTGTGACTCCAACACTGGATTATATGTCCGTACTACAGGGTTGATGGAATTTAGTAACACCAATGCTAAATACTATACAAAGTCAATTTGGAATATATACCGGCCCTACCTCAAGTGTGCATGTAGATTTTTGGATCCTAAAGCTTCTTGTGAATCCAAAATTATTTGGTTTGACCATGCAATGTGGTGTACCCTCAACAACTTGGACTCTATGTTCCCAGACAAGGCATCCTCACATTACCTTTCTCTCTTTTGTTCTTGGATTGGTGGCCAAGCTAAAGAAGTCGTACTTGCCCAGATAGCTTTTTTACACTTCAGATCCCTCCTTTTGGAGTTATTAAGAGAGCTCATTGCTAAAAATCTTGGGCTTCTACTTTCTACATATGGGAACGACAAAGGTATAAAGACCATGCTCGGGCTTCTAACACGCAACACTGATGATGAGGAGCCTCAAGCACCCAAAATTCTCTGACTACTCCAAGCTCGTCATTTACTTTATTCCTCTCCTCAACTTCTTTTACTTATGAGTTTGTGGGTAGAAGGGGTCGAGCGAGGAGCTTTGTTAGAGGGAGAGGAAGGTCCTTTCCAGTTAAAAATCTTTTGGCTATGTAAATCTCCTGCAGGTTGTCTACAACGAGGTTGGCAGTGATATTTTTGTACATTGTTTATTTGCTAATAAGTTACTTGAATATTTCCCACCGAGGCTTGCTATCTCCCAATGTTTGGATACGGTCCTTGGAAACCATGATTTAATCAATAAGGTAGTGTTTGGGTGGAAATATACTGAAACACTTCATTTTATTTTTTTACTCAAATGACTTTCCGAGAAAGGCGAAACCTATGGCATGTCAGTGCTGGAGTCATTCTCGATTCGTTAAGGATTTTGGGGAGTTAGGAATGCATGTGTGTACCACTGATTATCATATTATACCCAATTTGGCAGTGAGATGTCTTCTCGCAAAAGGTTTGAATCATATCCCCACATATCCACTTCATCCACAATCTACCTTTTTGGTTCTAAGAGATTGTCTAGCCGACTTGGCCTTAAAACTCTGACTGGAGTCTGCAATCCAAGTGGATTTAGAAAAACGACTCCAGATCGTTTTCTTTGGGTTAATTGCAAAACTGCCAGCACAATGGCTTAGGCATGAGACCACTTGGCTCAGTAATGAGCTACAAGTTGAAATAAGATTACTGATTGAGGAATGGTTTGTTGTTGGGTTGGACAAGGCTGCTAACTCAACCTCTATCATATGTAAAAAATTAGCCTTTGAAGCTGCACTTAATAGGCTTAATGGGAAGGAGTTTTATAGAATTCGGGATGATCCTGTAGAGGCTGCTAACATGCTCCTTGAAGGATTAAAGTATCTTGGATATATGATGGAAATCGATAAATTGCTGATACTCTTTCCAACGTTTAAGAGTCATAAAAACAAGTTACGGTGGATTCTGATGCTTCTAACTGTATTGTCACAAATATTGCAAATAATGTTACCTCTTGCCTCAATATGATTCTATAAGAAATGTGTCATATATCTGCGCTTAAAAAACAGGATGCGTGTATCTTCCTTGGAACTGATATACAACCCTTTTGGTTAGTTAAAAATTCGACAAAAGTCTTTATTAACCTACCCAAAAACATTTATTCTATGTTTACTACAGATATCACACAATGCTACGAGAACATCCCTTTAGTTGGTGACTATGGTCTTATTAATGTTCTAATAGACTTGTTTAATATGTCCTTTTCTAGCAAAGGTCGTAATAAGTTGAAATGCATCTCCTTGGTTAAGAATCCTAAGTGGACCCACCCCCTTTTCTTCGGCTATATGGTATCCTATGGTTGTTGAGGGTGGCTCCCTAATCAGCCGATGTATCTTCCTTTGTATCTAGTTTGGACATTACACTTTGTCTGGCATCTTGGGGAGGTCTTGTGCTAGGAGGTAATGGTTGAGGATTGATGGTTGTTTATGGCTTCCGTGGCTCGTGTCAAGCACGGACTATCTTGTAATTTTTGGTTTGTCTAATATATTCACACACATATTGTGGGTTTTGCAAAAAAAAAAAGGAATCCTAAGTGGATTAGAGAAAAGACAAAGCGGCCGCTGCATTTTGACAAAAATGATGCTATTAAACATATTCAATGGATCCTTAATCACAATATTATTCAATTAGGCAGCTACTGTTTTTGGCTAGTTTGCGGTATTCCAATGGGCTTTTCTTGCTCTCCGGTTATGTGCAATCTATATCTTCTCTTCTTTGAGTACAAGTGGATACTTAAGCAACTAGAAGACCCGCTAAGACGACAACGCCTTGGCCTCTTCAACAATACATACAGGTATATGGATGATTTGTTAAGCATTAATAATATGTGTTTTCAAGATACCCTGTCGGAAATTTATTCACCATGCCTTTCTGTAGATCCCACCTTCCTTACACAGGTAACACTAGCTGATTCTTTTCTTACTACACGTACAAACTATCTTTCATTAGACATTAGATTGATTTCCCCCTTTGAAGGGCATGCCAATATGATATTGTTTTGGAAACAGGACCATCTCAACCTTACATTTGCCGAGTTTATCAAACGAAATAGCAACATACCATTTAAGAATGCACTCAATACTTGTGTAGGGATGGTACATTTGATCATTTTTTCATCATCTGACCTCTTTGCCGCATATGAGGAACTTTATACACTAATTAATAAATTTTGTATGAATGGCTTTAAGAGGCGTGACGTGCGCAATTGTGTTTGCAATACTTTGGCAACTAAAAACTAGCCTGCAACTAAAATAAATGTAGATTTACTCTCTACAATTCTAAAGTGGTAGGCTCATATCTAATGAGCCTACTACCTCATTAGATATATGTTTGGATATGGGTGGGTGCACGCGCGCGTGCACACACACACACACACACACACACACACATGTTTACCTATACAATAGTTTGATTATATATATAGAGCCAATAAAAAGCATGTATTGTTTTACATAAATCCCTTGTAGAATACTTTTTGGAAAAGGAAGTAGTTGAAAAATGGGGGGTTAACCTTCTTCCTCCCATACACCACATGGGAACCCACCCCTTGGGGGATTTTTTGAGGTAGCTATTTTCATTACCTTAAACCTCACGCTCACTGTCTCTATTTATTTCACTTAACTACACTACAATGCTTGCGATGATACCCCCTACATGGGGTCTCTCTCCCTCTCAACTCCCCGTATGTAAGCAAGAGTGACCATAGAGGCAGCTTGGGAAGCAATAGCCACTGAGTACTTGATCGTGGGCGTCTTCACCTTGAACTTGCCCGGAGGCGCTATATAAGGTGAGGGTGCTCTGGCCCCTCACTTAGTATATGGGTTTATTTTCCTCTGCGTGTGTTTTTCAAGGAGAGGTGTGAGGGCTTTTTTGATACTAAGCAGCTATGGAAGTTGAGCTACCATCTCATGTTGGTACTCACCTTGATATCTTGATGAGATACATTAATGGTTTTTTTGCTAAAATGGGTAGTTACCAACTAACGGTACCTGGTTTTTTTTCCTTTTGATTTTTTCTACAACTGCATAACTAGGCAAGTAAAGATGGCTTGAAATACATTGATGATCATACTGAGTATTGTTTGGTTTTTTGGCCATTGTAGGGGAATTAGTTTCTACCTTTTTTAGCTTGTACAACGCTTGTAAATCATTTTTTGAAAAAGGTATTGTTGATAAACCATATAAGTGGTGCTTGATGTGGCAATATTTGGACAAGAAAATGCGGGATCTTATATGAGATACTATCGTTTGTCTAGCCTAGTGTGAGGGCTATTCTTCACTTTATCAGATACATGAAAATTTTTGCATACTACTGCGTAATGTGAAGGGGGATTATTTGTTTTGAGAAAAAGGTTGGGGTTTTAGCTTGAACATCGCTTGTAACTCATTTTAGATGGTATGGTAACCAATGCACAACCAGTATAGTGGTGCTTTAATGTGGTAGTTCTCAGAGAGTGAAAAATGGGGGACCTTATACTTGATAATGTCATTTTCTGGCCTAGAGTTGGGGCTGTTGAGACTCTGTATCAGATGCATGGAAATTTTTGCATACTACTGCGTAATGTAAAGGGGTTTTTCCTCCCTCATGCCACGTTTGGGATTGCTACACCTACAAAGGATCCCACATTCTAAGTTATATCACATAAAGTTGACAATACTAGTAACATATATGGGTTTATTCTCCTTACTAATCTTATTAACTTGGGCTACACTTATAAAAGATCCCGCGAAGTAAGTTTTATCGCATGAAGTTGATAGTACTGGTAACATATATGGGTTTTTTCTCCTTACTAATCTTCTTAACTTGGGCTCTTTTAGTGGGTTTTTTTCATATAAACTCTGGCAGGATGACAATCATAAATGAATATGATTTTTGATTTGGCTTGACAAAAGATGAGAGGATTTTTTGGAAGGTATCTAGAGTTGGTATTGAGAAACACTTTATGGCTTCATGATAATTAGTTAAGCTAGTGAGATCGGAGCCTCACAAAATTGGCAAAGATGTTAGGTTATTGATACATATCTCAAGCTGATAATTGGGTTACTTTATGCTTTATGATACTTGGGAATTTGGGCCCAACAAATTGGCATAACAATTTTCTAAAAAAAACTAACCTATGGGTTAAAATAGGACACTTGGATCAAAAGGGGAAATGGCCTTTTGATCAAAATGATATATATGTTAAATATCTATTTAAAGTTCTTTTAAAACATTGGGCTATAAAGAAACCATACAATTATTGACATTTAATGAGATAAATAAATTGTTTTTTCTAAAAAGAACTAAAAGACATGAACATTTTTTGACAGTGGGTTTAAGTTAAAAAGGGTTGTAAGTTGGACATGGATAATAATTGATATAGTCCATTGACACCTGTAATACACATCCAAAGCTAACAAATCTGTTGTCTTGTTTGGATGAATGTAGGTGAGGACTCTATCCTTTCTTGGATTTTTTTTTGTCTTAAAGCTATTATCAGTCAGATAGTATACTTGCTCTTACCACTTGAGAAGTAATTCTTTATTGGATCACTATCATTGTATACTAGAATGAGGCTTCATTCTCATATGCCATGTACAAAGATAATTCTAAGACTAAGTTGTTTTTGTACTAGTTTTTGCTTTTTCTCTGAAGCCAATGTCTTTTGAATGTAAAAGTTCAATTATGTCTTATTATATAAGTTAAAATAGCTACACACACACACACACACACACACACACACACACACACACAATTTGACAATACTGCACAACGGTATGCATATTTTTTACCCACAATGGGCTAATAAGGCTATGTTTTTGTATGTAGATATTTAGGTAGGATGGATTAAATTTTAGGTTTAGCATATTGTCCTACCAAGGGTGTCGAGTTGTGGAAGTATAGCATATTGTCCTGCCAAGGGTGTTGAGTTGTGGAAGTATAGCTCACGTGCACCATGCAAGCTATGGTATTCAGCAGGTCTGGTAGAATCACAAGCAACGAAAAATAAAGAGAATGGGCTAAGGTTGTATGAGTCTCCATTAAAAAAGGTAAAGTAGATCTCGCATGCATACACTCACACACAATGTGAACATACAATCTAACTTCACATACCACTGCTTATTTTGGATTGAATAACTAATGTATATTTTTAAGGAAAGCTACGAGTTGAGGCCATACACAGGTGGGTGGGTATGCTTTTATTTCCCACTCTCCTCTTCTAGATTCTGGCGCCGCATGCCTTTACCTATTGCTGTGGAGTTTGGTGTGATATGAATTGCGTGAATGTGGTTGATGGTGGGCCGTGTTTTGTCGACAAACGACGCGGATGGAGTATCGGTGTCTGGTTTTGGAATACATAAAGGCTATGACTTTGCATGCCTCCTATATATATAGTGAGTTCATTCTCACTTAGTAATGCTGCCTATTTCTAGGTGTTTGCTACTGGATTGTTTTTTTCCTTGGTTGTGAGTGTGTGTGGGGAAACCGATATGGCCAAAGGGAAGGAGAAACTTGCTGTCATGGATTTGACAGCTCCTACTGTTGCAAACTTCTGAGGTGAAAATTCCTATAGATTACTAATTGTGATATAAACATGGGCTTTGGTGGCTGATGCTGGTTGAGGATGCTCTACATATGTTATTTGAGTTGTGCCAATCACATGGGTTACTGGCCCTGCTAATTATACTTTTATGTGGACTGCATGATTAACCTTGACCCTGTCTATGCTATTTTTGGCTACGAGTTGTGAAGTTGGCTTGTTACTAATGATGTTGGGACTTGTTACCCAATTACGGTTATAAGCACTGTCGAGTAGATGTTGTCATATTTGGGGGATCTTCTAGCTTGGGGCTGAATGTAGAATATTGTTGATGAGCTCCTACTTGGGGGATCTTCTGGCTTGGGGCTGGATGTAGAATGTTGTTGTTGAGCTCACGAGTCATACAAGCTGGTGTATTGGTAAATTTTGAAAAGACACTCTTGCTTGAGGGGCACTTTCTAAGTCTCCACATATTCCATTAGCGTCGTGCTATCCTCGGTTTTGTGCTAATCATTCTGCCTTGCTGGGATTGGGTACTGTCGGGATTATTGTCCTTGAATGATGTTTTGTCACACGGTTAGATGATAAGTTTTTTGCATGTTTTGGAGTGGTTACTTTGGGTAAGAATGGAAGGATACTAAAAGCTTGACTATGTGGGCTTTTACAAAAGATTGACACTCTTTGGCAGTGATGATAGTATGATCGTTGCAGGATAAGTTTGTGTGGTATTCGTAAATATTACCTAACATGGTATGACTCGGGATCGAGGTAAGAAGCACTATGATAACATGTAAAATTTAGATCAGTGCTTGAGAATTATGTTGAAATTTTGGTAATCTATGGCCTTGTTCCCTCTGGGTTGTATTCTTTCTCCCATCTTGGTAAAGATGTAAATGATCCATGGAATTCTCTTGGTTCTGATGTTAAGTGAGCACTTAAAATTGGAGTGTAATGTGTATATGAACTTCCCTATAAATATTAATGGATTGCATAAATCTTTTGGTTAGTATATTATGAGTGGGGTGACAACTATAACACACGGGATTCCCAAGCATTACCTGCATACAACGCCATTACTAAAACTGAATGTTATTTTGTTGCTATGGGTGCAGGTGAGGGATACCTTCTCTACTCTGGTTTCATAAACCATTTGCTGGCTATTCGCTCGATAAATGACTTCTCGACCACTTAGACAATATGTATTCAAGAATAATGGATTCTTACAGGTGAATTCAATTTGTTATAATGGGAATGGATTCGACCCTTTTGTACCTGTTGTACAAGCATTTTTCTATAGCAAGAATGTCTTTGTACATACCTTTACTGTTAGGAAATAAGACGTAGCTAAATAGATAATTGAGTAGATTACTTAATGGAGAGAGACAAATTTATATACACGAGATTATAGTGTAGAGAGAGAGAGAGAGAGAGAGAGAGAGAGAGAGAGAGAGAGTACACACGATATACGTGGTTCACCCAATGTGGGCTACGTCCACGGGAAAGCAGCCACTCAATGGCTTTGGTACTTCAAAACAAGAAGTAGTTTACAAAGGGATTATACCCTTAATGGAGCTCCCGTCTTGCTTCACTCTCACCACCTCACACTCACCTTGTTGCATCAACTTCACACTATGAAATGTGTGTAGAAATGGCCTCCTTTTATAGGCCAAAAGGGCTACCCTCTCTTATGAGAGACAGCCATGTGTAGCCGCCCTTGTGCGAATAAGTCCAAATCGGACCCTCCAATCCGCCCATGTGTGGCCGCCCTTGAGAAGACAAGTCCGCTTTTGAATTCGGCCACCGGCCATTGAATTCGGCCACTGGCCACCGGCCATTGACTTCTGACCACCGGCAACCGGCCATTGACTTCCGACCACCGGCCATTGGCCATTGACTACCGGCCACCGGCCAACCGACCGGTTGTTTTCCGACCACTTTCCGACCGCCGTCCGGCCATAATATTCCGGCGAAAAGGAATATTCCGGCGAAAAAAAAGTCTCGGGGGCCTCCGCCCCCAAGGCCTTTAAAGTTGCCCCTGATTTTTGTCCGTGAAAATTTTGGTTTCCGGTGAGTGATTTTCCTTCACGCACGATGGCTTCTCCTCATAATGGGGGCCTTACAAATGTGCGCTTTTACCACAGAAAATTACAAGGGTAAATCAGGCTCCATACTTAATAATCTCCCACTTAGAGACTGATCTCCAAACCAAACCTGTGACTGCTTTCCATTCTGGCTTTTTATCCTTGAATGCCGATTGAAGATGAGCAAAAGCTCAACTTCTCCTTGTTGACCACCTTTGTAAACATGTCTGCAGGATTTTCACTTGTATGCACCTTTCCTAGCTTTAGTTGTCCCTCTTCCAAAAGAGTGCGTATGAAGTGATATCTCACCTCAATGTGCTTTGTCCTTGAATGAAAGGCTGAGTTCTTCGCAAGATGGATAGCGCTTTGGCTATCACTGTATAAGACACAATTGTCTTGTTTGAATCCAAGCTCTTCTAAGAATCTGTGAAGCCACAGAATTTCTTTGCTTGCCTCCGTCATTGCTACATACTCTGCTTCCGTGGTAGAAAGTGAAACCACTTTCTGCAGCTTTGAAGCCCAGCTTACTGCTGTGCCTCCAACCGTGAACACATAGCCAGTAGTGCTCCTTCGAGTATCTTTGTCACCTGCCATATCTGCATCAGCATACCCTTCTAGAAAAATATCAGTTCCTCCAAAATACAAAGCATTTTTTGTTGTCCCTTTTAGATACCTAAGTATCCACTTCACAGCTTGCCAATGCTCTTTACCTGGGTTGTCCATGAACCTACTCACAACTCCCACTGCATGTGCAATGTCTGGCCTTGTCCAGACCATAGCATACATTAGAGAACCTACCGCTGCAGCATATGGAACTTTAGACATATAGGCTATCTCCTCTTGTGTCTTTGGACACATATCCTTCGTTAGTTTAAAATGACCAGCCAAAGGTGTAGAAACTGGTTTTGCATTTTGCATTGCAAACCTTTCTAGTACCTTCTTGATGTAATCTTCTTGAGATAGCTTTATTGTCTTCTTCGTCCTGTCCCTTGATATTTTCATACCAAGTATCCTCTTTGCAGCACCTAAATCTTTCATTGAAAAAGATTTGGACAGCTCCTCTTTTAAGTCTTTGATGTCCTGCATGTTAGCACTTGCAATCAACATGTCATCAACATACAACATTAGGATGATGAATTTCCCATCTCCCAAATTCTTCGTGTAGACGCAGTGATCCGAGTTGCATCTTGTGAATCCATGATCCAACATCCATCGATCAAACTTCAAGTACCATTGTCTTGATGCTTGCTTTAAACCATACAAGCTCTTCTTTAATCTGCAAACCATTTTCTCCTTACCTTTTACTTCATACCCCTTTGGTTGAAGCATGTAGATTTCCTCCTCTAAGTCACCGTGAGGGAATGCCATATTTACATCCATTTGCTCGAGATTTAGATCATGAGCAGCCACAAGGCTTAAGACAAGCCTAATTGAGTTCATTTTTACAACAGGAGAAAATATTTCATTGAAGTCAATACCTTTCTTTTGAGAAAAACCTTTTACCACAAGCTTAGATTTGTACCTTTTCTTCCCACCTTCTTCTTCCTTTATCTTGTACACCCATTTGTTTTGAAGTGCCCGCTTACCTTTAGGCAACTCAACCAACTCCCATGTTTGGTTCTGATGTAGTGAGTCCATCTCCACTTGCATGCTCTTCGTCCATTCTTCTTTGGATTCATGTTGCATAGCTTCTTCATATGATTCCGGCTCTCCAGAATCTGAGATCAAGAGATGGTTGAAGGAAGGAACAAACCTTTCTGGAGGTCTACTTGCTCTTGTAGATCTTCGGGGAATAGGTTGAGGCTCCTCATTTGGTTGATGTTGTTGCACATTGTCACCGTTTGCAGTCCTCGAGTCTTCACTGTCCTCAAGCTCCATGTACTCATCACCTGTTTCTTTTGTTTGTTTTCTTTCCAAGTAATCTTTGTACATATTTTTTTCATTAAAAATTACATCCCTACTCCTTAAGATTTTACCATCTTCAGGATTCCATAGGCGATACCCAAAGTCTCCTTCTCCATAGCCAATGAAGAAACACTTTTTGGACTTTGCATCTAACTTTGATCTTAGGCTTCTATCTATGTGCATGAAAGCCTCACACCCAAACACTTTGAGAAATGCATAATTCACCGGTTTACCTGTCCATGCCTCTTCTGGAACTCCCCCATCCAATGCCGTTGAGGGTGACCGATTGATTAAGTACACAGACGTACTTACAGCTTCCGCCCAAAGTTCAAGCGGTAGGCCTGCATGTAGCCGCATGCTTCGTGCTCGTTCCATAATTGTCCTGTTCATCCTTTCCGAAATCCCATTTTGTTGAGGTGTCCTTGGGGTTGTCCTTTGCCTCCGAATTCCATTGCTAGCACAAAAGCTTTCAAAAGCTTGGCTGCAATATTCACCTCCATTGTCGGATCTGAGGCATTTAACCTTGGTACCTGTTTCATTCTCCACAAAGGCTTTCCACCTTTGAAATATGGAAAATACATCGGATTTATTCTTCATGACATAAACCCATGTTTTTCTAGTCGCATCGTCTATGAATGTTACATAGTACAATGAGCCACCAAGTGATGGTGTACTTGCAGGACCCCAAACATCAGAATGAACCAACTCAAGTTTTTTATTTTTTCTTTCATTTCCTGATTTTTGAAATTTTACCCTCTTTTGTTTACCATAAACACAATCTTCACAGAACTCTAAGTCCACTTCTTTCAAACCTGGTAGAAGCTTCTTTGTTTGAAGGATTTGCCTTCCTTTGGCACTCATATGCCCAAGTCGGTAGTGCCACACCGGACTGTCAACTTCTGTAGTTGCTGCACAAGCTGAAGGTTGCGTGCTAACAGCACATAAGTAAAGTGTACTGACTTTTTCACCCTTGGCAACCACCAAAGATCCCTTTGAGATCTTCCACCGTTTGTTTCCGAATGCAATGTTGTGACCTTCATCGTCCAATTGTCCTGTAGAGATCAAATTTTTGCGAAGAGAAGGAACATGCCTAACATCTTTAAGCTTCCATTCATTTCCGTTAGCAGTTTTGATAGAAACTGTACCTTTGCCGACAATCTCACAAGCTTCATCATCTCCCAAGTATACATACCCAAAATTACCTTTGGTGTAGTCTTGGAAATGTTGCTTGTGTGGTGTCGCATGGAATGAAGCCCCGGAATCTACTATCCAGGAATTAGACACATTGTCTAATGAGAGAATTAGAGCATCTTGCTCTACTTTACCTGCCACATTGGCCTCCGATGTTGGCTTGTTGTCTTGAGACTCTGTCTCCTTCTTCTTTTTGGACCAGCAATCCTTCTTGACGTGGCCCTTCTTGCCGCAGTTCCAACATTCAAGAACTGACTTTGTTCGTGATTTGCTCCGTCTTGAGCGATCACGACCCTTTTGGTTTTTGAACCTCTCCTTAGGCCTTCCTCTTGTTTCCACTGATAGTGCAGCACTTGATGATTCTCCTGTGCTTCTCCTTCGCATTTCCTCGCTTAGAAGAACACCCACAACATCATCAAACTTAAGAGTATTTGTGCCAGAGATAGAATTACTTACAGCCATCACAAGGCTGTCCCAACTATCCGGTAGAGATGATAGTATAAGGAGAGCTCGCACTTCGTCATCGAAATTGATTTTCACTGATCGAAGCTGACTTATGTTTGTGTTAAAGTCATTTAGGTGTTCTGCAACTGAACCATTCTCTGCCATCTTTAGATTGAACAAGCGCTTCATAAGAAATACCTTATTGGATGCCGATGGTTTCTCGTAGAAGTCGTCAAGTGACTTCATCAAGTCCTCCGTGGTCTTCATCTCCGAAACATTGAAGGCCACCGTTGACGCCAAGCTTAACCGGATTGTTCCCAGTGCCTTTCGATCAAGGACAATCCATGCTTCATCTGCCATTGTTGCGGGCTTCTTCGCAAGACCGCCTAGTGGCAAATAGAGGTCCTTCTGGTAGAGATAGTCTTCAATCTGCATCTTCCAATGTTGGTAGTTTTTGCCGTTGAACTTCTCAATCTTGAGCTTCCCCTCCTCCGCCATAACTCCCACTCAATTCAAGGAATCCTTTCCTTGAGATAATTTAGCTACGAGCAAACCTTGCTCTGATACCAGTTGTTAGGAAATAAGACGTAGCTAAATAGATAATTGAGTAGATTACTTAATGGAGAGAGACAAATTTATATACACGAGATTATAGTGTAGAGAGAGAGAGAGAGAGAGAGAGAGAGAGAGAGAGAGAGAGAGAGAGTACACACGATATACGTGGTTCACCCAATGTGGGCTACGTCCACGGGAAAGCAGCCACTCAATGGCTTTGGTACTTCAAAACAAGAAGTAGTTTACAAAGGGATTATACCCTTAATGGAGCTCCCGTCTTGCTTCACTCTCACCACCTCACACTCACCTTGTTGCATCAACTTCACACTATGAAATGTGTGTAGAAATGGCCTCCTTTTATAGACCAAAAGGGCTACCCTCTCTTATGAGAGACAGCCATGTGTAGCCGCCCTTGTGCGAATAAGTCCAAATCGGACCCTCCAATCCGCCCATGTGTGGCCGCCCTTGAGAAGACAAGTCCGCTTTTGAATTCGGCCACTGGCCACCGGCCATTGACTTCCGACCACCGGCCACCGGCCATTGACTTCCGACCACCGGCCATTGGCCATTGACTACCGGCCACCGGCCAACCGACCGGTTGTTTTCCGACCACTTTCCGACCGCCGTCCGGCCATAATATTCCGGCGAAAAAAAAGTCTCGGGGGCCTCCGCCCCCAAAGCCTTTAAAGTTGCCCCTGATTCTTGTCCGTGAAAATTTTGATTTCCGGTGAGTGATTTTCCTTCACGCACGATGGCTTCTCCTCATAATGGGGGCCTTACAAATGTGCGCTTTTACCACAGAAAATTACAAGGGTAAATCAGGCTCCATACTTAATATTTACTCTTGCTAGTGTCTATGTCTTGAGAATGTATTGTTCTATGGCGGCTAGTTATTAGGTGTATATAACTGACACACACACACACACGTACGTGTATAGTGTTCTGTCTCATAGGCTAGCTTCGAGCTTTAGAAGATGATAATACACCTTTCTTTGTTTCTCTCTACAACCTTCATAAGAGAAGTTTTTTCGACATATAGCCTTTAGTGACACTATCATGGTCCTAATATAGAAGTTTTCTTTGGTAGCATGAATGTTGTTAAATTCACTCAAGACATATACAATTGTTACAACTTCGTTTGTGAAGCTTAAGTGCGTGGGACTTGACATAAAAATATTAGTGTCCACACATAACCTTTCCTCAAAAAAAGAAGTGTCATACTAAACGTATTTTCTTGTAAACTTATGAGGTGTGAAAAAATCAAAATCCGGCGTATTTTTTGGGGTGCCTTTCTTCCTGTACTTTACCTTTCTTTCAAATAAAGTAAAGCTAGTGTAAACACTCGTAGGTGAGAGTTGTGGTGTGTTGGATCATCTTGTAAGTCCCAAATGCCCATATAGATAAGCAAGCCATTCATAACCATAATGTTGAGTAGGCCTCCATCATTGCACTTTCATTGCTAGTTTACTTCTATATTGTAAGCTATGTAGCATTATTTGAACTGAATAATGATATCTATTTTTGAATCTTTTTCTCAACAGAGTGAATAAATCGACAAAAGAGATGAATACTCATTCAAAATATACACATGTTGATGGATAATAAATAAATAAATATATATATATATATATATATATATATATTTATTTATTTATTTATTGATGATATCATACTGATCAATCTACATAATGATCAACACATTATCCATCTTTATCATCACTTATTTATTTGTCTTAGAGCTTGAGTGAAAACTTTGGGAGTAGGATTTTGGGGAGTGTAGTATTGCCAAAGATGTGGTAGAGCTTTGGTTTGGACTTTGGAAGGAGTGTTTGGCCCCAGCATGTTTGGTTAGCATAATGGGCTTTTAGAAATGTGTTTTGCATGATAGATGATCTTTTGTGGTTCATTTTTGTGCAAAACACATTGGTTGTTTCATGTTTTGACTAAACTTTTGAAACTTATTGCTATCAAAAAGTTTACTGTGTATAGAGACCGAGTCTCACACAACAATTACCTTATTGGATTGATTCTTTACAGTTGCTTTCTCATGTGTTCAAACTCTCATTCCTACAAAGGCAATCATCCATCTCTCTCTCTCTCTCTCTCTATCTCTATTATATTCACAATCATTGTCATTTTTTAATTTCTTAGTGGCCTATTTAATAGGCACATTATTGACATTATTTATTTTTATCTTATCAAAGACCTCAACCATACTATGATTGCTTTCTTTAGGTGACACTATTGGAAGCACCATAAAGCCATATAAATGTGGATATGTGTGGGGCATATTGGACGAGCTTTTGGAACGAGCTACTGAGGAGATGAGGCCTTTGGTGAATATGCACAGGTGATCCCTATTGGGAATTTAGATTGGGATGAATGTACTTTTATTCCGAAACAACTTAGACAATATGATAAAGAGGCGAGGGCCTACAAAACTAGAGTAGGTACCGAGATAAAAGTACTAAAATTGAAAAGGACCTATGGAAATCCATTTATCCAGGGATCTTATGTGGTATTTCTTTTGATGAACATGGAACCATCTTGTAAGTTGAAGAGTGAGATTTTCTTTGGGGGAACAAA
The DNA here is from genome assembly GCF_014529385.1 of Adiantum capillus-veneris. Classification (NCBI taxonomy): domain Eukaryota; kingdom Viridiplantae; phylum Streptophyta; class Polypodiopsida; order Polypodiales; family Pteridaceae; genus Adiantum; species Adiantum capillus-veneris. The sequence continues at coordinate 151,384,126 of NC_140938.1, forward strand.
CGGTGTCGTGCCCAGAGAACTAAAATTTCACTTCGTGGCTTATTCGCAAAGTTTGCTCAAAATTTGCACCTGATATATGTACACAGTGAATAGTGAATGCATTTCAAATATGCCATACATATATCAATGACAAGATCTTGTAAAATGCCTTCATTATGGTGGAAAATCACATCTTAAACTAGCTACGAGTTAGAGTCACCATTCCACAATCTCGTGTTGATTTTATTTATAAAAAAAGGGAATGATGAGGTGAAGTGAGTATAGGAGAAAGTGCACATTGCTTGCCAGTGTAGCAAGTGGAGAAGACGCATGGGACACATGTAGCTCTTGGATTCTCTCTATTGGTGCTTGAAGAAAATTTTTAAAGTCATTATCTAATGCTTCCACAGAAAGCCACTAGCATACAAAGCATGTTTTGGTAGTCCCCCAAGTGGATGCACAGAATCCCTCAAAGCCATCCAAAGCATGCATTGTCGTGTTGTGACATGGACATAATGTGAAATGAAAATGTTCACCTTGATTTTTATGCTTTTTGATGTATGGGACTGAATGCTACAATTTGTCATATGTGTGACAGAGGTTGATGCGGTTGCACTTGTGTACATACCTTATTAGGAATTTATGGCCCTAGACATGGTACTGTTGCATGTTTTTGCACTTTAGAGTATGCCTAGTTTGGTTTAGTAATATAAATATGTTAAGTGCATAATGATGTCACACTTGTTTTAGCCTAGAAAGTTCAATGCGGATGAACATCATGCAAAAATAGCAGTTAGCATGCACAACCATCAATGATGTGTTTAGAGGTTATTACAAGTGAAACAATGGTGTTCAACATAAAAGTTGAGCTCAAGGGAATTTTTCCTAGCTCAATTGGACTTTTGTATGCTCAAAAGGGTCATTTTTTGGGCTAAAATGATCGAAAAATGCAATAAAATGGCTTGAACATATCGTTTTGGGTCAATTATGGGTAGAAATTCCATGGTTGTCATGGTTCCATGACACATAATCTAGGGGGTACTTGCTTAGTAAAAAAAAAAGCACTTTTTCCCTTTTTGTGAGAGGGGATACATATGATTCTCCTATGGTGCATTAGTGTAGTTTTGCACTGCTTCTACTTTGTATTCATGTGTAGGGACATCAATTAGGGTGAAACCTCTTCAGACAAGTATGTGGACTTATCTATGGAGGTGCTGAAGCTTCCATGGAATCGCCTTGAAAAAAATTGAGAGAAAAAGCTACAACTTCCTATAGAGCAAACAAGCCTTGTATTTGTGCAATTAGGGTTGAGGCTACATGAAATCATCCCACACACATGAGTTTTGACTTGTTCTTGGCCTTGTGTATGAGTGGAAATTCCATGGCTGAACTAAAGTCGTTCTTCTTTGTTTTCTCTTTTGATTAAGTGGTGTTTGTGCTCAATTAGCCCACAAACTCTCGCAGTCAAAGGCCTGCCGCCTTCCCAACCATACCATAAACTTCTCTACATACTTTTTTAGTGAACCACACATGTAGAATTCTTGGGTCAGGGTTCAAAGGAAAAAATACATAGCTTCTAAGCTATGGACCAACAAGAGCAACAATTGGTGCACTTTGATGCAAACATGATGCAAATGTTTTAGGCATTTTCACTGTTTATATAGCGGTAGCAAGCTATAGATAGGAGGGAAGTGGCTACCACAAATGCAAGTACAATGTGAAGAAATTAGGATAACAAATGAGCAAGTTGGACTTGTTTGCAAGCCCTTACTAGAGCAATTTTCATGTTGAGGGGATCTCAAATGAGGATGGTGTTTAGAAACACCAAGATAGAAAATGAATAACAAAAAGATATTAACACTTGTATTCTTAGTTATGTAGTCAATTCATATTTACAATAAGATAAATTTGAGATTTGAAGCAATATCAAACGGATAGCCTAATACATATGTATTAGGCTATCATTAAACATTGTGTTTCTTCTTGTACATACTCTATTTCTCTATTGCAAGACAATTCATTTACTACAGTGCTACAAGTATATCCCCACTTGTCTTTGCATATAACAATCTAAGTAGCCATGCAATTGTTGTTCCCCTCAAAAACTTTTAACTCTGCAAGTCAAAAATCAACCTTTTCCATTTCCTTGGATACTCTTGATCCCCATCTAAACATCAAATCCAAGTTCTCTATATAGTCACCCACTATCAAAGTACCACACTTGAGCATCTGCAACAATTGACAAACATGCATCATGGATAGAAGGATCATAAGTGCACTCTGCACTAAAACCCCATTCTGGATCAACATCAATATCACATTTTTCTTTCATAGAAGACTCAACAATAGCTGCATTTGTAGTGAAACCAACATTAATAATGGAACCAACCTCTTTCTGCTTAGCCTCTTTGGCCTTCAACTTAGGAAATTACTTGATCAAATGATGATTAGCTTTACAATAATGGCAACGCATCTTCTTTTTGCCCTTATCACCAGAATTCCCAGACAATTGCTTCCAGCAAAAGCATTAGGAACATGTGATGTACCACTGACAGAAGAACCATGAGAAGTGGCTACATTACTGTCACCACTTTTTCTTTGAGAAGTAATAAAGACCTATTCAAGTGCATGATGTCTAGTTCTATTTTCTTTGAAAAGTGGCTCTTGCAATAGCAGTGTGCATAATGCATCAAACTTGACAACTTGTGGACTTCCTTTTTTCATAAGTCTCCAAGCACTAGCAAAAGTTTGGTAAGAATTTGGCAAGGCATCAAGAACAGTCTGAACAAGGGAACTATTAGAAATGACTTCGCATGTAGAAATAAGCTACTCATTGACAGGTTAAAGGGTTCCAATGACCACACATTGGGGTAGTGAGGCTCCAGACAGTATTCACAAGGATTCCAGATACGTGGATTGAAGCTAGTGACCTAAGACTTGATGAGAGAGGGACTGATCAAACTCCTACTAGAGCACCTATTAGTGGATATGAAGTCGTGCTTGGCATTGCCTTGGCCGGCACGTGTACCAAATATGATGCCTTCTTTTTGTGGAGCAAATCCTTAGTAGATGTGTATACCAAATATGTCCCTTGAGGGGAACCGCCTACCCAATGAGGCACTAAGGCCGCCCAAAGCATGAGCCAATGAAGCTTAGGCCGTCCAAGAGGGTAGGCCCAGTGGCCGCTTGCCCATAACTTCAAAATGGGATGGCCGCCCACTCAATTAAAAAATGGTGTTAAGTGGGAAAGAGGAGAAAAAGAAATGGAAGATGGCGTGCTGAGCAGGGGCACGAGCACAGGCAGGGAAAGAAAGAGTCCGGCCGGCCAGCAAGAGCATCAGTTGAGGGCGACGCAGAAATGGGATATGACCAGCTTGCCATGGCGCTCGTTTTTGGACCCATTCTCGGTGTTTTCCATGTTGCCCATCCGATTCATTTCCATGTCATCAAGGGAAGCTTTTTATGTCCCTAGCACAACGATGGTGCCGTCGTTGCTTAGGGAGGGCTAATAATAGGGGAGAGGTAACGAGTAGGGCAATAGGAGGAGTTAACGGGTATGCAAGGAAGAGGAAGAGAAGGGGAGCTCAAAAGGGGAGAAGTTCAACGGGCAAGAAGCATCGAGGTGGGAGGAGCGGAGCTTGGCGGAGATCGAAAGCATAAGAGGGCTCTCTCTCTCTCTCTCTCTCTCTCTCTCTCTCTTTCTCTGTGGACCTTGAAGCAATAAGGGAAGAGAAGAAGCTTGGAAAAGAGAAGAATCTTGGTGAAGCGAGGGAGAAGAAGAAGTTTGAGGCTCTCTCTTTCTCGTGGCCATAAGCAGGAAGGAAGCAAGACCAAGGAGCTCGGAAGGAAGCGAAGCTCGCTCTTTCTCTCTTTCTCGTCCTCAGCATGCAAAGAGAGGGGAAGACATGCAGGTAGCAAGGAAAAGGCTCTCTCGTGTTGGAGAAGCAAAGAGAACAAGGGCTCTCTCTCAAAAGCCAGACAAAGGGAATCCGAACAAGGGTTCTCTCTCTCAAGTCAAAGCATCGAGGAGAAGGACTCAAGGAAGGCTTGAAGTGGGAAGCGAGGAGAATGTACGAAGGGGTTGTACTTGTAAGCGATAATTAATGCAGTGCAAAGCACACAGAGCAAGAAGATACTTAATAATTGACAATAACCGAAGCATGATGATTGAAGAAGTGAATTTAAATCAAAAAGTTTGCAGAATCTTGAATGTAGATAAAGCAAGTAAAGCGGCAGGTGGAAGTTTCCATCACCGTCATCAGTTTGAAGGTTAATTAATCATTGTCTTAAGCCCCAGTGTCGTTAACGGCCTGGTTAATTTGTAAAGGGAGCTAACTCCTATTTACCAATTGATCCAAGTGTTGGTGCTTCTAACAGCCCGCCTTGGCTACCGATTACATTGTACTGAGAGTTTGAATTGATTAATTGAAGACTACGGTGATTGCAAAAGCCATATGCATCTGTTTTTCTTGTTCTCTCTCACACCTCCCACAGCCAGAGACCCGACGCACGTTTCGAACACATATTCCCCGACATCGTGTATTCTCTCTTGTAGTATTCACAATATCGTGAACGCTTCCGCATTGTTGACTTTGACAACACCACCACATCAATGGAAGGTGTTGCAAAGCAATTTAGGCATAACTGTCTAATTGATTCTTGTAGCAATGTTTGTTGATTGATTGTTGGGAACATTAACATTGACTTTAGCCTCCTATTTTCTAATGAATGTATTAACATGTCTTAAGAGGCGAGAGTAGAAATGGGGATGGCCTAAACTCAAACACAGACATGGAGAGTCAGTATTAGCGATGGGGATGATCTAAAGTTTGCGATGGATTTGGCTTGTTAGGATTGCTTCTGTGAGGCGTGCTTTGTCTGCTGCTGTGGTGGAGTTTTAAGTTTCTAGAGGCAAGAGTTAGCTCTCACAATGTTTGGGCTAAGTGGAGAAGCAAGGTAGGTAAGAGCGACTTGGCCAGGCTCTTTGACAGGCTTGTTAAAGGATCTTGGGGTGGGGGTGGGGTGAAGGAAGGTGATCTTCTTGTTGGGCCTTTGCGCAGTGGCCATACTCTGTCTCCTCCACAAGCCATCATAAGCGTGCTTATCATTTTTACCTTAAGCGTTTCCTTTTTGTGCTTTCGACATCGCCATCTTCATGTGATGGGCTTCACGCTCACAATTAATAATCGCGCTTAGAATAGTATCCAATTAATAATTGCATTTAGCTTCAAGAACTAAAGGAATAATTGCTTTTGCTAGTGCCCTTACTCGCGATTATTTTATAAAGTAAATAATCGCTTTTTAGCGCTTCTTATCAGGCTTCCCATTTTTTTTACTTTTTGGCAAAGCAAAGGTGTTGCTTGTGTGGGCAACCTACTTTTTGTAATTTGGGTTAAGTTTTGAATAGAAGGGGGGGTGTCGGTGAGGCCTTTCACTACGCCATGATGAGCTCCTTTAAGCCGTCCTATGCCGAAGCAGTGGCAGCCTTGAGAGCAGCCCGACGCTCTCAAGGCTATCGATCCGACATGCGACTTTGCGAAACCGGGCGCCGATGATAGTGGTCAAAGCTCCCTTACTAATATGAGTAAGGAGGAACTGAAACAAAGAAAGATGCAGGTGGAAAAAGACCTAGCGTCAATCCTTTCTGCACTATCATTGAACAAAAGGTCGTGCGAAGATTCGACGACGCAAGAGGATGCTGCTGAAGTGCCCAAAGGGGACATAGCTTTCCAAGCACTCAAGAAGGCGCTCCCGCAGCGTGTCAAGGTGGAAGATGCTGTTACGATGTTGTTCCCCTTGCCATTGTGAAAAGAAAAATTGCGGAGGTTGCAAATTCCACTTTGGTCTTTGGGTTTATGGGGAGAGTTCCCAATAGAATTGAGGTCAGTAATAACTGTCTCTGCAGTCCACTGGTTTTGAATCAGCACGGCTCGGTAATGTTCACCCAATATATAGAAAAAGGATTCGTGTCAGTTCAGTTCAACGACAGTGCAATGGTTGAGAGGGTTTTGGCAAAAAGCCCGATGTTCTTCAATCGCGTGCCGGTGTGCGTGCTCCCTTGGGACCCTTTGTTTGAATCTAACGAGGCATTCAAGTTTCTCTGTCGAGTATGGGTGGAGTTGGTCAACCTCCCGTATGGCTTAGAAAGAACTTGAAGGACCTCGCAGCTTCACTTCGTGATCCACTTTTTGTCCCATCTGCCAGAGCCTCGGGTGTAGCACCGAACAAGGTCTGTATCTGGTGGGATCTGCAGAAGCCACAACCAAAGAACTTGGTGGTGAATGTTGGGGCAGGACTAAAGATCATTCCTTTGAACTTTAATACCTTCTTTAGAGCATGCTTCAAATGCAACAAATTTGGGCATTATGCGAGGGCATGTCCTGTTGAGGTGCTAAAGCCTACAGACTACGTGATGGAGAGAAGCAAATTACAGGCTACCCCACAGGGTGGCACAAATACAGTAGATCCAACAAAGAAGCCTACTGAAAATCTTGGCAAGGCAGAGGGTGGTCAAAATAAAGTCAACTCGGATAAAAATGTGGAGAAACAAGATCATGGCAACCGGGGTCACCCAAAGCTATTGCTTTTCATCCATCGCTCAGCAAAGAACGGCCACCCCAATAATGCAGAAGATCGTGATGTCTCGAACTCTTAGGTCAAAAGATGAGGGCTTTTCGTGTAAATGGTTCAAACCGCAGGCTAGGGCCTTGGGACAAATCAAAGGTCTCCTGCCGTATTTCCCAAAGCCTCCTTTCCTATATGACAAGATATTTGAAGTTTTGGGGAAGACGAATCAAGAGGATCTGTTCACTTCCAAGCTGGATACCATGCAGGTTCCAGCAGAAAGGGAGCCAATGGAAGAGGACAACCTGAATGGGAACTCTGTTGAAGAGTTCCTGGAGGCAGAAGAATTTGTCCCCCTTTCCCAATGATGGATACTCTCTCTATTGAATCTTGGAACGTGAAGAGATTAAAAACCGGAAGAAGGGCACTCTCTTCTGGGAAGAAGTGAAGAAAGAGAAGACAATCAATTCCTGGGCCATCCAAAAGCATTATTTGGATGCTCATAGCAAGAGAAAATAGGTTGTAGAAAAAAAACTTATCTTTTATGGGGAAGGAAGTGATGGTTTCAGTGGTGTCTTGTTCATTGTTGATAGAGATTTGGAGCCAAAGATAGTTCTAAACCACCCCTCCGAACGAGTCCTTGGTGTTAGAATCAGATGGGACAATCAACCTATCACCATAGTAAATGTTTACGGCCCTTGCAAGGCAAAGGATAGAGCTAAGCTGTGGATGTAGCTCAGGGATACTCCGATCAAAGGGGAGTGGCTGATGGTTGGAGATTTCAATATGGTCGAGAAAAGCAAGGACATAATAGGCTCCGCCAGTATACTGACTGGATCAAAAAGGTTAAATGGATGAGCTTATGTGAGAAGTGGGCTATGATTGACTTGTGGGAAGTGGGCCCATGGAACAACATGCCTGGATTCACCTACACAAGCCTTCAGTATGCCCGCACTGCCTCCTGGCTGGACAGATGCTACTGCTCTCATCAAGCTGACTGGATCTCATCGACGTTAGAGATGAAGGTAATCTCAACAAAAAGCCTCTCCGATCGCATGCCATTACACTTACAACTCAAAAAAGATAAAGGGAGGGGGGGATCCCCGAGAGGGGAGAAAAAGCTTCTGGTTACAGGGACACACCTATTCAAAGACCCTCTCTTCAGAAGCATCACCAAGAAAGCGTTGGGAAAGGTCAAGAAAGATGTGGGGATGAATAAACCCAGTGCTTGGAATATATTTTTTCGGAGTGTATAAAAAGCTATCAAAACTTTGGGTCCTCGGGTTAAAAAAGCCAATAAGACACATATCAAACATCTCACAGAGGAGGTAGCGCAATTAGCTTCTAGGAACGCTGCCGGACTGGCCACTGAGGATGAGCACAAGCGATGGCTTGAAGCTACATCTCACCTGGCCAACGAATAGCTGGAGGAAATCAAGAAGGCGAGATTTCTCTCTAGGGAAACTTTCCTTCAACCTGAGCCTTCTAACCAAGCACATTTTTTTAGGGCTCTGAAAGTGAGGAAGAGTGTAGGCCGTGTGCAAGTGCTCGATGATGAGAAAGGGAATACAATTCAAAACCAAGATGAGATGGTTGGACTTATGCTCAATTATCTCAGCCAGATTATCGGCCAACCAGAGAACCAATCTCAGGAAGTGGAAGAAGCCGGAGCATCTTTACTTGGGAGTGTTGAAAAGAAGGTTCCCCAGGAGGAAGCCAACTGCATGGAAAAGGCCTTCTCTGATGAGGAATGCTCAACGACACTAAAAGCTCATAGCAATGAAAAGTCCCCCGGTTGGGATGGACTGATGGCTGAATTCTTCAGGGAATTTTAAAATGATCTCAAGGGTCCATTCACATGGATGGCCAATCAATCTGTTTCCAAAGAGTCATTGGATGCAAGTGTTAAGAGAGGGCTTATCAAGACCATCCCCAAACAGATATGCTTCTCTCAGCTTAAACATTGGCGTCCCATTATGATGATGTCAGTAGCATACAAAATTATTTCCAAGGCGATAACTCTAAGACTTGCCCCCCTCCTGAGCCGGATCATCTCTCCCCATACCCACGGGTTCATTAAAGGGAGATCTATATATGACAATATCTTGGTAGCAATGGTAGGAATAGAGTATGCATCCTTCTCCAAGCAAGAGTGCATCTTGCTACAGTTGGACCTTGACAAAGCCTATGATAGAATAGAATGGTCCTATATAGAAGAAGTCATGGGAACTCTGGGCTTTGGGCATCCCATTTGTTGCCTCATATGCACACTAGGCGTTGGCATCCAATTAGAGCTCCTGTTTAATGACAAAATTGTGGGCTCTTTTGAGGTTAAAAGTTCTATTAAGCAAGGATGTCCCTTGGCCCCCTTGCTTTTTGCCATCGGGTTGCATCCTCTCATTACGATGATTGAAGCCAGTACTGCGCGTGGAGAGATTCAAGGTCTGGCATTACCTGGCAACAACCAACTACTGGCCAAAATGTTCGCAGATGATTCACTCCTATTCTTGAAGGCATGTCCTCAAGTTGTCAGGATAACTCTAGAGATTGTGCAAACATTCGCCATGGCCTTGGGATCCAAGTGCAATATAGAGAAGTCAAGGCTTATCTCCATGTCGAAGAATGACTCTTTTGACCCTGCAGTCTGGACAGGAGAGATGATCTCAAAAGGGAGTGTATTCAGACACCTAGGAGCTCCCGTAGGGGTGGACGTAACTCACATGCAAAGATTTCAATGGGTCCTTGAAAAAATAAGCTAAAAAATGAGAAGATAGGAGTTTGTTCTCCTCCCCTTCCAAAGCCGGATTAGAGTGATTAATGGTTTTATGAACTCGTATATTGCTTTCCTCAACCCCGTGCTCAAGATGGCTAAGTACAACCAGACACTTTAAGAACTTTATTTTGCAATGGTCCCCTTAGCTCTCTAAAATATTGGGGCCGCCACAAAGCCCCTATTGGATAGAATTAATGGTCAAGAATGGGAATAATAAGGGGCTCATTTGACTAGAGCAATTATGGGATGGCAATAGGAAGTGTTGGAAAACTGCTGACTCTTTAGCCATCCAATTTCAACTGAATGGCTTTGAGATCTTACGAGTCTACAGGGTGATGAAAGAGCTTGATAAGGTGGTGATGCCAATTTGTGAATCCAACTTTGAATGGGACGCTTGGAGATGTCCCGGGAGTAGCCTCTTTTGGAAACCACATTCTAAAGGCATTTACCATGCATTAATGCATGAGGCTAATTGGTGTAGCCCCCTCAACAAATTATGGAAGAGGCACTGGGACAAAAAAACGTTGGGAGGGAGTCATGGAGAACATCTGGAAGCCAAGGTGGCCTTAGTATATGAAGATATTTCTGTGGAAAGTGATGTGGGGTGCTCTACCGACGGGCGTAGAGATATAAGAAAGAGGAATCGGGTCAGATCATTGCTCGGGGTGCAGAATAGCTAGTGAAGACCTAGCCCACCTTTTCATGGGATGCAAGGCAATCAATGGCATGGCTCGGAAAATATGCAAGTGGATTCAAAGGACATGGCAAATTAAGTTCTTCAAGACTGATCTGTTCTTTGGTAGTAACAGGTTGGGAAGTCCTGCTCTTCTTGTCTGCACTCAAATAATCAGGTACTACTTCTTTCACCATATTTGGCAAGCAAGGAACCTTCGCGTGTTTGAGGGGGATCTGGCTGTGGCAAGCTTTTGTGAAATCATGCAAGAGAGCAGAGTGACGATCCACAAGATCGGAGGCAAACAAGCCTCATAGGAGTGTTCTAGAACAATAAATGTCATGATGACATCTTGTAATAAGTAAAACCTAGGAGTAGTTGTGGTTTCTCTATCAAGTAGAAAACTTGTAATCCTTTGGCCCTCAAGGCTCAGTCTGAGCTTGAGGTTGGTGTATATTTTTGATGTTTCTTAATACTATCCACTCACAATTGTGAGTTTTGCCCAAAAAAAAATAAAAAATGACTTTAGCCTTTTCCATTGAAGTGCAATTCCCTACTTGGACATGATATGCTCTTACTTTTTCAAGGGCCCTTTTTGTGGCAACATTTACCTTCTCAGATTAACACAAGTGGCAAGACGGTGAAGGAGATCAAGTCCTCAAGGATAAAGAGAAATCTCAAAAAATTGATTAATTGATGTGAAGGCACAAAGTGGCTCTAGTAATTTTTCTCATTCAAGTGCTCCACTATCGATGAAGAAGGTTGTTTCTTTTAGTGTTACAAGAGTCATCATCGAGCAAGAAAAAGTAGTCGGGTGATGCGACCCCGTTGGATGTATTTATTTTGGAGAACCTTGTGCAAAGGATATGCCAGAGCAGCGCTGATTGTAACATTTTGTGATTAATGCCAATCAACCTCATCAAAGCACTTTTAAAAAAAGAAAGAGTTGTGATCATTTAAATATTAAGTCTAAACACGATCACAATATTTGGAGGAAGGATCTGGCAATCAACATATAATTTTCATAAGTAACATTTTGTGATTAATGACAATAAAGCTCATCAAAGCACTTTAAAAAAAAGAGTTGTAGTCATTAAAATATTAAATCACAATATTTGGAGAAAGGTTCTAGCAATCAACATATAGTTTTCATAAGTATGTAGGTTGGATTCAAATGTTGCGGTGGAAACCTTGCGCATAGGAGTGTCGAAAATGTGTAGCGAGAGTTGTTTCATTGTTGTAGGTGAAGCATCGCTTCCTTTGGGCTTGTCCTTTCTCTTTTGCCCCCCCCGCCCCCGCCCCCGCCCCTGTCCCCGCCCCCCTCAACCCCCAAACCAAAACAAACCCAAAACCCCTCCACAAAGGTCCTTGGACAGTTGTTGGCCTCTCTCAATCACTCTCTTTTTTGCTCTTCCTCCTCTAGTACTGTTCATCTGAGGCGGCGGTAGACCTACATCAAGCTGCTCTTCCTTCGGCTTTGCACCTAGTCGTAGAGACAACGTTTGCTTAGGAAGCTCCGCGTAATAATGAAATATACCCAACATTACAAAAATATGGTTCCTCTGATTGCACTAATTTTACCTAATAGCAAGTGTGGTAGCTAGCTAGATTTAAAAAAGTGAGTGCGTGACCAATTCTTCGGAAGGGTGGGAGGAGAGGTGGATGACTAGCTCTCAATTGCTTTTTTGGCAGTTCACGACCATTTTATATAGAGATGAGATAAATATTTGAAAAATATGTTTCTTTGACATCTCTTCTCTATATACTAAACGATAGTGAGCCGTTCTTTTCTTCTCTATATACTAAACGAGTGAGACTATCGCTGCCTCTGGCAACAACAAAGGGTACTACTCAAAGTTACATCTATATTGAACCTTTGATGGTCCCCAAGAAAAATCACATCGAGGGTCCAATCTCTATTTTGACTCTTGTAGCATGATCTTTACAATGATGTTATTAGAAATTTGTAGCAAGCATAAACTCATGGCACATAAATTGAGACAAATACCATAGCACAAAAACTTCAAAGATGTGCAAGATGTCCACAACCTCATCCAAAAATGAAGCCTCCTAGGAGTAAGGCATACCACCATTAGCATTGAGGGTGTCTCCATAAAAACAAGAGGATGAACTTCTCTATGTTTTAAGAAAAATGCTAGAAGTAATGAAGAATGGCTGCTTGCATTGTGAGGTAGTCCATTGCTATGACGATAGATGTTTTGTCCTTCGGGATAGGGGTAGCGACATGATGAAATCAATTCACAATTACTATACTCACATAATACGCCATTACATGAAATGATAATGGTGGACATGGCTAAGCTCAACTTGCAAGAAATCAACTTCAAAAAGAATGGAAATTGTGAATTCATGAATAGCTATTTACTTTGAGACATGACTTAGGCTTACACATTAGTTTACAAAGAGAATGGTATACACTTATACATATACAGTAATTTATAAGGTTTATTGGTCATGCAACCTTAAGCTTGTCAAATGCAATTGGAAAGAATTTTTAACCAATTGAGAAATTCTTGTGGAAGGACAACACCAAAGACTCAACATCTTGGCAGTGGGCTAAGTGGGAGACCGTTACCAGACTTGTGGAGCAAGGCAGTTTTGGGATTCTTAACCCTAGCATTCATGTGTAAGCCTAGTGTGCCAAGCCTGTGGTTACACTCACAAAACAGGACTAGGCCTGGGCCATTATGGCTAAGGCTATGATAGATAACTCTAAGATATGCTCGGAAGGTGGTCAGTGGAAAGGGCTTGAAGGACACGACAAGCTGCTTGTCCCTTTTTGGGCCGTCCTTAAACTTGGCGGTATGACAAGAGAACTCGCTCGAAAATGCAACAGAGCAACAGAGACCTTGGAATGGGGAGAGTTGTTTAGACACTTTCAAAATTCCATATCTCATTGGTCCCTTTGGCTCTCCAAGGCTGAAAGCATCCCATTGATCCCCTTTTGGAGAGAAGTTGCTAGGAAAGGTATTAAACGTCTTGGAAAAGTATGGGATTACATCAAGGAGCGGACCAATTGGCTCTACAATATAACCTAAATGGGACAAAAAGGTCGTTGATCAACAGAGCTCTAGAACGGGTTGTCAAGGTGTGCTTGTCGAACGATGAATCCAAGCTTGAGTGGAAAGCTTGGTAGTGACGAAGAACATACACTTTATTAAACCTTGAACCAAGGAAGTATACTATATACTAATGTATTCGAAGGATTGGTTCTCTCCGCTTAATAAGAAGTGGAGCAAACATTTGCCAGAGACAAGGTGGGAGATAGTTGTAAGGAATATATGGTGCCCCCCTTGGCCGCATAAGATGAAGATGTTTGTATGGAAGGTTTTATGGGAGCCATACCGGCTGGGGTGAAGGTGTGCATTAGGGGGATTGGACCAGATAGATGTCCACAATGCAGATCGGCTAGTGAAGACCTCACTCACCTATTCAAGGAGTGCTCGACGATTTGTGACCTAGCTGGTAAAATATGCAAATGGATCCAAAAAACTTGGAAAATAGGATTATTCAAGAATGACCTTTTTTGGGAGGGAAGGTGTTTAAGAGCTAAACACTTCTCATCGTCACGCAAATTTGAGATATTGCTATTTTCGTCAAGTATGGAAAGCAAGCAACAATAGGTTATTTGAGAGCACATTGGGAATAGCTAAGTTTATGAAGATAGTCAAAGAAAGCAAGGAAGCGATCATTGACAACACGAGGCACATTAACTCAAATGAGTGGAACAAGGCCTTAGGCGCCGCTATGGCTGACTCTCTTAGGTAAACGTATGACCTCATCTCTTGCATGGGGTGACTCCCCTTTCAACCGATGTAATCATGGCCATGGGAAGTTGTCATGGCTTGGCACGGGCATGACAGGAACTTGTTATTTGCTAAATTTATCAATATAACTTACTCACAATTGTGAGTTCTGAAAAAAAAAAGAAATACATGTCGACCAAGGCAATGCCAAGCACGATGTTTTCTTTCAATAACCCACTACATCATCATCGTTAATTCTTTTGCCCATATCAACATATTGTCATGCTTTCAAGGTGCAAGTGTACGTAATTGCATTTGGAAGGTAGGGTGATGCTCAATGTGCATCCTCCTCCACATCGGTTGTTGGCAATCTCGCTCCTCACTGGATTCCACGTCGATGGCTGTGGAGGGCTCTTGCAGGGATTTGCTGCAACATGGCAACAAACCCTCTCATTTCCTAACCCACAAATTCAAAATTTAATCCTTTCTAGATTGTTCCGTTCACTATGGTATCATGTCTACAATCGTCTCAATAGTTTCACTCCTCTCCTTTCAAGAGGCAGAGAGAAATGAAATGAAACGCGTTAGGAAAAATATGAACCCCAAAAGGGCCCTTTAGCTTAAGGGGTGATTAAGCATAGACCAAAGAAAGAGGGTAGTGACACTTTCCATAGCTGCAACAAGGAGAGGGAAGGAAGAAGAGTGTGCGTTGAAAAGTAAGAGAGAGAAGAGAGAGGGAGAGGAGAGAGAGAGAGAGAGGAGGAAGAGTGTGTGCTGGAAAGTGGGAGAGAGAAGAGAGTGAGAGAGAGGGGAGTGATTTTGAAGGGAAATAAAAAAAGGTGGAAAGTTTGAGATTTTGTAGGTCTAGCAGTGAGATTTGGAGAGAGAAAATTGATTTTTGGGTATACATATAGGTTGGGGAGAAGTTTTGAGTAAAAATGAGGTTTTTTTGAATTTTTTTGGAAAGAGTTATTGTTTCGGTTGGGGCTATGTACGCCTTTGATGATGTGGCAAAAGAAAGGGGAGGGGGGAGGGTAGTTATTGTCATAAGGACCACCACTCATTTAAGTAGAGAGAGAATGTACCTATCCTCCCTCCCTAGCCTCTATTTAAGCTACAAGAAGCTTATGACAACTTAAAAAAAAGCCTATGAGAATACCCTCATTCAATGGCCTTGTCTCCTAAATCACACATAATCCCTTAAAATTAGGGATCCTTACAAGGCCCTTCTGGCGTTCATAATTTTCCTAATAAAAATATTATATTAAAAAATGAAGTAAAAGACTAATATCATCATCATTATCATCATCATCATCACAATGATACCGAGGACGCCCAACATCAGGTGTTGTTTGAGAAAGGATTGCATCGATCGCTAAAGAGAATCATCAATGTCCACCTTTGTAAATAGTCGTACTAGACGCCTCCCATGTCGTGCTAGAGAGAGAGAGAGAGAGAGAGAGAGAGAGAGAGAGAGAGAGAGAGAGAGAGAGAGAGAGAGAATCTTGCACAACCATGATGTTGCATTGCAAGATGATTTCCACAACTGGAATGGCTTATCCTTCTGTTGTGAGGCAACGACAACTACCTGCAAGGGTGGGAGGGCTCAATCAGCCCCATATCTGAGTTCAAACTGACTGCCTGTATTTCAAGGACACTATGGATAACCTCAACTCAGAGGTGGGAGGGTAGGAGGGTTGCACATAGGGCCTCTCGGATGGAGGGTTGCTGTGAGCCAAAGTGTGGGAGGTGCAAGCAGACCAATGGATGCCGATGGAGGGGGCATGACGAAAAACAGAGCTTGCGATCAAGGCAAAGGAGGCCATGGGCCGAGGCGCCAAAGACAACAGAGGTGAGGGCTGCCATGAGCAGACAACTGTGTGGGAGGTGCATGCAGGCGAGCAGATGCAGATGGAGGGGATTACAACATGAAGCTTGTCTCTTTTGTGGCTTCTTATATAGCAACAACTCACATTCTTATGTTGCAGGTCATCGCAGGAGTGAGGGAGGGAAACTAGAGAGAGAGAGAGAGAGAGAGAGAGAGAGAGAGAGAGAGAGAGAGAGAGAGAGAGAGAGAGAGAGAGAGAGAGAGAGAGAGAGAGAGAGGTGCAGGCAGGCCAATAGATGCGGATAGAGGGGAATCTCAAGCTTCTCATCGATTACAACACCAAGCTTGTCTCTTCTGCAGCTTCTTCTGTAGCAGCAACTCACATTCCCTTGCACCTTGGATGCTCAGTTGAAGGCCTCTGGCATGTTTCAGGTCATCTGCAAGAGCGAGGGAGGGAGACGCGAGAGAGAGAGAGAGAGAGAGAGAGAGAGAGAGAGAGAGAGAGAGAGAGAGAGAGAGAGAGAGAGAGAGAGAGAGAGAGAGGTGGGGTAGGCGAGAGGGCTTATACATAGCCATTGTACCTGCAAACTGCTCGAGGTATCTAATGCCAGCACTGTTGCCCAGTGCTTACAGAAACATTTGCAACCACTACCCGGCCACTGCTCAAGGCACTCATCGGCGTTGCCACTACACCTCCCCACTGCTTGAGACACTCATGGTAGTTGGAAGGCCACGCTATCAAACACAAAAGAGCAAGGCAGGGCAATGCTCAACGTGCATCCTCTTCCACGTCGATGGCTAGCTGTAGCTCTTGCAAGGATTTTCTACCACATGGCAACATACCCTCTCATTTTGATATAGACTAGTGTGTAAACCCGTCTTTGAGACGGGATGGAAGAAGAAACATTAATAGAGGCTAATGTATGCAATGTTTGTTAAATAGATAGTTATGTTGTGCTTTCAAAAGTAGAAAAATTTGACATACATAGAGCACTACAGAACAAAATAAATTTTGAACATCTTTCAAGTATAGCTATCAAGATGAATTGCTCGTTTATATTCAAGTTTACATAACGCCATGCCCTATACTTGCAAGTATAGTTGATTGTTTCATGAAGCAAATGATTGTTTTATGTTTCCCATCTCAATTGAGAATTCCTTGAAATCTGAGCTTCACAATATCTATAGTTCATCTCCTATTAACATTGATTGAAATCAACATGAAATTCATGAGCTTTCTTTTAATGCTATTAATATTCAATGTTTATTTGTAGAAAACTTTTATCTAGTTTTTTGCAAACAAAAATTTTCACGCTTTTGGTCATGATTAAGAAAGAGATGTTGCTGATAAATTACAAAGCTTCCAAATTGTTTTGAGTAGTTTATCCTAGGCATTAGGAATGACCCATTTCTACAGAGAATATGGTTTTTCAGACAGAGACATGATGATGCATTGCTTGAAGAATACATTGCAACCACTAATTCCACCACTGTTATAAGATCGCCAGAGTTCAAAGCACGATTGGCTAACTACATTTCAATTTAATGTCATAGGAACAATTCCAAGTGATTTCGACTCTACTACTCCTACTCCCTTCTATATGGTCATAGATTATTCATACAACACAAATTATTAGCACTCTTTTTCAAGGAAGTGGGAGTGTAGTGATTTGATTATGGGATGTTGGACACACATCTTTGATTGCAGGGAAAATTTTGTAACACTATGCTCCCTCCAATGGTTCATCTTCGACTCTTCTCACATGCCACCTTCTCAAATTATTAGCACTCTTTTTTAAGGAAGTGGGAGTGTAGTGATTTGATTATGGGATGTTGGACACACATCTTTGATTGCAGGGAAAATTTTGTAACACTATGCTCCCTCCAATGGTTCATCTTCGACTCTTCTCACATGCCACCTTCGTCAACTGCACCCACGCCCGACCATCGAAAGCAGCGCCTGGATCAAGGATCTTCCTAGTGGTGAGGTAAGTTTAGAAGCCCTTTTGCCAGCAATTCCAAGCCAATAAGATCTGCTATATTGGGCTCGAGATGAAAGAGAGACACCACACACGGGCATGAAGCAGGCATAACATCTTGCACTAGCTTCTGACATAGATGCTAGTAGGCAACTTCCACACCAAGCCTCAACAATAGCATTTGTAGGTTGAGGGCTCCTCTGCCCGCATGTCAAGAAGGCAGCCCGCCAACCCATCAACGTGGGTGGTGAGAGAGAGAGAGAGAGAGAGAGAGAGAGAGAGAGAGAGAGAGTTATAAGGTTGTTTCTTTTAGTGTTATAAGAGTTGTCATTGAGCAATAAAAAGTAGTCAGGTGATGCGACCCCCTTGGATGTATTTATTTTGGAGAGCCTTGTGCAAAGGATATGCCAGGGCAGGGCTGATTGTAACATTTTTTGATTAATGCCAATCAAACTCATCAAAGCACTTAAAAAAAAAGATTTGGTCATTTAAATATTAAGTCTAAACACGATCACAATATTTGGAGGAAGGTTCTAGCAATCAACATATAATTTTTGTAAGTATGTAGGCTGGGTTCAAATATTGCGGTGGAAACCTTGCGCATAGGAGTGTCGAAAATGTGTAGCGAGAGTTGGCTCATTGTTGCAGTTGAAGCATCTCTTCCTTTGGGCCCGCCCTTTCTCTTTGGCCCCCCACAACCGCCCCCCCCCCGGCCCAACAGCGCCCCCAACCCAAAACCCCTCCACAAAGGCCCTTGGACAGTTGTTGGCCTCTCTCAACCACTCTCTTTTTTGCTCTTCATCCTCTAGTATTGTTCATCTGAGGCGGCGGTAGACCTACATCAAGCTGCTCTTCCTTCGGCTTTGAACCTAGTCATAGAGACAATGTTTGCTTAGGAAGCTCCGCGTAATAATGAAATATACCCAACATTACAAAAATATGGTTCCTTTGATTGCACTAATTTTACCTAATAGCAAGTGTGGTAGCTAGCTAGATTTAAAAAAGTGAGTGCGTGACCGAAGGGGGGGAGGAGAGGTGGATGACTAGCTCTCAATTGTTTTTTTGGCAGTTCACGACCATTTTATATAGAGATGAGATAAAGATTTGAAAAATATGTTTCTTTGACATCTCTTCTCTATATACTAAACGATAGTGAGCCGTTCTTTTCTTCTCTATATACTAAACAAGTGAGACTACCGCTGCCTCCGGCAACAACAAAGGGTACTACTCAAAGTTACATCTATATTGAACCTTTGATGGTCCCCAAGAAAAATCACACTGAAGGTCCAATCTCTATTTCGACTCTTGTAGCATGATCTTTACAATGATGTTATTAGAAATTTGTAGCAAGCATAAATTCATGGCACATAAATTGAGACAGATACCATAGCACAAAAACCTCAAAGATGTGTAGGATGTCCACAACCTCATCCAAAAATGAAGCCTCCTAGGAGTAAGGCATACAACCACCATTAGCGTTGAGGGTGTCTCCATATAAACAATAGGATGAACTTCTCTAGTTATTAAGAAAAATGCTAGAAGTAATGAAGAATGGTTGCTTGCATTGTCAGGCATTCCATTGCTATGAGGATAGATTTTTTGTCCTTCGCGATAGGGATAGTGACATGATGAAATCAATTCACAATTACTATACTCACATAATACGCCATTACATGAAATGATAATGGCAGACATGGCTAAGCTCAACTTGGAAGAAATCAACTTCAAAAAGCATGGAAATTGTGAAATTATGAATAGCTATTTACTTTGAGACATGCCTTAGGCTTACACATTAGTTTACAAAGAGAATGGTATACACTTATACATATGCTATAATTTAAAACGTTCATTGGTCAGGCATGCTTAAGCTTGTCAAATGCAATTGGAAAGAGTTTTTGAACCCAGTGGAGAAATTCTTGTGGAAGAACAACACTAAAGACTCAACACCTTTGTAGTGGGCTAAGTGGGAGAGCGTTAGTAGACTTGTGGAGCAAGACAGTTTTGGGATTCTTAACCCTAGCATTCATGTGGAAGCCCTGTGTGCCAAGCTTGTTATTACACTCGCAAATAGAACTAGGCCTCGGCCATTATGGCTAAGGCTATGATAGATAAATCTAAGGTATGCTCGGAAGGTGGTCAATGTGGAAAGGGCTTGAAGGGTGCGATAAGCTGCTTGTCCCTTGTTGGGCCATCCTTAAACTTGCTGGTATGACAGGAGAACTCGCTCGAAAATGCAACAGAGCAACAGAGAACTTGGAATGGGGAGAGTTGTTTAGATACTTTTAAAATTCCATATCTCATTGGTCCCTTTGGCTCTCCAAGGCTGGAAGCATCCAATTGACCCCCTTTTGGAGAGAAGTTGCTAGGAAAACCAATAACAAAGGTATTAAACGTCTTGGACAACTATGGGATTATATCAAGGAACGAACCAATGGCACTACAATATAACCTGAATGGGACGAAAAGGTTGTTGATGTTGGGGTATAAAGCCCAATGTGGTCGCCCAGGTAAGTGGGTGGGCCGCCAGGTATGTACACATATTCTTTTGTAAAAACCTAATAAGAACTCACTATGCTCTACACATTAGAGTAGAGCGAGTTCACCATATCGTCGTGCTCTTCTTCTTGCACTCTCTCTCGCGCCGCACTTCCGCTCGTACTCCTTCAACTGGTATCAGAGCTCAGATCGAGGCTCGGGGCAGCACTGCAGGAGGCTAGAGTCAATAACTCAGATTGGAGTGAAATTCGACAGCCGAGGACACGGCCCCAAATCTCGTGGGAGAGCCCGAAGGCCTGGGTGTTGTCAGAATTTCATTCTGAGGTCATCTCGGCCACCGTTCGGCTTCGACAAAGGTCTGCGCAGGCCATTTTCGACTACATGGTCTCGACGGCTGCAGATCCGACTCTGCAAATTTGGGGTTTTCGGCCTACGACTGCAGGTGCTGAGGATATCGACACTCCCAGAGTGTTAATTTGTGGCTGTCTACACATCGAAGGATGGCTCACAGTTCTTGGAGGCGTGTCACATACGACACGGGCGCATCTACACACAGACTGTAGGCGACATCCACTAGTTCATCAGGTAGCTTGTGTTTGCTGCTTGATATTCCAGATTTCATCCTGACATTGCAGGTACTTCCACATGGGATGTATTGTCAGAGATGATGTATGTCTGTTGAGGGTTTGCTAGCTGTGAGTCACGCAGCAAACAACCGCCGCAACGGTTACAGCATACAGTGGGAAATTTGTGGATGTATGACTTTGTGGGAAGTCTATGTACTGTCAGATTTACTACAGCCTTTGTTGAGGGTTGAGTGAGGTTTTATTGAGCTGGGGGATTCTCGAATGTTGAGATCCTTTCGGTGATACAGGTCTTGGAACGATCCCTCGAGCACCCTTAGATAGGCAGCTAGGATGTATTGACTGTGAGTTAGACAGTTGGGATTGCATCTTTGCTTTACTGTCGTTGAGGCATTGTCGCAGTCTATGCTTATAGGACAGTGAGAGACAGTACAGGTGCAGGACAGGTTTACCCGCAGCTTACAGTGTCAGAGAGACAATGTTTTTTGAGCTGTTTTTTGGTTTGTTTTTAGTACACCAGAGCCATTTTACAAAGGAGACTCTGCCAAAATTTTTGCAGAATCTGAAGCTTTCTTGGTTCATTTGACAGGTTGATATTGGTTCAGAGGTCATTTTACAGGGGAAACTCTGCCGAATTTTTCCCAGAAAAGTAAACTACTGTGAAGCGTAGCTATGGCTGGATCACAGGACACTGCTCTTTACAATATCAAGAAGCTGGATGGAACCAATTTCCCATTGTGGAAGAAGCAGATTTGGCCCGTGTTGGTACAAAAGAAGCAGATAAAACCTATAAAGCTCAAGGGGATAAAACCAGAAGATATGGACGAAGATGAATGGAGCGAAATGGATGAATTGGCACTTTCTACCAGTATGCTGACTTTGGCAGAAAGCGTTTACTTCAATGTAGCAAACAAGATGTCGGCTTATCAAGCATGGTTGAAGCTGAGTGATCTTTATGAGAAGCAGAGTGCAGCTTCACAGGTATACTGGCTTAAGAAGCTTGTTGACTTGAAGATGAAAGAAGGGACACCTATGTCCAATCATCTGAATGAATTCAACACAATCTATAGTCAGTTGTCAGCTCAAGGTGTCAAGTTTGATGAACCTGTTAGAGCTATGTTCCTATTGATCACATTGCCGAAAGTTGGGACACTTTTCACACAGCTTTGAGTAATTCTGCACCTCCAGATGGTTTGAACATAGCAGGTGTAGAAGGAAGTCTGCTTACTGAAGAAACCAATAGAAAGACAATGGACAAAGGCAAAGGAACAGCCCTAGTTGTCAGGGGAAGGACCAAAGAAAAGTACAAAGGTGGAAAGAGGAATCACTCTCGTAGCAAGTCCCGCAGTGCTAAAGGCAAGAGTGACATAGAATGCTACCATTGTGGCTAGAAGGGTCACATGAAAAGAGACTGCAGAGAATGGAAAGCAGAAAAAGGCAAAGAGAAAGCTGAAGACCATGGTGAGAAGAACAAGTCCTCAGTGAAGATTCAAGAAATAAATGTGACAAACACTGTTGCAGAGGATGACAGTCTAGTGTCAGGAGACATCTACTTCTTGAAGAATACAATGGACTCAGCTCTTCTTACAGCATCTGATGGAAATGCACTAAGTGACTGGATTATAGACTCAGGGGCACCACTTCATGTGTCTCCAAACAAGGAGTGGTTTACCTCTTAAGTGACCACTAAAGATCATGTTAGGCTAGGCAATGGGCAGACATGTGAGATCTTAGGTGTTGGAGATGTTCAATTGAAGTTTCAGAATGGCTCTTCTTTCACGCTGAAGAATGTGAGACATGTTCCCGCAATTACAAAGAGCTTGATCAGCACAAGTTTACTTGATGATGCTGGTACGTCACCACTTTTGGACAGAACATGTGGAAGATATCCAAGGGTTCTATGACAGTAGCACATGGAGTAAAGTCTGGAGGACTTTACATGATTTATGTATCAAATGTCTCTAAAAATGTAATCAATGTAACCGAGCAGCCGAACGTTTCTTTGTGGCATAGCCGGTTAGGACATATGTCCAAGAAGGGAATGGAAATATTGTCTCGTTCTGGATATTTGCCTGGCTTTTCATTTAATGATTTTGAATTTTGTGAACATTGTCTGTATGGTAAGCAAATACAGCAGCCACATAAGCATAGAAGCAGTAGAAGGGATACACAGTTGGCACTTGTTCATAGTGATTTGTGTGGACCTATGCCTAACCTATCTCTAGGGGGAGCTTCTTCCTTTATGACATATATAGATGATTACTTGAGGAAAGTATGGGTTTACTTTCTCAAGCACAAGGATGAAGCGTTTAGTGTTTTCAAAACGTTGGTGACACTTGTGGAGAATCAGAGTGGCAAGAAGCTTAAATGCTTACGCACTGACAATGGTGGAGAGTATGTTTCAAAGGCCTTTCAAGACTTTTGTGAGTCAAAAGGTATAAAACGTGAACTTACTGCTCCTTACAATCCTCCTCAAAATGGTGTTGCTGAGAGGATGAATAGGACCATACAAGAGAAGGTCAGAAGTATGTTGTCTAATGCACAGCTGCCAAATGGGTTTTGGGCTGAAGCTGTATCAACGGCTGTTCATCTTGTAAATAGATCTCCTAGCAAGGTTTTGCAGAAGGATTCAGTGCCAGAGATGGTATGGTCAGGCAAAATGCCCTCATACAAGCATCTCAGAGTCTTTGGCTGTGAGGCATATACTCACGTTCCAAAGGAATTTAGGAACAAACTTGAACCAAAGAGTAGAAAGTGAATCTTTCTAGGCTATGGTAATTCTGGTGAGATGGGGTACAGACTTTGGGATCTCGAATCCAGAAAGGTTGTCCGCAGAAATGATGTTCATTTTAATGAATCCAAATATCATTCTAAACCAGAGAGGGTTGAGGAGATTAGAAGAGTTGTCTTCCAAGAAGATGGACCTGCACGTGCAAGAGAAAATGTCAGGGCTCAAGAGGAGCAAGGACAGGACAGATTGGAACCACCGGTTCTGGCTGAGCCTGAGCCACCTATTGTGCGTAGATCTTGATGTGTCACGTGACCTCCTGATAGGTTTGTTCCATCTATGAACTATGTCATGTTGACTGATTGCAATGAGCCTTCATGTTACAAGGAAGCAGTGCAAATGAAGGACTCCGGGAATTGGCAATTGGCCATGTAGTCAGAGATGACATCTCTGCATAAAAACAAGACATGGAAGCTAGTTAAATTACCACAGGGCAAAAAGGCTCTACCTTGTAAATGGGTTTACAGGTATAAGATCACCGCTAATGATAGTCAGCCAAAGTACAAAGCAAGGCTTGTTGCCAAGGGCTTTAAGCAAAAACAAGGCATTGACTTTGATGAAGTCTTCTCTCCGGTGGTCAAAATGAATACATTGAGATGCTTTCTTGCATTGGTTGCCATATTAGATTTGGTGGTGCACCAAATGGATGTCAAGACAGCGTTCTTGCATGGTGATTTAGATGTGGAAATTTACATGCGGCAGCCAGAAGGGTTTGTTGAGAAAGGCAAGGAAGATTGGGTATGCCAGTTGTTAAAGAGTCTTTATGGCTTAAAACAATCACCGAGGGCATGGTACCATAAATTCCACAAGTTTATGCTTTCTCAAGGCTACAAACGTAGTGAGTTCAATCACTGTCTATATACAAAGAAGGCTAAGGATGGTAGTTGGCTGATCCTTATTTTGTATGTGGATGACATCTGATTGCTGGCAAGCACTTGGAAGAAATTTCAGCTTTGAAGTCAAAGATGGCAAAATCGTTTGACATGAAAGACATGGGTGAGGCAAGTCATATACTTGGTATGCGCATTGAGAGAGACAGATCAAAGAAGTTGATTTGGTTATCTCAAACAGAGTATATTGACAAGGTTTTGCAACGTTTCAATATGGAGAAGGGAAAGGCATTGAGTGTTCCATTGCCACCATATGTGAAACTTAGCAAACAAGATTGTCCTGTGTCTGAGGAAGAACAGGCTGAAATGGATAAGATTCCATATGCGTCTGCAGTGGGTAGTTTGATGTATGCAATGATTGCTACTCGCCCAGACATTGCATTTGCAGTGGGAGTAGTAAGTCGATACATGTCAAACCCAGGCAAGAAACATTGGGAGGCAGTGAAAGGAATATTGAGATACCTGAAAGCTACAAAGAGTATGCGTATATGCTATGGGAGTCAGGAGCTAAGTGTAAAGGGTTTTACAGACTCAGATTATGCAGGTGACTTAGACAACCGAAGGTCTACGTCAGGGTATGTCTTTACATTGGCTGGTGGAGCAGTATCATGGCGTTCTAGATTACAAGATTGTGTTACTCAGTCTACTACAGAGGCTGAATATGTTGCAGCATCAGAGGCATGCAAAGAATCAATTTGGCTTAATCGACTAGTAACAGATTTGGGAATCAACGAAGAGATGCCTGTGTTATATTGTGATAGTCAAAGTGCTATACAATTGGCTCGCAATCCAGTTTATCACTCAAAGACAAAGCATGTGGATGTGAAGTATCATTTCATCAGGGAAATGCTCGAGGATAAGAAACTTCAGCTTGTCAAAGTTCACACCACAGAAAATCTTGCTGATCTACTTACAAAAGGACGACCTTCCCTCAGAGAGCTTTGCGCATTTTTGCAAGCAGTTAGGTGTAGGGTAGTACATCACTTCTCTACATCTCTTGTATATTAGCTTGTATAGTAGCTTCTCTCACAGTTAAAGTACCACATTGAACTTTAAGTGGGAGGTTGTTGGGGTATAAAGCCCAATGTGGTCGCCCAGGTAAGTGGGCGGGCCGCCAGGTATGTACACATATTCTTTTGTAAAAACCTAATAAGAACTCACTATGCTCTACACATTACAGTAGAGCGAATTCACCATATCGTCGTGCTCTTCTTCTCGCACTCTCTCTCGCGTCGCACTTCTGCTCGTACTCCTTCAGTTGATTAGTAGAGCTCTAGAAGGGGTTGCCAAGGTGTGCTTGTCGAACGATGAATCCAAGCTTGAGTGGAAAGTTTGGTAGTGGCCGAAGAATAGATAGTTTCTTAAACCTTGAACCAAGGAAGTATACTGTACACTAATGTATTCAAAGGATTGGTTCTCTCCGTTTAATAAGAAGTGGAGCAAACATTGGCCAGAGACAAGGTGGCACTCCCCTTGGTCGCATAAGATGAAGGTGTTCATATGGAAGGTTCTATGGGAGCCATACCGACTAGGGTGAAGGTGTGCATTAGGGGGATTGGACCAGATAGATGTCCACAATGTAGATTGGCTAGTGAAGACCTCACTAACCTATTCAAGGAGTGCTCGACAATTTGTGACCTAGCTGGTAAAATTTGCAAATGGATCCAAAAAACTTGGAAAATAGGATTATTCAAGAATGCCTTTTTTTGAGAGGGAAGGTGTTTAAGAGCCAAGCACAGTCATGCATATAGTGAGATATTGCTATTTTCATCAAGTCTGGAAAGCAAGGAACAATAGGTTATTTGAGAGCACATTGGAAATAACTAAGTTTATGAAGATAGTCAAAGAAAGCAAGGAGGCGATCATTGACAACACGAGGCAGATTAACTCAGATGAGTGGAACAAGGCCTTAGGCGTTGCTATGGCTGACTCTCTTAGGTAAACATGTGACCTCATCTCTTGCCATGGGGTGACTCCCCTTTCAACCGATGTAATCATGGCCATGGGAATTTGTCATGGCTTGGCACGGGCATGATAGGAACTTGTTATTTGTTGACTTTATCAATATAACTTACTCACAATTGTGAGTTCTGCAAAAAAAAAAAATTGAAATACATGTCGACCAAGGCAATGCCAAGCAAGATGTTTTCTTTCAATAACCCACTAACAACATCATCGTAAATTCTTTTGCCCATATCAACTTATTGTGTAATGCGACATGCTTTCAAGGTGCAAGTGTACGTAATTGCATTTGGAAGGCAAGGTGATGCTCAACGTGCATCCTTCTCCACATTGGCTACTAGAAATCTCGCTCGCTGGATTCCATGTCATTGGCTGTTGAGGGATCTTGCAGAGATTTGTTGCAACATGGAAACAAACCCTCTCATTTGCTAACCCACAAATTCAAAATTTAATCCTTTCTAGATTTTTCTGTTCGCTTTTGGTATCATGTCTACAATCGTCTCGATTGTTTCACTCCTCTCTTCACTCCTCTCCTTTCAAGAGACAGAGAGAAATGATATGAAATGCGTTAGGAAAAATATGAACCCCAAAAGGGCCCTTTAGCTTAAGGGGCGATTAAACATGGACCAAAGGAAGAGGGTGGTGGCCTATTTATTCCCTTCATTATAGCTTTGTCCCCTGGAGATAAGGGGGAAAAAGGGGGGGGGGGATTTCTCTCCATTTCATGGGTGTCCATAAAGTAACCCTAAAATTTCATTTTTTTTGAAAATCTTTAAATCTCACTTTTCACTCCCCAAAAGCTATCCTAACCAAATACATGGCCAAAAACCTTTTTTTTTTTGACCAAAATTTGTATTTCTCAACAGTACCCTATATTTTGCCTCTTCTCTCTCTCTCTCTCTCTCTCTCTCTCTCTCTCTCTCTCTCTCTCTCCCTCCCACTCCCATTCTCCCCCTCTCTCCAAGCTTTCCATAGCTGCAACAAGGAGAGGGAACGAGGAAGTGTGTGTGTTGAAAAGTGAGTGAGTGAGAGAGAGAGAGAGAGAGAGAGAGAGAGAGAGAGAGAGAGAGAAGGAGGAAGAGTGTGTGCTGAAAAGTAGGAGAGAGAAGAGACTGAGAGAGAGGGGAGTGATTTTGGAGGGAAATAAAAAAAGGTGGAAAGTTTGATGTTTTGTAGGTGTAGCAGTGAGATTTTGAGAGAGAAAATTTAATTTTGGGTATACATATAGGTTGGGGAGAAGTTTTGAGTAAAAATGAGGTTTTTTTGAATTTTTTTGGAAAGAGTTATTTTTTCGGTTGGGGCTATGGACGCCCTTGATGATGTGGAAAAAGAAAGGGGGGGGAGGGGCGGGAGGGAAAATATTATCATAAGGACCACCACTCATTTAAGTAGAGAGAGAATGTACCTATCCTCCCTCCCTAGCCTCTATTTCAGCCTACAAAAATCTTATGACAGCTAAAAAAAAACCCTATGAGAATACCCTCATTCAATGGCCTTGTCTCCTAAATCACACATATTTTTAACCTTAATCCCTTAAAATTAGGGATCCTTAAAAAGGCCCTTTTGGGGTTCATATTTTCCTAATAAAAATATTGTATTAAACGTCTTCAAAAGGTAAAAATGACCTATGAGACCAAACTAATACAATCTTTGTGGATCTAATACAGTGTCCGGATACAAAATAAAAATGAAGTAAAAGACTAAAATCATCATCATTAATGATACCAAGGATGCTCAACATCGGGTGTTGTTCGAGAAAGTATTGCATCGATCGCTAAAGAGAATCATCAATGTCCACCTTTGTAAATAGCAGTTTTGGACGCCTTCCATGTCGCGAGAGAGAGAGAGAGAGAGAGAGAGAGAGAGAGAGAGAGTAGGGAAGATTAAAAATGCATCATTTTGTTCTCAGGATTTGCTTGTAAAGCATATCCACTTCATCAAAGTGTTGAGGGGGGGGGGGGGGGGGAGAGGCTTTGGAGAGAGAGAGAGAGAGAGAGAGAGAGAGAGAGAGAGAGAGAGAGAGAGAGAGAGAGAGAGAGAGAGAGAGAGAGAGAGAACCCTGGACAACCACGACGTTGCATTGCAAGATGATTTCTACAACTGGAATGGCTTATCTCTCTGTTGTGAGGCAACGACAGCTACCTCCAAGGGTGGGAGAGCTCAATCAGCCCCATATCTGAGTTCAAATTGGCTGTTCGAATCTCAAGGACACTGTGGATTACCTCAACCCATAGGTGAGAGGATAGGAGGGTTGCACATAGGGCCTCTCATAGTTGAGGGTTGCCGCGAGCCAATAATGTAGGAGGTGCAGGCAGACCAATGCATGCCGATGGAGGGGGCATGATGAACAATAGAGCTTGCGGTGAAGGCGAAGGTGGCCATGGGCCGAGGCGAAAAAGGCAGTAGAGGTGAGGGCTTCCATGAGTAGACAACTGTGTGGGAGATGCATGCAGGCCAGTGGATGCGGATGGAGGGGATTACAATGCAAAGCTTGTCTCTTCTGCGGCTTCTTCTATAGCAGCAGCTCACATTCCCATGTTGCAGGTCATCGAGGGAGGGAAACTCTATATATATATATATATATATATATATATATATATATATATATATATATATATATATATATATATAGAGAGAGAGAGAGAGAGAGAGAGAGAGAGAGAGAGAGAGAGGTGGGGGGGGGGGGAGGTTAAGCGGGAGGGCTTATACATAGCCATTGTACCTGCCCATTGCTTGAGGCATCCGATGCAAACATTGCTGCCCAATGCTTATAGAAACATTCGCAGCCACTATCCACCCACTGCTCAGGCACTCACCGATGTTGCCACTACACCTCCCCACTGCTGGAGACACTCATGATAGTTGGAAGGCCACGTTGTCAGACACAAACAAGGAAGGCAAGGTGATGCCCAACGTGCATCCTCTTCAAAGTCGGTGGCTAGCTGCAGCTCTTGCAAGGATTTGCTGCCACATGGCAATAGACCCTCTCATTTTAATATAGACTAGTGTGTAAACCCGTCTTTGAGACGGGATGGAAGTAGAAACATTAATAGAAGATAATGTATGCTATGTTTGCTAAATAAATAGTTATGCTGTGCTTTCAAAAGTAGCAAAATTTGACATACATAGAGCACTACAAAACAAAATAAATTTTGAATTTCTTTCAAGTATGAGTATCGAGATGAATTGCTCGTTTATATTCAAGTTTACATAACGCCATGCCCTATATTTGCAAGTATATGTGATTGTTTCTTGAGGCAAATAATTGTTTTATGCTTCCCATCTCAATTGAGAATTCCTTGAAATCTGAGCTTCACAATATCTATAGTTCATCTCCTATTAACATCGATTGAAATCAACATGAAATTCATGAACTTTCTTTTAATGCTATTAATATTCAATGTTTATTTGTAGAAAACATTATCTAGTTTTTTGCAAACAAATATTTTCATGCTTTTGGTCATAATTAAGAAAGAGATGTTGCTGATAAATTACAAAGCTTCCAAATTGACATGATGATGTATTTCTTGAAGAATACATTGCAACCATTAATTCCATGTTATAAGATCGTCGGAGCTCAAAGCACTATTAAATAACTACATTTCACTTTAATGTCATAGGAACAATTCCAAGTGATTTCAACTCTACTACTCCAACTTCTTCGTATATGGTCATAGATTATTTATACAACACAGATTATTAGCACTCTTTTTCAAGGAAGTGGGAGTGTAGTGGTTTGATTATGGGATGTTGGACACATCTCTGATTGAGGGAAAATTTTGTAACACTATGCTCTGTTAGCAGCAAGCGAACTCGGATAACATTTTTTGGAGCTTTTATTGTAAAAACACTTATTATTTTGATGAATTGGGAATTTTGTAACTCCTACTTTCCAGATAAACCGTGTAATTGATGAGCCGGGGCAACAAGCTTCCAGATTGTATCAACCCGTCTTTAGTTAGAGCTCCCAGATTATTAGTTTTGACCACAAAAACCTTGGCTAAGGTATAAAAGCCAATTTTTGTAAGTTTTGGATAATAGAAACACATCGTGAGCTAACGACGCTCAGTTCTCTCCTTTTTGCACTTCCTATTCCCTTCTTGGTTGTCACATTGCAGTGGAGTCTGTTGCGTTGCAACCGCATGTAAGAGCTCTACACATTGACGTAATCATTTGTGGGACGCATGTCTTACCTCACCATCCTATCTTATTGCAGTATTAGCGAGAACCACGATTAATTTGTCAAACCATGGGACGAAGCTGACTCAATTAGTGCATAGAGGCTACAAGAGGTTGTCAATCTCTTGGAAAACAACTAACAACTCGCATCTAACTCAAGCTAAACTCAAGTGATTGAAATCACCAAAAGCCAATCGCTCATTGGCAAGCAAATCACATCCGTTACAGCATCAAATGACATCCAAACATAAAGAAACTTCTAGGAGAAGTTTATAAGACCTAAGGACACATGCATATGGCCTCAAACCCCACTTTAGGTCAAGTTCCAAAATCGCGATTATTAACAGTAGTGGATTTTTGACCTAGTCGTTTTTGACCCAGAAGGCATCTAAATGCTTAGCAATGATGCCCCAATGCCCCCGCCTATGTTTAGTTTTTGATTTAAAAGTGTAAATTCCTAGTTATGGAGAAATTAGGCCATGGGTCGCGACGACGCCAGAAGCTACGAAATACTGTGAATGGCTTACGTCAATGCGTAGAGCTCTTACCTGCGATTGCAATGCAACATATGCAATCACAATGTGACAACTGGAGAGGGGGTAGGAAACGCGAAGGAGAGAAGTGAGCGCCGTTAGCTCACGTTGTGTATTTCTTATACAAAAACTTATAAAAAACTTACAAAAATTGGCTTTTATACCTTAGCCAAGGTTTTTAAGTGGTCAAAACTAATAATCTGGAGTTCTACCAAAGCTGGGAATTGACTGGCTGATACAATCTGGAAGCTTGTAGCCCCAACTCATTAATTACAAAGTTTACCAAGAAAATAGGAGTTACAATATTCCCGATTTATCAAAATAATAATTGTTTTACAAGGAGAACTCTGAAAAATGGTGTCCGCGTTAGCTTGCTGCTAACATTCCCCCCCTCCTCGCCTATGTTGTCCCTTGACACAGCTTTATGGGCTGAAGTTGACGGCGGGCAAGGCAGTCTTTAAGTGCTTCCAGTGCCTTTTGGTATCTGATTCTTCGTTCTTTGTCAGGCACTTGCAAAAATTGCATGGTGACTTGGTTTTTCAGTTCCACCGTTGAGTAGCCTACAAACCTGGATGTGAGGTTGCTTATCACTGACACAAATATCTTCGTTCGCCAGGTGAAGAATCCAGTGTAGAATGCTTCTTAAAGGCTAGCATATTATGCGAGGGCGGGAACATACATCTCGCATAGAATCCGTAAAGGATTTCTTCTGAAGGTTTCCCACTCAGATCGTAACATAAGCCGTTGTTCCCTTCCGAGAATGAGAGCCATGGGGCTCCTGTGTGCTCAGGCTCATTGAAAACTTGTATGCATGTGAGTAGCATCCTGCAGATCTTATATAGCATTGCACAGGAGAGATCTGGCAGACTCTTGAAGAATGACATGGCGCCCGTTAGGGTTTTCACCATGTATTCCTCTATCGCTTGGCCTCTCTCTGGAGCTGGCAGCCTGGGAAAGTTGAGCCAAGTTGGCCTCTTCTTCTGTAGTGCTTCATGCGCTTGCCATGTCCTTACTTTGGATGCAGGACAGAATGTCGGATCTCTTTATAAAACTGCAGGTGCTCTTGTGAATAGAATCAGGTATCTCAGATTCTTGTTCAACCAGCTTAATCGTCACTTTGGGTGGTCTTTATCTGCGCCATCTTCTTGCATATCCTTGTACAACCTTTCTTTTACCTGTAAAAGTTCTACTTTGATGAGAGGGTACGACGACAGGGATAGTTGGTGCCATTGAGCGTTGATTTGATTGGGAGTGAGTTGAGTGACGTTGATGGAGTGTAAAACTCTTAACTCCCAATCCATCGAGGCCTTCCACTGCTCATCCACCTCTAAGGTGATCTTTTCCTTCAGTGCGTCTTCTTCCGCTTTTGACAGTTGGACCATTGGCACTGTATCTTCGTCTGTGATGTGGACCTGAAAATCTTCATCACCACTCGGCTCTGCAATGGACTGCGTCTCAAACTCAGCAAACGAGACCAAGGGTATGACTAATTGGGGCGGCTTTGAAGTGCCGGCCTCTTCCTGCATGTCTGGCTTTCCATCTCTGAGGAGCTGATTTATCCGTTTGAGTTCTGCTATCTCCTTTAGGAGCTCCTCCTCTCTTTGAACCCGCATCAGTGCCAGGTCTCTGTGCTGTGACTGTTCAAGCTTTAATTCCAGTTCTAAATCCTTGTTTTTCTTTTCTAGTGCCTTGTACACTTCATCAGCTCCCTTGATCGAGGCCACGGCTGGATTTTCTCTGATTTGCAGCAAGAAAATGGCTTGATCATTGATTCTCTGTTCGGAATATTGTAGAGAAGCATTGGCTATATCTAATGCACTTGAATTTTCTGAGCTGATAGAGATGTGGTAAGAAGTTAATTCGTGACTTCTGTCAGCTGCTCATCTTTTACCTTGCAGGCATCTGTTAGTTTGGTGAGTAGATCACCTAACTCCTCCATTTCTTTTTGCTTTCTATCTCTGGCTAACTGATGCTATGAAGCTTCAGCTTTTATCTCTTGCACTTGCTTCTGGAGATCGGTAATGATAATCATTCTATCCTCCAACTCTCTCCTTGGAGAGCGTGAATCACCATCTCAAGCTCCTTGGCCTTTGTGCTGCGGTTTAAGGCTGCTGAGCGGAGTTTCTCCGTCATGTCTTGCATCTGCCTTGCATACTCATCTACCTGTATTATAACTTCATCATTGGAGTGCCACTCCTCCTGTCTTGCCAGTTGGGATGTGCCTGTAGCCTCATGTGTTGCTTCTTGTTGTGTCGTAATTGCTGGTGGTTCTGTGGAGGTAGATTGTCGTTCTTCTTCTTGGCCATCCATAGGCTTTGATGCCTTGGCAATTTCTGGCTGAGTAGTAGTAGATGGTGTGGTCTCAACTCTTACTGTCTTTTCAGGTGTTGGCCTTTCTGCCTTCTCTGGCTCTGGCTCCATCTCATGTGTAGTGGTATGCTCTTTTCTGTATCCATTTCCTTATCATTTTCTTCCGCCGGCTTTTGAGTTTCTTCTGCTGCCTGCTCTGGTTCTGGCTCGGCTTCCTTTTCCTCATGTCCTTTGGTTTGGTCAGCTTTTTGTGTAGATTCTGCTCATTGGGTGGATTCAAAATCTTTTTCTTTTTCAGTCTCTGCTTGTTCATTGGTATTTTGGCCTGGTGGTGATGGTGGTGGGCTAGGCATGGGATGGTCCTGTTGCTCTAGCGGTGGTGTGGTGGGTCGGGGAGATCCCTGGCTTTGCTCTTGAGTAGCCATTTCCTCAGCTTTCTTTCCCGCTTCTTTTGCCTCTTTCAGCTTTAGGGCTTCGGCCTCTTGGTACATTCTTTCTAAATAATCTGTTGGATCATCTGCCTCTTTTCTTGTATGACGCTTTGTTCGAGGCCCTTTCAATCCTGTGGGTACCCACTTTTCTGGGACCTTTCCTTGTGCTTGCCTACTGTGATGGTAAGCTTGTTTTTCTCTTTCAAAACGCACTTGTTTTTGAGTTGGCTCCTCTTGGTGGGCAGCCACTGCTTTCCTCTTCATCTCTTCCCTCCTAGTTCTCTTTTCTTAGTTGTCAGAGCTCTCACTGCTGTGCCGCTTTGGTGAGCTGTCATCTATGGAGTCAGTTGATTTAAAATATCTTTTCCCCAATCTTGTAGCTCTTGGAGAGGGTTGTGATGCCAAGATCCATGTATTCTGATCAGGGGCAGGCGGTAGGTTGTTGGCCATGCCGATGGCATGATAGGCTATTCTTGTCAACACTTCTCGCACACCCAAGTATGTGACTTTACCCTCCTTCTTGGTGCCCTTCAAGGTTTTCAAGGCATACTCCACGTGGTCCACAGGTTGCCTTGTTGTTGACTTAAGAACCTGAGTAAAGGTGGTGGCCATGGCGTGATTTGGTGTCGTGTACCTTTGTGGCCTTTTTGCCAGAAAATGAAAGTGTTGATGGTACAAGCGGGCTGGCTCTTCCACCTGTTTGTGGATAAGATTGGCGAATGTGACCGCGGTTGTCTCCTTGGTAAATGTACCTGTGGTTTTCTTGTCTCTTGTCCGCATGGTCATTCCTTTAGTGGGTAGTCTGAGTGCCTCTGCCACTATTTCTTTTGTGATTACTACCTCGACCTTGTTCCCTTGAGTGTCTGATGTCTGGGCGGTTTCGTCTTCTTTGATTGTGAACAGAAGCTCGTAAGCTTTCTAAAAGTCCACTCCGCAAGGCTCTTGTTCGTAGAATTGTCTGAGCCCCAACCTACGGTTAGCCTCTTTGGTTTCTAGCTTTGCAGCCACATCATAGACTTCTCTAGGCAGGAGTTGCAACTCCACCTGATGCCCTTCTTCACTCTTGAATCTGCTAGTGAAGATCGTAGTGTGGTGCTCTTCCAGCTGTTCTTTAGAAAGATAGGATGCCTTTGCCGCTTTGACTGACTCGGGGTCTAGTTGAAATGGGGGCAGTTCTTGTAGTTTCTCTTTTTGGTTTAGCTTCTTCTTGGCCTTCTTCGCTGCCTGCATTGCTCTTGTTCAGTGATTAGAGTGCAAAGTTAGCAGATTTGTCGGATTATTCTTTGGAATGTACTTTTAGACTAAAATGCTGATAATTTGGTCCAAATTGCTTCAAATCAATTTTTGGAACAAGCAAAGATGCATAAAATCATGCAAGGAACAAAACTGTATGGTCAAAACAAAAATTTGCAACCAAAGTAAATAATCACGATTATTTACATCTGAGGAAAATTTTTAACTTTTTTGCAAACTTGGTTTTATAGGCTTGAAGTATATGCCAAATACATGCTCTGGGTGAAATATGTGCTCATTTGGATGCACAGGTTGAAAATGGTACCAGATTTTGGATCAAGGTCTCTGAAATAGTAGATATAAAGGAAATTTGAGATTTTGAAATCCAAATTGATTCAAAGTTGGCTAGTGGGCTTATCACAACATATACTTTGGATGTATTGATGGCCAAATATCAAAATTCCCCAATTTTGACCAAAAAGTAAATAATCGTGATTATTAACTTTTCTTCCAAAATTGATATTTTTTGGTAAAAATTGGTTCTAGGCATGGTATAGACCTTGGGTATGAGATATGAGGTGATTTGGATCAAGAAAAGTTGTTCATAACTCAGATTTTGGCTTGCAAAGACTTCTTTGCGTTTTTTTGGCAATTTTACAAGTAACGGGTGGTCATTTTGGCTCATACTTGATTTTTGGTATGTAATAGGTGTATACACATCATAGGTGAGGCGATTTGACAATTTCCAGGCAAAAATGATACAAAAGTAAATAATCGCGATTATTTACAGTCCAATTTTGGCACATTTGGAGTTAGTTTGGCCTCGTATGTCGAATTTGACACTAACCTTCGAACCGTTTTCTGCTTTTCGAGGGCTTTCCTTGATGGATTTCACCAAACAATCATATACATTGTATATGGACCTCATTAGCAAGCCATCTGTGGAGTCAGGTCAGAATTCTAACATTTGGCAAAAACCTAACTTTTCTACCAGCCGAATGGTCATGTGATGGTATAGAAAGGTTCTATTATGTTAGGGCATGCTATGGTTCAAATCCCAACCGAGGGAATCAAAATATTGTTTTTGTTTTTACTTTTTTGTATAGATATGAGCTACAACAGTTAGCCTTTGCTCGTCTAGCTTTTCCAAGTCTTCAAGTCTTTCTGACAATTCATGTCCAGTCCACTCTAGATTCTGTGCTACCCTTAATGTCGGCAATAGAAATTCTATTGGCAGTATGGCATCAAGACCATAAACAAGGTTAAAGGGTGTAGCATTTAGGGCTATTTTGAATGAAACTCAATAAGCCCATAGAGATGCATGGAGATTCATTTTCCAATCTGTTCTTCCTGAACTAACCACTTTGGTCAGTACCGAGCTAAGAATTTTATTCGTATGCTCAGCTTGTCCGTTTGCTTGTGGGTGATAAGGAGCTGATTTGTTATGGATGACCATAAACTCATTAAGCAGATACTCTATTACCTCATTGAGGAAATGAGTTCCCCGATCACTGACAATCTCTATTGGTAGTCCATATCTCATGAATACATACTCATATAAGAATGCAACAATGATTCTGGCATCATTCTTTTGAGTCGCTTTAGCCTCGGCCCACTTGGTCAAATAGTCCGTAGCTACAATGATATATTGAGCTTGGGTTCTATAAGCAGGTGGTTGTATCGGTCCAACAAAATCTATACCCCATTTTGCAAAGGCTCTAGCCCCCATCATTGGTCTTAAGGGCATGCTGTCTACTCGTGTTGGCATTTTTGCACGTTGACAAGCATCACACCTTGGAACATATTCTTTGGCATCTGCAAAAAGTATTGGCCACCATATTCCTGCCATCAAGATTGTTCTTGCGGTGGTCTCACTAGAAAGTGACCTCCGGCTAATCAAGCATGTGCTTGTTCTATAATCGGAATATACTCGTTCTCATTTACACAAAGACGCAAATGTTGATCTTTACCTCTCCGATACAATTGGTTCCCTATAAGAGCATAGTCTCTTCCTTCAGCTTCAATTGCTCTTTGATGGCGTTTTCTCATATCCTCAGGAAATGTTCTGCTCGATAAGTAAGTAACCAGATAATTACTCCACTTTGGAACATGTGACATTTGAAACAATGTTACATGAGGAATGGGTGGTTGTTTTTGGCATTGAGGGAAATCTTTTACAAAAGATCTAACATCTCTCCTCATAGTCGGCCAAAATACTCCAAGTCTCAAGATTCATTGCATAGTTTGGTCATCCGCAAAGTGAAGTCCTACTATGGTAACATGTGCTTGACTTAGGTATAGTTCCTTTTCTTCAGGGTTAATGCATAAAAGCAATATCCCGTCTCGATTTCTTTTATATAGCCTTCCAGCTAGTAATTGATACATTGCCGATTGCTTGATTAAATCAATTGTGATAGGAAGTGGTATTTGTGAATCCACTTGAGCTATTGTCATCAATAACACAATGTTTTCCGACCATCTAAGTATCATTTCCATGGAGAACAAATAGGCATCTGGTAGATCATCGTCTACACCTTTAGGTGATTCCCCTGAAACAATCCTTGACAAATGATCTGCTCGTTGATGTGTAGCGCCTTTTTTTACAACCATAGTGAAATCAGATTCAAGAAGAATGATGAACCATCTCACCATTCTCCCTGTGCTACATGGCTTGTTGACCAAATATAACAAAGCTTGGTGGTCCACAAACAACACAAACTTGTTGGTAGGTAATGTCTATACTTTTTAACGTCATAGATCATTCCTAGTGCTTCTCTTTTGGTGGTGGTGTAATTCTTTTCTGCCCTGTTCAATTGTCGAGTAGCATAAGAAATAGGAAAGTCAATTTTCCCATCTCCTGGTTGGGCTAGTATACAACCAATAGCAAAGTTTGAAGTATCTACATGTACGTGGAATACCTTATCCCAATCTGGTGCTTTCAATATTGGAGCTAAGATGAGAGCTTGTTTAAGCTTCATGAAGGATTCTTCACATGCCTCAGTCCATTCAAAGTGTGTAATCAAGCCATACATGGGTTTTGCAATTATAGCGTACATGTAGATGAACCATCGGTAATATCCACAATGTCTCATGAAGGCTTGTACCCCCACGAGTGTTGCTGGTCTAGGAAAATCAGCAATGTCATGAATCTTTTCAATATCAATAGCTATGCCATTTTTAGACATGATATGTCTAAGAATTTTCCATTATCTTCCCATGAATGTGCACTTTTCAGGATTTAAGCAAATCCTATAAAGTCTACACTTCTCACATACCTTTTTGAGGTGTTCAAAATGATCAGCTCGGATTGACGAATGTACGCATAGATCATCCATGTATACTTCTAAGAATTTCCGAAGATACTCTTTGAAAGCATGGCTCATCAATCTCTGAAATGTGGCTGGAGCATTAGCTAACCCAAACGGCATAACCCGATAGGCAAATATACGCCATTCTGTTGCAAAAGCACTTTTATGCTGATCTTTTGGGTCAACCAGAAGTTGATTGTATCCCAAAAATCCATCTAAGAAGCTGTAAGAGTCTTTTCCTGCCACTCATTAAAAAAACATGCTCAGTTATCGGAAGAGGAAAGTTGTCTCTAATGGTAGCTGCATTCACCTTTTTGAGATTGACACATATTTGTAATTTACCATTCTTCTTAGGTACTACCACAATTGGAGAGACCCAATCTATGTGTTCAATTTCGTAAATGAATTCGGATTCCTTTAGTTTTTCAATCTCTTCTTTGATCTTTCTGGAAAATGTTTCGTTATAAGTGTATGGTCTCTACCTACTTGGTTTTGCATCATCTCTCATGGGTATAGTATGTTGATAGATTTATGGATCAACACCCTTGAGATCCTTGTAAGACCAAGCGAAGATATTCCGGTATTCCCTTAACAAGCTTAACAAAAAATTTTCTTCTTCTTCTGTTAGGTCATTCGTAATGTAAGCAGGTCTGGCTCTTCTCCTGGTCCAACCAAGTCTACCCTTTTAGCGTTTTTAGGCCCTTCGTAAGATTTGCCTTGTTTCTATAGTTCCCTAACAGGTTGTTTGATTATTATTTTCTGATCTTGGAGAGTATACTTTTTGTAATGGGATGGAACATGCATTACATCCTTACCATCCTCTTCTGTGGTTTCCATTTCGGTTGTGTATATCTCCTTTAGAGCTTTTTTCAAATCTTGATATTTCTTTTTCCGCTCGACTCTGGTCATGAGTGATTTTTCATCCTGAGATTTTTCTTGAGTACCCTTCCTTGCTTTTCTCGATGTCTGAGACATTTCTGAGTTTCTGTTTGAGGTATATCTGCCAATTATTTTATCTTTGACACAATCATTAGCATCTATTTGCATCAAGAATTGTGTTTTACTGGAGACTGATGGCATAGGTTTTGTTTTCAGAATATTGGTGTCTCTCTTTTGTCTAAACCATTTTTGTCTTCTTGATTTCTGGTTTGGAAAGTCAAAAAACTTTTCCTCCCCTCCCTTTAAGAGTAACTAAGCTCTTGTATGCTCTTTT
Organism: Adiantum capillus-veneris; assembly: GCF_014529385.1. NCBI lineage: Eukaryota > Viridiplantae > Streptophyta > Polypodiopsida > Polypodiales > Pteridaceae > Adiantum > Adiantum capillus-veneris. The sequence goes on from NC_140938.1 coordinate 151,423,616, forward strand.
TCTGACCCCGAATCTTTTGAAGTAGATGAGTGTTCATCTAAATCATCAATTGCATCATAATAGAGGTCAAAAAAGACTTGTTGAGCTTTCATCAAGTCCTTGGTTTCCTCATCTTTGTTTTCAATGTTGAGGACTGACATCATTTGGATGGGGATTATGTCGTAGCCATCCTCATTGCAAAATTGAGTAGGCATAGACGTATTCACACATACATCCATTGTCGCTAAAATTTGAGTCCACTCGAATGGTTCAAATAAATGCTCTAGAAAGGGTTCAGTTATGTAGGCTTCGTCTGTACAGTCCCTTTCTAGGATACATTCCTCTCGTCTTAAGCTTCCATTTTTTGAAGCTCCGCACATCCAAATAGGAGTGTCTTTGTTTAACCAGGATGGGAGCTTAGTTTTAGCCAAAGATACTGAATCAAACTCTTGGATGGATGTTTTCAAGACATCTCTATAAGTGTGATCTTTTAGATTGACTCTTGTTATCCCACATGCTTCAAGTACAGATAGTTGTTTCCCCAATCTTGGATAAGCTGTACCTGCCGCATGAAAGGTCTTCCCAATATTATTTCATAATTGAGTTTTTTCCCAAAGTCTACTATGGAAAAAGTGTGTTGATATTCAATTCTGCAGGAATTGACTATCACTTTTTCAAGTAACCCTAGTGGTCTCTCAATGTGTCTGTAAGCCAATTGCAATTTCATTCACGTTTGTCTAATGGCTGGTTGTCCCTAGGATTCCCATACTGCTTTAGTGGCTATGGCTATGCCAGCTCCACTATCTAGTATTGCCATGGTTTGAATGTCATTATATTTCATTGGGAGGGTAGTGTTTCCTTCTTCCCCTTCATAATATTCTCCGACCTTGTTCATTGGAATTGATCGAATATTTTTGTTTTCCATTTCATTTTTTAATTTTCCCAAATTCTTAGAGATTAACCCCGTTATCCCCACCTTCTCTAGGGTTTTCTGTAAATCGTTCCACAAGTATGGCTCGAGTTTCAACAGTTCTCCCAAGGTGAGAGTGCATTGGATGGGGTAAGAAATGATTGAATGAATGTTGTCTACTTCTAGGGTCTGTTTGGCTCTTTTTACTTGAGTGGTCTTGCACACGATGGATTCATCTTCGTTATCTCCCAAGTAAGAAGGTAATGTTTTTAATGCCAATGGTTTAGATATTCCTGAAGCTTTCGATCTGCAATCCCCATACAAGGATTGTAAATCCATGTTCATATCAGATGGTAGGTTATCCAACCAGACTTCTTCTATAGGAGCTGACTTTAAAGTTAAGCTCCCATCGTTGATCTCTCTTAATTTTTCCCATAAGTGTCCTGGCTAGTCTTCCTCTACGAATGGAATCTGTCTATGGCATCTTCGCTGTCAGGCACTATAAGATCTGGTTCTTTTGTTTCAAGGTGGGGTTCTGCCACCACATTAGGTTTTGCTTTCATTTCTTCTACCACAAGCTCTTCAGGTTTTGCAATACTTTCAAGCTTGTGTTTTTGGTTATTCAGTATTTCTTGCGTGATTCTTACCAAGTTTTGATAAGCTTCCAGTTTTGCTGCTTCCATGTCTGGAGATGGATAGTTTTTTCATTTGTTTTTTATGTTTTGGCCTGCTTTAAGTCCTCCTTGGTAGGCTTCCAAGGCAGCATTAATAGGCTCAAAAAATTTATCAACCAGAATGGATTCTCCAGATTTCACGGTTGTTTCCTTGAATTCACTGCCAGTTTGTTTCAACTTGTTCTGAGCTAGCATTTTTGCTTTCTCTTCGTTTTCAACCCGTTGTTTTTGTTTTCTCCTCTCATATCTTTTGCTTCTGCTCCTTTTGATTCTTTGAGAAGAAACTTTCGTGTTCTCCAAATCTTCAGAGGAGTTCTGTTTCTTTTTCTTTGCCTGGGCTCTAGTGATGACCTTGATTGGAACAATTGGTTCACTCTCTGATGAGCTACTAGGCATCATTTGGACTACGTTTACGACAGTTTTTCCCTTGTTCAGCGGATTCTTAGGAAAATCTTTCGAAAAGTTTCCTCCCTTTTGGAAACATTGTAAGCAATAGGCTTCAATTGGTTGAAGGTTTTTGTCAGGCTCTGGACATTCGTTCTTCCAATGGTCATCAGCACCACAATTATGACAGTTTCCTGTTCTGGGCTTCATCATGGGTCTTCCCATGGGAGGTCTTACACCTTGATTAGCTACATAATACATTGGTGCGAGCTTTGGTGGAGCATAAGTCATGGTTTCTTCCATTGGTGGTGGATGTGGACTATACCAATCTCCTTCTACCATTACTATAGATGGACTAGGCTTTGCATAGGGTGTAACAGGCACTAACGCTTGTTCATCTATGACTCCTTCCGAGTGCATGTACTTTACAGACATTGCATTATGTCCTAGATACGGAGGTTGTTGTCCCAACACAGATTGAGGTCTTTCCATACCCATTGGTGGTCTTTGAGCTTGGCTGATATCTGTACACATGGGTTGTCCTTGGGGCCTCATGGGCACGTACTGAACATTCCCATCATACTTTGGTTTGAAGTAGCACTCATGGGTCTCATGGTTGGTCCATTTACCCTCGATTGCACACCATTTTTGTGGCCTAATTGGTTGTCCTTGTGGAGGTATCCATTGTCCTGGTCCTCTCATAGGCGCTTTTTGCATATTGTTCATCATGTCGTTCATCCTTTTTAGCATATCTTCTATGGCTGAGAGTGGTGCCACAGCAGCCGTTCCCACTTGTGCTGGTTTTGTGGATATTGTTTTCTCGCTTTGGTTATCCTTAGGGACGTCTTCTTCATTGAAGATCTCACAATTGTCTCCTAGGTCAATAGCATCAGACACACACGCTTCTAGGGTTGCATGCTTTTTACTATAGAGTATAGCATGAAGTTATTTGTTTAACAGTCCTTCCAGAAACAAGGATACAAGTCGTTCTTCTGCAGGTATCTCCATCTCTGGGCATTTGGCAATGTATTGTTTCATTCGAGGTGCACAATCCCTAACAGACTCTCCATGTTTCTATTTAAAGCTGTAGATTTGAGCTACTGTATTATGTTTAATCCCCATTTTGGAACAAGAAGCTACAAATCCTTGAGCTAATGTGTTCAAGTCCATGATTGACCTTGGTGGAATGTTTTGGAACCATGTCAAAACTTTTCCTTCTAATGTCATTCCAAACCCCTCGAATTGAGTATGGAAATCGAATATACGCTCTGCTCTTAGCACTTGCTTAAAGCTTGCTAAGCGGTCATATGGATCCCCTGATCCACTGTATTTTCTGACCCATTTTTAAAAATCAACTGGTCTGACACGTCTATTTGGTTCAACTCTAGGTCTTCTGGGAGTTGGTCCTGTTCTGAGTCCTTCAAACCAGTCTGTTGGAAATAATGACTCATGTAGCCCTGGATTGGCCCTAGTGTCACCCAGTTTTCTACGTGATGAGGTGGTTTCTTGTTTCTTCACATTACTCTCAGATGATCTCTCACGATGTTTGTCTCTTGGAGTGGTTTCTGGTCCTTGTCCCAATATCCAATCCCGTATGGAATACCCTTGGTATTTGGTTTGTTCTACCTCCTCAGGAGTCATCATAACAAAGTTGTTGTTATAACAATCCCTAAACAGGTAAGTTGATAGATCTGTAGATCCCTTATCTTTGATCTTGAAGATATAGATGATCTTCATGGCCGTTAATTGTACTGGTCTGGCATGAGAAGTCCACAAAAGATCTTTTATGTTTCTATCTTCCCAACAATAGACTCCGATCTTAGGATTATCCGTACTGAACCGTTTTAAAGGCTTCTAGTCTACTTGATCGTATCCCTCAAACTCTAGAATTGGTGGTCCTTCTTTTGCTGACATATCTGGGATTATAGTGTTTACTTCTTACCCCCATTTGTCTACCACATCAGGATTTCAACTTGTACATATTGAGTTCCGTTTCGATCCATGTACATTCTTCCTTGTTTGTTTGCCCTAACCTCTTCTTCGAAATACCATGGTCATCAATGCGAATAGCATACTCCTCGTTAGGGTCCAAGTAAACCTGGGCTCCATGACAGTTAGTCTTGTAAAAAGAGAGTATATGCTTATAGCGCATTGTCGTTCCAGTTTTCGAGTGAGTCGAGTAAGAAGACATTTCAGATGTTAAATCTGAAAAAGTGTCTGAGACTTCTTCAGGGATTGTGTGCAAGGAATTGCCTTGATTAACGCTTTCTTCTGTGAATACTCTACTGGTGGTTTCTCTGAATATGCCTTGATTTCCTAGTACACGACCCGATCTAAGGTTCATATTTACTTATGAAGCCCTGGATAGAGTACTCACCTTGGATTGACTTGTTGTCAATTTCCACTGGATTTAGTTGCAACTTTCTGTCAAGCCACTGATTCCTCGTCTGCAACCTGAGTCCTGTACAAAATTAATCAAGTTAGCTATTTTTCTATAATGACAGTAGTGCTCTTGAGAACTCTCGTGATTGGTCTCTGTGTATCACTTCAAATCGTGCTATGGAGGTCAAAATGTGACTTTCATATTCGACTTTAGCAAAATCAAAGGTCTAATCTGCAACCTGTAAACTGAGTGTATCTGGACCAATTTTGATCCGATTGAACCCAAAATTGCCATGTGGCCTTATATTATGCTAGTCTAACACTGTATCAGCCCAAAAGTCAAAATTGAAGTCTGTGGATAGAAGAAGTAAATAATCACGATTATTTACTTTTGTCAAGTTTTGATACTTTTTGGATTGGTTTGGCAAGTATACAACTTGTTAAAGCCATTGGACAAGTTTCAATAAGTTTGGACAAAATTTTATCAAGTTTACCCACTGTTTCGTGTCAGCAGACTCTGATTTCGAGAATCTGGCTTAAGTCTCACTTTTGTGGTCCAAATTTCACCAAAATTGATTTGTGGGGTCTACTTGATGTGCTTAACCTTGTGGTATACTCAAATTTGCAAAATCATCAAGTTTTGAAGAAAAAGTAAATAATCGCGATTATTTACTCATGACAAATTTTTACAAATTTTTGTCCCAACTTTGACACAGATCTGTTAAGCACCTTAAGTTGAGGTCATTATCCAATTTTAATCAAGTATTGGCAATTTTTGGTCAAATGGTCATCAATTATCTGTCCGCAGGCTAACTTTGCAATTTTAGTCACAATTTCCAATCCAGTGATCCAAATCTTATAAAATTTGGTTTGTGGGCTTATTACAACATGGTAAAGCTAGTGGTATGCCAACTTGGTCAAAAAGTTCAAAAACAGGGCAGATGTAAATAATCGCGATTATTTACATTTGACAATTTTTTGTAAATTTTTGATCAACTGAGCATGTACACATGTTTATCACTTCAATTTTAAGCCTATGGATCAATTTTTAACAAGTTTGGATAAAATTTTCCCCAATTTACAAGCAAGATTCAAAAAGTCAATACAAACTTTAGTTCTTATCCCGTTTTTTGCCAGTTTAGTGATCCAAATTTTTTAGGCCTTTACAAAATTTGTTTGTACTCTTGCAATGAGTCAATGGTATGAACCTTGGCCAATTTAGAGCAGAAAGTTAATAATCGCGATTATTAACTTGAGACTTGAAATGAACACTTTTTTGCAATTTTCTCAAAGACAATCTTTTTATGATGTTTTTTAAGCCTATAAATCAAGTCAAAACTTAATTTGGCCTAAAATATCAAAAAAAAGTAAATAATCTGAGTTTTGGTCAACTTCTTGAAATTTTTACCTCGAAATGTCTTTTCAAGCTATTTCTAGCCGTAGACCTGAAATTCTGCAACTTTACATAACAACTCACACTTGATTCTTTCAGAGAGATCAATGTTCTGTAATCCACCTCGGATCCTACTTACCCTACTCCTAGTTTCTCATGCAATGGGGTTGTGGAAAGTGTCCACAAACACTCGTTTTCTTGTGTTTTTAATGTTTTTCAGAGCCTTGATCTTAAGACTTGTCTCGTCTACCAATCATTCTCCAAATCCTAATCTAAATTTACAATCCTATAATCCTAAAGTCACTCGGCAAGTACAACTTACCTCCAAGCTACCTCTACACAGTACAATCCTAAAGGCACTCGGCAAGTACAACTTACCCCCAAGCTACCTCTATCTCGACACAGCAAAAGACGATAATCTTAAGCTATGCGGTTTCTAAAAAGAAAGTTTTACTTTAGGTGAACCTAGAGGAAGTTAATGGACAATTACACAAGACGCTTATATTTTTTCATAGTTTAGTTCTCTTCGATCCCCGGCAGCGGCGCCAAATGTGGGACGCATGTCTAACCTCACCATCCTATCTTATTGCAGTATTAGCGAGAACCACGATTAATTTGTCAAACCATGGGACAAAGCTGACTCGACTAGTGCATAGAGGCTACAAGAGGTTGTCAATCTCTTGGAAAAAAACTAACAACTCGAATCTAACTCAAGCTAAACTCAAGTGACTGAAATCACCAAAAGCCAATCGCTCATCGGCAAGAAAATCACATCCGTTACAGCATCAAATGACATCTAACCATAACGAAACTTCTAGGACAAGTTTATAAGACTTAGCTAAGCACACATGCCTATTGCCTCAAACCCCACTTTAGGTCAAGTTCCAAAATCGCGATTATTAACAGTAGTGGATTTTTGACCTAGTCGTTTTTGACCCAGAAGGCATCTAAATGCTTATCAATGATGCCCCAATGCCCCCGCCTATGTTTAGTTTTTGATTTAAAAGTGTAAATTCCTAGTTATGGAGAAATTAGGCCGCGGGTCGCGACGACGCCAGAAGCTACGAAATACTGTGAATGGCTTACGTCAATGCGTAGAGCTCTTACCTGCGATTGCAATGCAACATACGCAATCACAATGTGACAACTGGAGAGGGGGTAGGAAACGCGAGAAGGAGAGAAGTGAGCGCCGTTAGCTCACGCTGTGTATTTCTTATACAAAAACTTATAAAAATTGGCTTTTATACCAAGTAGCCAAGGTTTTTGAGTGGTCAACACTAATAATCTGGAGTTCTACCAAAGCTGGGAATTGACTGGCTGATACAATCTGGAAGCTTGTAGCCCCGACTCATTAATTACAAAGTTTACCAAGAAAATAGGAGTTACAATATTCCTGATTTATCAAAATAATAATTGTTTTACAAGGAGAACTACGAAAAATGGTGTCCGCGTTAGCTTGTTGCTAATAGCATTTCATGGTAATCCGTAGCTTTTGGCGTCGCCGATCCGCGGCCTAATTTCATTAAATAGAAATTTAACCTTCAAAATCATAAAATAAGTATAGATGGGGTATTGGGGCATCATTGGTAAGCATTTAGATGCATTTTGGGTTGAAAACGACTAGGTCACAAACTCAGTACTGTTAATAATCGCAATTTTTGCACTTGACCTAAAGTGAGATTTGAGACCATAAGCATGTGTGCTTAGGTCTTATAAACATGTCCTAGAATTTTTGTAATTTTTGGATGTTGTAACGGATGTGATTTGTTTGCCGATGAGCGATTAGCTTTTGGTGATTTCAGTGGCATTTGAGTGTAGCTTGAGTTAGATACGAGTTGTTTGATGTTTTCGAAGAGATTGACAACCTCTTGTAGCCTCTATGCACTATTCGATTCAGCTTCGTCCCATGGATTGACAATTATATTCGTGGTTCTCGCTATGTCTGCAATAAGATAGGAGTGAGGTTAGACACCCATCCCACATTTGGCACCGTTTCCAGGGATTGAAGAAATCTAAACTAGGAAAAAATAAGAGCGTCTTGTAAAGTTATCCTTTAACTTCCTCTAGGATCTCCTAGAGTCAAAACTTTCTTTTTAAAACCGCATAGCTTAAGATTGTCGTCTTTTGCTGTGTAGAGGTAGCTTGAGAGTAGGTTGTACTTGCTAAGTACCTTCTCGGGGGGTTCACTATGTGTAAAAATACCATATCATGTGCGTTCAAGACATGTTTGTAAACCCCTTCTCTCTGAATTTTGTTAAGAATATAATGTACCCTTTTCTTTTAAAATCTGTAAGTTTTTTTCAAATTTGAAAAAATAATGCCCTTTTGTATATATATTTCTATAAGTTTTAAGAACTTTAAATACCCTTCTATTGAACTCACGTGATAAGTTACATTTTTTATTAGGTGACCTCCCCGGGAGTACCTTGTAGGATTAGATTAGGATTTTGGGAACGATTGATGGACGAGACAAGTCTTAAGATCAAGGCTCAAAAAATCATTTATAAAAAAAAAAAAGAAAACGAGTGTTTGTGGACACTTTCCACAACCCCATTGCAGTAGAACCTAGGAGTAGGGTAAGTAAAATCCGAGGTGGAATCTCGGAACATTGCTCTATCCAAAAGAATCAATTGTGAGTTGTTTATGTGAAGTTGCAAAATTTTAGATCTACAGCTAGAAATAGCACCAAAAGACTGTCCTCCATTGAATCCGACTAGAGAGCATGCTTTAAAAGTTGTACGAGCCAGTGGGTAAGCTTAAGAACGAGTTGCAATTTTCCCCCATTTTGGCAAGAAAGTAAATAATCGCGATTATTAACTTTTTCATCAAAATGTTCATTTTTTGTTGCAGCTTGGTTCTAGGCATGATGTAGACTCTATGTATGAGATATGGGGTGATTTGGATCAAAAAATGTGACAGATAACTCAAAAATTGGATTGACAATTTTCCAAGTTTTCCTCGATCATTTTGGCTCATACTTGAAATGTGGCATATAATAGATGTGTACAAGTGATAGGTGAGGTGAAGGTATCATTTTCAATCCAAAAAAGCACAAAAGTAAATAATCACGATTATTTACAGTAGTCAATTTTTTTGCAAGACTTGACAATTTTTTTGACCTAGACATATTCAATACATCTTTAAAAAACCCTAAATCGAATTTGGTAAAGTTTTTTCATGTCGGCATCATTTCATGCTTTGTCGACTTTGAAATCACCGATTTTTGTGACTAGATGGCGTATGGACTCGATTAGTTGCTTTTGAGGCTATAGACTTGTCCGCTACATAGTCCTGATGCTACCCATCCAATTTTGGCCCATTTGGAGTTAGTTTGACTTCGTATGTTAAATTTGACGCTTTGTAGCCTTTGAGCTATTTTTTGCTTTTCGAGAGCTTGCCTTGATTGTTTTCACGAAACCATCCATGTACATTCTGTATAAATCCAATCTATAAGCTGTCTGTGGAGTCAAAATCCAATTCTGGCTTTTGGCAAAAACCTAGATTTTCTACTTGGGACCCCCCTTGACTCCTGCCGAATGGTCATCTGGTGATATAGAAGTGTTCTATTATATAGGGGCATGCTACAGTTCAAGTCTCGTCCAATTTAGTTGAGCTAACAGGCCGCTATGGTCAATTTTAGGTCGTAGGACTTCGTGCACTGCTGGCTTTCTAGGGTTTTTTCCTTGAGCCTAGACTTGCTACCGCGGCCATATAGAATTGATCATTGATAAGTATAGAACTTACCCCTCATGTTTCGTGTGAGACAGCACTGTAAAAGGGTGAATGTGGACTCCGAAAATCGCGCGCGAAGAAGGTCGAGAGCTCTCTTCTCCAAGGGCGACTAGTGGAAATGAGGTGATTTTAAACTACCTTGGATATCTATACTCAGACTTCCCAAACTATTTTTTCCCAAATACCCTTGTTAGTCCTACTAGGCCGTGAAATCTATGTTAGACTCAAAAATTTCTTCATTCCGTTAGCTCATTCTGCAAGAATTTGCAAAAGTAGGCCTTGACAGCCTAATTTAGGTGTTGATCCATAAATCTGTCAATATATTATATCCATGAGAGATGATGCGAAACCAAATAGACAAAGGGCATACACATACAATGAAACATTTGCAAGAAAGATCAAATAAGAGATTGAAAAACTAAAGGAAACCAAATTCATTTATGAAATTGAACACACAGATTGGGTGTCTCCAATTGTGGTAGTATCCAAGAAAAATGGAAAATTACGAGTGTGTATCGATCTCAAGAAAATGAATGAATCTACCATTAGAGACAACTTTCCTCTTTCTATCACTAAGCATGTTTTAGAACGAGTTGCAGGTAAAGAAATTTATAGCTTTTTAGATGGATTTTTGAGATACAATCAACTTTTGGTTGACCCAAAAGATCAGTATAAAACTGTTTTTGCAACGAAATGGGGTATTTTTGCCTATCGGGTTATGCCTTTTGGGTTAACTAATGCTCCTAACACTTTTCAAAGATTGATGAGCCATGATTTTAAAGAATATCTAAGGAATTTTTGGAAGTTTATATGGATAATCTATGCGTACATTCATCAATCCGGGCTGATCAGTTTGAACACCTCAAAAAAGTATTCAAAAAATGTAGACTTTATAGGATTTACTTAAATCATGAGAAGTGCACATTCATGGGTAGACAAGGAAAAAGTTTTGGACATATAGTGTCTAAAAGTGACATAGCTACTGATGTGGATAAAATTCATGTTGTTGCTGATTTGCCTAAACCAACAACAGTCGAAGGGTTCAAGCCTTCATGGGACATTGCGGATATTACAGACGATTCATTTACATGTACGCTATAATTGCAAAACCCATGTATAACTTGATTACACACTTTGGGCGGACTGAGGCATGTGAAGAATACTTCATGAAGCTTAAGCAAGCTCTCACCTCAGCTCCAATATTAAAAGCACCAGATTGGAATAAGGTATTTCACATACATGTAGATGCTTCCAATTGGGTATATCCTAGCTCAACCAGGAGACGGGAATATTGTTTTTCCTATTTCTTATGCTAGCCGATAGTTGAACATGGTAGAAAAGAATTATACCACCACCAAAAGGGAAGGATTAGGAATGATCTATGCTGTAAAAAGTATAGACATTACCTATTAGCCAACAAATTTGTGTTCTTTATGGACCACCAAGCGTTATTGTACTTGGTCAACAAGCCATGCAACACAGGAAGAATAGTGAGATGGTTCATCATTCTTCTGGAATTTGATTTCACTGTGGTTGTAAAAAAGGGCACCACTCATCAAAGAGAAGATCATTTGTTTATAATTGTTTCAGGGGAACCACCTAAAGGAGTAGAGGATGATCTACCAGATGCATATCTGTTCTCCGTGAAAATGATACCTCGATGGTCGAAAAATATGGTATCATTGATGACCATAGCTCAAGTGGATTCACAAATACCACTTTCTATTACTATCGAATTAATTGAGCAATCAGTTATGTATCAATTACTAGCTGGGAGGCTATACAAAAGAAATCGGGATGGAATATTTCTCTTATGCATTAATCCTGAGGAGAAAACCCAATACCTAAGTCAAGCACATCTTACCATAGTAGGACTTCACTTTGCGGAAGATCAAACTATGCGACGAATCTTGAGACTTGGAGTATTTTGGCCAACTATGAGGAGTGATTCGCTCTTTTGTAAAGCGTTGTCCTCAATGTAAAACACAAAACCCCATACCTCATGTAAAATTCTTCCAAATGTCACCTGTTCCTAAGTGGAGTAACTATCTAGTCACCTACTTATCAAGCCGAACATTTCCTGAGGATATGAGTAAACACTGTCAAAGAGCAATTGAAATTGAAGCAAGAGACTATGCTCTTATTGGAAACCAATTGTATCGGAGAGCTAAGGATCAACATTTGCGCCTTTGTGCAAGTGAAGACAAGTATATCCCATTTATATAACAAGTACATGCTGGATTAGCTGGAGGTCACTTTTCTAGTGAGACCACCGCAAGAGAAATCTTAATGGCAGGCATATGGTGGCCAACACTTTTTGCAAATGCCAAGGAATATGTTCGAAGGTGTGATTCTTGTCAACGAGCAAAAATGCCAACACGTGTAGATAGAATTCCCTTAAGACCAATGATGGGGGCTAGAGCTTTTGCAAAATGGGGTATAAATTTTGTTGGGCCAATATAGCCATCACCTTATAGAACCCAAGCTCAATATATCATTGTAGCTACGGACTATTTGACCAAGTGGACTGAGGCTAAACCAACTCAAAAGAATGATGCCAGAACCACTGCCGCATTCTTATATGAGTATGTATTCACAAGATATGGACTGCCAATAGAAATTTTCAATGATAGGGGAACTCATTTACTCAATGAGGTAATTGACTATCTACTTAATGAATTTATGGTCATCCATAACAAATCAGCTCCCTATCACCCACAAGAAAACGGACAAGCTGAACATACGACTAAAACTCTTAGCTCGATATTGACTAAAGTGGTTAGTTCAGGAAGGACAGACTGGGAAATGAATCTCCATGCAACTCTATGGGCTTATTGAGTTTCATTCAAAACAGCCTTAAATGCTACACCCTTTAACCTTGTTTATGGTCTTGATGCCATACTGCCAATAGAGTTTCTATTGCCGACACTAACGGTAGCTAAGGATCTTGAGTGGACAGAACATGAATTTTCAGAAAGACTTACAGATTTAGAGAAGCTAGATGAGCAAAGGCTAACTGCTGTAGCTCACATCTATGCACAAAAGCAGAAACAAAAACAATTTTTTGATTCCCATCTAATTACCAAAATCTTCAAAAAAGGGGACTTAGTTCTAGTCTATTCTCTTAAGCAACACATTCCCAAGTTTAAGAAAAAGGACTGTTTACATTGAAGATGTATCTCCAAGTGGAGCAGTTAAGTTGTCCACCCTAGATGGTGAACCAATGGCTAATTGGATTAGTGGATGTCATTTAAAGAAGTACAATTTGCCACTAACCAATGAATTGCTAGAAAGGATGATGTAGCCAAGAAAAGAAAGATAAAACGACAGCAGGTTATTGATGAAGCCCAGGAAGAAGCTTGGCTTTGAGTACTCAAAAGGAAAGATGCTCTCAAGAATCAACAAATACCTATTCCCATCAACACACTGGAAATAGATGACCGACAATGGAAATTGCAGAAAGATGCAATGTCAACAGATGATGAATGGTTATATGGAATGGACCTTCGCATCAAAGTACAACTCAACAATCATAGCACAAATGCATTGGTCAATACAGGATCTCGAGTAAATGCAGTCAATTATTCCACGTATAAGAAAGCAACAAGTCAGTCTTTAACAGCAAGAATAGCGACTATCAAAGGATGCAACAAGAACCCAACACCAACATTGGGAGTAGTCAACTTAAATGTGATAGTACATGGATGTTCATGTCCTCATCAATTTTTATGCTTACCAGATGAAAACGTGAATGAGACAATGATTCCTGGAATCTCATGGATGTGGACGTACAAGGCAGTACGAGATTGGGATACGAATAAGCTCAAGCTATCACCTAAAGGCGAGAAACTCATTGTTCCAATTGCACCAAGCAAGGAGGAATGGAAAGGAAGTTACCAACAGAACAAACCATGAAGCAATCAATCTTCTCCATCCTCTCGATCAGTAAATGCTACAAGTAGCATGCAAGGAGTCATGCAAATCTGGGTACCAAAAGCACAGCTCAAGGACAAGCCAATTCAAATCTGGGTGTCCAAAACATCATCAACAATACCAAGGACGGTTCCAAAGATCAAAACATAGAGACGAGCATCTTTGAGAAAGGAACCTAACACGAAATGGATTTTAAAGAAAAAGGAGCACTTATCTTCTCCGCAAACTGTAAAACCGATTAAGCAATGGAGAGTTAAGTCTCAGATAACTCAACCACACCATTCTGACCAAAACAAACCAAGGTATCAATGGCGAGTAAAAGCTTGACAACATTCAAAAGTGATACCAACAGCTCAGGCAATCAGCGTGCTAAAGCATCCTGATGGTACAATCAAGCAGAGAGCACACAAGCTACAAGATTTGCTCTTTGGAAGACAACATTAAAAAGCCTCAACATCAGAAACCCTTGAGTTAATTACTCAAGACCCAACTCTTGCGCATAATATTGGTTTGAACTGCATTGATCTTCAAAGTATGGTAGATCCAACCAAAGATATGCATACACACGATTGTTCATCCCATGCACATAGTCGTCCGGAGTACACCATCTAGGAGGGGTGGAAGGACACTAAGTAATTAAGGCCAATGTTTGAAGAGGGAGAAAAAAGTTTGATAAAATTACCTAATGTCCTTATAAATCATCAATAGGTGAATTTAACTAATAATATCTCCCTGATGAGTGTAAATAGTGTATATACTATCAGAAAATCATCAAAAAATAGTCCTTTTTCGTTTTTATTTTTTTATTTTTCTTAATATTGAGACTTAAGAAATGGAGAGATCCAACAAAAAACAGTCAAGATGTGTTCTTCAATGGATTTTCTTAATTATTGGATTTTCACTTTTCTTTTTTAGCGCATTTTGTTATTTTCTTTGATTTTTCACTAAACAGGTCAAAAATTAATAATAAATAGCAATGAAGCTCAGATGGAAAAACTGAAGACACGTTGATGATCAGAAAGACAAGGCGGACAAGCACAAAAATTCCAATCAAATCGACAGATGGAAGCGGGAAGCCTAAAGTAGGCGGCCAGACCTACTTTTGCAGAATTCTTGCAGAATGAGCTACAAGAATCTGATTGGGAAAATTTTTGAGTGTAACATAGATTTCACGGCCTAGTAGGACTAACATAGGAATTTGGGGAGAAATGGTTCGGGAAGTCCGAGTATAGATACCCAAGGTAGGTTAATATCACCTCATTTCCACTTGTTGCCTTTGGAGAGAGAGCCCTTCACCCTTCTTCGCGTGCATTTTTTGGAGTCTACAGTTGCCTGTTTTCAGCGTCGTCTCACATGAGACATGAGGGGTAATTTCTATACTTATCAATGATCCATTTTGTACGGCCGGTAGCTAGTCTAAACCCTTGGAAAAAACCATAGAATCCAAGCAGAGCACGACCAAAAATCGACCATAGCGGCCTGTCAGCTCAACCAAACCAAATGAGACTTGAATTGTAGCATGCCCCAACATAATAGAACACTTCTATATCAACAGTTGACCATTCGGCAAGGGTCGAGGGGGTCCCAAGTAAAAAAGTTAGGTTTTTGGCAGATGCCAGAATTGGATTCTGACTCCACAGACAGCTTACATACGAGGTCTATACACAATGTATATGATTGGTTTTATAAAATCAATCAAGCCAAGCCCTCTAAAAGCAAAACATAGCTCGAAGGCTACAAAGCGTTCAAATTCAACATATGAGGTCAAACTGACTCCAAATGGGCCAAAATTGTATGAGCTGCTTTAGGACTATGTAGCGGACAAGTCCATAGCTTCAAAAGTGACTAACCAACTCTACAGGCCATGTAGTCACAAAAATCGGCGATTTCAGAGTCGACAACACACGAAGTGATGTCGACAAGACCAAATTTTACCAAATTCAATTTAGGACTTGTTTTAGGTGTGTAGAATGTGTTTAAGTGAAAATTTTCACGTTTTGCAAGAAAAAGTTGAATGCTGTAAATAATCACGATTATTTACTTTTGCAATATTTTGGCTTGAAAATTATATCATCACCTCACCTATCACTTGTACACACCTATTACATGCCAAATTTCAAGTATGAGCCAAAATGATCAATTATAACTTGGAAAATTGCCAAAAAATGCAAAGAAGTCCTTGCAAGCCAATTTTGAGTTATGAGTCACATTTTTTGATCCAAATCACCTCATATCACATACACAGGGTCTACACCATGCTTAGAACTAAGTTACACCAAAAAATGTTCATTTTGATGAAAAAGTTAATAATCGCGATTATTTACTTTTTGGCCAAAATGGGAAAAATTTACAACTTTGCCATCATGGGATCAAAGTACATGATGTCCTAAGCCCACTAATCAAGTTTGAACAAATTTGGAGCTCAAAATATCAAAATTCCTTTACATCTACTATTTCAGAGACCTAAAGCCTAAATCTGGCACCATTTTTATCCTGTGCACTCAAATGAGCCCATATTTCACTTAGAGTATCAATTGATATACACTTTAAGCCTATAATGCCGGATTTGCAAAAAGTTGACAAAATTACTTAGCTGTAAATAATCATGATTATTTACTTTTGTTGCAATTTTTTGTTTTGACTTCAAAAATTTGATCTTTACATATTTTTATGCATCTATGTATGTTCAAAAATTGATTTGAAGCAAATTGACGCAATTTGTAGCAATTCAGACTAAAGGACATTTCAGAGAAGAATCTGCCAAAATTGCTAACTTTGACACTTTATTCACTTAACAGGAGCCATGCAAGCTGTAGAGAAGGCGAAGAAGAGGGTCTTGCAAAAGGAGAAACTGCAAGAGCTACCACCATGCCAACTGGACTCCAGTTCAGTAAAGACGACCAAAGCTACCTACCTGTCGAAAGAACAGCTTGAAGAGAATAACACAATAGTTTTCACAGGTAGGTTCAAAAGCGAAGAAGGACATCAGGTAGAACTGCAACTTCTACCAAAAGAAGTATATGATGTCGCAGCAAAGCCCGAGACAAAAGAAGCCAACAGAAGGATTGGGCTCAGAGAATTCTACAAACAAGAGCCGTGTGGAGTGGATTTCCAAAAAGCTTATGAGCTCTTGTCCACAATCAAGGAAGATGGAATAGCCCAGATCTCTAACCAGCAAGGGAACAAAGTCGAAGTAGTAATTACAAAAGAGATCATGGCTAAAGCTCTCAAATTGCCTACAGAAGGAACGACAATGCGAGCAAGAGACAGAAAAATAGCAGGCACTTTCACCAAGGAAACTGGTGCTGTGACATTTGTTGATCTTATCCAGAAGCAAGTGGAGGAACTGGCAAGGTTATACCACCAACACTTCCATTTCCTTGCAAAGAGACTGCCAAGGTACATGACACCCAATCATGCGGTTGCGACCACATTTACACAAGTTTTAAAGTCGACAACCAGGCAACCCATTGACCACGCGCAGTACGTGTTGTCCACATTGAAGGGCACAAAGAAAGAGGGTAAGATAACATATTTGGGAGCACCTGAGGTACTCGCACGAGTTGCCTACCATGCTATTAGCATGGCAGATAACTTGCCACCTGCCCCAGATCAGAACACATGAATTGTGTCTGCACAACCATCCCCTCAAGCCACAAGATGCACCAAAAGACCGTACAATCTGATGAAGAATCTGTCGAGAGCTCTCCAGAACGGCATAGCAGTCAAAGCTCCGACAATGAGGAAAGAAGAGCATGCATCAAAGAAATGAAAAGAAAATTTGTGGCAGCACACCAGGAAGAACCACAACAGAAGCAGGCCAGGTTTGAGAGAGAGAGAAGCACTCTCATTAACGAAGCCACCAAGCTCAAGGCAAGGACCTTGCAAAGTGGGTACCCATTGAAGTGAAAGGACCAAGAACAAAGAACCATGCTAGGAAAGTGGCAGAAGACCCCACAGAGTTATTAAAAAGAATGTATGAGGAGGCAGAGGCATTGAAGCTGAAAGAGGCTCAGGAAGCAGAAAAGAAAGCTAAAGATGTAGCGGAGCATAAAAAAAAAGAAGAAGAAGCAACCGCACAAGGAGAGACTCAACATGAACAAGGTGACATGTCTCCCCGATTTTCTTCACCTGCTATAGAACAACATGACCACCCAATGCCAAGCCCACCACCATCACCAGCAGATAGGACCACACAAGCTGAGCCCACTAAGAAAAAAGAGCATGAACAAAAAGAAGCAGCAGAATCTGCACAACAGGCAGCCACTACTCAGGAGCAAGTTAAAGCAAAAGAACCAAAGCCAGAAAGAGAAGAAAGTCGTGCACAAGAAGAGTCAACAAAGTTTGAGCAGACAAAAGAACAGGAAACAAAAGAAACCCCTTCTACCTCCACATAGCAAGAAACAGCAGAGGCATCCACGAAGCCTCAAGATGACAAAGCAAAAGAAGGTCAACCACAGCCTCAAGGGCAAGAACAACTAGCCACCATGACCACGCCGAGAGAGTCACAAGAGACTGCCAAAACGTCTAGGCAGCTCACAAGAAATGAAGATTGGCAATCCAATGATGAGGTAATCCTGCAAGTCAATGAATATGCAAAGCAAATGCAGGATATGATAGAAAAACTCCGATCAACAGCACTTAGCCACAACACAAAGGCTAAAGAACTGGAGATGGTGATTGACGCTCTCCAAGGAAAGTTAGAAGACAGATTAAATTTCATCACCGATCTGCAAACACAAGTCTAGGTATTGAAAGCTGAATCTGAACAACATCAGCTAGCAAGAGACAAACAACAAAAAGAGATGGAAGAATTGGGTGAACTTCTCATGAAGTTGACAGATGTTTGCAAAACAAAAGGCAAACAACTGACAGAGGTTACTAACGAACTTCTAACTACAACTCTGTCAGTACAGAAGATTCAAGTATAGCTAGATGTAGCAAACCTCTCCTTGCAATATTCAGAGAAGAAGATAAATGACCAGGTAACCTTTTTGCGACAGAATAGAGAAAATCCCGGAGTTCCTTGATCAAAGGAACAGATGCAGTGTACAAAGCACTGGAAAAAAAAGAACAAAGACCTCAAGCTAGAGCTAAAGCTGGAGCAGTCTCAACTCAGAGACCTGTCATTAATGTGGGTGCAACGAGAAGAAGAGATGCTCAAAGAAATAGCCGAGCTAAAAAGAGTCAAATAGCTACTGAGAGATGGACGGCAAGATACACAGGAAGAAGCACGATTTTTAGAGCAGTCATATATTGATATTCCCTCAGTATCTTTTGCTGAGATGGAAACACATCGAGCAGAAGGGCTAGGTGACGAAGAAGATTTCCGAGTACCATTAACCAAAGCAAATGAAGTGCCAATGGTCCAACTGCCAAAAGCTGAGGAAGATGCACTCAAAGAAAAGGTTACACAAGACACGAATGAGAAGTGGAAAGGAGCGATGGATTGGGAGTTGAGAGTTCTTCACTCTGTCAATGTTACTCAACTCACTCCCAATCAAATCAATGCACAATGGCATCAACAATCCCTGCCATATCCCTTGATAAAGGTGGAGTTGCTCCAGGTCAAAGAAAGGCTTAATAAAGACATGCAAGTAGAAGGCGCAGATGAAGACCACCCTAAGTGGAGGAAGAGATGGTTGAATAAGAATCCAAGATACCTGATCTGTTCACAAGAGCACCTATGACACTTCAATAGGATCCAACCTTTTGTTTTGTACCAAGAGTAAGGACATGGCAAGAACATGAGGCAATAGCAAAGAAGCGGCCAACTTGGCTGAATTATCCAAGATTTCCAGCTCCAGAAAAGGGATCGCTGACAGAAGAATACATGGTGAAAACCCTAATGGGCGCCATGTCCTTCTTCAAAAGTCTGCCTGGTCTTTCATGTGTGATGCTTTATAAAATTTTCCGAATACTGCTCACCTGCATTGAAGTATTTCATGAGCCAGAGCAAGCAAGAGCTCCGTGGATGTCATTCCTCGAGGGCAATAAAGGTTTATGCTACGATCTTAGTGGTCAACTTTTCAAAGAATTCCTCTATGGATTCTACGCTCGTTGCATGTTCTTACCATCTCACAATATGTTTGCATTTGAGGAAGCATTCTACATAGGGTTCTTTACTTGGCGAACGAAGATTTTTGGGCCGGTGATCAGCAACCTGACTTCAAGATTTGTAGGCTACTCCGCAATTGAGCTTAAAAATAGAGTCACTATGCAGTTTTTGCAAGTGTCAGACAAAGAGTGAAAGATCAGATACAAAAAGGCTCTACATGCACTTAAAGACCGCCTCGCCAAGTCTCGACTATTTCAGCCCATAAGCTCTGTCAAGGGACGACACATGCAAGGAGGGGGGAATGTTAGCAGCAAGCTAACTCAGATACCATTTTTCGTAGCTCTCATTGTAAAAACACTTATTATTTTGATAAATTGGGAATATTGTAACTCTTATTTTTTAATTGATGAGCCGGGGCTACAAGCTTCCAGATTGTTCAACCTATGTTTACCCATCTTTAGTTAGAGCTCCCTAATTATTAGTTTTGACCACCAAAAACCTTGGCTAAGTAGTATAAAAGCCAATTTTTGTAAGTTATTTTCAAGTTTTGGAAATGAAATACACAGCGTGAGCTAATGGTGCTCACTTCTCTCCTTCTTGCACTTTGTACTCCCTCCTTGATTGTCACATTGCAGTTGCGTCTAGTGCATTGCAACTGCAGGTAAGAGGTCTACACATTGACGTAAGCATTTCACAGTGTTTTGTAGATTTTGGCATCACCGACCCACGGCCTAATTTCATCATAAGTAGGAATTTACACTTCAAAATAAAAAACTAAGCATAGGCGGGGTATTGGGGCATCATTGCTAAGCATTTAGATGCATTCTGGGTTGAAAACGACTAGGTCCAAAATCCACTGCTGTTAATAATCGCGACTTTTGCATTTGACCTAAAGTGGGGTTTGAGACCATAAGCATGTGTGCTTAGGTCTTATAAACTTGTCCTAGAAGTTTTGTTATGTTTGGATATCATTTGATGCTGTAACGGATGTGATTTGTTTGCCGATGAGCGATTGGCTCTTGGTGATTTCAGTCACTTGAGTGTAGCTTGAGTTAGATGCAAGTTGTTTGTTGTTTTTTGAGAGACTAAAAGCCTCCTGTAGCCTCTATGCACTAGTCGAGTCAGCTTCATCCCATGGATTGACAATTTAAGCGTGGTTCTTGCTAAATCTGCAATAAGATAGGAGTGAGGTTAGACACCCGTATCCACATGCATTACAATTTACAACTATATACATCCAAAAAAAGAAATAATGTTAACATAATTAAATATTGAAAAATGTTACAAATATCCAAAGACACATTACAAGTTACAATTTGTCAGAGAAATAGTCCTTGGGCTCCACTACTTATAAGGTGATTTGCCACATTGATTATTTGAATACTAGAAACAATATATTTTCATTTGTGAGCTTGCTTTGATGGATAAAAATGTTATGATTCACATCCAATCCAAAGTACCGAATAAAGAGAAAGTAAACATGTTTGCAAGCCATGCATGGCTTTCCTTGTGTTGTGCGATCTATAAAGTTCCCACAAGTACACACTGGATTATTTGCAATGTGAACTTCATACACCTCATCTCTAATCTGGGAACTAGATGTACAAACCAAGAAATTTTCATGCATGTTAACCTTAATACTAGTGTGCCTCTCAATTTGAGCCTCCATTGAAACTTCTAAATCTATTTGCTTTGAGGCTGCAATTAAGATGCTTGGTCGATAATTCACACTATTTTATTCTTTCTTCTTAATTGTATTTCCTGCATCCTCTACATTCATCAATTCACTAGGTGTTACGTTTGTTCCCTTCTTTATAGGCCATATGCTTGGTACTCTCACTAGAAACTGTGTGATGGTGTTACAAATCTGTCACATATGATCACACTGTCATTGCAAAACCACATTAATTGAGTCTTTAAGTTTCTCGTGTGTGCACTATCTGTTACACTATCCCAACTTCTAATCCCCCAAAATGATGATGTAGCTACACCTATACCGATATTCTTGATGTTTTTTTGCACTTTTTGGCTTGGGCATCCAACCATCCTTGGCACTATACTCTACTACCCTTTGGGATGCGACAAATTACCCACATGATCTTCTATATTTCAATATCTTTTTCCACTAGTCGCTCATCATATTCATTGCCTTGTTGGGTGTGTAATCCACTTGCTGCTGTATGTGCACCTTTGTGATTCCTAGGAACATTTTGCATCAGGTACTCATGTCGCTGTGACACATTTCTTCCTCTCCATATGTATTTTAGTCTCTTTTTCCACTAGTCCCTTATCATATACATTGCCTTGTTGGGTGTGCAATCCACTTGCTACTGCATGTGCACCTCTGTGATTCCTAGGAACATTTTGCATCATGTACTCATGCCGCTGTGACACATTTTCTTTTTCTCCATTGACATGACCTATTTGTTTTTGCTTCTTAGATACTGTAACATTATTGCCATGCCACTGACTTAGCCAACAATCCATTTGTAACAAATTTGATTCCACTACCTTGCTTGAGGCCTATCAAGCTTGTATATTTCTATATAGGAATGTGGATTCATCCTCGCTCCTAGCACAATGCTGTAATTCACATAGATGTTTGTGTTCATCTTGAAAAATTTTATGCACATATTGACTAGTGTGAATTTGTAGGCTTTGCTCCCAATAAAATAAACAAAACTATTCTCTATTATCCACTATCTTGTTAGAACCACCGTTAAATAAAGTGCAGATTGATTACCAATCAGCTCTAGCCTCATATGCCATAAATCTATTGTCTAACATCACAACATTCATCATTTTCGAAAACATAATTTATGCTTGCAAATCTTCTTCTTTTCCTCTCACATACAACAAATGTAGGTTTTGGTTTTATCAATGGTAGACTAAGGTCAAAATGATTTAATTCATGAATATAAAACACTTATGAAGGATCATACACATGTGTTGCCATGGTTTTCCAGCCCACCACCCTACTAACGTAACTCCTTTGCAGATCTCCATTCCTATCTTGCTATATTCTATTAACTAGCTTGACACCTAATCTTGGCCCATTGGTTGACATTTTGAGCATGTGACATCTTTTGTTTGGATCAATGCATTGCCTTGATAAGAGAATCCCATGGAAAACCTGTAGCTACATGTGTTCCTCAATTTAAGCAGTTGGGACTTTGTCCCAAATCCAATCTGTGGCACTAGCCTCTTTCATCATTTGCTTAAATCTAAAATTGTGATTAGGATGTTACCATAATATTATATGCACATTGTTCATTCTTTACAGTAATTGAAATATTACCTTTGTGCATGGACCAATGCTCTCATCTCTTCAAGGTTTGACATAAGTTCATTGATATTTAGTTGTTAACCGTTTTCATGTACAACTGCTCCCATTATCCCTTATCCACCCACTAGATTGCATATCTCAATACACCTTGACAATCGGATGGTTGTGAGTTTCTAGGTGGATGAATAAGCATGTCCATTCATTTCCCACCACATTTACTATGACTAATGATAGTGGGGTACTTTATCCTTGTTTGTATAGGTTTCACCCAACAATGACCATTAAATATATTTTCTCCATTCCAACCATTGTGGAGACACCAGGGAATGAGTAGGTCACTTTTGACACCTATTCCAAGTTAGAGACTTGGAGTTAATCAAACACTTTCCTTCTAGCTCGCTCTTCTACAAACAAATAATCTCAGGGTCTTTTGAGAATTCAATCGTGTAACACATTGGTTATTGGTATCTTTGTACACGATATCTTCTTTGCCAAAATATCACTGCTTTCTCTTCACCTTGTCTTTTGAAATTTTTGAGGTGGGACCTAAAGTGTCTCAAATTCACTTGTTCCTTGAGAATTGGTTCCAACATTGCCCTTCAAAATGAACCAATATATGGATTCCTGCTCTTGCTTCTCCCCGCAATCAATCATCAGCTTGACTTTGTATAGTGTTAGGGCATTCCAGGTATTTGTTTCAACATCATCAAGAGTCCTCCTTCCCTTGGCAAGTCTGGCTATAGCTAGCTTATGGCAAACCAATGTGGTGTGAATCCAACCATTCAATGTGGTTGGTTAAACTTAATCCAAGCCCCTCAAACAAAATTTTAGCCATTTATTGGAACTGCGGTTCTGATGCTGCCTTGTTGGTGATGCTTCAACAGGCAATTGGAGTAACTCATTGGTGCACCTAATCAATGTGCGAATATGATCCCTTCATTGTGTCATCATGCCTCTAAACTTATGCAGGTCATCCTTGAACTCTGACACTGTTGTTTTGTGCTCAATATCATTAAGAAAATTCTTCCAAGGAACCCAAACAACTTTACTTTGCTCATACCATTCCTTGAGCTGATCCAAAATTCTAAACTACCCTTGCTGATTTGCTAGTTCATTGTATTTTGGATACAAGGCATGGTAAAATTTGGGTAGTTCATCATCCTTCATAGGCAAGGCATACATGAGAATCAAAAAATCAGGACTAATTGAAAGAATTTCAAAACTATTTGATTTTCTTGCATTATCATCTTTTGCATGATTTGAACTAGATGAAACAAATACTTTAATGCCATCTCCTATTCTTGAAGGGTCATTTTGGTTCTAGGTCCCTTATTGCTAGATGCATTATTCTCCAACAACATCCTTACCCTTTGATCTAGTATCCTTCTGGCTTTCATTTTTGTGATTAGTGCATGCATTTCGAGTCTGATGCCTTTCATACATCATACATGTGTATAAAGGATGATTCTCCAGAAGAATTTTCAGCAGCAACCCTAGACTCTGAACGTTCATGGTAGTGAGTTGTTGCACTTGAGGATTGACTAGCAATCCATCTTGTGTTAGAACATATTCAAGTACTTGTTCTAATAGGTGGATAGTATTGGGGTGGGGTGGAAGTTTGTAGGAAGCCTGTTCGTGGTAGTTGATCAGCTTTCATTGATCAATCATCCTTTAAGCTCCCACATAAAACATTTAAAGTCTATCCAAGTTTAAGTATGCATTCATGGAGGAGATTCTATATTTGGAGAGCCTTCCTCCCCTTTGCTTGTTAATCACATTGAGGCACTTAGTGGAGTAATCAGGGTCATTCGCTGATTCTAAATTGATTAGCATTGCTTTACCCTTATTTTCCATGAGGAAAGCTCCAACTTATTGTGGCCAATTGCTGCTTGAGTTTGTTGTTGATCAGTCAAACCAGATTGAGTCTGATCACCCTTATTTTGGCTTTGATGTGTAGGCTGTTTGTCAGTTCCCTTTATACTTGGTGTGGTCCTTGTTGCGTTCCCACCTGTTGCATACCTTGGTGTAGAAGGAGGTGGAAGGGGTTGGTCGTCATCATCATCTTCCCTATCAATCATCCCCTCTCCAACATCCTTGTCCTATTTTGGCTCCTCATCATGGTCATTTTCATTCTCCACATTGTGAGTAAGATGTTCCATAAATACCTGATTCACCAGCGTGGCTGTGGCTATATCAACTTTCTCTTCCAAATCTATCTTGATGGTACCGACCAAATTTTGGAGGTCTTCAAGGTTCAACTTTAAGTTCCCATCCTAATTTAATATGTCAACTAGAGATTGGTAGATGTATTTATTCAAAATAGATTGATCTAAAACGGTATGCACCCCCTTTAAACTACTAAATGCAATTGTTTTCTAATTGATCAATAACCTCCAAGAATTATTAGCTCTAGTGAGTTTAGATTTATCTTCCTCTAGGGCTGAGTTATGTGCTTTTAGTTTCTCTATTTGCTTTGTTGTGCCTACATCATCTTCTCATCCTTTTCTTGTTGTGCTTCCATCTTGAGCATAATGTCCTTGATGCATAAATTTTCTTTTCTATGTTCTTTGGTTGTGATCCTTGTCTTTTGAAGTTCAACTTCTAGATGGCATATGTTAGATTGCTAGATGAAGCCATGAGCTTCCATCATCTGCCCTATCACATTCACCATGGTGTTCCACCCTTTTTGAATGGTGGATATGCACCCATTGTTCATGGTATCCCTATCTATTTTATCTGTTTCATATGTAATAACAGGGGTTTGGTAAGGTATTGGCAATTTTCCTTATGTGTTGATTACTAGATTACCAAGACCATAGGTTTCTTTAACAGATCCTGTAACCTGTCAAGTATCGTGTCTGATGGAAGAGCTAACTACAATAGTCTTTTTAGATGTATTGGATCGATTAGGTTTTTTAATGATTTATCTTGTGGGTTTTGGTGGAGAACAACAATGTCTTTTCTAATTGATGTCCCCTGAGTCTAACCAACATTTGGCTTTGAAATGGTTTGATTAGTTGCTACCAAAACCGCCTTTCTCCAAGCCTTGATTTGATCTAGGATGTCTTGTGTGATTTTGTCTTTTTGATATAGCCTTTGATGTTGATGCTATCTGGGAAAGGCATATGACTTGATTTTAAAAATAAAGTTTAAATGGGAAAGGCCTATGACTTGATTTTAGCTTACACTCACAGTGAGAACACTCTTTCAAATGGAGTGTAACCATTTTAGAGTGTAAGCATGCATCCCATTATTTTTAAAATCAAGCTTGATGGGAAAGGACTATGACTTATCCCTAATGGAGCTTGATGGGAAAGGCCTATGACTTGATTTTAAAAATAAAACCAATTTTTTTAATAGCTGTCATTGACGTGGCTTAACCAAAGCAAGCACATGGCAATTTGCAAGGCGAGTAGTGTGGGGCCTTTGGGTGAGTAGTTTGAAGTTGTGGTAGGTCAACTAGGGTGAGGAGTCTAGAGGTTCTGCGACTCCGAGGTCAAGCTTTGTAGGTGATGAGTAGGTGCATGGGCTAGCAACATGTCACACTATGAGGAGTAGGTTGGGAACCTTTTTTAGGGTAGATTGATAATGATGATGATGGCGTGAGTGCTATGGTAGCAATTCAAAAAATGATGTAGGTTGTAGGCATTTGATGGTGACTGCAAGTGTTGACAAGTGCCAAGTAGATGACAAGGAGCATGCTAGTAAAACATGCAGTGATTACAAGGCAACATCGGCAGTAGTAGTGTGCAACAATTGAAAAATGATGAGGCTGTGGATTGTGGGGAAGCACAAACCATTCAAGGAGCGTTAGTGTAGAGCAATGGGTTGGCAAAGGGTGTAAGTTGCAAGAAGAATTCAATGGCATGAGCTCATGTGATGAACTAGGCAAGCCAGAGTAGAATAAGAATGAATCCATTTTGTCTTATGTTTTGAGGAAGTGGTTCCGACACCATAGGGATATTGGCAGTATTTTCAAGGCATTAAAGATCTTTTTGGCTTCTAAGCCCCCCCCCCCCCCCCCCCTCCCTTCCCCCTACACACACACACACACACACACACACACACACACACACACACACACACACACACACACACACACACACACACACACACACACACACACACACACACACTTATCTAAACAAAAATTCCTTGACTAACCCTTGACCAACTTCTTCCCTCTTTGGTAATGTTGCTCTCTCTATTTGGACGACAATGCCTTGGTTAAACCTTTGGCCAGCTATAGCTAAAGCTTGAATGCATTGGTATACTTTATTCATAACCTATCGAGTTTTGAAAATAATGACCCATGTATTTAGAAAAATATTTTTTAAACTTTGGGCATCATTATTCTCCATGAGTGTGTCACACACTAGCTCAGTTATGAGCACAACTGCCAACATAAGGTGATATTCTACAGCCTAGATGGAGTCCCTATAGTAACTTGGCATGAACCCATCCTCCTCTAATGAAGGGATAGTGTCATAATAATCAATATCTAATTATCCTAAATGATTTTCT
Organism: Adiantum capillus-veneris; assembly: GCF_014529385.1. Lineage (NCBI taxonomy): Eukaryota > Viridiplantae > Streptophyta > Polypodiopsida > Polypodiales > Pteridaceae > Adiantum > Adiantum capillus-veneris. Next base: position 151,450,871 of record NC_140938.1, read on the forward strand.
CATATTAAACTGATCGTTTAATGTGGGGAAGTGCCAGGGGAGAAAATGCTAGAATATTGGTTAAGCTAGCAGACCGGCCACAGTAGGGATCTAAAGGAGGGAAACTTGATCCAAAGGGGGGGCCATCTGCAAAAGAGCCATGTGCAAAAATGGGCTAAAAAGACCCTAAGGTTCAGCCCATTAAGACTTCCAAAATGCTAAGGTTCCAAAATTCAAAGGTTGTGTCCAAAGGGTTAAAGCTTAGGGGAAATTGGATGCTTTGTGTGCTCTCCAAAGTCAACACATATCCCTACATGGGAGGGGGCGAGCCCTTCTTCTAGGGGATGAGAGAGAAAGCCACACACACACACACACACACACACACACACACACACACACACACACACACACACACACACACACACACAGGCTCCCTTTACACAAAGGGAATGAGGGACACATGTCAGCTCCCTAGGCCAGATGCCCACAAGGTGTGCCCAGTTTCTATTGGATGACCCTTGAAGTGGACCAATGAGAATTAAGCTAGAGTAAATCTAGTTTAATTAATTTAAAAAAATTTAATAAAAGAAACCAATGAGAATTAAGTTTCCTAGAAGACTATTGGGGAGTCTCACAAGGGGTCCAATGAGCATTCAAGAGCCCAATGGCTTGCCTGATTCCTATTGGCCAGGAGGCAAAGGGGTCCAATGAGAGTTTAGTTTAATTATTTAATTACCTCAAGCTCTCACAAAAGGGGAAAGGGGGACACATGTCAGAAGGCTATCACTTATGCTGCTTAATAGTCATAGGCTTGACTTGGGGAGAGCCAATGAGGGCTCAACAAGAGCAAATAGCAAGAGGGCTCGCCCAAGAGAGAGAGGGGGCTGATTTTTGCAAGGCATTATCACACACACACTCACACAATCTCATGTGTGAAGAAAGAGAAGGCTATCTCTTCCCAAGCTTTAATGGAGAGCTCATCACCTACTCCAAGCTTGTGAGATAGAAGCCTACATCAACACACTCTTGGCATGTGGATGCAAATCCACCCAAGAGCCAAGCTTCAATGCATGCTCATCTCCTCTACCAAGCTAATTACTAAGATAAGCTATGCTAATATGAGTGATTATGTGAGGAGATGTACATCTTTCTCGTAAGATACTCCTTCTTCTTCTCAATCTACTCTCATACCCTGCTAGCTCTCACCATCTTCGAAGGTGTGTGAGGTCTTGGGTCTGAGAACGGGGATAATTCAAGTTGTGTTTGCTAAGTGTTTTGCTTAGTGCATGAAGCTTTCATCTTCATTGCACTAGATAGTCTTGAAGGAACACAAAGAATTGTATTGTACAATGTCTCTCTTGATGGGAGAAACCATAATACAAAGCCTTTTGGAGGGGGGACCGGCTCCATGCAAATCCGGTCCTCAACTGTTGTCATTAGATTAATTTCTCTCTCTTTTGAAAGTATTGTCGATGCTATCTAGCTAGTGTTATGCTTTTTGTTGCTCTCTCCACCCAAGCACTCTTGTAATTCTCATTAGGAATCTATTCTAATGAAATGCCCACTATGTTCATGCTCATTTCCTCTACACACAAGTTATTAGGCCATTAAATGTTACAGATAGCACCATGAGCTGAGGAAAGGTTGCTTCAAATTTTGTACCTTGAATGCTCCATATTATTTGCTTACTTAACTTAGTAACTACAAAACCCTTTATTAAAACCTGCATATGGGCTCTCTGCATCACTCTGCAGTGCACGACTCGCCTTGAGTTGCAAACTCATCTCTCTCTCTCTCTCTCTCTCTCTCTCTCTCCCCCCCCCCCCCCCCCCCCCCCAACACACACACACTTGCGATCAACTTCTCCCTTGATACAGCCATGCGACACCAAGGCCTGTTGACTCTCAATCATCGAATGCAGATAGCTTGGGGTGACTCTTATGGATTAAGTTTGCGGATTGCTCCATCCCTCCTTTACACAAGCATCGTGATTCTTCTATGTATGATATGGCTTCTTCCAACTAGGTAGGCAACAATGCCTACTGAGATATCTGATGGTTTCATTAATGACCATATTAAGCATGTTTTCTTGTTTGAATAATGTCATTTTTCCAAATCGTTAACATAATACAGAACTGTTGATGTTCGTTGTATGAGTGTTGCAATTTCTATGACATGAAGATTTAATCCAAAAAAATGCAGGTAACTCTGCTGGCTTTTCTCCGTAAGTAAGCATTTCATGAACATAATCTTGCATGTGCAGTGAGCATCACACTTGTGTTATCAATAATATCTCATTGAAAATGTTTGTATATAACTCTCAACCACCCGGTTGTGATTTATGTCTAGGAAACATAGCAAATGGTTTTTTATTGTGGACTTTTTGGCCCTTACAGTAGCTGGAATACATTGTTATGCATTCTGCTTGACGCCAACACAATATAAATATGCATATTGGTCCTTACAATATCTCAAATATGGCATTATGTATTCTTTTTGATGTTGACATAATAAACATTTTGACAAATTTTTGCTGAAACAAACAAGATGCTGCCAAAATTTTGGAATTCTTGTCAGTGGGGCTGGTTTTGAAAACCGGTTTTTGTGGATTGTTTTTGGACACCTGGATATGTATGTGAATGCATGATCAGTAGGTGGTGACCTACCAGCTAGATTGCAACTTTGAGATGATGTTGATTTGACAATATAATGGCTACCTCATAAAAGATAGTGTTATTGGACTTTTACATTATTATGACAAACAAGACATCCTTTTTTAAAATGGTTTGGTTTTGGATTTTAAGCTAGTTCAAATAGATGGATATACAGTCCGCTTGAATCCGGGTGCATAAAGATATACCTATCAAGCCTTTTTTGAGATTTTGTCACTAAAAGCAACAAGATGACGCTTTTTTTGTTAGAATATAGATCAACAACTGATGTGAGTTTAATATTTATTTTTTGGGGTAATGGATGATAATAGTCGCTCTATTCCGAGATTGAAGCTTCTACCTTTTTGTCATAACATGATACGCTAAGCTAAATTCAGTTATTGTAAGAAATAAACCTCATTAGTTGGAGGTCGTTGGCTTCATAGACACTTAGATGGGTGATTTTATTGTCTTTGTAGGAAACAAGAAGTTACATTTGAACTATTGGATGTCTACACTGGAAGAAGTGGATCACAGAATATGTCCAGCCTTTGTGGAAGTTCAAACATTTTACTTGGATTTTAACATAATGATTGGCATTGGATAAGGTAGAAGATAATGATTATTTGACTATTGAAATCTCTCAATTTAATTTAAAAGCCTTAATCCTCCCGTGAGGGTCTCTATAGAGATGGCAATTACTGTGTTTCTTTTGACAATTTCTCAAATTTTGGCAAAGAAGGCTACTTCTTGATTTTAGTGATACATTAGACGTATGTTTATTTTGGTCTATGGTGATAATAAATGATAGTCTGTAGGATAGACTACTAATTTTGCAGGTGTGACATGGATAACAACTAGACCTAGTTTTGACACTTGTAATACGCATAAGCATAGCCGATTCTCACTGAATGCTTTTGTATGGATGCGGGTAACAGTTGGATCCTTCTCCTTGTAGGATTAGTGGAGGTTTGTCTCTAGGGACTGGATATATTTGAAGTGGATCAAATCAATAGCAATACCTTGAGAAAGGGAAATCTACCTTAATTTTTCTTTCATTAAGCACCCCCCCGATGGCCAGTTTGGAAATTTTGGATGGTCAGTTTGCGCGCCCTTGTGGCCCCTCTTGTTGAGAGTCCCTGGGGCCCTAAAATGACAAGTACAAGCTTTTTGTTAATGCATGGCCATGAGATAGAACTGGGCAGTTTAATGTGTTCATAGCAACCCCTTCCCCCCCCCCCCCCCCCCCCCCCAAATGGCACATACCTAAACCTTGTATCATACTTATCAACCATTTTTTACTTCCTTGTGTCCATCCCCTGTTCTTGGAAATATCTTGGTCCCTATTTGTGCCTGGATGGGCATTTTACGCACCGTTGTGGTCCCTCTTGTTGAGGGTCCCTGGGGCTTCAAAATGACAAATAGGGGCTTTGTTTTAATGTATGGCCATGAGATAGAGTTGTAGTGTTTGATGTCCGGAGTATTCACTATGTGCGTTCACCACAATGGATTGAAAGTATCCCTTATAGGCCTTACCTACACATGTTTCTGTAACTTTACAAGAATATAAATTCCCTTCTGTTGAACACATGTGCTATGTTACATATACTTTAGTGAACTCCCAAGGTCAAAGGCCTCACAAATTTTGTGCACTCAGAACATTTAGCACTAGAAATCAACCAAACAAGGAGCCAATTTTTACTTCCTTTTGTTCACCTCGTGTTCTTGGGAATGTTTTGGTTAAGCCATTTCTTTGGTATTTAAAACCACATGTGACCCCTATTGTTATAGTATCCAACCAAAGGTTTCTTGATTAGCAGTTATATAGGTTCGAGTGATACATATCTTCTATGTTAACAATGCATGTATCTATAATTTATATTTACACTTTCTCTATCCAAATGAGCTACATAGTAAACATCAAATCCTCAATTCAACAATTAAGTTCACAAGGTGATAGCTATTGGTATGATCTTTAGCAATACCAAATAAATAGCTACCAATAGCAAAAGAATAGGGATATTTAAGAAGGTTTGATACCAAAAACTTCTCAACACTACTCAAAAAGGTGGAAACTCAAAGGCTTTATAATATATATATGATGAAACAAGAATCAATAATAAGTCACCCCTATATATCTACACCTCCATCTCAAGTTGTCATTTCTCTAAGTCAAGCTTGGCATAGGCATAGTATGGAAACAATAACATTTTGGAAAGCAAGAATTTAACTTTCTCAACTTTTGAAATGTTGCTATTGATATATATTCAACATCCCCAAATGAGGACATCTTGACAAAGGTTATGATCCACTTAATAAGAATAACCATTAGTGATTAAACTGAAATCAAAATATTGCATGAATTTCTTCATGGTGGAATGATTAAGACTTGAAACTTCAAACATCTTACAGGCAAATCAGATTATCCATAAAAATCAACAATATTTCTTAAATCTGTATGAAACTCCAATAATCTAAATTAAATACTCTCACTCAGTGCGACACCATTTAACAAAAAGAAATATTTATATTGCATTTATAGAGGAATCCAGCCTCATAAAAATAATTACAAATGGAGACAATGTTGTTGCTGTTAGGCTTCTCTTACGAGTATTTGTCTTTCTCATCTAGAGATTCATATACACGAGTATTTGTGTGTCTATGACACTAGGGAAGATAGTAGTACTATAGGGATGGCTTTTCTAAGAGCTCTTAGAGAGTACCTATTGGTTCAAGATTCTACAAAAATCCTACTATTCTTATCAAAATCTTTTAACACGGTAGTGAAAGGTTCCTCACGGAACAAAAATAGGGCGATTTCCATCTCTACACATGGTTGCTTGCTCATGTCCTCCCAAAACAAGTTGACTCTGTAAGTAAACAACAGATTATGTGAGCACAAAGTTATAAAGTACAAAATGATATCATTCTAATAATCTAATGACAACTATACAAAGAATAAATTATAAGAAAAATCTTTGATGACTCTCCATAGATAACACAACTTACTTACATTGTGAGACTCAATCACATGCTACAAAACTATAGATGGCGCACCAAATCCATCAACAAAATAGCACCACCCAATGTTATGAGGTGTGAAGCCTAAACATTGAAATCCATAAAGAGGTTAATTCCCTCATGTAAGCTACAAGGGTAGTTTTCTCACCATTCTATCTTTATTTTGGAGATGAATCCTTGCAATGCCCATGCACTATTCACACCTCCTGTTCTTGTGGTAAGCAAGTCATGCGAGTTGATGTTTTTTCCACCTTCGGGAGTAGAGGTTTCCATGTAGTGCGAGTGAATGAAAGTAGAAGGAGGAGAATCTTGTTTCATGCTGTAATGGAGGTGAGAGAAGGGAGAAGAGCTAGCTTGGTGTGGAACTATGTGGTGGGCAAGGGAAGAGATGGGGGAGAAGCTTGCTTGGTGCTACAATGGAGATGGGAGAAAGCTAGTAGAGAGATAATGTTGGACTATAGGGGGTGCATGTGGTTGTTGCAGCCATGGAGAGCTTGGAAAAGGGTTTGTAGAGAGAGAAAATCACTTTTTAGCTATAGAATAGGTTTGGAAAGACTTTGGAGGGTGGAAAATGATGTTTTGAATTTTTTTGGAAAATTTTAATTTTTTGGAATTTTTTAGTGCACGTTTTTTACTTTTGGAGGTCAAAAATACTTTTTTGACCATGAAATAGGTTAGGGGACCTTTTAAGGAGGGAAAACTTGAAATTTAAATTTTTTTGAAAATTTGAAATTTTTAGTGTATTTTTAAATCCGGGCCAAAAAGTGGGGGAAAAAAGGTCAAAGTGGTCCCCCCCCCCCGCTCCCTTTCCCCTAGCCACCTCCCTTACCTTCTCACTAGGTAAGAGGCCATTAAGAGGTGTAAGGCTACCTTGTCCCCCTACTTTTTTGAGGGTATAGAGTGTGTCCACCACCCTCTTCCTATTGGCTGTCCTCTAATTAACCTTAATCCCAAAGGGCCCCTAGAGGGTTCATATTTTTCCTAATGTGGTGTTTGTGTCTTAAAGAAAATTTGTAAGAAAACACTTTTGGACATTCTCAAACTCTTCCAAGTAGATTTTGAGATGCTCCCACTACCCTACACTTCAACTCCATAAAAAAGAACCGTTGTCACCAATGTGTCAAAAAGGTACTTCCTTAGAACATGACATTTGTAAGAAAATGCTTTTAAACATTCTCAAACTCTTTCAAGTAGACTTTGAGATGCTCCTTCTACCTCACACTTCAACTCCATAAAGAAGAACCACTGTCACCAATGTGTCAAAAAATTACTTCCTTAGAACTGGACGTTTGACATTTCTCACATTATACATGTCCTCAAATGCATAGTAAGCTCTCTTTCCACCTTCCAAAGACACATAGCACATTTATGCCACTTGTGATCGGCTAGAACCTCAAGGGCAAGGTAATTAAAGCTCTCAACAACTACAAGTGTCTCATTGTTGTACTTAATGCATGGCTTCTACTTATGGTTGGTTTTCACAAGCATAACCTTTGTTTTGCATTCATTCACAATCATCTCCCTATGCAAGAAAAAGCTAATGACAACCATAAGAATTTGTGTATCCTCTAAAGTGTGTGCTACAACACTGCATCATATGAAAAACATAATTACTACATTGCAAATAGTAACCTGTTCAATGGCTTCTTCTTGCATAAAGTTAAGCATCTTCTCCAAATGATCGATGCATCCCAAAGGGAGTTGGTGACAATGAACATCCTTGTTTAACCCCAATATTGCTTGCAAGTTTTTTGAAATTTCTCTTTCCATGCTAAATTGACATATCACCCTCATAGATTCAAGAAACCATACTCATAAACTTAGTTGGCACTTAGAGTTCTCCCATCCTTCTTCACAAATTTTTATGTGGAGTCATATCAAACTTAAAGTCTACAAAGCAACAATACAAGCTCTTGCCTTTGAGCTGAGTTTCCTCCATGAGAACACAAAGAGTGACAAGATGATCAATGCTGCTATGCCACTCTTTTCAACCCAATCACTCAATTTTAGCTCCATTATGCACCCAAACAACTTTTCCATAAGAGACACAATCTATGAAGCCTAAGGTAGGACCTCGGGGGGTTCACCTCTTGGACATGTAAGTTACCACATGAGTTCATATGAATGGTAATTGCCAAAATTTTAAGATTTTACCAAGATTGTATTAATAGAAGGGGTTTTTAATTGATTTTAGAGAAAAACCCATACGTTTTTGAAGGAAAAGGGGTCATTTTATTACCTTAAGCATGTAAGTAAAGGGGTTTTTAAAAACCCTTTGAACACACCTTATATGAATAGTTTCTTAAAGGTGCACCCCTCGAGGGTAGGACCAGACAGGCCAATGGTCTAGGCAAGGGCCAAGGTGAACATGTGGTACAATGGACCTATGTTTAGCACATCCAACGGCCTATATATGGCATGGTTGGGTGGAGAAGAGATTGTGTCAGTTACCCATCTCTCGCATTAGGGTGGCAGGAAGCATGTGGGAGCTCTAAAGTGGATGATGCTGGCTCTCTTTCCTTCTCTCCTTCTTGATCTCTCCCTCTTGTTTGGGTGGAGAAGAGATTGTGTCAGTTACCCATCTCTCGCATTAGGGTGGCAAGAAGCATGTGGGAGCTCTAAAGTGGATGATGCTGGCTCTCTTTCCTTCTCTCCTTCTTGGTCTCTCCCTCTTGCATACATAAAAGACTACACGGCTATTCTTGGGTAGGAGGGTCATGGAACTCAGTTGTGCCGGATAGATGCATGGGGTATGCAAGAGGACAAGGTCAAGAAGCCTAGCCATGGGAAGAGACCCCTGCAAGGACAGAGCAGGGAACATTGTGGGGTGGGAAGCATTGCTTATACAAAGAGGTGAAGGGTGAAAGCCGTCTTTAAACACAAAAAACTTTGGCTCATTGGAACCTTAATGATAGTGCGCACACATTTTGTCAAATCCACAATGCCTCTCATGGCTTCTACACGGCATGCCACAACTCTATTTCTCATCCTCATTGCTTGCAATAGGCCGCCACACCCTATTCCCTTATATTTTTTAATGAGCTTTCACATGGGGTGCCCAAGGGTGCTCTATGGCCACCCTAAGGGGCTTCCCCCATACAAGAACACAACCCCCATGTACTTAGTAGGCACATGCCTTAGACTCTTGACAAAAGTGATCCCTGGATCACCCTTCCACAAGAAAGATTTCATGGAAAAGGGGAAATACAAAGGTATGAGAAAAGTTTTCATGGCGTGAGAAAGTGGCTAGCATGGACAAACAAGATGGTGGCATGGGGATTCTCCATAGGAAAGATAACCAAAGACCCCTAGATCTTTGAAAGTCAACCAGGTTTGCATGCATGATGCATGCATAATGATGCATTCATAGAGATTTCCACAATGGCAAAGTGCAATTTCTTGGAGAAATTGACGTGCTCAAATCAATGTCGTACAAGCAAACAAGCTGCAACATCATTGGAGCTTTCTGGAGACAAAAAGTAAGTATCAAAGTAGAGTTTTTTTTTTGCATTTGATTCAATTGTCTAGATTGAACGAGCACATATATTTAACAACAATGATAGCATCCAAAGTCAGGCTACAAGTTTGGAGCTCATTTTGAGCTATATCGTGCAGAGGCTAGTACAAGTAGCAAAGCTTCATGATCTTTCTCCTCAATGATTGGTAAGTCATTCAATTTTAGTAAGGCAAGACCTGTTGCTTGTAAGGCAGATCTCTTTCTTGCATACCTTTGCTTGACAAAGGAGGCAAAGGTGCTTGGCATGAGTGACCATTTGTTATAATTCAAGAATCAGGTCGGAGTTTGTCTTTCTATTTTGGAGATTTGGATTTGAGTTTTTGTTAGAGCATGACTTCTAGGCAAGTTTTTTTGAGCTAGACGCACTTAGAAACGACCATAAGCAATACCCACCGCGAGCAAGATTTTGATCTTATTACGTTGATCAGGTTGCGATTGTACATGGTGAAGCAAGGCTTCTACACATATGAGTCATACTGCATAAGAAAACCACACCAAGGTGTGATATGAATTCCAACACCAACGGTGATTCAAACAAGCTGGTAAGCAGGTTAAATTTACAGCTTAGAATTTTGAACTCATCAAATATTTAATTTTTTTTTACAAAGCCAACTTGTAAAGCAAAAGTTGCCTCGTTCAAGAAGGGTTTTGGAGTTAAATGAAGTTTGATAGCTAAGATATCTCTTTTCAACTTTGGGCAATTAAAGATACTTTAATGATTATAAATAAGATGTACAATTTGACAAGATCAATTCTCTATGAAAGTTCGACAAGGTTGATTTTATTTTGCCATGACATTGGTATGTCGACAAGAGAAACTGTTAGCTATGAGCACGAAAAATGCATCATGTTTTATTCTTATAATGTTTTCATGTGAAGCATGGCTTCAATTTTAGGCATATTGCATAGAAGCTTCCAAAGTTTGGACATACAAACTTGGGGGGACTTTGCAACATGTCTGAATGATATTTCAGTGATATGAACCCAGTCAAGAGGGCATGCATGGTATATACGATAGATCTCAATTTATTTGCATACATGGATATGAGTCTGATTCCAACAAGGAACACAAAAGAAACAGAAATTCACTCTCAAGCAAGCCTTAACTTCTGAATTTCACAAAAACTAGCCACACAGAGGGGCACCAGGGTTAGCCAATTTCAATTTATTCTTGTTTTTTTGTGTTATAACCTTTACTTTGGAAACAATATTCTGCTTTGTAAAGAAAAGTACTTTGAAGGCCGTCATGAGAAGCAAGGCTTCCACTGTGGATCCATTGCAATGCCATGCTTACTAATAAAACGCCGAGAAAAATGCCATATGCTAACCCAAAAACACACATTTTGGAATTCAATGATATGGATTGTTCAGGACACTTTTTAAACACATACTCTAATGCAAGTAGAAGCTTCTCTTTAAAGGTCCCCACTCCTAAGTCATCAATGAGGATTTGGAGGAAATCTACAAGGTCATTCTAAAAGCATTCATCCTTATAACGTTGATAAGATCCAGATGCATTACACAACCCAAAAGGAATGACATGATATGCATAAGTCCCAAAAATGGTGGTAAAAGTGTTTTTAAGCTTGTCCTCCTCAACTATGGCCATCTGACTATATCCCAAAAAACAGTCCATGAATGCATATATCTCCCTTCTCGCTAATAAATCCAAAATCTGGTCAATGAAAGGAAAAGGGTAGTAGCCTTTCACTTTAGCTTTATTCAACTATTTATAATCAACACAAATACCAAGCTGCTTATTCTTTTTTGGCATGACTACAATTGGAGAAACCCATTCACTATTATGGACTAGAAAAATGACGAGTGTCTAAAAGCTTTTTAACATCCAAGTAAGCCCCCTCACGATAATGCTCAGGCATTCTTTGCTGACATTGATGAATAGGGATGGATTCCGGTTTTATGGGTATGTGATGCACAATAAGCTCAAGAGGAAAACCCTTAAGCTCAAAATAGTACCATACAAAAATATCATGATACTCCCGACACAATGTAGCAATTTGATCTCTCAACCCAACCCCCATCTCTCAACCCAACCCCCAAGAAAGCTCCAAACTTGACAACCCTATCCTCCCCCTTAATAGGTATGCTGATAGTGTCCTCCTCTCGAGCCATAGGTGAAGTGTCTGCATAATCCTCTAAAGTAATCTCCACAGAATCAAGGTAAATGTAATATGTATAATGGGTGTAACAAGAATTGGAACTCCGGTCATCATCAAAATCACTATTAGCATCAATAGTAACTCCCTGGTGAAAATAGAGGAAAGCTAGGCAGGAATAGTCACACATGAAGAGCCCCTTCCAAGGAACAATTTTCCCTTTGAGATATCAATAACACAATGAATTTTCTATATCCATGGTCTACCCAATAACAAGTGGTACTGGGCGAGGTCCCGGACTCAACCTCAAAACATAGCACTCAATCTCCACAGTCTTCCTTGCCACAATAATAGATAAATTTTTAACATAACAATAGATTGATGATCTCCCATCCTCCAACCTAATGGAGAGGGGGAATGGGAAACACAACTAGCATGCACACAAATGCCTCTCTATAGCCCAGGGAATTCACACCTTCAAATGGTCAATTAACACTAGAAAACCACCGTTTGCATACAAACCAATGCATATACACTTGGTAAGACTTCCATTCAGCACAAACACACTGCAATGACTCATTTTATCACTTTCAACACACACAAAGCGTCTATCTCACTGTCTTTGCAAACCACCACCGTTTCGGGGAGACACACACACACACACACACACACACACACACACACACACACACACACACACACACACACACACACACACACACACACACACACACACACACACACACACACACACACACACACTGAGACACTACAATAACTCATTCCATTCAACACAAATGCACTGCAATGACTCATTCAATCACTTTCAACACACACAAAACCTCTATCTCACTCTCTTTGTAAACCACCACCGTTTCGGGGGGACACACACCCACACACTACCGACACCACATACAAAAGCACAAGAGCAAGAGAAAAGAGGGGGGAAAGTGGCTCCATCTTGCTTAGCGGAACACACTTCCAATACAATCATCAACATGCCAAAATGGCAAGCATCACAAAGAAAACATCCCCTTGGGCTTCTCACTTGGCCTTCAGAGATAACCCCTATGCAAAAAATTCTCGTAAAATGATCAAAAGGTTTGTTTTATAGGAGGTACTACATTATTTGCAACTCAATGAGCTCCAAACACTTGTCCATCCTTTTTAGAAACTTTGCATGGGAACTTCCTTCTTTGAAGGTTTGTGCCAACCAGGTGGTTTGTGTGTGTGTGTGTGTGTGTGTGTGTGTGTGTGGTGTGTGTGGATAGGTCCCCTTCCCTAGGCACTAGTGCTAGCGCTATTGGGGGAGGGCCTTTGCTTTCAAAAAAAGATTAGTCCCTTTGAGACCATGTGAATCCAATGCGGGCTTGCCACATCATCACTACATCCAACCGTAGTCCGACACCAATCAGCAATAGGAACCATCACCAGAGCGCCCTGACAAGCCACGGCCGTCACCACCAACCACCACCAAAGCTGTTGGCTACTTACATGAGGAGGGAGCTCCCCTCTCTCCCTTTGCTTGTTGATTGAGTTCCTACCCTTCAATATAAATACCATGGGGCTATAAGCCCATATTGCACATGTGGGTTAATGGCATGGCCACATGGTGGATCCTAGCTCATTTGCCCCTCATTTGCCCTCCAAACCCTTTAAAAACCCCACTCCATTAAAAAAAAATATTCTTTCCTCCCAACTTGTGATGCTACCAATTCTTGCCCATTGAACATGTTGCCAAGTCGTAAAGCCCCACCAGTAGACACACCATCGGCTTTGAGCCCCTCGCTGGTTCTTGACTCCTCCACACCCTCAAACTTTGATCCAAAAAAATGATAAAAGCCATATGGTGCCATCTTCCATTCATGTACTCCCAAAGTCAACATGAAATATCTCAACACTTCAAGCTCCAATTGATGCCCTGTAACTTCCTGTGGCCCTTCATATCCTGGCGCCATCTACCGTTCATGTACTCCCAAACTCAACATGAAATATCTCAGCACCTCAAGCTCCAATTGATGCCCCATAACTTCTTGTGGCCCTTCACATCCTGCATATTATCCATAAAAATCCTGACAAGGTGGTTGGAAAAACCCATGATGTCATGCTTACCAAGGCGATCAAGCTGGTACATAACTAGCCCCTGTTGTTGAAACTTCAATCGCTCATATCTGGGCCATTTGAAATTTGATTGCCAATCCAAAAATACCCACATGCACCATAAGACAAGCACTTTAGCTACATGCATCCACTTTCATCCTGACCCACCATCTGCTACTACCCAATTTGGTAAGGATCTACAAACTACTTCAAACTTCAAGCTGCCATAAATTTCACCCTGTAGATTATTGAGGAGCCGTTTGGACTGGCTTGTAGACCACACTGAAGGCCATCCCAAACACTTTCATTCCTTCACTTTGCACGCTTTGACCAACTATTCTTGACAAGCACCATGGCAGAGCACTTTGGCCTAAAAATCACATTAAGCCTACATATTCACTGCTCCTTGCTTGCCCTTGGTCTTCATTGCTTCCCGACCACTTTGGCATGCTCTTGAGAGCCCACATATCCCTGCATTGCAATCCTCATAGCATCAACAAAATTTAGCTGCTCCACTGACATAGGAACACCATTAAAAGATAAACCCAACTTTGTAAAGGTAGAATAGCTCAAGACATTCACCTCGGAGCCACCATCACCAATAGCATGGGGAATAATAAGCTCATGTATCATGCACTCCACTCAAGGACACTCTCTCTCCGCAATCACAGGGTTGCCTCTCCTCATTAAAGGTAGAACACCACTAGAAGACCGTGAAGTGCCAAGATTCTACAGTGACCACTGGGGCATGTGAGAAGGTATTATGGAATGGATATGGTCAACCCCACAATGTTGAGGGCAGATAAAAGATCATGTGAAGGAATTGTGGGAAACAACTTACTTGTAGGTACATGAGGGTGTTTGTGGCGAGGTTGAGGTAATGACTCAGGAAGGTATCTACAACATGGGTGGGTGGGTAGGTGGGATGAAGAGGATAATGGTAAGAGAGTGGAAGTGGGTGCAAGAACTAGTGGTGTAATCTCCACACAAAGCTCAACTATTTTCTCCTTCCCTTTTGTAGTTATAACTCCCACATAAGGTGTAGACAACACAATCATATTAATAGAAGGACTCTCTCTAGATGGATCAATCATAGGATCTACAAATGTGGAGGGGCCTACAACTCTCCCCTTTTGAAGAAGAGTCCAACTAGAGCCTGGTGGTTTGGTATTTTCACTTCTCTGATTTATTGGACTAGGAGGTGAAAAAGGGCTATTCATATTCATCATGTGACACATTTTAATATAACACATATTCTCAGTATGAACTCTCCCTTAACAAGGTACATAAGTACAAACAACAGCTAGACAATCCTTGGAAAGATGACGAGGTACTCTACAAGCCCTATAAATTATCTTAGTGGGGTTAGACTCGGGGCAAGGTGCTGCCAAAAGGTTATGTTCAGGCTTAAGGAAGTTGACATCTAAAGTGAGAGACTTTACATTCTCATTGAATTGGTTCATGTAGCTGGTGAACATATCTTTCAAATCACTCATGCTACATGCAATACTCTCATACCCATCCCCATCTTGAGGTAATAGTGGCATCCAACTCTATAGGCATCTGAGTTCGCACTAAGATTTGAATATTATGATGCAAGCCCATAAGAAAAGACTCCAAAATCATACGTGGATCAATAGCAAAGGTTGTGGAATAATGCTTGAAAGCTCTTAAAATGCTTGCTACACTGCTCAACACTCTCCGTAGGTTGCTGCCTAAAAGAATTCAAATATTCATAGAATAGATGAGGGCTGGGCGGTTTGCAAAACTCAACCAAGAATTTCTACTGAAAATCATTAAAACTCATCAAAGAATAGAGTGGGAGTCCATTAAACCATGTGGCCGTGTCTCCTTTGAAGGTGGTGAGATTAAGTAATTTATGAGATGCCCCTCTTCAATAACATGCGAGGCCTGGCATGCACTCCTAAAGTTATTGATATGGTTATCATGATTTTCTAAGTGCAATCCTTGAAACTCGGGTAATGGAATCAATGGGGCTTCACTACGACCCAAATTAAGAGTATTTGAAGAGGTGATTATGCACCACATGGTTGAGCCATGATAGGGTTTGATAAGGATAAAAATGGGGTAGATAGTGGTAATTGGTTGAATAGGTGGCATAGTTAAATTTGGGGATGACACTGACACACTAAATGTGGATCTCCCACATGAAGGGCTAGTAGACCAAGATTTCTCATGATTTCTCTTCTCAAATTCATTCCTCAAATACCTATGATCTCTATCACTCTCTCTAAGATGCTCTTGTCACTCACAAGCTTGTTGCATAACCCTTTTTTAGAAGTAGGTTTGTGTTGTTAAACCCTAGGCTGAAGCTAGTGTCCCAAATTCATTCCTCAAATACCTATGATCTCTATCACTCTCTCTAAGATGCTCTTGTCACTCACAAGCTTGTTGCATAACCCTTTTTTAGAAGTAGGTTTGTGTTGTTAAACCCTAGGCTGAAGCTAGAGTCCCACCAAGCATGCCACTATTTCAAAAAAATCTAGGAAGACAGAAAAAAAGGAAACCCCCCAACCCCAGACACTTCTAGAAGGATGGTATGGTATACAAACAAAGAGGAGAGAGAGATCCAAAACCCCCTAGCTATAGGAAATATACAGATGAAGTGTGTGGTTGATATTTTTTTGCCAAGGACTATGGTTGCAACGTCTTTTATGTGACACAGTGATGCACAACAAGCACACAAAAACAAACACACTTATGATAATTATTATGTAATGATGACAAAATCGAGGCGGAACACAAGAGATAGTGCAAAAAGTGAAGTTTGTATTGATAAATTTTGTGCATGTGCAATGTTTACAAAAGCTAGAGACTTATATTTTTAATGTCCCAAGAGAGGAGAATTAGACTTATCTTGTGATGTGCGATGATGGTAGCACTCTGTTGGAAACCTTTTGGGCATCTCACAACCCTTAAATGGATACAATGCTTCAATATTAAGTAATAATTACAATGTCTTGCAACAGATAGCCCTTAACAATGCTATATGAGAGCGTATGTGTGTTTTTTTACTGTAATTTATCAAAAGATAGGTGTTGCCTTTGAGATTAAGCTTGAAAGTTGTGTCTTCAATTTCAAAGGTTGCAATTGCAAGGCAGGAAGTCTTCACTTCAACGTGGACTCTTCAAAATCTATAGCTCAAATTGACTTTGAACTAAAAAATGATATCCTCTCCTAGACTCTCCTCACAAAAAGCCTCTCACTCACGTCCACAGACGCAACTCTCTCACTCTTGCTTCCTTCCTAATTGAAACTACACAGAAAGAACAATTCTCTCTCTCAATATCTTATTGGATCAAGGCATAGAGGGCAAGAGCTCTCTCTCTCACTCTCATCAACTCTCTCTCTTGGTCAATTTTTGTTGAAACTCTCCCTCTCCTTTCTCTCTTCAAGCATAGAGAATAGGTTTCTCTACTCTCTCTCTCTCTCTCTCTCTCTCTCTCTCTATCCCTTCTATGGGACACACCCCCTAGTGGGTTTAAATGAAAAGCTTCCTTTTTTAACCCTCTTCTCCTTGAACCCAACTCTCTCCCTCACTATGATGTAGAAGCCGTCCCTCTCTCTTTTTTCCATAGAGAGAGTTTCCCTCTCTCTCCCCTTGAATTTGCAGACAGAGCCCCTCTCCGCAGGCCCCCCTATTGGCAGCCTATAAAATCCCTCTTGCTTTTGTATCACTCTCATTGACTGTCTCTCTTGGTCAGTTTCTACTAAAAATATGGCTCTCCTTTCTCCTAAAAATTCGGAAACCCTCTTCACCTTCTTGGACCAGCCCTCCTAGAAACCCACTTCTTCTCCTTCTAGGCTTAGTAGAGAGAGGCTCGCCCTATCTCTCTCTTCTCAAACCTCTATTGGCACCCTCTATGAAAGAGGCTCTCCTCTCTCTATTATCTCTTAAAGATTAAATAGAGAGATTCTCAATCCACACATCACCATCGGCTAGGATTTATTTTCTTTTAGGCTTGACCATGTTAAGGCACTATCCCTTGGCAGCCTGTTGAGACCTTGAACCCTTAGCCTAATCCATTCTTGGGTTGGTGTGAGCAAACCCCTATCTCGAGGAAACAACTTGACCCCTATGCTAGGGAAACTCCTAGTTCTCTTACTGTGTTGGGGAAACAACCTGACCCTTGTTGTTAATAAACACCCCACACCCCTCTTAACCCCTTGTGGGTACTCAACCCTTTGTGGTCTTTCATGGTATGATGGCTCTGTCATAATTGTGTACACCACATTTATCCCCATGGCGGGATTTTCCTACCCCCGATACTTTGCAACTTCCTCTGTTTCCTTCACGCTCTCACACACTCTCTCTCACCCGCACCCACCATACACTTGTTGTGGGGATCTATAGGTGCTCACAGTGGCTTGCCCTCTTGGCCTTGTGCAAATCTCATCAGAAAATTTGGCAAGGGTCTCTCTCTGACTACCGATGGTGGCTCTCCTATTTAAAAGGCAAGGGAAACACTTTCCCCTCACTTAGCCTTGATTGCGCAGTGTGTTTATGTGAAAGAGAGGATTGAGGGCATTTCTTAATGTGGCATGAAAGTGTTTGAATACTTGCATCATGGAGATAATCGAGCATGACACTGCTTCTCAGGTTGGTGGGTATTTTTTTGCTATGAACGCCATGATTCTAAGTTTACTGGTTTTTCTATTGACATTAGAATTTACTATGATTTTATGTGTGTGTGTGTCCTAAACACTGTTAACCAATTAAATTCTTTCTCCTCTTGGGATGGAATTCCGTCTATTGGGACTATGTTCTTGATGTTGTAAACAATCTTTTCCTTGGTTTTGATATGCTAGTTTTTAGGATTAAACAAAGGAGAACTTCCTTTGTTTTGGTTTTTTGAGGCCACGAGAGTGATTGAGCAATATATAGCTCCTTCTTGTGACATGGTTATGCAGGCAAAAGAGCAAGCTGTCCATACATTGTTGATTTTAAAACTCAAGTTTTTTTTTATTTTTTATTCGAAGGGTAGGAGGACTAATGTTTTTGTTAAAACTAATTGGATTTTACTTCACGTGGGCTGGGAAAATAGACCATAATTGTGGCATAAGATGATCAAAAGAGTATATTGCTTTACTAGCTTTGATATGTAAGTTATTTTTTAATCATTAATTGGTTTTGGTTATCTAGGGAAGGTCTCTTTGCTCATACAATCTTGTTTACATCTTTTTTGGGCATGTACTTTGTCTGCTATAAAAAGAGCAGCTTGATTGCCGCATATTTTTTGTGGGGATTGCAAGGGGTCTTTGGTTAAAGAAAACTATTGTAAAGTTGTCCATTGTTTGGGTTTTTAAGCACCCACCATTGGTGTCTTTGGCAGGCACTAAAACATTCACGATCACAAGTTACCTTGCTTAAATATTAAGTGGGATACTAAAGAATCATGTAAGGGGATGCAACTGGCAAACATAAACTTTGTAGGAAGTGCCTTTTGACAAAAAAAAAAGCTGCATAAACACATAAAACACAAAGAACTATGGGACAAATATAGGGTTAAAACACTTGGATCAGAAGGGGAGGTGGCCTTCTTATAAAAGATTAATCTAAATAAATATTAAAGGTGTTAAAAATTTGGGATAAATAGTAACCTTATTTATAACCTATAAACTTGAATCTTAAAGGAGTGATGATTTTTGCCATTTCAAGGTAAAAATGAACCTTAAAAAAACTAAAGAAAACACATTTTACACTTAAAAAAAGGAATGGGTTTTTGATTGGAAAAAAGATAAGTAAAACTGCTCCATAGATTCACATTTATTTTGAATAATTGGCTTAAGTTTAAAAAAAGGAATGGCTTTTTGGTTGCAAAAAAGATAAGTAAAACCGCTCCAAAGATTGATATTTATTTTGGATAGTTGGCTTAAGTTTAAAAAAGGTTGTAAGATGGACATGGATAACAACTAATATGGTTTGTTGACACCTGTAATACGTATTCAAGGCTAGCAAATGTGTTTTTATGTTTGCATGGATGCATTAGAGGACTCTACCTTTTCTTAGGACCTTTTTTGTCTTAGCTGTCGTCCGTCATTTACGTGCCCCTTTTTCACATTAAAGACAATCATTCTAGATCACCGCATGTACAAAAACACTAGAATGATACCTCATTCTCACATTAATGTACAAAAATGAATCAAAGACTAAGTCTTTTTTTGTGATATTCCTTGTCCCTTTTCTAAAGCTAGCTATCTTTTGAACTGTTATGTTCTTTTGTGTATATGTATTAGTTTAAAAATAGCAAAACACACACACACACACACACACACACACACAAAACAATACAATCATACATATACATAGGGATTCTCACAACTTGCTTCACTAGCAGTTGGCAAAGAGGAAAATGGGATGCTCTCCTCCTCTACTCCTCCATGAGCGGGCACAAGCCCAATGGGCATCCTTTCACGTTTATTTTTTTAATCATGATTTGAAAACAATCTTAGACCTTTGAAACATCTATGAAAACCCAAAAAACATTGACATGAATGTAAGTAGAGACACACTTTGGTGCTAGATGTCTGAAATCGACAAAGTAATTGATTTGCTCAAAATTCCATGTGGCGATGTCGTTGACTTTAAAACTCCTTGGTACTCAGGAACTGCAAAATGGAAAATAACTCCCTTGATTGAGATTAGAAACATAACTTTTAGGCAAGAATAGTGTGGATGGTGAGTAAATGGATACAAACAAGTGCAACACAGTGGAAATGCAATACATATAAAGATAAAAATGCATGTATTGGGATAGAGACATAAACACAACATCTATCCCCAAAAAAAGTGCAATATATTTATTGAAAGAGCAAAATTTTGACACCATGAGTCGGGATGTATGCAATATGAAAAATTTCTGAAATTGATGTATGTGGTAATAATGTGGAAATTGATGTATGTGGTAATAATGTGGTTTCTAATTCCTCTCTCATGCAAGCTATGGACCAACCAAAGAATGTTGAGAATGTGGATGTAGAGGAGTTGAAGGTATGAGAGCATTGCTCCAAGAACATTGTTATTTGTAGAATTTCCAAAGAGAAGTTAAAGACACCTCCTTCTCTTGCCAAAACCCACTTTGGCATGTTTAGGCAGTTATGTTTTATGAAGCACATAGAGTGGGTAAGCAAAGGAGCTCCTCGCTTTTGGGAGAACAACCAATTGTATGTACCATGTCGGATGAGACAAAACAAAAATTGATTCTTGATAATAGTTGGATTTATTTGAGGGATACAAAATATTTTTTATGTGAAGATCTCACTAGTAAGAAACAAAATGTGCGTTGCAAGACATATGAGGAGAGGAATAAGAAACACAAGGAGATCTTCTATGAAGAGAATGTGGCCAAGGAGGAGGCAAGTCCCTCAAGAAAATAGGAATGTGCAACCTATGAGGCCAAGTTACAATTGAAACTATAATTTTGGAATTGCCGTGAATACTCATGGAATGCACGGGTTATCTAGATGAAGTAACAAGCAAAGCCGATGTTGTAATTCTTGTTGAAACTAGGGAGCATGATACACAAACAAATAACGGTTGAAACTTGGGAGCATGTTACACAAAGGATTAACGGCTCGAGGACAATGTACATTCATTGTTGTGGTCAAAGAATCTCAACCAACAAAGAGGGCAAGGATGGGTAGCATGTATTCTTAAGAAAGGATTGAAAGATTTTGTATCAATTGTGAAAGATGACAACCACAAATGTTATGTGTGACTGAAAATTATGACACCAAAAAGAGTACTCATTTTTGGATTAGGTTGCTACATCCCTAATCATGATTCCCGCTTTTATGCTTGCCATACATTTCAAGGGACTTGGAGGATGTTCACGTGTATGATTGTACTTCAATGGATGAGAAAGAGCAAGATCACTATGGAAAGTTACTTTTACACATGTGCAGCAGTACATGTATCATTGCCAATGGCGTATCTTTGTGGAGTGAACCTGATGGATTTACATGTAGAAAACACAATGGGGATAGTGTGATTGACTATATGCTGAGTATATTCTACTCTCCAAAGCAATCATGTATCACATAAACAATTTTACACTTGGGAAATGGACCCCAAAATCAAACCATCAGACATTATGTATTGACCTTACATGTGGAGAAACAACTAAGCATGGTAATCTCAGCCAAAGGGAAGACAAGTTATCACTTTTTATGGATTCCAAATGGGCACCAATGTACATTGAAATGGTTGAACAAGAGTTATGGATGACAAATCTTCAATATAAAGCACTATTGGAAACTAAATGGAAGCTTTCAAGAAATTTATTTTTTCTTGTGTCAAAGGATGCTTTATTAAAAGCATGTCCATGGTATCAATAAAGATAGATCACGTTGAGAAGCTAAGAAATTAAATCAAGTATTAATGACAATTGTAGGCAATGTAGCAAAATGGTCTTGACAAGATTCTTACTTATTAAGTTACGTAAGCTAACAAAATAAAGCAAGTATAAAAGATAGCCCTAGTGTAATGGCAATTTAAAGTAATCCATAGAGGACCAAAAACTTCAGCTCGTAAAATGGAGCGTGACATTTTTCTGAGCGAAGGTTGTGAGGATTGTAACACAAAATGCTTACTTGATTAGGTTATGTAAGCTAAGAAAATGAAGCAAGTATAAAAGACAACCCAAGTGTAATGAAAATTGCAACCAATTCAAAAAATAGTCAATCTATAGAGAACTACAAACTTCAGCTCATGAAGCTGATGATGTGCTAAGACTCTAGCCCTACCTAGTTCTTAGAACAACCCTAATTTTGTTAATGTAGCTTGATGCACAAAGTCATGAGCTGCACAATCCAACCAGAGGACACAAAAATACACATAGTACATGTTGGTTGCATGGCACATACATTGATAGACCGCTTTTCGCGTGTACAAAGTAGCATTTATATACATGGTCATATGTAAAAGAAGATGTAAATACATGTATTTGGGAGATTTTCAAAGTGGTTTCAAGATCTAAAAAAGATGCAACGTGTACACATTGTGAATAGTTAGGTTCGCGTGCCAACAGTCGAGCACATGTACATGCCTGGATAGGGTATTGGGGCCTTGGATATGGTTCCAAGTGGCCTCTCCGTGCCCGTGCTAGAGCTCAAGCACAAGAGCAACCGCAACCTCAAATTTTTCAGCCACCTCGTGCTCAAGCTCAAGCCCCTGCTACTCAACCAAATGTGAACATCATAAGGATGGAGGAGGTCCTCAAGGGTAGAAGCAACCAGGAAGAAATAGCTAAAGGGAAGATGAAGATAGATGAAGTGGCTACAATGCCTATCAAACGTGTGCATGTCCAAGATGAAGTAGGTAAAGAAACAAGCAAGGATGCAAGCAATGAAGCAAGTACATCTCGGGCAACTAAAGATGAAGACAAGAAGAGAAAGACCCGTACTAGGTCTCAAATTGACATCTCTGATTTCCCTATGGGATCTCGGACACAACCTTATGACTTGACAGCTGATGTGAGTTCTCAAGGACCAAAGATTACTTGGCCACAACTACTTCATATCTCCCCAAAGCTTCGACGACAATGGTCAAAAATGGTGAGCACGAGGGCAAAGCGAAGTAAGCTAGTAAGTGTAATCAAAGCATATGGTCTCAAGGATATAGTGCCTTTGGTGGAGGCTCAAATCAAGGGACAACGGATTCCAAAAACTTACATTGACAGTGGAGCAGAGGTTTGTCTCATGACAGAAAAGCTAACGCATCAATTGGGTTTAGAGGTAATGGAATCATCAAACTTTAGGGCAAAAATGGCCAATAATGTCTCTGTCACTTGTGTGGGTGTAGTGAAAGCTTTGAGAGTTTCTGTTTTTGGAATCACTACAGAGGTTGATGCTTATGTGATGCCAGTAAAGGGAGAAGGATACCCCCTTATTTTAGGACGACCTTGGCTCATGGGTATAGGAGCTAGGCAAGATTGGGCAACGGGAGACTTGGAGTTGAGGCCTCGCATGGGTGGCCATAGTCGGAAGGTGGTTTATAACCTAAAGAATGGGCGACAAGAGAACCTTGAACTAGAAACGTCATCTGATGAGTGGAGCTCAAGTGGATGCTCCTCATCCATGGACGAGGAAGAGAGTTCAAGTGAAGAGAGTGATAGCACTCTCGAAGTCATGGGCATCACCATAAAGGAAACTACCTCATCAGAAGACAACCCAAGGATCCAAATGGAGAATGTGTGGGATGCCAGCCTAGAGGAGATGTTATCCAAGGATATAAAGGAAGAAGAAAAGGAGGGTTATGTAAATGTTCTCAAGAAGCATGCATCATTGTTTATTTCTGATTACACTCACATTACAGGTGTCACCGCAGTGAAGCATCATATCCATCTAAAAGAAGGGAGCAAGCCAGTAGTACAAAAACTAAGAAGATTAGGAGTTATGCAACAAAATGCACTGTTGTCTGAGGTGAAGAGACTCTTAGAAGCAGGATTCATATACCCAGTAGAAGATTCATAATGGGTCTCCCCAGTAGTGGTGAGGCCAAAGAAGAATGGTAAATGGCGAGTGTGTGTGGATTACAAGCCACTAAATGCTGCAACAAAGAGGGACCACTTCCCTCTCCCATTTCAAGATGAGATTCTAAATGAAGTAGCAGGCCATGAGAGATACACAGTGTGTGATGGCTACTCTGGCTACTTTCAAATACGCATTGCAGAGGAGGACCAGAAAAAGACTACTTTCATCACACCATGGGGATGTTTTGCATTTCGAGTCATGCATTTTGGTCTCACCAACGCTCCAGCCACCTTTCAACGATTCATGAACATGGTCTTCCAACCTTACTTTGGTAAGTCCATAAGGGTTTTCATAGATGACTTTTGTATTTACAGCTCCAAAAGTATGCATCTCGGCAAGATTGATGAAGGATTTACTCGTTTAGCTAAGCTGGGTGGACAACTAAACAAGGACAAATGTCACATTGGGCAAAGCAAGGTTACACTATTAGGGCATGTAGTGTCCATTGATGGAATCGAGGTAGATCCTGAAAAGATAGAAACATTGCTAAATCTACTTTCCCCAACTTCCATCAAACAATTAATCTCTTTCTTGCAAAAGCTAAGATATTTGAGTAGATTCATACACTTACTCTCCCAAGTGATATTTCCTCTACAACAGCTGACTCGTCAAGAGACGCTTGTTTGGAGTGAAGAAAGTGATGGGCATTTTAGAGAGATTAAAAAAATGTTAGGGTCACTCCCTGTAATCCTCCAACCTTGTTGGGAAGAAACATTCTTTGTAAACCCTAGTGTGGGAGACGAGGCCATTGGTGCTGCCCTCCTACAAAAAGATCCAAAAACATCCTTTATGAGGCCTGTGTATTTTGCTAGCCGCCTCATGGAAAACACAGAGAAGGCCTACACCGTGATGGAACAGCTAGTGTTAGCTCTCATGTTTGCGGTAACCAAATTTCGGCCATACTTGCTGCCGAAGAGGTTTGTAATTATCACTGTGGAGGATATGTTTCCCTATGCACTACAACATATGGAAATCTCTGACAAAATAGCAAAGTGGGTGGTGCGACTTCAAGAGTTTGATTATACAATACAGGTTGAAAGAACAACTCGAGCATGCTTAGCCGACATTTTAACAAACAAGTGCTATGAAAAAGTTTTCCATTTGAAGAGAAAGGAACTTCCACCACCTCCAGCTCCAAAGGCTTTGGTCAATGCTTATAGCCTCTACTTTGAAGGAGCATACAAGAGAACCAAGGATAAGGCAACTGCAGGCATCGTGGTCTTATCTCCATTGGGAGAGAGGATCTATGGTGAAGGGATCACTCTAGAAGATGTCCACTCCAACAATGAAGCAGAATATCATGCTCTAATTCATGGCCTTTGTTGGTGCCTCGATAATTCAATTAAGAGATTAAACGCTTTTGGTGACTCCATGCTTTTGGTAAGGCAAATGCAAGGTACATGGGCTTGCAAAAATGCCCGTCTCTCTACTAAAATGAGAGAAGCCAAAGCTCTTATGAGGAGATTTAGGGAGGCACAAGTACATCATGTGCCAAGAGACCAGAACAAGGATGCAGACCACCTAGCATCATCAAAGTTAAATGAGTCAATAGTGGGAGCAGTGGCCATCAAACTTCCACTTCAGAAAGGCAAGGAGGACTTGGAAGATATTATGCACATTCTGGAGCAAGGAGAGGCTCCTAAACACTTGAATGCAGGGGAAAGGCAAGTGTTAGCTAGGAAGGCTACCAGGTATCGCATAGTAAATGATGACTTGTATTGTCTTGGTAAGGATGGTGTGCTTAGGAGAGTGCCTTTGAAGAGTGAAATTGAAGAGATTTTAAAAGCTTGTCACGATGATATGTGCGGAGGACACTTTGCACACGACGTCACTAGTAGAAAGGTTCTACAAGCTGGGTTTACTTGGCCAAGTCTTCATCGTGATGTCAAACATGTGATGAATGTCAAAAAGCAGGACCACGACGGCTCATAACTGAACCTCAGAACCCAATAAAGGTATATGGGCCCTTTGAGAAGTGGGGAATTGATGCCATAGGGCCTCTACCACGCACTCAGTCAGGTAAAGAGTACATCATCATGGGAGTAGACTACATGACTAGATGGGCTGAGGCTATGCCGACCAATAGAATTACTGCTAAGGATGTGAGTCAGTTCATCTTTGACCACATCTGTTGCCGGTTTGGCACCCCTCTTGAAATACTATCTGATAGAGGACCAGGGTTTAGAGCAGACTTGGTAGGAGAACTCATGAGGAAGCTAAATATTCAGCATCAACACTCTACTCCTTACTACCCTCAGTGCAATGGTTTGGTGGAAAAGGTAAATGGAATCATTTGCAAAATTCTCACCAATCAGGTACATGCCAGGCACCAAGATTGGGACAAACACCTGAATGGAGCTCTATGGGCCTATAGAACCTCCTTCAAAACCACATTAGGGTACATACCCTTTCATTTGGTTTATGGGAAGGAGGCGCTTTTGCCCATTGAAGTGAAGTTAACAAGTCTTCGAATATTGGGTAGCCAGGTAGGCTCTCAAAAGGAGAAAGTACATCAAAGGATCATGGATCTAGAGAGGCTGCAATTGGATCGTGAAGAAGCCATCAACCACTATTCTCAAGAAGCAGAGAAGCGCAGAGAAAAGTTCAACAAAAAGCTAGCATCCAAAGACATCAAAAAGGGATCTCTGGTGCTTCGATATGACAATCGCTTCGACACTCGTAAGGATGGAAAGTTTCTTTTTCGATGGGAAGGCCCGTTTTTGGTCACCAAAAAGTTCAAAAATGGCTCTTACAAACTTCAAGACATTGATGGTAAAGTGCACAAGACCAGGACAAATGGATGGCGTCTAAAGCTTTATCACATCAGGATAAGGTCAGCTCAAGATCAAAGAAAGTAGGCTAGAGGCATAAATACCCCTAGCCAGGTTTGGGGGGGCTATGATCCGAGCCTATCACAAATTTTTGTTTATCATATTTTGTTGGTTTTCCTTGCTTCTAGAGGTTTACAATAAAAGAAAGAGTGAGAACAACCTCTTGGAAAAATTTTAAAAAAATGATTTGATAGGAATTTTTTCTTGACTAGTTCACCGGAGGTGAAAGGTAGAGGGAGAACCTAGTGGTAAAGGGAAGGGAAAATATGTAAATGTGAAAAGAAAAGATATGATGTGGTTGTGGAGCCATGCACCCATGATTCAAGGGTCATGAGTGGCTCATATCATCATGGCTTTGGAGCCATATGATGATTCAAACAAATGGGACCCAAGTGGAAGACTTGGTAAAGGAAGGAACCAGACACATGATTTTGCTGAATTTTTAAAAAATACTTCCACTCCGATCCAAGAAAAGTTGTCTGCATCAAAGTTGTAGCTGATGAGCTGGAGATTCTGGCCATATTTTTTTTATAATTTTAGCATCTACGGTCTAGGAGATATGGCCAAAATGGCGGACGCCAGTTTTTTCAACTGTGGTGGAGACCACCCCCTCTACCTTTACACACACACACCCTTCCTTTTCCACATTGAGACCTTCTCTAAAAATCAGCCATTAGTCTTCTCACCCTCCTCTCCTTCCTTCTCTCTCTCAAGCTCAAAAAACCCATCAAAATTCCTCTTCTAATAACCTCTCAAGTCATGCTTAATCTTGTTGTAATTCATAAGTTCTCATTCAACCCCTTTCTATTATTACTAGATATGTATTGATTTTATGTAGATTCTTTACATTTTAAAATAAGAAAGCTCTTGGACTCAAGCTATGGAGGAAGGAGTGAAGACAACACAAGTGATGATGGAGCTAATTGGTCAACAAATCACTTGGAAGGAGCTTCTTCATTGGTTGAATGTCCCTAATCAAGCTTCATTTGTACAAATTACACTTGGATCTTAACCTCACTCCTAATCACTCTCTTTCCTATATAAAGAGGCCTTCCCCTTTGTAATTTCAAGCCTCCCTCAGCCCCATTGAGTCTTTGTATCACTCACCATGAGCCCATAAGCTCATTCATTCACTCTATTCTTGCACATTCTAGAGTGAAAATTGTTTCATGCTAGTAACCTCTCCTCCTCTTACTTATGTTAATTAAGAGAAATCTTTTATATGTGTGTGAGAGCGCTTGATGTGATCTTGGATAATCCTTGAGTGGTTGTTTGGTAATCTACATGACTATTTGTGTTGGGAGTGTTTGAAGTCATCCATTCCTTGTACACACACTAAGGTTAATGCTTCATTCATAGTGATCTCTCTCTCTCTCTCTCTCTCTCTCTCTCTCTCTCTCTCTCTCTCTCTCTCTCTCTCTTTGTGTAGCGGTCCTAGCCACGTTTCCAAGACTAGGTGGTGCCCTTATCTCATTTCCCTTGTGGCGCAATGGAGTTTGTTTTGGTGTAGAGGCCGCCATTCCAAATTTCCTTCATCAGCGGCAAAGAAGGAAAATTGGTCCAAAGGACTACTCCCTTGGCCAAGGTGTTGAAGACTATGATATTGTCGACGACATAAAAAATCAAAAGGCAAATATATCTTTTGGTCAGTTGGTGGCTTTGATTTGCTAAATTGAGGAGGCAGTGGACCAAGTGTGTGAGTACGTGGCTTCCTTCCAAGAAGGAAAAGCATCAAATCATGGTGTCATCTTTGAGGGTTGGTCACCTAGTGGATATGGTGCCAATAGTTGAAGCTATGCTGGGAAAGAAGACGGAAGTGCAAGCATATGTGGATGGTGGTGCCTAGGTGTGTGTCATGACCGAGGCTATCATGAAGGAATCAGGCGTCAAGATGTCAGTGAATGCTTCGATCCGTATGAGGATGGCCAAACACAAAAAGGCAAGGTGTCTTGGGATAGCTGAAGATGTGAAGATAATAGTCTTGGGGATTGAGTGCTTGGTTGATCGCTACGTGATGCAAGCGGGTGAGAATGCTTATCCGATCATTTTAGGGAGGCCATGGCTTATAACCCTTGGTGCTAAGCTGGATTGGGGCACAGGCTTGATCACCATCCCCGACAAAGAGAAAGGAAGGACCATTGTCTACAACATGAAGAAAGTATAGAGGAAGGCTTGATGCAATTATGTCCTAATCTTTTTGGGATAAGTGTTGAAAAGGAAGCATTAGTGCATGATGTGAAGGTCAAGGAGGAGGAGGATAGTCCAAAAGCAATTGTAGAGCCTGCCAAAGTGAATGCAAGGAGCATGCTAGGAGAGGACTTGAGAGAAAAAGAAAAGAAGGAGTATGAAGACATGTTTACAGAGTTTCCAAAGCTATTTGCCACTGGATATACAGAGTTGCAAAGGAGCTAAAGGAGTCGAGCATAGAATCAATCTAAAAGAAGGTGCCAAGCCAAAGGTCCAAAAGCTTAGGAGGTTGGGGGTCATTCATGAGAAGGCACTTCGTGAAGAGGTGACGAAGCTTTTGGAAGCAAATTTCATCTTTCGAGTAGAGGAATCCTAATGGGTCTCTCCAATAGTTATTGTGCCCAAGAAGAATGGAAGATTTAGGATATGTGTCGATTTCAAACCTTTGAATGCTGCCACAAAAAGGAATCATTATCCATTACCCTTCCTAGATGAAATCCTCAATCAGGTTGCAGGTCATGAACGTTACTCAATCATGGATGGATTTTCTGGCTACTTTCAGATCTTGATAGCGATTGAAGATCGATTGAAGACGGCCTTCATTACTCCTTGGGGTTGTTTTGCGTACAAAAGAATGCCTTTTGGGCTAATTAATGCATATGCTACCTTCCAAGGATGGATGAATAGAGTGTTTGGTCCCTACTTGGGTAAGCTCATTCGCGTTTTCATTAATGACATTTGGAGAAGCTAAGGTTGAGTTTTGAAAGGCTTCAACAAGAGGGTGGGCAACTCAACCCAAAGAAGTGTAAGTTTGCTCATGCCAGAGTCCATTTGCTAGGACACGTGGTTTCCCAAAATGGAATAGAAGCTGACCTAGAGAAAGTTAATGCTTTATTGCTTATGGATCCGCCCAGCAACACAAAGGATTTGGCATCATTTGTGCATAAGCTCAGGTACTTGTCACGTTTTTTTTGGATGCTATGTCAGTATGTGTATCCTCTCCAAAAATTGAGTCAAAGAGTTCAAGGGTTTGAGTGAAATGAAGACATGCAACAGGCTTTTGATGGTATCAAGGAGGTATTGTGTGCTTTACCAACAGTGAGTCCTCCCGACTTGCAATTGATTTTCTATGTATCTATTAGTGTGGGGTCAGTAGCTTTGGGGTCGGTTCTCTTACAAAAGCAGGGAAGGAACTTCAAGCCAGTCTATTTTGAGAGCAATATGAAGAATGTAAGCGAATTCTCCTACACAGAAATGGAACAGTGGGTATTCGCCTTGGTTCTTGCTTGTCGCAGGTTCAAAACCTATCTGTTGTCCCAAAACTTCTATGTGCTCACCACATCAAATCTTTTTCCGGATGTAGTGCAACATTTGAAGCCTAGTAAGCGCATCTTAAAGTGGGCTTTGGAGCTTCAAGAGTATGAGTTTGAGTTTAAAGTGGATCATTCTGTTAAAGCTCACATAGAAGACATAGTGGTACATAAGGGGGGGGTAGCTTCCATCTTACCCAAGGGTTGACAAGGATGATCATGAAGAGGAAGTAGATATTACAGATGCGTATACAATGATGTTTGATGGTGCATACATGAAAGTTCTTCAAAAGGCAAGTGGTGGGGTAGTCATCAAGAACCCAAAAGGCGATGTAATCTTTTCTAGAGCTTATGATCTTGAAGCTGAAAGCAACAATGAGGCCAAGTATCTCACGCTTTTCCTTGGGTTGAAGCAGTGTGTTGAGTTTGGATTGAAGAGGGTCATTGCAAAAGGGGATGCATTGCTAGTCATGAATCAGTTGCTTGGTTTGTGGAATGTTAAGAAAGACAATTTGAAGAAGTGCTTCTATGGCATCAAGAAGCTTTTGCATGAGTTTGAGAAGATATAGTTTAAGCATATTCCTCGTGAGTAGAATAAAGAAACTGATAAGTTGGCTAGGGACAAGTTGGATGCCTTGGTAGCTCCTTTAATTTTTAAAGGTCAAGGAAGCCTTGTATGCAGGAAGGGAATCATTGCAAGATGTAGAAGTATTTCTTGGTAAAGGGCAATGTCCAGAGGGCATGTCAAAGGTTCGGTGTAGAAGCATAGTTGCAAAAACAAGAAACTATACATTGGTAGGTGAAGATCTCATGCATATGGCAAGGATAGCATTTTGAGAAAAGTGTTGTACAAAGAAGAAATAGGCTTAATTTTGGAGCATTGCTATGAGGAAACAGTCCATCAAGGAAAGGATGAGGTTGTATTTTGTATTTTGAGAGCTGGTTATTGTTGGCCCTCTATGATGAGAGATGCTTACTTTTTATGCAAGTCATGCCATGAATGCCAAGTGTTTGCAAATCGGAAGCTTTTGGATGAGCCTCAAAAAGCTATATTGTCTTTTGATGCATTTGCAAAATGGGGAGTAGATGTTGTAGCTCCAATGCCGAGGACCAACAATGGAAAAAGGTATATCCTTGTGGCTGTGGACTATTTGACAAAATGGGTGGAGGCAAGAGCAGTAAAAGATGTAACAGCAGGAAGAGTGCCCTCTTTTTTATATGAACAGGTGTGTTGCAGGTTTGGAGCTCCTATTGTTATCATTTCTGATCGTGGAACAGGGTTTAGTGGAAAACTTGTTGCTGCTCTCATGGAGAAATTGAAAATTAAGCATAGGCATTCTTCTCCTCACTACCCACAATGAAATGGGTTGGTTGAGAACTGCAATGGTCAAATTGTGAAGATGCTATCAAAGTATGCTAGAGAGAATCCTAAAGAGTGGGACTTGGACTTGGAAAAGTGTCTGTGGACTTATAGAACTGCGTATAGAGTGTCAACACAGTTTACACCATATGAACTTGTTTATGGAAAGTAAGCTCTTATGCCCATACAGGTGCAGTTGGATGCCTTGAAGTTGTTGTGTAGAATGCAAGGTTTGCATAATGACAAGCTGTAGGAAAGAATTCTTTCTCTAGAGTTGATGCAAATGAATAGAGAGAAAGCCAGTGATTATTATCTTCAACAAGCAAAGACAAGGATGGATAAAATGAATAAGTGGCTACCAGAGAAAGAGTTCAAAGAGGGAGATCTGGTGATGAAGTATGATTCTCGCCTAGATTTTACTTTTCAAAAGAAGTTGAGGGACAAATGGTTGGGTCCATACAGAGTGAAGCATGTATTTTCTAATGGCACATATGAGTTGGAAAATTTTCTGGTCAACGTTTGCGCTACATAATAAATGGTTATAGATTGAAGAAATATTTTGTGATGGATGTGGTTCCAGATGCAAATAGTCTCTTGGTTGAGCATAAATGTCCTATCTAGAGGGTGGGCAATGATGATAGACCGCTTTTGGCGTGTACAAAGTAGCATTTATATGCATGGTCATATGTACAAAAATATGTAAATACATGCATTTGGGAGCTTTTCAAAGTGGTTTCAAGTTCTAAAAAATATGCAACGTGTACACATTGTGAATAGTCAGGTTCGCGTGCCAGCAGTCGAGCACATGTACATGCCTGGATAGGGTATCGGAGCCTTAACTATGGTTCCAAGTGGCCTCTTTTGGCTCTAGAGAATGTGTTTGAGATTTCTAGAATGTAAATAATGCAAGCAATAAGTGTGGGTACTCTCATCCCGCCCGAGAAGTTTGGGATATGCAGTAACTGTCTATTTACGGTGCCTGATCTGCGGTGATGCGTGCACCGCCCTAGAAGTGGTCAAAAATGAAATGTGGGGTTGTGGAAAATTGCTTTGGGTATCGAGGATCAAGATTTAAAAAATTGGTGAAGTTGAAGTCCGTTTGGGGTATTTCTCGCGAAAAATGCCCACGAGGGTCAAAACTGGCCAAAACTAGGTCAAAAAAGGTCAAAAAATGGTGTGAAAAGGCTTCAATTTTCCACATCACTCACGGTGCCGTGAGTGTTCCAGCTGAGGGAGTATTTTTGAAGCCAAGTCTTGGCACTTTCACCTCTCTGTGTGTGGGAGGAAGCAGGGTTCCTACAGGTGGTCTAGTGCAGTTCCTTGAGTTTGCGTCCTGTTTTCGAGTGTGTGGAGGAGTGAATGAGAGCTTTCTCTCTTCAATTTTTCACTTGGGAGAGTCTATGGAATTTGTGAGGTTTCCATGGATGTGCATGTGCGAGGAGTTGAGGGAAGACTTGTGGCCTTGTATGGGTGCCATTAGGGTTGGCGCTACTCCAAAGAGTCCAACAGAGTGGAGTTTGGTGAAGCTTTTGCAATGGTTTGAGAGAGGCCTTTTGTGGCTGGAATTTTTGAGTTTTTGATGGTTTTTCTTGTATACTTTGGTCACCATCAAGTGTGATTTCAAGTGTTGATCAACTCGGCTCACCTTGTAGTGTTTGCGGGCAGGCAAGGGCTTGTAGGTCGAGGCGTTTGGAGTTTGAATTGAGCTTGTGGGTAGTATTTTCTTGAGTGGTGGTGGGTGTGGGTTGGAATTCAAGTAAATTTCTTGTGTGGTGTTGAGTTGTCTGGGTGTGAGTGTGCGCACGGTGTCTTTTGCTCCATCAACGTGAGGTACTGACTGTCCATTTTTTAAATATCCTCACAAACTACATCAAGAGAACTTTGCAATGGTCATAACATAAGCCACCCCCTTTTGAACCGACCGGGAGTGCTAGCATGGAAATCATGTGACGCATTTGGCACCAATATAACTTCTCTCACTAGCTTTGCTTGCATGTTTTTGCTCAATGCTATCCTCTTGTTGAAGTTCTTGATTAATATTGACCTCCATCTCTATGATTTCCATCTCTAAAATTTGACGCATTTTTTCCTTGTAGTACAAATCCAGTTTTTTGCATCATGTCAACCTGCCATGGTATCAGGAAGGTCCTCTCTTCCACAACCCACATCCTCGGGTAGGCCCAAGACCCGCCCAAGAGGTCCTCAAGAGGTCGAATAATCATCTCATCCATATTCCAAGCATGAGTATTGCTATTGTTGGAAAACAATATAAATCCCTCCACAATTTCTTTTGGTTTTGTGCCGATAGTTGGATATTTTCACCTTCCCCAAAAGTAGTGCAAGAATGCCATTTTGCATATTACATGAATTGTTGTTTATGAACCTACCACATCGTACTTTCTCTCTAGGGAGCACACCAAAACATGTTATTTTTATGCCCGGCTTTGTGTGCCAAATTCCCAAATTGTTCACGAAAGATTTTTTTTTTGCCAAAGACTTGAAGAGATGGAACATTCTTGTTTCTGATGTGATATGGTGTTAACTAGAGTGGCGACAGTAACAAACTCTGGTCTAAGGTCGTCTTCTTCAAGAGTTTCATATGATCAATAAAGATTTGTCTTGTTTCTACATACTCTTTTCCTTTATTTATCTCTAGAATGGGCATTTGCATTTCTAGAACTACTGATTGAGTTGCATCCACAAGTTTTTTACCAGATGCACTCCCTAGTTGATTGCTCATAAATCTAGCTAATAAGTACTACAGGCTAGTTTGCATTTGTTTCATCGGCCAAAAATCCTCTAAATTTAGGCATTTTCCAAAACTCTATTTGGGCATGCTTGTTTTCTACAATAAACTCACATATTGCCAATGCATAAGCTCTCTTACATATAAATTGTAAACATGTGCCAACATGGTATGCCAACCCTCCAAATGATGCACATAATCAATTTAAGTGAAACATCTTGCAAATTTCCTCCCTGACACATGCGGTTCACTAGATGAACGCCACTCTCATGCCCCATAGTAGACATCTTAAATATATGCGGTTGTTGTTCCATCCAAGTTGTACTCAAAACAGAACACTATGAAAAACGGACACCTTGAATTTTCCTTTAGAGTCAAGATAGACCTAAGACCAATAGTTATAATTCCTTTTGCTCTTTTAGCTGATTCCAAGGTCCTCTATACATACCACTTATTTGACAATGGGATGACGGTGTAAACTTGAGAACTCATCATTCAAAGAGACAATGCAAGAGAGCAAAAGAGAGAATTTTTGGTAGAGGAGGAGAAGAAAGACCCATCCAAGACATCTCCCTCCCGTCTTGGATATTTCTTCCAACTATCTTGCCTTGGCGCGAGACCGTTTCAATCAATGCCCGAGATGTAGGTAGAGGACTCAATGTGATTGAGTTTAAATGCAATTTTGCATTGCCCTTGCCTTGCCATTTTTTTAGTAGAGCTTAGAATGGGTTGGCCGTACTGGAAAGAGTCCTTAAAACCGGTAAAAGGTTTTTATGGAAAAAAGAACACAAAGTCCTCCAAGCCATGGCAATGGGCCTGTTGGGAGTCAGTCGCTCGGCCAGTAAATCAAGGAGGCCTCAGAATTCTCAACCCTGTGGCCCATGCAAAAGCTTGTTGCACCAAATTTTTAGTCTCCTTGGCTAAACAGGATCAAGCTTGGGCTATCATGAGATCAGAGATATGCTAGAAGCATCTAAACTTGGTTCAAAAGGAGGAAAGTGGAGAGGGGTAGAGGTTCATGACAAACTATTAGCCCCGATGTGGTCTAGTACCCTAAGTCTGGGAGGTGGCTCAAGGGAATTGGTAAGGAAATGCAACAGAGCAGCGGGAGTCCTAAAGTGATGGGAAGAAACCAAATACTTCAAGAACTCCCAAATACTTCAAGAACTCAATTTTGCATTGGTCCCCCTGGCTTTCCAAAGTTGTAGATCTGCCACAAAATCCCTATTGGATAGAAACAGCTAGGAAACTAAATAATAAGGGTCTGAATTGACTTGGGCACTTCTGGGACAGTGACAACAAGAGCTGGAAAACCACTGAACTTCCGGTAACCCAATACCAACTTAATAGCTTGGAGGTTTTGCTAGTCAACAAAGTGATGAAAGATCTTGACAATGGAGTGATGCCAATTTGTGACTCGGAGTTTGATTGGAATGCCTGGAAATGGCCCTGAAGAAGTCTCTTATGGAAACACTATTCTAAAGGCATTTACCGTACAATGATGTTGAAAAAGAATTGGTATAGTCCCCTTAACAAGATATGAAAAAACAATGGTCAGAGGAAAGGTGGGAGCAAGTAATGGAGAACATCTGAGCGCCAAAGGTTCCGCATCACACATGAAGGTATTTCTATGGAAAGTAATTAGGGGTGCTCTTCCTACTGGGGTGAAGGTTCAGGAGAGAGGGATTGGGACAGATCGATGCCTGGGGTGCAGGTTGGCGAGTGAAGATCTCGCCTACCTATTTATGGAATGTCCAGCTATCAGGGCCTCACTGGAAAAATATGCACATGATCAATTTAAGTGAAACATCTTGCAAATTTTCTCCCGAG
This sequence comes from Adiantum capillus-veneris, assembly GCF_014529385.1. Classification (NCBI taxonomy): domain Eukaryota; kingdom Viridiplantae; phylum Streptophyta; class Polypodiopsida; order Polypodiales; family Pteridaceae; genus Adiantum; species Adiantum capillus-veneris. The sequence continues at coordinate 151,487,074 of NC_140938.1, forward strand.
CACATACGGTTCACTAGATGAATGCACTCTTGTGCCCCATAGTAGACATATTAAATATATGCGGTTGTTGTTCTCATCCAAGCTGTACTCGAAAGAGAACACTTTGAAAAAAGGACACCTTGAATTTTCCTTTACAGTCAAGTTAGACCTAAGACCAATAGGTATAATGCCTTTTGCTCTTTTAGCTGACTTCAGGGTTCTCTATACGTACATACCACTTATTTGACAATGGGATGACGATGTAAACTTGAGAACTCATCATTCAAAGAGACAATGCAAGAGAGCAAAAGAGAGAATTTCCAGTAGAGGAAGCCATGTTCTTAGCTGAAAGAGGAATCCAAACTCTTCAATAGCTTTCTTCCCTAATTTTCATGCCCCAAAGGTTATCTAAGTTTTGATATGTTTAGCGAAAAAATGTGCTTTCAACCATTACTTTATTTTTTTCAAAATAAATCTCTCTCTCCACCCAAGACCTCTCTCTCCTGTCTTGGATATTGCTTGCAACAAGACTGTTTCAAGCAATGCCCGAGATGTAGGTAGAGGACTCAATGTGATTGAGTTTAAATGAAATTTTACAGTGCCCTTTTGCCTTGTCATTGCTTTAGTAGAGCTTAGAATGGGTTGGCCGTACTGGAAAGAGTTCTTAAAACCGGTAAAAAGGTTTTTATGAAAAAATAACACAAAGTCCTCCAAGCCATGGCAATTGGCTTGTTGGGAGTCAATCGCTCGGTCAGTAAATCAAGGAGGCCTCGGAATTCTCAACCATGTGGCCCATGCAGAAGCTTGCTGCGCCAAATTTGTTGTCTCCTTGGCTAAACAGGATCAAGCTTGGGCTATCATAATTAGAGATATGCTTGAAGCAGCTAAACTTGGTTCGAAAGGAGGAAAGTGGAGAGGGGTAGAGGTTCATGACAAACTATTAGCCCCGATGTGGTCTAGTATCCTAAGTCTGGGGGGCGGCTCAAGGGAATTGGCAAGTGGGTCCAAAGAACATGGAAAATTGGTTCTTTCAAGACTGATTTACTCCTTGGAGGTAAGAATTTGGGTATTCCTGCCCTCCTCATCTGTACTCAAATTGTCAGGTACTTCTTCTTACATAATGTATATTGGCAGACAAGGAACCACCGTGTGTTTGAAGGAGTTCCTAACGTGGCAAGCTTCGCAGAAATTATACAAGAAAGCAGAGTGCTAATATGGACGCTCGGACGCAAGCAAAACTCGGATGATTGGTCTAGGATTACCTGTGTCTTGTTGTTAGCAGAATGCTTAGGAAAGGGGAAAATCTTGGCCATTGAAAAAAAGAAGATTTGTGAAGAACATGATAATTAACTTTGTGTATGAAGGGCAAGGGGGCAGGTCGTTAGGGGTGGCTCTTCATATAGCCGATGTTATTATGGTCTCTGGATGATGTCATGGATCGGCATGAACATGACAAGTTCTTGTAACTTTTTGGGATGATCAATATAATTCACTCACAATTGTGAGTTTTTGCTTTTTTTTTTTTTTAAAGAATGGGTTGACCGATGGTGGTCGTCCTCCCTGCCGATCATTGCTTGAAATAGTCCCGCGTCGGCGAGGGACTGTTTTCAAGCAATGATCGATGCAGGAGAGACATGTGGGTTAGGTAATAAGCAAAGAGCTCTGGTAAGCTTCGTAAGACACAAAGCACTGCGAGCCCTGGTGTTCATCCCTGCGACACGGCAGCTAAGGTGCTCAGCCCTGCGATGACAGCCTTGGTGTCGTAGAAACAAAAGACTTCATAGAGACATCCCAGGGGAGATGTTGCCTGTGTACATGGAGCTCTCCATATCTTTCTACTCACTACGTTTGTCTTCTTCGTGATGGTGATGGGTGCAACCTTCTTCAAGGTGGGCATATTGCTGCGCCTGCAGTTTCATGAAAATTTATGAATCGCATGCAGTTTTACGAAACTCTTTTTTTTTTTTTCAATTTTTAACTAACATTGGCTGTAAACATGCTGACCTTGGGGCGTCCCTCATTGGACTGATCCTCATTAGGAAGAACAACAAAGATGAGGAGGCATTTTCCAGGGAGATCATCTTTGCGCAGCCATCATACTCGTCTTGTATTGTGTCGCTAAGCTTGGCGCTCAGCAGCAGCGACGGAGGTAGTGACCACCTGGGCCAATATCATGCCCTTTATAGCGAGTCTTCATCATCTAATTGGTTCACTCCTTGACATAGGTCTCTTGCAAAGCTCTCAGAGAAGTATGGCCCTTTGGTGTTCACAATGCTTGGCTCCAAACCTACTGTGGTTGTCTCAAGCCGAAACATGGCCATGCTTTTTCTACACTCCCATGACAAGGTCTTTGTTGGCCAAATGTTTCATGGAACCTCAGAGCTAGTGCTTTAATTATGGGCAGTAGGGAGGGCTGGTTTTTCAACATAACATGAACTGCATCAAATCTACACATTGCAGCTCTTTACAGCAAAGAGTGTCACCCAATTTCTTTCCATAATAAAAGAAAACATCAACAGGTTGGTGGAGGAGATCTTGGGGTATGCAAGGGCGGGCCTAGCCTACAATGTGACATTTTGCTGCTCTTGGAATGGGTGCCCTTATGTGGATTATAACAATGTCAAAGGGATGAGTGATGCTCCTTAAGGATATTGTATATTCCAATTAGTTAGTTTGGAACAAATCCAACTCTGAGGAGCTATCCTAGTAGCATATGCAAGGGGTGATGTTGTTGAATCAACTCTTTGAAGTGCTTTAGATTATAGATTAATGAGTACTTTTAGTGGTAATCAAAGGGTGTGGTTTGATTTGAATGGATCAAAGAGCCTGATCCGGAAAATCTAATATACATAGACAATACAAGTATGTGGCATTGATTGTTTTGATTAATGCTGCAAGGACACCCTCCATGATGATTCTATGATGTAGTGTCTTGGTGCAATACCATTATTTTCCCTTGTGTTAGAAAATATATTTGGCTCTCATTCAATAGACCTGATTGATTTCATGGATCCATTGAAAGTTCTTTTTGGATATATACTCAACACAATAAGTGTAGCTGGATAGAAGACACTCTAGGCAAAAAGCTCATTGAGCACATTATGTATTTTCATGAATACACCACAATTTTCATACAGTTCAACCAGGCATAATGGTTTGTTTCTGCATAAGTCCATGCCAAAGTCTTGCGTAATCCACCCGCCGTCAAGATGCAAAAAGAGGCATCCCCGATAGGAAGCTCATCAACTACTTATGCTCCTCCCACCTCTTGGTAGTGCTACGAGCTTGATAGACATCCTAACTAGCTTGTTCCCTAAGCATGCTCCCTTCTCAAGTACCTAGGGAGTCCACTCTACAAGTGGAATACATAGTTATCTGCTTGAAGTGGGGTAATTTCAAATTAAGTCTAGATGATGCCATGAATATGTCTAGAATTTACTAGATGAAATGCTAGAATTTAACACCATTTGATAGGCCCCAAAGGATGTCTAAAAAGGCTTTGAGACATAGGTTTCATCCTTAATCGACCTCTTTACAACAAAATATTCCTTTGGTGAGCTTCTGTATTCTAAAGCCCCACCCATTTAAAGATGTGCTTTTGAATTAGCCATGGTGGTACTTTTGTGGAGGCCATGGTACCAACATCGAATCTTTGGCATGTGTTTTATTTACATCCCACAACTATAGCATCTCAAGTTGACATTGCACTTTGGTGCATCAAAGTTTGTGCATCCACCTTAAAATATGCATTGTTTTCACATCATGCTTTGTACCTCATTTGTTGGATCCTTCCCCCACTTTGCTCTTTGTCTCTTTCTGTCTATACATTGCATTTTATCCCCATGATTGTTTGCTACATGGTATGTGCTCTCTCCCTTCTCAATCTCTGTACAAGTTGTGCTATTGTATAGCACTCTATGAATCTCTATTTATCTGTAAGATCCCCAACCCACCAATACCAAGATCGGGATGGGATCCTTGACAGGTCTCTAGGTCTGATAACAATCAGAGTCTTTAAACAAGAAAAATCCAAGGAATAGACCTTTACCATTGACAATGGCTTGGGTGCTCTTGTGACGCTTTTAACGATGGAAATACACTGGGTTTTTATAACCCCCGGCGTCGCTAAGAGCGTCACTGTGAGCGTCGATACGGGGACGTCGCTATAAGCGTCGTTATGCCAGTCGTTATATGCATCGCTATAAACGTCGCTATATAGCGACGCCTATAGCGACGGTTATAGCGACGATGCAGAGCCATCTATAGCGACGCTGCAGAGCCTTATATAGCGACGTTCATAGCGACGCCCGAGAGGAAAATTTTTTGGTGGCAGGGCATTCACCCATTAACCATATTGAATGTTTCATTAATTGATTCACTTTTGAAAAAAAGTGCAAAGGTAAATATAGATCCAAAATAGTCACCCACAAGACAATATAACCATTAATTCCATCATCCATAGTAAGTACTGTTTGCAAAATAAAGATACAAAACTGACAAGCGTGAATTGATGAAAGTATCTCACAATGACAATTGTACACATAGGCAAAATCACTTGATTGTTAAACTTTGCAAATATAATAGTTACAAACCATTGTCATTATTTAAAAAATATACATGGTTTTCAAAAAGACGTATAAAAGTCGTCTCATGATACATAAGCTATGACAAGAAGAAACTAATGCTATCTAGCTATGGGTAAACTGACGTCGTCTAATCAAACGTCTCATCACGTCCAAGCGGCATATCTGTCGGATTTTGCAAAAAAAAACAATAAGATAGCTTTTTGTAAGTATAAACATATAGCGACAAATCTTGCAGTCGAAAAACCAGGTGGTGGAGCTGCATGTGACCATGGATTGCCCAAGATGTGAGCGCAAAATCAAAAGAGCATTATACAACATGGAAGGTACTTAGAGAGCCAGAGTTTTTACAAAACGGAGCAAAATTGTTCAAAACGAAGAATTGTACAAGAACTTGAAGGTGCTTGTATCTTTGGAATGTTCAAAGGCTAGCAACAACAGAAAGCGTTCTTCTTCTATTCAACTTGAGTGATGGAAGAGGCAAGTGCATAACTCAGAATTTTCAATTGAAAGATAGAGAGATAGAGAGAGAGAGAGAGAGAGAGAGAGCGCCAGAGTTTTTACAAAACGGAGCAAAATTGTTCAGATACAATATTTATGGCTTTAAGAGATCTCTCTCTCATCCTCGCATAGCTTAGCATAACTTCCTATATCTATATAGAGCTCTCCGTTTAAACAGATGTCCTCTGTTTCATTTTGTAGATCCTCTACATGCACCCCATAGAGAGTAGCAGCTTGATGTTCGTCTGGCACCACCTCCATGGCTTCTGACTGAGCATCTTCTCCGATCTCCTCCATTGATGCCGCTGTGATTGGCACATGGTAGCCTTCATACGTCCGTGCACTACGAGGGGCTAGCTCTATGACGTACCACTAGTTTGATGCAGACTTTGTAGGATGAAATATCACCTGCTAGAGCCACATAACTTACATGAGCTACCAAGCACATAAATTCTAAAATGGGATGTTAACTATTTACATACTTACTTGTTCACAATGCTCGGGTAGTACGAAAGTGTCTCTTAGATCAGTCCATTTCTTAGTTGAATCCACCTCAAGAAAACCAGACTCTCCTCTACACACAGTAGCGTTGCGATCCTCCATGATTATCTTGAAGCATTGCACGTCGAACAAGTCGACAAAAAATCCTCTATAATCGATCCTCAAAATCTCTTGTAGCGTGCCGAAGTAAGTGAGATCCGCCACCAGAGGATCTGCAACAGAGGACCGTCATCGACTAGACTTTTCAAATTTTGCCATGATTCCACAATTTTGAGTAAAATACTTTTTGTCGATCCGTTGAACCCTAAAATGTCGACCTTTACACCATGCTCTGTGTATGACTTATACTACAACCAACAAAGATTATGAGTGGTCGTTCAAACATCTAGAAAGTAACTAGTTGTACATTGCAAACTTACCTTGGTCGCGCAACCCCGAGAGTACTCCCACTCTTCCTCGGTCACTTCTTCACCGCACTGTAGTGCGCTTTTCAATTGGTTGTGCAACCATCTTAAGCTCATGAATGTTGGTAGGCTCTCCAGACCCGTCAGATAGTGCATCGATGGTCGTCTTCCCCGTCTCCACTCGATTCGTGCCCTTTGTCGCTCTTGCTTTGCATCCTCATATTGTGAAATCCACTTATGCATGACTGGATTGTGAAGCATGCAAAATCGGTTAATTTGAGCCTCTTGATCTTCCGTCATCTTCTTCTCAACACCGAGATTGCGCATGACAATCCCAGATATGCGCTTATCATCTATCGTTCGCCATAGCATGTCCCGGGATTTATCAAATCCGTCTAGCCACTCTCCAATGTACACTAGGGACTTTGATACCAGCCAACCATCTGCCATGCTACCCTCTGGACGTGCCTTCTGACGCACATATTCCTTGAGTGTTTTCATGAAACATTCTAAAAAGAACATCCATCTGAAATGTATTGTGCCAGCTATTTCCACCTCATCAACTATGTGAACAAGAAGATGCACATGAATGGTTAGCATGGTAGTAGGAAAATGTTTCTCAAACATGCACACAACCTCCGCAGCGTTTAGTTTGGCGAATGGTATGGAGTCTACGTTGATCTCCTTTTGTGAGATCCATTGCACCAACTTCGCAAGTTTGTAGATTGTGTTACGGACGTAAAGAGACAAACATCCATCAATGGCAACCGGTAAAATAAACTGCAAAACACGTGCAGTAATGATATTAAAGTCCACACACGAACTTGTTACACAATTCCCACTATGATATATTCCACTATGAACATACCTGACACATTTTATGCCAGTCGTGTGACTTCAAACCGGTAAGATTTCCTTCTTTATTAAAACACGTTTGGAGAAAGTGCATTACGCGAGTGGGGGTCTGCAAAGATCGGATGGTCTCTTTCACTTTGCGTTCTTGGGCTCCTGTGAAAATCCATGGTGCTTTGGGGAGTTTTATCGATCCATCGGACGCTGTTTGCGGCCGATATTGCTCCATACGATCCACATTTCTAAGGTCAACTCTGGCTCCCAAAGTATCTTTCTTGCCGGTCAGATGGTCCCATAGTAGATTACCCACATTCTTGAATATGTGCATTGGATCGAGCAAGTGATTGATCATGAGTTGGGACCAGTATGGTAACTCGTACCATAGAGATAGTCTCTTCATCCCTGGGGGGAATCCGTCATCACACATCTCCTTCTGCTCTAACCATGCTTGTGCAGACATCCTTGGTGGCTCTCTTCCCAAAAAGCCGTCGCGTAACACATGATTCTCTGGAAGATACGCTTGATGACCTTCATAGATTTGCTTCTTCAATGAGGGCGCCGTACGTGCATTCAGTCTAGGTCCACATGTGACACATGCTCTGTATCCGCTTGTTTGAAGCCATGCATGTATACACATGATAATAGATCAGCTTGAGAAAAACCAAGATTTACAGTGTCTGAGTGAGGAGTGTAAATAGATCACCTGAGCATTCTGTTAGTCGGGGATAGTCATGCATGGTCCACATTAGAATGCCTCTTATCAAAGCATTCCGTCGACCTGTGTGTCGGCTCATATCCACCACTTCTATGCTAATCCACAATTATTGTAGCTCTTCCAATAGTGGACGAAGATACACATCCATATTCTTCACTTTATATCGCCCCGACACAATCAAGCTTATCCATAGGTGCCCCTTCTTCGTAGTCAACCACGGGGGAATGTTGTAGTTGACGATGACAACAGGCCATACACTGTAAGATGTTGATCTTTGACCAAATGGATTTACGCCATCCATAGCCAGGACTAAGCGCAAATTTTGAGCTTCCCTGGCAAAATCCGACCATGTTCCATCTATATGTTTCCAGGCTACACAATCTGCAGGGATCCGTAGCACACATCCAAAGATTTATTCTCCTCCTGCCATGATTCTAGGGTGGCCATGGACTTACATTCGAAGAAATGCTTGATGCGAGGAAGTAGAGGAAAATGTCGCAAAATCTTTTGCGAAATTTTTGTTCCGTGGAGATCTACTCGATATCTCTCGGAATCACATTTCGGACACTTCTCCATGTCTATGTATTCCCTTCTGAAAAGAATGCAGTCATTAGGACAAGCGTGGATCGAATTGTAATCTATCCCCAAGTTTCGCAAAATCTTTCTTGCTTCCTCTCGGGAATCTGGCATCACATTATCAGCTGGTAGTATGCGCTCTTTGAGCAATCTACACAACATAAAAATACGATACAATTGTGTAAAAATCTATCAGATCATTATACATTTAGAGTTTTATTAAAGTAAACTAATTTTAATAGATCACCTGAAAAGCACTGTGACGCTAGTGTCACTCCATCCAAACTTTGCCTACATGTTGAGAAGAACCAGGAGCGCTTTCAATCTAGACACACGTGCTCCATTATACAATGGCGTACCGGCTTCACTTTCAATATCATCATAGATAAGCCTTTCTGAATCCATGATCATCTCGATCATTTCATCAATCTCGGGCTCAAACATTGCCTCGTTGGGAATGTGGTCTGCATGATCATCCCCGAGCTGTCAGAAATTACATCTTGTGGCCTCACATATGCTGCTTGACCAAAGCGCCTGCGAACACGTCTATTGGGTTGCAAGATTGCTGCATGTTGGCCAACATCAGAGTCCAACGAGTTATAATTGGCAACAACTCGATCTATAATAGATAGATTGAACTCGCCAAATTCGCGAATGTGCTGCAAAGAAACGCATCTTGTCCGTCGCACAGCATGCTTGCAATGATTACAAGGACATAAGATCCTCGTTGAGAGATAGGTGTTTCGGTTGGACGGCCCCACATCCTCGTAACTACTCATAATGAGGGTAAAAACCTTATAACCTGAACAACAAATTTAATCTTCTATTGGCACTCTTCGTCTTTTATCTCTCTCTCTCTCTCTCTCTCTCTCTCTCTCTCTCTCTCTCTCTCTCTCTCTCTCTCTCTCTCTCTCTCTCTCTCTCTCTTTGTTTACACTATAAACTACCTCACATTCTCTAGTCATGTCCAATCCCCGCACACCTCCACGGAGATCAGAACCACCGGGTTATAATCTCGTCTTTATTTGTCAATGCCTATATTTGTGGGTACAAGAAATCTACACACCCACATCTACATGATACTGCATGTAGTGGACAAAACCCCTTTGCCTCTTCTCTAGCTGTAGAATTTCACAGCATCTTAACATCTTTTCACAGTAGATCTTTGTTTGCAGCATGCAGGTACGCCATTCTTGCAATGTAGCTGATGTCTGCTCAAGGCACTTAATTCTTACTCTAGATTTGATGGGATGTGGTGTGTGTGTGTGTGTGTGTGTGTGTGTGTGTGTGTGTGTGTGTGTGTGTGTGTGTGTGTGTGTGGAGAAGAAAGAGAGAGAGAGGGAGAGCGCGCGCTACCTTGCTTAACTCAGATCTGAGATCTGAGTTTTCGGACGCTCTCGGTTATTTTTCTAAGACCAGATAGCGTCGCTATAGGCGTCGCTATGCTATAAGTAACATAGCGACGCTGATAGCGATGCCGTGGTTTTTCACATTTGAGCGTCATAGTACGAGCGTCGCTACTATTAAGTACCTCTTGTAGTGCTTGCATTTTCTTGCTCAATGATATCCTCTTGTTGAAGTCCTTGATTAATATTGACCTCCATCTCTATTCTTTCCATCTCTAAATTTTGGTGCATTTTTTCCTTGTAGTACAAATCCATTTTTTTGCATCATCTCAACCTGCCATGGTATCAGGCAAGTCGGCTCTTCAACAACCCACATCCTCGGGTAGGCCCAAGACCCACCGAAGAGGTCCACAGGAGGTCCAATAATCATCTCATCCATATTCCAAGCATGAGTATTGCTATTGTTGAAAAACGATATGAATCCCTCCATAATTTCTTTTGGTTTTGTGCCAATAGTTGGATATTTTCTCCTTCCCCAAAAGCAAGGTGCAAGAATGTCATTTTGCATATTACATGAATTGTTGTTTATGAACCTACCACATCGTACTTTCTCTCTAGGGAGCACACCAAAACATGTCATTTTTATGCCTGGCTTTGTGTGCCTAATTCCAAAATTGTTCACGAAAGATTTTTTTCTTGCCAAATATTTGAAGAGATGGAACATTCTTGTTTCTTATGTGATATGGTGTTAAGTAGGGTGGCGACAATAACAAACTCCAGTCTAAGGTTGTCTTCTTAAAGAGTTTCATATGATCAATAAAGATTGGTCTTGTTTCTACATACTCTTTTCCTTTATTTATCTCTAGGATGGGTATTTGCATTTCTAGAACTACTGATTGAGTTCCACAAGTTTTTTTCAAGATGCATTCCCTAGTTGATTGCTCATAAATCTAGCTAATAAGTACTACAAGCTAGTTTGCATTTGTTTCATCGGCCATAAATCCTCTAAATTTAGGCTTATCATATCCATGATCAATCACAAATTTATTAAGCATTTTCCAAAATTCTATTTGGGCATGCTTGTTTTCTACAATAAACACACATATTGCCAATGCAGAAGCTCTCTTACATATAAATTGTAAACATGTGCCAACATGGTATGCCAACCCTCTAAATGATGCACATGATCAATTTAAGTAAAACATCTTGCAAATTTCCTCCTGGGCACATGCAGTTCACTAGATGAACGCCACTCTCGTGCCCCATAGTAGACATCTTAAATATATGCGGTTGTTGTTCCCATCCAAGTTGTACTCAAAAGAGAACACTATGAAAAAAGGACACCTTGAATTTTTCTTTAGAGTCAAGATAGACCTAAGACCAATAGGTATAATGACTTTTGATCTTTTAGCTAACTCCAAGGTCCTCTATACATACCACTTATTTGACAATGGGATGACGATGTAAACTTGAGAACTCTTCATTCAAAGAGACAATGCAAGAGAGCAAAAGAGAGCATTTTCGGTAGAGGAGGAGAATCCTTCTCTTGAAAAAAATAAAGTAATGGTTGAAAGCACATTTTTTTGCTAAACGTATTGAACTTAGATAACCTTTGGGGCATAAAAATTAGGGAAGAAAGCTATTGAAGAGTTTATCTCTCATAATTGAGTCAAGTAAATCTGCATGCTCCAAATCATGTAGACCATTTCTTGCTTGATATTCCCTGCTTTTTTACCCTTTACAGCCGTCATCCTCTACCGCCATGGCTCCCAAAAGACATCCACCATCTAGCTACACCTTTCATAGACTTCACTACCACATAGCTCCCTCTCACCTCTAACGGCTTGGGGCACTGCCCAAAACTATCATGTGCCGATGTGGGAGCTTTTCAAGCGCTCACCGCGGCCATTGGAGGTGGGAGGGAGAGAATTTTTTGTGCATCATGGAAGTGAGAGCATTCTGCATTGTGGAACACTACCATAAATTGTCTTGCACCCACGCGAGACCTTTTCAAGCACTACCATAGGCCATTGGAGGTGGGACAGAGAGCAATTTTTTGTGCATTGTGGAATCAAAAACATAGTTGGTGATGCACACAGATTGGTGTGACCATACACATGGCTATGTCTCTATCATATGCTGTATATATCTTGTGAGTGATGTGCTAGTGTGAGAGCCATTTTTTTTACAAGTTTTAAGTTGGAGAACCTCTACCAATAATCTCTCGCCCCACCCAAGACATCTCCCTCCCGTCTTGGATATTGCTTGCAACTATCTTGCCCTGGTGCGAGACTGTTTCAAGCAATGCCCAAGCTGTAGGTAGAGGACTCGATGTGATTGAGTTTAAATGCAATTTTGTAGTGCCCTTTTGCCTTGCCATTGCTTTAGTAGAGCTTAGAATGGGTTGGCCGTACTGGAAAGAGTTCTTAAAACCGGTAAAACGTTTTTTATGGAAAAATAACACAAAGTCCTCCAAGCTCTGGCAATGGGCCAGTTGAGAGTCAGTCACTCAGCCAGTAAATCAAGGAGGCCTCAAAATTCTCAACCCTATGGCCCATGCAGAAGCTTGCTGCACCAAATTTGTAGTCTCCTTGGCTAAACGGGATCAAGCTTGGGCGATCATGATCAGAGATATGCTAGAGGCAGCTAAACTTGGTTTGAAAGGAGGAAATTGGAGAGGGGTAGAGGTTCATGACAAACTATTAGCCCCGACGTAGTCTAGTACCCTAAGTCTGGGGGGCAGCTCAAGGGAATTGGTAAGGAAATGCAACAGAGCAGCGGGAGTCCTAAAGTGGGGGGAAGAAACGAGATACTTCAAGAACTCAATTTTGCATTGGTCCCCCTGGCTTTCCAAAGTTGTAGATCCACTGCAAAATCCCTGTTGGATAGAAATAGCCAGGAAACTGAATAATAAGGGTCTGAATCGGCTTGGGCACTTCTGGGACAGTGATAACAAGAGCTGGAAAACTACTGAACTTTTGGTAACCCAATACCAACTTAATAGCTTGAAGGTTTTGCTAGTCAACAAAGTGATGAAAGAGCATGACAATGGAGTGATGCCAATCTGTGACTCCGAGTTTGACCGGAATGCCTGGAAATAGCCCGGAAGCAGTCTCTTATGGAAACCCTATTCTAAAGGCATTTACCATACAATGATGCTAAAGAAGAAATTGTCTAGTCCCCTTAACAAGATATGCAAAAAACAATGGTCGGAGAAAAGGTGGGAGCAAGTAATGGAGAACATCTGGGAGCCAAAGGTTCCGCATCACACATGAAGGTATTTCTATGGAAAGTAATTAGGGGTGCTCTTCCGACAGGGGTGAAGATTCAGACAGAGGAATTGGGACAGATCGATGCCTGGGGTGCAGGTTGGCTAGTGATCAAGATTTGGCCTACCTATATAAAGAGAAAGGAAGACAAGTGGTGCTAGACATGAAGACCAAGGAAAGCCATTTTCATCCAATAGCGGCTAGAGACAAAGAGGACACCACCAGCTATGAGTATGAGATTGAAACGGCCTATGATGAGAGCTATACAGATACGGAGGGATAAGAAAGCGAGGATGACATGCTCAAGATTGATGCTGACTTGTTTGGGGTCACTGTGGAAGAACCTTGTGTGAAAGAGGAGGTGCAAGCACAGGTGCATGCCATGGGTACTGAAGAGGTGGTCAGTATGCTAAGTGGAGACTTGACCAAAAAGGAGAAAGAAAGCTATGTCGATTTGTGTGCATCTTTTCCAAACCTATTTGCAAAGGAGTATAAACATTTGAGAGGAGCCAAGGGTGTTGAGCACAAAATAGCCCTCAAGGAAGGATACAAACCTAAGGCGCAGAAGCTAAGGAGATTGGGTGAAATTCAAAAGGAAGCCCTTTGGTAGGAGATCAATCAGTTACTGGGTGCAGGTATTATATACCCGTAAAGGAATCAGAGTGGGTTTCCCCGGTAGTTATCACTCCTAAAAAGAATGGGAGATGGCGGGTGTGTGTCGACTATAAGCCATTGAATGCTGCGACCAAGAGGAATCACTACCCATTGCTGTTTCAGGATGAGATTTTGAATCAGGTGGCTGGCCACGAGAGGTATTCCATTATGGATGGGTTTTCAGGTTACTTTCAAATAGGGATTTCTCTTGAAGACCAATTGAAGACGACATTCATATCTCCATGGGGTTGCTTTGCCTATCACAGGATGCCGTTTGGTTTGGTGAATGCCTATGCCACCTTCCAAGACTGGATGAATAGGGTGTTTGGTCCCTATTTGGGCAGGTTCATTAGAGTTTTCATGGATGACATTGGATGTTATAGCTCAAGGGCGGATCATTTATCAAAGCTACGACTATGTTTTCAGAGATTGGATGAAGAGGGAGGTCAGTAGAACCCCAAGAAGTGCAAATTAGCATAGCCCCGAGCATCATTGTTGGGCCAGGTGGTGTCACAAAATGGGATTGAAGCGGATCCAGAAAAGTTCAAGGCTCTAGTCTTGATGGAGCCTCCTCCCAGTGCACAGGCTTTGGCGTCGTTCGTGCACAGGCTGAAGTATCTGTCAAGGTTTTTTTGGATGTTTTCGCAGTATGTATACCCCCTTCAAAAAAGGGCGCAACTGGTGCATGGTTTTAAATGGGATGAAGAGGCTCAAATAGCTTTTGACAGGGTGAAAGAAATCTTGTGTCAACTACCTACGGTGTGTCCTCCCAATCATGAAGATGATTTTTATGTTTCCATGACGGTAGGCACTGTGGCCATTGGGGCAGTACTATTGCAAAAGGTGGGAAGGAGCTATAAACCTATTTATTTTGAAAGCAAGGTGATAAGTCCTGGGGAGGCAACCTACACTGAAGCCGAACAGTGGGTGATGGCCTTAGTTTTTGCTTGCAGGAAGTTCAAGGTGTATCTCATCGTGCGAAAGTTTTTTGTGCTAACGGCCAATAATTTATTGCCGGAAGTAGTGTTGCACTTGAAGCCAAGGAAATGGATCATGAAATGGGTGATAGAGCTACAAGAATTTGAATTTGAATTCAAAGTTGAACATACAAGTCGATCTCACCTGGCAGATATTCTAGTCAACAAGAATGTTGATTTATCGGTCTATCCAAGAGTGGTTGGAGATGATGCTAGAGGAGAGCCTGACCTAGAAGGGGACCTAGAAGGGGCTTTCACTATGTGGTTTGATGGAGCTTATAGGAGAGTGATGTAGAAAGCAGGAGGAGGTGTGGTGATCTAGGACCCGCAAGGTAAAATCATCTTCTCTAAAGCCTATGATCTTGAAGATGTCCACACCAACAATGACGCGGAATATCTCGCTCTCCATTTAGGGTTGAAACAATGTGTGGAGTTTGGTATATCCAAGCTCGTTGTGAAGGGTGATGTGTTGCTAGTCATAAAGCAACTGTTAGGGCAATGGCAAGTGAAAAGAGATTCCTGGAAGCATTGGTTTTTTGCCATCAAGAAGCTGCTAAAGTTTTTTGAGGCCATACAATTCAAACACATTAGGAGAGAACAGAATCAAATGGCAGACCAGTTAGCTAGTGGAAGGATACAGATGCGTGTTGCGAGATTGTATGTAGCCCCGGCTACGTATGCAGGTAGAGAAACTTTGAAGGATGTCGATGACTTTTTGAGCACAGGCCAGTGCTCGCCTGAAGTGTCCAAGTTGCAGAAGCGGAGGATTATTCAAAAGGCTCGCAGGTTCACTTTAGTTGGTGAGGATCTGATGACCTATGGTCAAGATGGTGTACTAAGGAGGGTTCTTTACAAAGAAGAGATTGGCATCTTTTTAAGAGCAGTGCCATGAGGAGAGCGGACATCAAGGCAAAGATCAGGTGTTGTTTCGAGTGTTGAGAGCAGGTTTTTGGTGGCCGTCCATAGTTCGGGATATACACTATTGGTGCAAGACCTGCAATGAGTGCTAAGCTATAGGTGAAAGGAGATTGATTGCGGAACCACAGGGGGCTATCATAACACAGAATGCTTTTGAAAAGTGGGGCTTGGATGCCATCAGTCCATTCCCAAAGTCGTCAAGTGGGAAGAAGCACATTGTGGTAGCTATAGATTACCTTACCAGGTGGGTCGAGGCGAAGGCTGTCAAAGAGGTAAATGCAAATGTGGTGGCTCAATTCGTGTTTGACAGCATTTGTTGCCGTTTTGGTGTTCCATGGGTGCTGCTCTCTGACAGAGGCCAAGGATTTTGAAGCAAATTGGTGCGGGCTTTAGTAGAAAATCTGGGTATCCAACACCGCTTCTCTTCGCCATATCACCCACAGTGCAATGGTCTGGTAGAGAGTGCCAATGGACAGATTGTGAAGATGTTGACCAAGTATGTTTATAAGCAGGTGACAGAGTGGGAGGTAAACTTGGAGAAGTGTTTGTGGGCCTACCGCACATCCTACAAGGTGGCCACAAACTTCACTCCATTTGATCTGGTTTATGGTAAAGAGGCGGTATTGCCAGTGCATGCGCAACTAGGTGTATTGAAGGGTATGTGGCGTGTCAGTGCCACTCAACAGGGCGTGTTGCAGGATCGGATCACTAGTTTGGAGACTTTACAGATGGACAGGGAGGCTGCGGCAGACTTTTATATGAAACAGAGGGATAAGCGAGTGACGAAATTCAACAAGAGCTTGCCAGACAAGGAGATTCAAGAGGGAGATTTGGTGATGAATTATGAGAGCTACTTGGACTTTACCTTCCATAAAAAGTTTAAGAAGAAGTGGGCGGGTCCGTATAAAGTGCATAAAGCCTTTTCGAATCGGACCTATCAGCTGGTGAGATCCAATGGCAGGCATTTGAGGCATAGGGTGAACGATGTGCTGCTCAAACTGTACTTTGCCAAGGGGTTAGTGCCTGACGTACACCAGATTATAGCTACGGGGGTTGGGCAACCAACCTAGACAGAGGGAGCTTGTGAAGAGAGAGGACACCTTGTACATACTTTGTACATAGCATGTACATACAGCTATGGTTTTTTGCTTCATTCCGTGCTTGTCAAGTGTTGCAGTTTTCAATTTTAAAGTGTGATTTTAGTTGAGCATGAATGCTCAACAAGAGGGTTGGGCAATGATGGTGCACCCAAAACATGTCGATGCCAAATATGGGCTCATGGAAGGATGAGGATGCATACAGGTGCACGTGATGCTGCTAGGGCAGGTGTCTAAAGCCATTGTAGCAAGAGGAATGCGGAAATGTATGCCCAATACGGTTTTTTAGGCCAAGAAGGCTCCAGACGGGACAGGTAAAGTTGGAAGTCGAAGGTGCTCAGAAGGCGACCATCATGTGTCAAAGTGTGGTCCTCAGTGTGCTCTCCAAACCGGTTCAAACGGCTCGTCAAACGGAGCCCCGATGATCTAGATATTGCAGTTTAAAGAAAGGGTAGGTAGCAGGTTCCCGACAGATAGGGCAGCTAGGGACAGGTGGCCCAGGCCTATGTCAGTGCATATGTGTGTAGTGCTCGAGTTATGGAGCATGCATGTCTTCTCGGAATGTGAATCGGAGCTCTGGATAGGAAGAGATGGGCAATTGAAGATCTTCCAGGGGCCGCCTCTGATCCCACTTGACTACATTGGGAAAGGTGCCATCTGGCGTCTTTTCAGTCTCACCAAGGTTCTCAGTGGGAGTGTTCATCATGTGGAGTTAGCACGAAGTGACGGCACGTGAATCGGAGCTCGGAACGGGGAGTTATTGTAAGTCAAAGTCGGTAGTTAAAAAAATGAAAGCGGGGAGTTATTGTAAGTTTGGTATTCTGCGCACACTGTTGGAAGGCACACTAAGGCCAAATCAGAATGAGGTCCGGGTGGTCCGGAGTCAACAAGGGGTTCTTCCCACAGGGTTGGATGGATTGTGCATTGAGCAGGTGGGCAAGTGGATGCTGCAAGTTAAAGGGGCACCATGAGGAGTTTTTAAGAGGTTTTTTTAGAGTACTCAAAGGAGGTTTTTGAAGGACTCGTGAGATATCACTACGTGGCAGGGGATCACCCCACATGCGCAAAATGGTGCGAAAACCGTGCTGTATAAAGGCCACAAGTGGGCGCCCCATAGAGTATCGAAAGGAGTGGGAGCTCCTAGAGCTCGTTGGGCATGGCAGAGCGCTGAGCGTTGTGAGCTGGTGGTGGCGCGCGGCCCAATGGGGTTCGGCGCGACTGTTTTGGGTGGCAATCTGCAGGGCTCGGTGGCACGCCCACATGTGTGAAGGATATAGCCAGTGATGATGTGGCACCCCGCCCGTGAGGGGGCCGTTTCCCGCGAACCAAATCAGCCCACAACTTTTTTGAGGGCAATGTGAATCCCTAGGAGCAATGACGGCGCCGTCGTTGCTCCCTAGAGGGTGCTTGTGTGTAGAGTAAAGTGTGAAGCCTCGAGACGCGCACCAAGCTAGTCAAAGTCAAGCTGAGCCTCCCAAGAAGAGTGCCACATGTCGGCCAACCATGAAAAATGCCTAAAAACTCAAAAATGAGCCCAATAAAGGGGCCAAACTCTTTGTAAAAGGTGAGCTCTTTGTTTTTTTTGCACTGTACGTGTAAGAGAGCAAGTAAGAGAGAGAGAGAGAGAGAGAGAGAGAGAGAGAGAGAGAGTAAGTGTATGTGCGGAGGGAGGTAGAGCAGGTGCAGTGAGGTGTGGACTCATTTTGCAATCTTGGAAAGCGCGTGTGCGCTTGGGAACTGTGCAAGTGAAGCGGATTATGTGCAATTTGTGGTTTTGAAGGTGTCTTCGAGTGGATTGGGGTGTTGTGTTGACCCTGGGCTATAGAGAGGCACTTCTGGTCGTGCCGGGCGTCGTCCCCCATTCCCCCTCTCCAACGTCAACACCATAGCACCATTGATCATCTTGTCACTTTTTGTGTTCTTGTGGAGAAAAGTCGATTGAAAGCCAAGCGATTATATTGCTGCTTTGTGGACTTTAAGAAAGCCTGTGATATGATTCCACGTAGCAATTTGTGGAGAAGGATGGAAGAACTCCAAGTGCCAAGTGAGTTTATGCTTGAGGTTTCTCGACTCTATGATAAGGTGATGTGTCAATTCCACATGGAAAAAGGAATCTCAAAATTTTTTGCAAGCACTATTGGGGTTAAACAAGGATGTCCATTGTCACCAATTCTCTTTGGTCTATGCATCAATCAATTGGAACAAATGGTACTTGAATTTATGCAAGAAGAAGGCATTGAAGAGGTCACTATTTGCAATGCGGTAATCATGTTTTTGATGTATGCGGATGATGTAGTGCTTCTAGAACACACTTTAAAGGATGCACAAAAGCTTATGGTTGTCCTTGAGAACTATTGCTTGTATAGTGGTCTGCTTGTGAATGAATCCAAAATAAAGGTTATCCTTGTACAAACCAACCATAAGAAGAAGCCATGCATTGTGTGCAACAATAAGACACTTGAAGTTGTTGAGAGATTTAAGTACCTTAGCCTTGAGGTTCACAAGTGGCAAGAATTGTTGGAATTAGGGTTGCAGAGAAACGCACACAGCTTGGAGAAGATGAAGGAAACTCAAGGCACACAATAGAGAGTGTGTTACTTAGTGTGCAATGGAAAGATAGATAGCCCTAGAGTGATGGGCGTATATACAATGCTCGGGGGAAAAAACCTCCTAAAGAGGGAAAAAATGCCCCGGCGGTCCTAGTGTGTTCACACACATTACTACCACATGTATATGGTAACAAATCCCCCCTGTAGTGATGCGGTGAAGGAGAGCTGACACATGAGTAAAGGGAAGTTCCATGCTCTAAGGACATGATCAGTCCACAAAGGGGAGTAAGCCCAAAGCTTTGCGGAAAGCTTCCAGCTTCTCACGAGACAATGCCTTTGTGAAAATATTTGCAAGGTTGTCCTGTGTTGGCACATAAGCCAAGCTGATCTCTCCTGCCTAGAGCCTCTCCTTGACATAGTGGTAATGCACCTCAATGTGCTTTGTGCGAGCATGAAAAATTGGATTCCTCGCACCTGCCAATGCGCTCTGACTATCAGTGTAGATAGTGTTGGCAGTGTCTTGTCCAACACCCAAATCAGCCATAAGGCATCTGAGCCATACACTCTCAACCGTAGCTGTGAAGACTGCCCTGTACTCAGCCTCACAACTTGAAGTGGCCACAGTAGGTTGCTTCTTGCTCAACCATGATATACATGAATTGCCAAGCATGAAACAAAAACCACTTGTGGACACTCGTGTGTCAAAACAACCAGCCCAATCTAAGTCCGAAAAAGCATGTAAGTCTGGTGGCAATGATCCCCCATTGGGATAAAACAAGCCAAGATGTAAAGTGCAACTAAGGTAGCGGAAAATCCTCTTGACAGCCTGCCAATGCTTAGACCCTGGGCTATGCATAAATCTGCTGACCTGTGAGACTGCAAACTGAATATCCGGCCTCGTGTTGCATACATAAATGAGGCAGCCAATAGCAGTTTGATAAAGAGTGACATCAGCAGGATCGCCAGCATCATGTAAACTCAACTTCAAACCTGTTTCCATGGGAGTGGCAATAGGTTTGCAATCGTCAAGTCCAAACTTACATAGCAATGTCTCTATGTAACTTTTCTGACACAAGGCAATACCACCATCACACTGCTTAAACTGTATACCCAAGTAATGATGCAACAGTCCCAAATCTTTCATCTTGAACGTAGTATTCAAATCAGCCTTAAATTCAGCACTATGTCTCTCATTTGGTCCAGTGTGGTTCTTTATGTCAAATCATTGACATAAAGAACCACAATGAGAAGTACATCACCCTCACGCTTTACATACAATGTGCTTTCTGTTGGGCTGTTACGAAAGCCTCGTTTGACCAAATGATTTGTCATCTTTCTCATACCAAGCACGAGGAGATTGCTTCTGCACACTTTTTCCTCTTGTCCTTTTATGACAAAACCACGAGGCTGCGTTACATAAACTTCCTCAAATATGTCACCATTCAAGAAAGCAGTAACAATGTCTAATCGATGTACATCCCAACCAAAATGAGCTGCCAATGCACATAGAAAACGCACAATAGTCATACGACAAGTGGGAGCAAAAGTCTCTTCGTAATCTATGCCTTTTTTCTATGCATAACCCTTTGCAACAAGTTGAGCCTTATGGCGATCGATCTCACCATCTCGCTTGCGTTTCAACTTGTAAACCCACTTTGTACCAATGGCCTTTTTCCCAAGAGGCAAATCACATAAAGTCCATGTGTCATTTTCTATAAGTGCATCATATTCTAATTGCATGGCAGCCATCCAATTTTCTGAATTCTGTGCTTCATCAAACGACAGAGGCTCCTCAACATCATGTAAGCTAGACACAGTCAAAGCATAACAATATGATGCATAAGATGCATGGTGAGAGCCTGAACAAGTACGACTAGACAAAGATGCATCCAATTTACTGTCACGCAAAGTGTGCACCAGCCATTTTGGCATACCTCTAGCCTGCTCATTTTCAGCCCTTTCCTCATCAAGTACATCATGTACATCTGCATCAGTAATAGGCTGATCTGTAACATTTTTAGAAACCCCCATAGGCTGCACAGTTTCCTCATTGGAACTTACATTCATACTTCCACCATTGAAAAGAGGCAACAAAGTGTCATAAATGTCCTGTGAGCTTACATTATTGTCTCTAGTACATGACAGCAAGGGTTGAACATAATCTTCCACAAACACTACATCCCATGAAACCATAATACGTTTTGTTTGCGGATGATACAACCTGTAACCTTTGCTTTCAGCACTATAACCAACAAAAATACATTTGACAGCCTTATTATCCAATTTTTTGCGTTGTGTTTGTGGCACCAAAGCATATGCCAAACAGCCAAAAACACGCATGTGCTCAATAGAAGGCTTTCTATCATGCCATGCTTCATATGGAGTAATAGACTGCAAAGCTGTCGTAGGAAACCTGTTTAGTACATAAGTGGCACACATGATGGCCTCAAGCCAAAAAGAATGCGGTAAAGCTTGACTTTTGACCGTACATCATGCCATTTTCGTAAGTGACTTGTTTTTCCTCTCAGCAACACCATTTTGTTGAGGTGTATAAGGCACTGTACGTTGGTGTTTTATCCCACGACTAGCCAGAAATGCATTAAATTCATGAGACATATACTCCCCCCCTCGATCGGAACGGAGGGTGCCCATAGTACATTTCGAGACATTTTCAGCCATAGCCAAAAATTGTTTGAAGCACATAAAAACTTCGCACTTTGCTTTAAGCGGAAATACCCATGCATGCCTGGAGTAATCATCAATGAAAGTCACGAAGTGCAGGTAATTGCCCAAGGATGGAGTTTGCATGGGCCCACAAACATCACTATGCACGAGCTGCAACCTGCATGTGGCCCTAACGGAACCATCCTTTGGAAACTTAGAACGCTGCATTTTACCAAGAATATAGCCTTCACAAACATGTTTGACAGGTGCTTCGAGAGGCGGCAAAGAAGCAACCATATCAGATTTCTGCAAACGCAGCAAACTGGCAAAATTCAGATGACCAAAACGTGCATGCCAAAGTTTTGCATCTGAAATAGCCCTTGAATCTGCAATTGCATTTGCAAAATTTTGTCCACACTTGTCATACAAAGTGAGCTTATACAACCCACGGCACAAAAGGCCAAATGCAACAATTTCATCGCCAAAACTAAGATCATGAATTGTACATTTGTCATCCACAAATTTGACTACAAGTCCAAGTCTAGCAAGTGCGGATACAGATAAGAGATTCTTCTTTGTCCCAGGTACATAAAGTGCATCAACAAGTGTGAAGGAACTGCCATTTGCAGCAGTAAGCACAATCTTTCCAACTCCCTGAACCAGATAAGAGGCATTGTTGGCACAAGTGACTGAATTCCCATGAGGGACAGACTCGAGAGAGGTGAACAATTCACGCTGTGAGGTAATGTGCTTTGTAGCACCACTGTCGAAATACCACACATGTGAATATGTAGCAACTCACAAGCATGCATCATGGACAGCAGGATTGTAAGTGCACTCTGCGCTAAAAGCCCATTCTACATCAACATCAGCATTACGTTCTCCTTTTACAGAAGACTCAACAATGGCTACATTTGTAGTGGAGCCAACATTTGCACTGGAACCACACTGTTTCTTCTTAGTCTCTTTGGCCTTCAACTTAGGACACTGCTTGATCAAGTGATCATATGGCAACGCATCTTCTTTTTGCCCTTGTCACCAAAATTGCCCGATGAAGTGCTGCCAGTAGAAGCATTAGGAATAGAAGTTTTGCCACTCGCAGCAGAACCATAAGAAGTGGTTGCATTGTTGTTACCACCCTTTCTTTGAGAAGCAATAAAAGCCTGTTCAACTACACGCTGTCTAGTCCTGTTTTTTCTGGAAAGTGACTCTTGCAACAACAATGTGCATAATGCATTAAACTTGACAACTTCTGGATTTCCTTGGGTCATAAGTCTCCAAGTACTAGCAAAAGTCTGGTAAGAATCTGGTAAGGCATCAAGAACAGTCTGCACAAGGGAATTGTCTGAAATGACTTCACCTGCAGAAATAAGTTGCTCATTGATATCCTTGAAAATAGCAAGGAAAGTGTCCATATCATCTTCCTCATGCATAATCTTCGACTCCAGCTCTTTACACAGCAAAGCAATTTTAGCTTCATTGCAACTTACATAAAGACCAGTCAAAATATCCCAAGCCTGTTTTGCAGATTTTGCTGAGCGGATGTGAGGAACAATGGTGCGCTTCAGAGACAACGCAATCAATGCATGAGCCTGCGCATCCTTTACATCCCAACGAGCTTGTTCTACCGTAGGCAAAACAACTCTAATAGCAACAATCCTTGCAGTAAGACCTGCAACATCCTCAACATCGCCTGCATCCTCAGAACCAGGACGTACATCAATGCCCTACACAATATTCTAGACGCCCTTTAACACAAGAACATGTTGCATCATGTAAGCCCACATTGGGTAATTGTCCCCATCCAACCTGTCCTCAGCAGCAAACATCTTGAAGACATCTGTGTTGTTGTCAGCCATGGTAAATGCTGCACCTGATGTGAAAACTGCTCGAAAATAGGAAAAACAGAGCGGGAACAACACGTGCTATATAGCACAAACCGTAGAAGACTGTAAGGGACCTGTTATGCAGAAAACGGCACTGACAAAAACTCTGCACAAAATGACAAAATAGCCTGTGCAGCACTACCTGTAGTGGAAACGGAGGCCGAAATGAGCCCGAATCAAAAATCTAAGCCGACCTGCCAACGCTCACCAAAGCTCACTCAAAACAGAGAAAGTGAGAAAGCGTGTACTGGAGCAGCTGGCGACTAAGCCCGGGAGGACGCAACCTGCTCTAATACCAATTGTTGGAATTAGTGTTGCAGAGAAACACACATCTTGGAGAAGATGAAGGAAGCTCAAGGCACACAATAGAGAGTGTGTTACTTAGTGTGCAATGGAAAGATAGATAGCCCTAGAGTGATGGGAGTATATACAATGCTTGGGGAAAAAAACCTCCTAAAGAGGGAAAAAATGCCCCGGCGGTCCTAGTGTGTTCACACACATCACTACCACATCTATATGGTAACAAGAATGTGCTATGTGACGTTTGGAAGCAGGAAAGAGAAAGTGCTATGCATTTGAGAACATGTGTAATGCGAGAAACATTAAGTGTTGGGTTCTCAAGAAGTACCTTTTGACACATTTGTGACACCGGTTCTTCTTTAAGGAGTTGCCCCCACCTCTCCTCTCTCTCTCTCTCTCTCTCTCCCCCCCCCCCCCCCCCCCCCCCCCTCTCTCTCTCTCTGTGCAAAAAATATAAAGCCCTTGGTTTTTTAGGTTTGCCTCCTGCTTTCTTTGTGCTTCTCTTTCAGCTTCCTCTTTCTTTTGCCTCTCTTCAATCTCTTGGATTCTTGCACTTCTCAAACGGGATCACCTGGTATTACCTTGATCACCTTTTGTTTGTACCTTGGGCCAAATATCCACGGTGTAGTTGTGGAGGTTGCTTGAGTGCCAGTTGCTGTGACAACAGGTGGGACCTGTTGATTTAGCAAGCGGACCTTGGTATTCTTCTTCACTTATTCTTGCTTCTTGTGTGGATCTCTGTAGATATGAGATTGTTCGGGGATCTGATAAAGGTTTGTGGTTGGCATGATTTAATGGTGGGAGGTCACCAAAAATCTACCGCATGGTGGTTTGATCCTCTAGACTCAAAGGTTGGGGAGGCTTTTGGGAATCTAGAGCGGGCTGTGGTGTTAGGTTATCCACATGTGGTTGAGGTTGTGGATTTGAAGCGATGGATTCAACATGAGCTGTTGATTGCGTATTTACTATGGTGTGAGTGGTGATCATGGGATTTATTGTGGTGTGAGTGATGATGGTGGGATTTGTGTGCATAGTGGTTTGCTCTTGTGTATCATCCATGTGGTGCAAGATATGAGTGCATGCTCGTTTTGGCTCAAGAGGATCTCTTAGAGCATGCAAATGAGAAATGAACTTCAAGTTGTGAGTTTTGACTTATATAGTACTTAAAGTTTTTTAAAATTTTATAAAACTTAATTATAACTAATAAAAATAACTCCAAAATAGACGAAACTTCCCGCATAGGACCACTGATTGTGCCGTCAAAAAATCACTTGGCATTACAAAGCATGTTTACAATAGAATGATTAGTGTAAAAAACTTATTTGTTTTCTATCGGACGCGTGCCATTTTGTCGCCTTGTCTCCAACCATCACCAGAAACAATCTTTTGCACTTGAAGCATGATATGATTTTGATCACGTCACGTTAATATTTTGCTATTCTACATTTCAAACTTTCTTACACTTAGTGTTCTCCCTCTCTCTCCTCGCTAAAAATCTATAGAGCCAATTGAACATCCCATGTAGGGCATTTTTCCTTTTCCTTCCACCTCCATGACATGTATATTTGAAGTATACTGCTTTTTCTTGATAGTGTGAGCGCTCGATTCCTTGGCTACTCCAGGTGCCCAATGAACCATAGGTGTCGAGAAAAAATGCACCATGTGCAAAAATAATGTGTTGAAAAAAAACGCAGATGCATTTTGACCCTAGAGGCCAAGTGTTCAACCCACCATGTATGTGTTATGCATGTTTACCCCCAAGCATCAACCATTTGTGCTGTGAAACTATTTATTACAAACTACAAGGTGGATATTTCATTAGAGGTTAGCTTTTCCTTCTCAAGAAGACAAAAAAATCATCAACAGACTACCCCACACAAGTGCGCTTAATCCAAAGGGTTGCTTCGTTACCTTTGTAGTTGTCACACACATTTTTCCACAATTGAAACTTAGTGGGACATTAGGAGTCAGAATAGTTTGAAGCAAGCTTTACTACTACTCATACATATTTTATTAGGGCAATCCCGTGTACTTCTAGATGCCTTCTTGATAGCTCAACTGCACCACATGGAGACCAACCCTCAATAGCATAGCCTCAAGTTCTCCTTATGCACGCTTCCCTTCTTTTTGTAGGCTCCATATTTCAATCATAATTCATATGGAGCATTAAAACTTGTCAAGAATTTGTAGACGAGCATGAATGGTGCACACATGCATAATTATTATTAGTGGAATCGATAGAATAGGATCCCAATTTGGATCATCGATGTCTCAATTAGGGGGTACATTTTGATCACCATTAAGGATACCTTGAAACCATTGTTATAGTGCTTTATTTATCACCATTTGTGTAGTGGGTACACCTCTTAGCAGGTCACCACAATCAAACATCTACAACATAACTGTCTGGCACTAAGATGATGTCAAATCCTTAGGGAAGTGACTCGGATGGGGCACAAAGACTCTTTGAGGTTGTCAACATCAAGAAGTAAACCGTGGAAATGAAGCTATCTATAGCAATAAAAAATCTATCACTGTCTACTTAGGCAATCTGCATATGTTCTGTCTCACCGCTCTAGGTCGTCACACCATTTTGGCACTCACACAAAGTTAAAATGCTACAAAACTTTAAGAGGAGGTATAAGAGGTATAAGGGCACTATCCTACCAAGCCCGATCACAATCTAGAAAGGTACCAAAATTGCAATCCATCATGATAAAGGTCCTCAAAACTACAACAAAACTGTCTAGAAAGGTTTCCCTATGGTCTAGGAACACTCTCTTATGGTCAAAACATTGGTGCAACCAAAGTCGATCGACAATAGAAGATGGAACTAGCAGGTATGTGTAGGTAGCAGATGCATAGCAAAGAGCTAGAGCAGCTACAAGGATCCTGTGAAGACAGGTAGCAGCAATTGTGTATGGTTGATGCGGTTTATAGGCCAAGAAAGACTCCAAAAAGGGCCACATGGGATAGCAAGTGAAGGAGGATTTTTGTAATGGAAATGACGTATGAAATTTGAGAATAGTGGAATTAAGAGAATTAGAGTGAGCATTTTTGTGAGATCACTTTCAGAACATAGACGGTGAACTTAATTGATGGTAGCAACATAAACATAGTACTTAATTAACTTGGATGAACGATACTTTTGCAAAAGAGAGAGAGAGAGTATTAGATAACATGACAACAGTTGCGGACCAAATTTACTTGGAGCCGGTCCCTCCTCCAAAAGGCGTTTGTATTATAGATTCTCTTGTACAATACAATCTGTGTGTTCCTTGTGACCTTGGTGATGCTATGAAGATGGAAAGCTTCATGCATCACAAGCATAACATAAACTTTGCAAAAATCATTAACTATCCCAAGCCTCAGTCCCAAGGCCTCAAACACCTTCGAAGACGGAGAGAGCTAGCGGGTAATGAGGGTGATGAGGAGAAATAAGAATCATTCATAGGAGAAAGATATAGTTCCTCACTTATCATCACTCTTGTTGCTTATCATAGCATAATAGCATAGTAATGAAGATGAAGAAGATGGCAAGCGTAAGCATTGAAGCATGGCTCTTGGTTGGATTTGCATTCCATAGCCAAGAGTGTTGGTGTAGGCTCCCCACTTCTCAACAAGCTTGGAGAAGGAGATGGAGCTCTTGCACTTTGCACTCCATACAATGAGAGAGTGTGTGTGTGTGAGAGAGAGTATACCCCCTCTCATGCTTGGTCCACCTCTCTCTCTCTCTCTCTCTCTCTCTCTCTCTCTCTCTCTCTCTCTCTCTCTCTCTCTCTCTCTCTCTCTCTCTCTCTTATTATTTAATTATATCATTTGGACATGTGTCCTTTTTTTCCTCTTTGAGAGAAAGAACTTAATTATTTATTTTTATGCATCTAAATTCTCATTGGACCCCTTTAACACTAGAATGGTAACAGGACACTTTTATGTCCTTGGACACTTTTGTGTCCTGTTAAGTGACCATTTTGCTTGAATTATTTGAAGAGTATGAAAATAAATTTTTAGGTGCTATATATCCACAAATTTGCCTTATGATCTGAAAAAAACTTAGCATTTTTTTTTTAGTATCGGTCTCACCATTAACCTTACTCTTGCACAACATCTTTGAACCTAAACTATGTGAAAAAACGGGTCCTGTTTTTGGATTTTTTTCAATTTTTGGCATCTATACCACTCTAAACTTCATGTTTGTGAGGTTTAGATGGCTAGAGGTTAGGCCTTCATAGTTCTCAACATGTTTTGATGCTTGTAGGGAGAGCTAAGTGTTAAAATTGAAAGTTATGACCAATTTACAAGAATTGCATAATCCTGTTTTTTGGCCAAAATTAGCACTTTTATGATTTTTTTGGTGGCTTTCTTGATATCCGAATTCAATTTTGATTGTGTAAGTTTAATGTATAACATAAAGCTAATCTTCCTTGAGTTGGACCTAATATGCTATATAGCATAGTATATGATGATGGTTGAGTTTTTTGATTGCTGAAGAATACGATACATTTTAGAGTAGCAAGTATAACTTTCTCAATATTGCTAGTTTCTTAGGCCAATTGTGTGTATTTTGTAGGTAGTAACCATATCTAATCATAGACTACAAACTTGGATAGATATTGAGTAGTTTCTATGGGTTTCTAGAGGTCATAATGCTAAACCCAGTTTTTTCATGTTTGCTGTATTTAGCACTTTATCATTGCCCCCAAGGTTCCAATTGCAAGAGATCCATTATCCTTTTGACATGATCCATGGCTCCTTTTGAATCCAGAGGCCCAAAGGGAACTAAGAAAACATGTATATAGTATCTGTATTGAGCGTGACTATAGAAACTTTGATGATAGGTCCGCAGAATGCCAAAAATACAACTTTTTTGTACCTATTTTTTTTGCCCACAAAAAAATTAGTGAGGTAAAAGCAACCATATGTTTTGGTCACCAACCCATTCAAGTTAACGGGGCATTTTATCTCATGTCCTACAAAAATCTCCACTCTTATTTATATGCAATCAACCATAAGAAATTCCTGTTTTGGGCAAAATGCACTGGTCCATCAACTTTGGAGGCTTGTAGTGACCAAGGGATGAGAAAAATTACAAGTTTCTCATTTTTTCGATATGTAGTAGTTATTGAACTATAAGCTCATGAAAGGATTTTTCAAAATGAGTGGATCTACTATGGTTTTTGAATTTTTTTCCAAAACCCTGAAAGGACACTTTTATGTCCTATTAGGTTACCATTCTAGTGTTAAACCCTATTTAATAGGATTCAAACACATCATGAGGGTCACATGTGCAGGATATCTTAACATGTGTCTTTAATGCTTCTTAAGTCATTTTGTTTGAATTGAATACTTCAAGCACCTAGTCAATCAAGCATGGAAACCGTTTATGCCTCTTGAGAGTTTATCTTTGAATTGAACACTTCAAGAACCTTATTTATTGAAGCATAAAGTTCACCTCAAGCTTTGGACAAGGTTCCCACAAACACTTTAATCACTTTAGCAAGCTGACAAGCACCTCATGCTTGGGTAGGATTCCCACCTCAAGGTCAGCCCTAACTTGCCTAAGATCGAAGGACTTTTTAACACTAACTTTTGGAGGTCTTTAATGAAGATAACCGTAAGGTTTTTAAAGATCCATTAGATGCACGTTGCTCTTTGATAAACTACCTCCTTTTGGACCCCTATTGAGATGTAACCATCTCTCCTCTTGGTCCCTTGCTGAGGTAAATCTAGAAGCACTTATTGCACATTGATCTTTGGTAGATCGTCTCCTTTTGGACCCCTATTGAGATGCAACCATTTCTCCTTTTGGTCCCCTATTGAGATAGGTGTCTAGAAGCACATATCTATATCCTAATTCTTGTTCCCCTTTTATCTTCCCATATTAAGCGATCAATTTAATATGAGAAAATCATTTGGTAAAGTTAGATATTATATTTTATGACATTACCTCTCTCTTGAAATCATAGTCGTCCTCGACTATAAGGTAGAGAAGATAAAGCCTAGTCATTAGTCCATGTTTCTTAGCGGGTAGAGGATCCCTTTTTACCCTACAACATCATTTCGAAATGGATGACTAATTCATTTGGTGCTCAGGAGACTTAGCTGTTGCAAGCATGTCTGCTCTTTAGTCCATATCATACTTCCAAAGTAGAGTGACAAGTTTTACTTGGTGTTTGGGAGACTTGTCGTCACCACAAACATGATTCTAAGCATGCATAATTCTTAAATTTTGTGCACAATAAAAGAAAAAGAATGAGTCTTATAAGACAAAAACATTGTTCATTTAAAATGCATTTTCATTTGCTTACTCTAGTGTAGCATTATAAGCATTGACAAGGTTCATATTATCATTAAGCTAGGTTCCTTATATCCATCTAGCATCTTTAAAAGGATAATTCTTAAACTTAACAAGATATCTTTGGATAACGTTATCATTTCTTAGTACCTTGTCTTTGTGTCAAATTAGAATCGACTCACACTGCAACATCTCTTCTTGATCTTTGATCTCTGGTGGGTCCTTCATTATTGGTTCTTTTTGGTGGCTCTCCTTTGTAAGGCTTGAGTAGGCCGGCTCACATGGTTAGCATTGTGAATGAGCCAATGATTGGGCATTTTTAACTAATAAGCCATCTCATTGATTAGCTTAAGAATTTTAAAAGAAAGGACCATAGTATCTTTTTGATAGTTTATCATAATACTCTTGGTGGCTCATAGGATTCTTGCCCGTAGTAAGCCTTAGATGAGCCTTGAGAAACTTTAGCAATACCCAATCATTTTTCTTAAAGGCTAAGGTTCTTTTGTGCTTATTAGCAGCAACCCTTTTTGCCTTTGCTTTTTGAGATGGATATAACCTCTTTAATCTTTGGAAAAGATTCTTGTGAGTCTCGGTTATTTCTTCATTGAGAACATTGATCTACTTCCATGACATAGACTTTTAGTAGATTCAAGAATTGTTAGATAAGTTATTTCACTTTGGTCATCCGTTTGTCGATGATATGCCAAAAGAGAAATTTAATCTACTTCCTAGATTCTCAAAGAGACCCTCGTAGAAATTACTGGTCATTCTAGGATCTTTGTCCGACACTATGGATGTTAGCAAACCATGATACTTGAAAATTTGAGATCTAAAGAGGTTGCCGTTTGATGTGCCTTAATAGTCTTTTTGACAGGCATAGAGTGTGTTTTCTTGCTAAGCCTGTCGATTGAAACAATCCAAGTTGCTTCCCTCGATCAAATTTCATTTTTGGTATACCACACATTTTGAAACATACTTTTGTATGTTTACTTTGCATGGTAGACCAACAAAAATACATTTCTACTCCTCAAAGGGTAGATTATGGAATCCTTCTTTGCCCCGCATAATGAGAAGCATGGGATTCATACTTGACTTTCTTATTGTATGGGTGAGTAACACATCCTATTGCCGTTTAGAAGATAACCATCCTCCAAGGTGAATGCTTCTTTATTTTTTCTTCCCTAATGCAAAGGCTGTAATTACCTACTTAAAGTCTTAGTCATTAGCATACTCATCTATCATAAAAGATAGATCATTGTGAGTTTCCATAGACACCACATTTACCCTTGACTGTTGTGGAAGTGCATCGACCACTTGATTGTGCTTGCCAACAATGTGAGCAATATGAAATTTAAATTGCGAAATTGCCCACCTCATTTAACACCTTCGAAGGTGGAGAGAGCTAGCGGGGAATGAGGGTAGGGAAGAGGAAGAAGAATCATTCATAGGAAAAAGAAAAGTTCCTCACTTATTATCACTCTTCTTACTTAGCATAGCATAATAGCATAGTAATGAAGATGAAGAAGATGGAAAGCTTAAGCATTGAAGCATGGCTCTTGGTTAGATTTGGATTCCATAGCCAAGAGTGTTGGTGTAGGCTCCCCACTTCTCAACAAGCTTGGAGAAGGAGATGGAGCTCTTGCACTTTGCACTCCATACAATGAGAGTGTGTTTGTGTGTGTGTGTGTGTGTGTGTGTGTGTGTGTGTGTGTGTGTGAGAGAGAGAGAGAGAGAGAGAGAGTATACCCCGTCTCATGCTTGGTCCACCCCTCTCTCCCTCTCTCTCTCTCTCTCTCTCTTATTATTTAATTATATCATTTGAGCATGTGTCATCTTTTTCCTCTTTGAGAGAAAGAACTTAATTATTTCTTTTTATGCATCTAAATTCTCATTGAACCCCTTTAAAGCCTATCCAATAAGATTCAAGCACATCATGAGGGTCACATGTGGAGGATATCTTAACATGTGTCTTTTATGCTTCTTAAGTCATTTTGTTTGAATTGAACACTTCAAGCACCTAGTCAATCAAGCATGGAAACCGTTTATGCCTCTTGAGAGTTTATCTTTGAATTGAACACTTCAAGAACCTTAGTCATTTAAGAATAAAAATCACCTCAAGCTTTGGACAAGGTTTCCATAAACACTTTAAGCACTTGAGCAAGCCAACAAGCACCTCATGCTTGGGTAGGATTCCCACCTCAAGGTCATCCCTAACTTGCCTAAGGTCAAATGACTTTTTAACACTAACTTTTGGAGGTCTTTAATGAAGATAACCCTAAGGTCTTTTAATCTCCATTAGATGCAAATTTCTCTTTGATAGACTACCTCCTTTTGGATCCCTATTGAGATGTAACCATCTCTCCTCTTGTTCCCTTACTAAGGTAAATCTACTTACTAAGGTAAATCTAGAAGCACTTATTACACATTGCTCTTTGGTAGACCGTCTCCTTTTGGACCCCTATTGAGATGCAACCATTTCTCCTTTGGTCCACTGTTAAGATAGGTCTAGAAGCACATATCTATATCCTAACTCTTGTTACCCTTTTATCTTTCCATATTAAGTGATCAATTTAATATGAGAAAATCATTTGGTAAAGTTAGATATTATATTTTATGACAATTGCAAGATTGGTTTTTGGCTTGAGGAGGTAGAGCTTGAAGTGTTGAGGGAAATGGTCCACACAGCTCATCAAACAGATCTATAGAGCCGAAGATTTTTGAGTTTGAAGGTGCAGTGCATTGCATATCTGAGATGGACGAGGTAGGTGGTGCCAGGTAGTCTGAGCCAGTTTCAGTGGGTAGATGCATAGTGCTTGAATTATGGAGCCTCCTGGTCTTCTCAGATCGGTAATTTGAGTCTTGGATGCCGAGTTACAAAGCTTTGAAAATTTTCCAAGGGCCGATTCTAAGCGAAGTTGTCCACATAGAAAGGCATGCCATATGGAGTTTTTGTGGGCTCGATGAGGTTCCATCATGTAGAGTGCACTGTGTGGAGCTAACACCATGAAGTGATAGTACCATAGGTCAAATTTTGAGATTGCTGGTCGAGGGGTACTTGCAGATGTATTTCTAATATTTTGGTGGCCTCAATTAGTGGGCACGGAGAAGTCCAACAGCAATGCGGTTTGCAAGTCTTGGAGCCAGCAGTGGGAAGTTTAAGCTGGTTTGATGGTTCAAAGATTGGAGCATCGGGCCAAGAGATGTGGCAGTTTGAAAATAGTGGGGAAGAATGGTTTTTTCAAAGCTTTGTGAGTAGTTTTTATAGCTTCAAAAGGGGCCCTAGGTATTGCCATGTGGCATGACATAGCCCCACATGCAGAGCTGCAGTCGGGAGTGGAGGGGATAAGTGTTGGTCCGTTAGCCCTTGTTGATATGATTTAGGGAGAGAAATCTCCCTGCGTGTGTGGTCATGGCGGATCTGAGCGTCTCTATACGTCGGTGCAGCTGGGCCTATGGTGGCTGTTGATGGTGCACAACGGCGGCCCTTGGGCGACAGAGGAGGCGGTTGGGAATTCGAGGGGCGGAGCTCGTTGCTGACGTGGCATCCCATATGGGTTTGATTTCGCACCTGCTGGGGCCTACAATTTTGTAAGCATTGGGGGGGAGAGGGTGCACTAGCAACCTTGGTAGTGCCCCCCTGGGTGTTCATATAAGAGAGAGAGAGAGAGAGAGAGAGAGGGAGAGACAATCTAGAGAAGCTCTGAGGGAGCTCCAAGGCCAAGCTGAGCAAGAGGAGTGCGGCCAAGGGAAAGTTTAAGGGACAGAATTTTGAATTTTACTATGATTGTTTTCCGCGTTTTACGTTGACTACTGACGTGACAGAACTGTACGGATTTTCGTAATTTGCACTGGCAGCTTTTGGATAAGATGCTTTTGGACCAATTGCTTTTGAGTTTAAAATATTTCCATGTAAACTGCTTTTCATAGGCGAAGGGCCTTTAAATATGTGCAGAGGACTCATTCTCTGGCACGCTTCGGTGAGAAGGAGTTTTACCATAGCCCAAGTGAAGGTTTTCGAGCAAACTAAAACTTGAGTACTGAAGATCCAAATGGCACACAATGCCTCTTACTTAGGAGAGAAACCAATCTACCACACTTAGATGTTTGAAAATCAGGCCTTTATTGCTTTAACTCACTAAAACCACAAAATTCTTCTAAAGATTTCAAGCTTGTCTTGGATACATTAGATAGGGCAAAATACGACACAACCTTCATACTTTGTCACAATGATTTATTAAATCGTGCAAAAACACGACACACCCTTTATTTTTTGACACAAAATGTAGGATAATTTTAGGTGGATCCTTTTTCTCGAGGTTGGAATAAATATTTCTCAAGGATAGTTTTAAGTGGGTTCTCTTCTTACTGGTAAAACAAGTGAAAGGGTCACGACGGCTTTCAAAAACAATAAGAGAGTGATAAAATTATTAGGTTGAATTAAACTGGTATCAGTGTTTGGGAAAGGATTGCCTCAGCTTAGTCTTGAGCCGATTGAAAATCGAGACTAGCTAGCTGCAAACCATGGTAAACGAAAGAAAAACCGATGAAATATGTGAAAAAGTCGTACAAAAATTTTGTAAATTTCAAAAATTTTGTTAGTACTTCCGGTTTTCTTCTTTGTTAGGAGGAAACTCGATCAGCAGCCACTTAATAAAAGAGACTTTCTCGAACATTAACACTCACTGGAATCAAGCTATAAAATGCAAGAAATGTGAAGGCATGTGAAGTTGTGAAATGAAAGGTGAAATAAAAAGAACTAATTTATATGTGTGTGTGTGTGTATAGAATTTATTAGAATTATGCAAGGTGAAGCTTCACTTTAGCATTCTAAAACAGTAGAATGCAAAAAAAAAAAAAAAACGTGTGTGTGTGAGTGAGAGAGAGAGAAATTTACTAAAATTATGCAAGGTGAAGCTTCCCTTTAACATTCTAAAACAATAGAATGCAAGAAAAGTAAAGACATGTGAGAATGTGAAATGAAAAGTAAGTCACCATCATGCACTGAAAACTATGAAAGTCTCCCTAACCCAACACAACACTAAGGGTTTCTTTTAGAAAGCCAAAATATTTTGTTAATGAAATATTATGGGCGAAATAGCTATAACAGGTAGTAGATAGTCTTTTGGTCCGAACTGCACTATAAAATAAAGGCTAAAAAGAAAAGGTTTTTTCTAAGCATTGTACACTCTACACTTCTCATGCACACTCTACAGGATAAGCATCACCACAACTTGTGCACTCATCTACTCGTAGTACATAGTTCTTTGGTCTGAACTACACTATAAAATTAAGCATTGCACACTCTGCAGGGGAAACATCGCCACAATATTGTATGCAATAGTCATCACCATGTAGAAGGGTTCTCTCGGATGCTAAAGAAGCACCAACGCATGGCATTGTTGTTTCAAATGCACAATGCTTTTCTAGCGGCTGAGCGATGTCAATTCCCTTAATTTTTGATGCACATGAGTGATGATGATGATCAGGAGGTGAGGTGAAGGAGAGTTGAAAGCAAGCCGCTCGCTATTGCTCCTGCTAATTGACATGGCAACTTCAATGCATGCAGAACGTGGTCGTACTCGCCAAGAAGGCAGCTTTGACGGACCCTCGTACTCCTCTTCATCGGCTTTAATTCACCACTAACTACGTATATCAAAATCCGCGTCGCTGCATACTATCTCCTTCAACTTTCCCATTGTAGAGATTTTGATCAGGGCCGCTGTATATTATTGAGAGTTGCCTGGCCTACAGTACCTTCCTACATAAATATATGATTGGTCTCCTGCACCTCATCTCGGCGAGGGGATGCCATATCGTAAGCAGTAATCTTTTCCAAATAATGTACGACACGACTTTACGTCTAATTAATTGTTCATGTCTTCTATCATTTTGCTTCATTAAACACCTAGAGTGAAGCGCTCAAGTACACAACCCGGAATTTCCTCCTCTAGTTCATGTTGTTGGCAATTCCCAGTTTTACAGGCCCCATAACTGGGTGATGCTTCAGAGACAACCTACTTTGGGGAGCTTCCAAGCAAGCCATAGATTAAAGCTTCGATTCAATCTTCTGCAGAATTTAACGTGTCGATCACATCTCATCATTCGTCGGGACACTGACTTTGTCGATACAGCTGAGTATGCAAGGGTTTTGAGGATAAATTTGGCAGATTCCTCATGACCCTTGCGCCGGCGCTGAGTTGGCCCTCTTGCTTGAGTCATTAATGTCAACCTCTTCTCTATTCACTGACCGGGAGTCTGCAAGGGTTTTGACGGTAACGCTGGCAGCTCCTGCATGACCCCCGATGCGGTACCCAATCCTAGAAAATCAAGAAATCGATAATTAGTGGAAGGGTGGTAAGTAGAGTTAGTTTTAGAACTTAATCTGCATCGCATTATCTGCGGCTTCTGGAAGAAGCTGGCGTGGCGGTGATCGCTTCTCTCCTATGCGAGCAGCTACCGTGTAGTGGACGATGGGCGATGGAGGCAAGGAGCAGGTGTTGTGAGAAAGCAATTGAGGCAGGGAGCAGGTGTTGGATCACGAGGTGAGGACGAGAGAGGAGTCGTGAGACAGTGCTGACGTCGGGGAGTTTCGAAGGTGGGTTGGGATGGGGGGAATCTCAGTAATATGTGAATATAATTTCACGCAACCCAAAATAGTGCAGCCACATCATGGAGTAGAGTTTATGTGGAATCTGAGGTAATCCTCAGCTGAGAAATCCGTTTGAGTTTGCAAAATTGAAAGGGGAGAGAAGTTTCTATATTTTGCAAAAATAGAAGGCCGGGGAAAACTTAACCGCCCCCCAAACTGTTTTCTCTCTCTCTCTCTCTCTCTCTCTCTCTCTCCACAATACGTGCCCCCCTGTTCCTATGTCGAAGGCTCTCTTTCTCCCTCTCTCTCACACAAAGCAACGATGGAGAACGTGAGGAGCCTCTCTCTCTCTCTCTCTCTCTCTCTCTCTCTCTCTCTCTCTCTCTCTCTCTCTCTCGCGCACACAGGCGTACAAAATGTCGACGGCTAGTTGTTTGTCATGTGTTGACGCGCGCATGGTGGTGCCATCGACTATTGTTGGACCAGGACGACGAGTGGAAGCATTTAAAAAGGGCCACGACAGTGGCGCTTTTTAAATATATTGAACTTTAATATTAACCTCATGGTCTGCAACTACAAGTAATAAAAATGAGTCAACCCGCCATTAGACAATACAGACCATGAGGTTAATATTAAAGTTCAATATATTTAACGCAACCCAGTAGGAAGCACTTAGTTGGCCCTCTATAATGAACTATTGTATATGCATCTTAATATCCCTCTTGGGAGACCCTATCGCGGGTGCACGGTCCTCAAATCCGTAGCCACCCCTCAATGACGTGCACATCACTATAATTTATACCAAGGCCATTGATCTAGATAGTTATACAAGCTTTTATGTTTGAGGACATGTTCAACAACTCCCTCTACACCCCTGCACCGATGCATGGTCCTGGCACAAGTCCTTGTTCGTAATTGTGCTCTAGTAATTTTGCTAGAGATACGTCAGCAACTCCCTCTACACCCCTGCGCCGATGCATGGGCTTGGCATGAGTCCTTGTTAGTGGTCATGCTCTAGTAATTTTTGCTAGAGATATGTTCCTCTACACCCCTACGCCGGTGCATGCATGGCCTAGCATAAGAACTTGTTGGTGGTCATGGTCTAGTTATTTTTTTTCTTTGAAGATAATAGCCTATGTGCCTTACTCTCTTGCTCTGTAGACTCTAGCACAACGCATGGACTTGGGCACACCTCTCAACATAGCTCCTATGTTATGCCTTTTTGCCCTTGGCTCCCTCTCTCTAGACCCTCATGCCTGCACATGGGCCTAGCACAATCTTTAGGAAATTTGTCTCCCGTCCACCTTTCTCTCTTATGGCCTATGTGCTACCATCTCTCTCTATAGAACCAAGCACTGGTAAAATCACCCTTCTTACTTCTTTTCTTTGAAATGTCCATCATGTCACTCTCTGTCTCCACAGGGATAAATTCTTGTGCAGACACACTCGCTATGCTAATAAGTTTGCAATTATACTCCACTTAGTTCTTGCTTGCAGATCACTCTCCAATCACCCCATTCTATTCCAAAGATGCATCATGTGGTTTTCACTAGGAGAAATCCATTATTTGGTACAAGGTGAGGTGTATTCAACCAATGAGGTGCATTCAACCATTGTCACAGAAGGAGCACATTAAAATGTTATGCCATATGTGGTAAAAGGTGTCTTCAAAAGTGAAATAGAAATTCCCAACATAGATTTGCACCACTTTTGGTAGACATGGTGCTGAGAGAGAGCTTGCTAGTTTGGAGACATGGCCAATCTAGTGGAATATTAAAATGTCACATTGGGGGAAGACATTTGTCATTTAAAATGAATCTAGTACTTTTGTGTCGAGCACAAATTTATCCAAAACCAAACGTACTACATGAGGGCATCTATTGGCTAGACTCGATGCATTAGGGCAATGGAATGTTCCAATCGGATTATCTCCTTCTCCCCCTCCGTTCAACCAGATGTTTTGATTTCTCAACCAGCTCAAGACTAAGTTGAGGCACACGTTTCCCAAACATTATCTCTAAGGGTTCTCTAACCCAACATTATTTTTCCAATAAGGGTCAAAATAAATATTTTTTGAAAAACTTTGATGTTAGGGTTTGGCGCTAGCGATTCGATATGGCTCGGTGTCTCCTATTGGTGGATCTCTGGGTGCTCATTGTCTCCTTCCTGCTATGCTTCAGGCATTCTTGGGTAGAGTGGCAGTTCCTCACGTGTCGTGCCTCCCATGCGCCATAGGTCTCTACTTGTCTCCTTGGTAACATATTCTCGTTTTTGAAGGACTAGCTCGCTTCTAGCTGGCTCATCTTTGGTTTGCGTTTGGTGGAGTACTTGTTGGGGCAATGAGTGTATGGGTGGCAACAATGACTCATTGGTGGCACCTCAAGAGGTCTCTTGGTGATGGGGACTGCGGACCCCACCATATTGGAAATATGTGGTATGCAATCTAAGTCCGATCATTGTTTCTCAAAGGCCTCTCTTGTTCAGCTTCTATCTTGTTTTGGAATTGGTGGTTGGTGTCTTCTTGTAACTATCGGTCTTTCTGTCTTTGTAGTGGTGATCTTGATGGCTCCGTTTGAGCATGTCTTTCTTAGCACATTTTCTCTTTTAAATCATATTCACTCATTGTTTATCTATATGGTTGACTAGATATGCCGAGGAAACGGTTGAGGATTAAAGCTGTGGATTTAAGTATTATGTTAGATGTCCCTTAACCCAAAATTGACAAGGAAATGGTTGGTCTAATTAATGATGATCATTGTACTGCAAGTACTTATCTTTTTGTATTAGTTGGCTTGGATTATTGCTTGCTTGGAAATATTTGCTGAGCGCAAGTATCGGCATTGTACTAAGTAGTTGCTTGAGAGTAGCCGCTCTCACTCGTACGCTCCAAAACTCCAAAAACTTTACATAATGATAAAACAGGTGTGTTCAAACTTAAAAATTTGAACTTTATACCTAGGGCTCTTTTGGCCAGTGGCCGACTTACAAGTCTCAAAACTCAGAATACAAAAGAACTACTCAGATTTTACACATATGGCTTAGTGATCATTCGGCTCCAGTAATTAGAGTTTCTTTTAGTTACAAGGCTTTCTCAAAAACAATAATGGGAGTACAAAAATGATACCTTTTTGACAAGGTGATTGACTAGGAGGGTGCTCGTTTTGTCCTTTTGATAAAATTTCCCCCTTCCTAGCCATTGCACGTCCTCGTGCAAGCTGTCTTAAAATTTATCTTCAATTTTGTGTGCAAATTTGTCTTTGGTAGTTGAAAGCTCTCTTTTCCAATGTCTTTGTGACCATTTTGAACTTCTCCTCTCTGGCCACCATGTTTGCTTGGCTTGGTAGATCCTTGAATGGGTTGTTGAGGATCACACTCTCATAAGCTATATGTTGAGCCTACAGATCCTTCGTCATTGTGTTAAAGATAGTGAAGTCCATTTCAAAGAACCCAATCATGAATGCCTCTTCAAAGATTTGCATATACTACAAAGGCAAAAACATGACCTGGGCATACATCCCCATGATGATATTATGGTTAGGGACTTTTGTCTCCAGGCTCCAAGCGATGCCTTGTGTACCTTCAAGGAACACTTGCGAAGGGTGCTCTAATGCTTAATATCTTTGAAGATTGTGATACAAGTGATGATCATATTGGAAATTTTGACCAGCATCTAGCAAGTGAGATAGTGAACATCCCACATCTGTATCATCATTGCCTATAAAGTATAAACCATATATGATTCCATTGGCTTGTAGTTGTTGATTGGATTTGTCAACACTACGTAGTTCAACACATCTGTATGATCACTGCCTATAAAGTATAATCCATATATGATTCCATTGGCTTGTAGTTGTTGATTGGATTTTTCAACACTACGTAGTTCAACATTAATGGTCGCCTGCTTTGCCATGTGTCATACCTCTCCCATGATCGCCTTCTAATGGTAGGGCAGAAATTTGGGTCTATCCGAAGGTGTTCTGGTGCACTTCAATAGGTCATTGCATCATGTGGTCAGTTCTCAAACCACTTATTGTGCCATAGAGGTTGATTCTCTAGAATTGCAAGCACTTGGTCTGCCAATATTGGCACATCTTTGTAACCTCCTTTCTTGTTGGATTCAAGTTCTGGTAGGAGGCTTTTTTCCCACAATAGTGCCTCTTGCTTCATCATCAACGACAATGGAATCATGTCGTGGCCAAAATTTGTGACCACCTCGGCTTGGTCATTATTTAATAGATCTACGTATTCCAAGACCTTAACCTCGGATGCCATATATACTCCTTGTGTGATGGATCTGAAATCTCAACTATCCACTTTTTCATCTCCTCCCTCACATCTGTGAGTTCCTACCTGTCTTCAAAATCATGGAGCCCACCCTCACTAGATGTACTCAGTAGATCTACTAGGGGAAGGTCTACCCTTACTGTTTCTACTTCTGGTGCTGGTGCTTGTTGAGCGAGTACTACTACCTTTACTTGCAAGCACTAATTCACGTCTTTTCTTTGAAGCTTCTGTGCAATCTTTTCATCTTGTGCGGCAAGATCAGCTTGTGCCTTAGCTAGTTGTTCTTTCAATATCTAGATCTCTTTGTCTTTTTGAGCCTCTATGGCCATATGGCATGCTGTCATGATCTGTGGATCATACTTCTCTTGAGCCAGATCCACTTTGATTATTTTGAGCTCTTCCAATGTTGTAACTAGTGCATGTGAAGTGCCAGTTGGAGTAGGTGTGCCTTGTATTTCCAAGAGCTTTGAGAGAGAGTGCTTCACGACATCATACACATCGCTCAACTTGGTATTTTTATGATACTCCTTTTTCAGCTCCTCTTCAAGTCTTTGCTACTCCGCTTACACATTAGGAAAAGGATGGGGTGTAGTAGGGCCTCTTTATTTGCCATGAGCTTATGGAGGTAATTAACATTTTGATGAATAGGTATACACAATGTGTGCAAGAATGGTGGGTGTGTAAGAGTGGTCAAAGGATTCACTTCTCCCCCCAAAAAAGAGGTGGACAATTTTATGATTTTCAGCCTTCCATAACTCCCACATATGATCTCTGATTTGAGCGGAGATCATAGATTTACAATTTGCATGCCGAGGTCTTTCCATAGATTTACTACATGATATGGTTTTACCCGCTAGATTTTAAATTCCATTTTGGGTGGGGGGAAACTTTGAATCCAAATAAACTAGCCGTTTTGCCTGTTTGAATTCAAAAGTTGTCCTTTGATTACTTTCTTAATACAAAAGGTTTGAATTCCTTAAATTGCCAAATAAAGAGGCCATCCTAGACCCCATTCTCTTCCTAATGATCTTATTGTTTACTACAATGTGAGGTTTTAGATCACGAAAGTATCCTTTTGCTTCCCTTGTTGCTCGTTGCAATCCTTCTTACAAGTTCTTTGTGTCCTCCTGGAAGCCTTCTATTTGCACTTGTAGCCTTGCATTCTCTCCCTTTGCCACATTTTCCTCCTTCTTGGCATCTTGAGCATCTAGCTCCGTGAGTTGGGACATTTCCTGTTGGCATTTGAATTGAATATTTATTGCTTCTAAATGATCTTCTAGGTCAAAATAATAAATCAATCTATACGCGTCTCCAATCACACCTCTGGAGTGTGGTGAGACTGGGCCTC
The DNA here is from genome assembly GCF_014529385.1 of Adiantum capillus-veneris. Lineage (NCBI taxonomy): Eukaryota > Viridiplantae > Streptophyta > Polypodiopsida > Polypodiales > Pteridaceae > Adiantum > Adiantum capillus-veneris. Next base: position 151,529,361 of record NC_140938.1, read on the forward strand.
TTTATTGATTTGTTGGCTGTTGAGAGGTCCCATGCACTAATTCTTTGCCTTGTTGATAATCCAATAAATGGTCTTGTCCCTCTTTGGTGCTGGGTTGATTAGTCTTTATGGATTTCTCCTTCCCATTCTTTTGTAGCTTCGTTGTAGCTTCTTTGCCCTCTTTAGCTATGTCTGTCTTCTCTTGACCTTCATCACCTTTCTCAAAGATTTTTTTTTTTGAAAGAGCATGCTCTTGATCTACATCTTTCTTACCAAATTCTTCTTTGTCTTCATCCACGAGAGGTGGTGTTGGTGTCTTTGGTGAAAACCACTGCTCGATCTCAGTATGGGTATCTTTCGTTTCATCACCTATCTCCTCCCTTAGTGGTTCTTTATTTGTTGTGTCTTGGCCCTTGGGGGTGTCTATTGGTGACTCTAAATAATCCACTTTTTGCTTTTTGGAGTCTTCACCTGCTTGCTACTCGGACTTTCTTTTGAGCAATTTGTGGATGTGTTGCTGGCAAGCTCTCTTTCTATATTGTCTGATTTTATCTATTTGCTCAAATTTTCTTTGTTCTAACTTCTTGTCAAGTTTCACATCTTCATCGTCCATGTCAGAATCTGCTTCATCCACTTTCCTTTTTTCTTCAACAAGATTTTCAGCCTCTCCTCTCTCAATATTTGAGCTTCTTCCATTGATCTTTGTGTCTGCGTCTTGGGTATTTGTTCAATTGGATTGCTTCTATTACTCACCAGAGGGACAATGATGTCATCATCTTCTTCTTCTTCTATAGAGGTTGATTGGAATTTAGATGGGACATCTCTCTTTCTTGGCTTTATTGCTCCACTAAGCTCAATATTTGATTTGGTTGCAGAGAAGCCGCTTGGAAGTTGCCAATGAACACATTGGCTGGGATCTTTGCTAATTATTCTTTAGAGATGTGTGCCTTTTCATTGGATGAGATATCAATGAATTTATATGGTGAAGCCTCCCACTCCTTCTGGGACATTCTACGTGGCATTCAGCTAGGTATCCAAAAACCAACTAATTAGCTTTTGAAATTTGTTGAAAGGTCGTTGAAAAAGTCAAAAAATGCAAACTTGACCATAACATGGAAAATGAGCATAAATTGATCAAAACAAGTCCAAACTTGACCAAACTTCACTAGTGCATCTAGGAAAGTGCAACCTACATGCACTAGGTCATGTGGTCACATGTCAAATTTGGGTCTAAGGTACATGGGTTGCGATCCACGTTGGAACACAATTTGGACTTCTGATGAAACCATCTGGTTAAGCATGATATGGGGATGCTATGGTTCAAAAATATTGTTACCATATACATGTGGTAGTGATGTGTGTGAACACACTAGGACCGTCGAGGCATTTTTTCCCTCTTTAGGAGGTTTTTTCCCCCATGCATTGTATATACACCCATTCATTCTAGGGCTATCTATCTTTCCACTGCACACTAAGTAACACACTCTCTATTGTGTGCCTTGAGCTTCCTTTGTCTTCTCCAAGTAGTGTGCATTTCTCTACAACCCTAATTCCAACAATTGGTATCAGAGCAGGTTGCATCCTCTCGGGCTTAGTCACCAACAGCTCCAACACACGCCTACTCACTTTCACCGATTTTTGTGAGCTTTGGCGAGCGTTCGTAGGTCGACAAAAATTTTGGGCTCATTTATGATTCGGGCTCATTTCGGCCTTCGTTTCCACTACAGCCAGGTCTGTGCAGGTAATTTCGTCATTTTGTGAAAAAATTTTATCAGTGTCAAATACTGCTTAAACAGGTCCCATACAGTCTACTACGGTTTGTGCTATATAGCACGTGTTGTTCCAGCTCTGTTTTTCCTATTTTCGAGCAGTTTTCACATCAGGTGCAGCATTTACCATGGTTGACAACAACACAGATGTCTTCAAGATGTTTGCTACTGCGGACAGGTTGGATGGGGACAATTACCCAATGTGGGCTTACATGATGCAACATGTTCTTGTGTCAAAGGGCATCTAGAATATTGTGTAGGGCATTGATATATGTCCTGGGTTCTGAGGATGTAGGTGATATTGAGGATGTTGCGGGTCTTGCTGCAAGGATTTTTACTGTAAGAGTTGTTTTGCCTACGGCAGAACAAGCTCGTTGGGATGTTAACGATGCGCACGCTCATGCATTGATTGCGTTGTCTATGCAGCGCAGCATTACTCCTCACATTTGTTCAGCGAAATCTGCAAAACAGGCTTGGGATATTCTAGCAGGTCTTTATGCAAGCCACAATGAGGCTAACTTGCTTTGTTGCGTAAAGAGCTAGAATCGAAGATTATGCATGAGGAAAATGATATGGACACTTTCCTTGCTAGCGTCAAGGATATCAATGAGAAAATTATTTCTGCAGGTGAAGTCATTTCAGACAATTCCCTTGTGCATACTGCTCTTGATGCCTTACCAAATTCTTACCAGACTTTTGCTAGTACTTGGAGACTTATGACCCAAGGAAATCCTGAAGTTGTCAAGTTTGATGCATTATGCACATTGCTGCTGCAAGAGTCACTTTCCAAAAAAAACAGGACTAGGCAGCGTGCATTGGAACAAGCTTTTATTGCTTCTCAAAGAAAGGGTGGTAACAACAATGCAGCCACTTCTTATGGTTCTGCTGTGAGTGGCAAAACTTCTGTTCCTAATGCTTTTGCTTGCATCAATTCGTCTGGAAATTCTGGTGATAAGGGCAAAAAGATGATGTGTTGCCATTATTGTAAAGCTAATGATCACCTAATCAAGTAGTGTCCTAAGTTGAAGGCCAAAGAGGCTAAGAAGAAAGAGGGTGGTTCCACTGTAAATGTTGGTTTCACTACAAATGTAGCCATTGTTGAGTCTTCTGTGAAAGGAGACTGTGATACTGATGTTAATGTAGAATGGGCTTTTAGTGCACAGTGCACTTACAATCCTATGCATGCATGTCAGTTGTTGTAGATTCACATGTGTGGTATTTCGATAGTGGTGCTACAAAGCACATTACTCACATCGTGAATTGTTCACATCTCTCGAATCTGTTCCTCATGGAAATTCAGTCACTTGTGCCAACAATGCCTCTTATCCTGTTCAGAGAGTTGGAAAGATTGTGAATACTACTGCAAATGACATTTCTTTCACGATTGTTGATGCACTTTATGTACTTGGGATCAAGAAGAATCTTTTATCTATTTCTGCACTTGCTAGACTTGGACTTGTAGTCAAATTTGTGGTGATAGATGTACAGTTCATGATCTCAATTTTGGTGATGAAATTGTTGCATCTGGCTTTTTGTGCCATGGGCTATATAAGCTTCCTTTGTATGACAAATGTGGACAAAGTTTTGCAAGTGCAGTTGCAGATTCAAGGGCTGTTTCAGATGCAAAAATGTGGCATGCACGTTTTGGGCATTTGAATTTTTCCAGCTTGCTGCGTTTGCAAAAATCTGATATGGTTGCTTCTTTACCGCCTCTTGAAGCACCTGTCAAACATGTTTGTGAAGGCTATATTTTGGGTAAAATGAAGCATTCTAAGTTTCCAAAGGATGGTTCAATTAGGGCCACATGTAGGTTGCAGCTTGTGCATAGTGATGTTTGTGGGCCCATGTAGGTTGCAGCTTGTGTATAGTGATGTTTGTGGGCCCATGCAAAATCCGTCCTTGGGCAATTACCTGTACTTCATGACTTTCATTGATGATTACTCCAGGCATCCATGCGTATTTGCGCTTAAAGTGAAGTCTGAAGTTTTTATGTGCTTCAAACAATTTCTAGCCATGGCTGAAAATGTATCAAAATGTACTATAGGCACCCTCCGTTCCGATCGAGGGGGGGAGTATATGTCTCATGAATTTAACGCATTTCTGGCTAGTCGTGGGATAAAACACCAATGTACAGTGCCTTATAAGCCTCACCAAAATGGTGTTGCTGAGAGGAAAAACAATTCACTTATGGAAATGGCACGATGTATGGTCAAAAATCAAGCTTTGCCTCATTCTTTCTGGCTTGAATCCATCATGTGTGCCACTTAAGTACTTAACATGTGTCCTATGAAATATTTGCAATCTATTACTCCATATGAAGCATGGCATGATAGAAAGCCTTCTATTGAGCACATGCATGTTTTTGGCTATTTGGCATATGCTTTGGTGCCACAAACACAACGCAAAAAATTGGATGATAAGGCTGTCAAATGTATTTTTGTTGTTTATAGTACTGAAAGCAAAGGTTATAGGTTGTATCATCCACAAAAAAAGTGTATTCTGGTTTCACAGGATGTAGTATCGGTGGAAGATTCTATTTAGCCCTTGCTGTCATGTACTAGAGAAAGTAATGTAAGCTCACAAAACATTTATGACACTTTGTTGCCTCTTTTTAGTGGTGGAAGTTCGAATGTGAATTCCAATGAGGCAAATGTACAGCCTATGGGGGTTTCCAAAAATGTTACAGATCAGTCTATTACTGATGCAGATATACATGATGTACTTGATGAGGAAAGGATTGAAAATGATCAGGCTAGAGGTATGCCAAAATGGCTGGTGCATACATTGCATGATAGTAAATTGGATGCACCTTTGTCTAGTCGTACTCGCTCAGGCTCTGGCCATGCATCTTATGCATCAGATTGTTATGCTTTGGTTGTGTCTAGCTACATGATGTTGAGGAACCTCGGTCTTTTGATGAAGCACAAAATTCAGAAAATTGGATGGTTGCCATGCAATCAGAATATATATGATGCACTTATAGAAAATGACACATGGACTTTATGTTATTTTCCTCCTAGCAAAAAGGCCATTGGTACGAAGTGGGTTTACAAGTTGAAACACAAGCCGGAGCGTGAGATCAATTGCCATAAGGCTCGACTTGTTGCAAAGGGTTATGCACAACAAAAAGGCATAGATTATGAAGAAACTTTTTCTCCCACTTTTTGTATGACTATTGTGTGTTTTCTATGTGCATTTGCAGCCCATTTTGGTTGGGATGTACATCAATCAGACATTGTTACTTCTTTCTTGAATGGTGACATATTTGAGGAAGTTTATGTAACACAGCCTCTCGGTTTTGTCATGAAAGGACAAGAGGACAAAGTGTGAAGATGTAAAAAGGCTTTGTATGGGTTGAAGCAATCTCCTTGTGCTTGGTATGAGAAAGCTGACACTCATTTGGTCAAACAAGGCTTTCATAACAGTCCTACAAAAAGCACATTGTATGTAAAGCATGAGGGTGATGTACTTCTCATTGTTGTTCTTTATGTAGCTGATTTGTTGATCATTGGACCAAATGAGGGACATATTGCTGAATTTAAGGTTGATTTGAATTCTACTTTCAAGATGAAAGATTTGGGGTTGTTGCATCATTACTTGGATATAGAGTTTAAGCAGTGTGATGGTGGTATTGCCTTGTGTCAGAAAAGTTACATAGAGACATTGCTATGTAATTTTGGACTTGAGGATTGCAAACCTATTGCCACTCCCATGGCAACAGGTTTGAAATTGAGTCTTCATGACACTCGTGATCCTGCTGATGTCACTCTTTACCAAACTGTTTTTGGATGCCTCATTTATGTACGCAACACAAGGCCGGATAGTTAGTTTGCGGTCTCACAAGTCAGCAAATTTATGCATAGCCCATGGCCTAAGCATTGGCAGGCTTTCAAGAGGATTTTCTACTACCTTAGTGGCACTTTATATCTTGGCTTTTTTTATCCCAAGGGGGGATCATTACCGCCATACTTACATGATTTTTTGGACTCGGACTGGGTTGGTTGTTTTGACACGCGAGTGTCCACAAGTGGTTTTTGTTTCATGCTTGGCAGTTCATGTATATCATGGTTGAGCAAGAAGCAACCTAATGTGGTCACTTCTAGTTGTGAGGCTAAGTACAAGGCAGTCTTCATAGCTACGATTGAGTGTGTATGCCTCAAACACCTTATGGCTGATTTGGGAGTTGGATGGGACACTGCCAATACTATCTAACTGATAGCCAGAGCATATTGGCAGTTGTGAGGAACCCAGTTTTTCATGCTCGCACAAAGCACATTGAGATGCATTACCATTATGTCATGGAGAGGCTCTCAACAGGAGAGATCAGCTTGGTTTATGTGCCAATACAGAACAACCTTGCAGATCTTTTCACAAAGGAATTGTCTCATGAGAAGCTAGAAGCTTTCCACAAATCTTTGGGCTTACTCCCCTTTGTGGATTGATCATGTCCTCAGGGCATGGCACTTCCCTTTACTCATGTGCCAGCTCTCGTTCACTGCATCACTCCAGGGGGGGATTTGTTACCATATACATGTGGTATTGATGTGTGTGAACACACTAGGACCGCCGGGGCATTTTTTCCCTCTTTAGGAGATTTTTCCCCCCATGCATTGTATATATGCCCATTCATTCTAGGGCTATCTATCTTTCCATTGCACACTAAGTAACACTCTCTCTATTGTGTGCCTTGAGATTCCTTCGTCTTCTCCAAGCTGTGTGCATTTCTCTGCAACCCTAATTCCAACAATTTTCAAATTTGGATTACTGGTTGGAGATTTATGCCACTTCTTGGAAATTTTTCACGACTTAGAGAAATGTGTCAGTTTGGCTAGGTTGTTGAAATCCAAATGGCTTGATACATTAGGGTTAGTCTTTGCTTGGAAAGTAAGGCCCTATGGTAAAGTTCTAGCCTGGAAAACTGAAAAAGGTACATGGATCCCAATCCATGTCTGGCAGCCTTTCGATATGAAACTTGGTGAACATGTTCCTATAGCCTATCGTAATACAGTGGTGAAACCTTTTCATATTTGGACAAGTTTTGCCCAAGTTTGTCCAATTTCCCAACCAATTTGGTTTGACTTTGCCGTATTTGGTTTTCGATGCCATCTTTGATCTCTCCTTGTGATTGTTTTGTTTGAAAATTTTCCAATGTGATGATTGAGAGCTGAAGAGTAGACCCAACCCTAGTTGTTTGTCGATTTTCATCACTTTTGTGGTTTGTTTGGACCTCCGAGGCCTATTGGAAAGTTGGACCTACTTTGCAAGCATATTTTGCATTCATATTGATACACTGAGTTCACAACTCTTTCAACGCCAAAACTTTGTCCAAAATCACAAACTCTGACACCTACACTCAGAAATTGTTGAACTTGACATATAATTCACTTTATTCAACCAAACACTTAAATTTTGACATACACTACCATCATTGACCTGTACCAACAATTTGCACTTAACTCTTAGGATACATGGATCGCGACCCATGTTTAGCGACAATTTTTGACAAATTTGAGGGGATGTCTTCGGGTATGTTCTCTAAACTATTTGTCCACTTATTTTTGAGTTTGGATCACCTTTCCACATCCTGGGTCAAAATGAGCTTTTGTAGACCAACTTTTTGATTTAATTTGGATTTTGGTTGACCAATGGTCCATTCTGTCCAAAATTTGCATGCCACATTTTCCAAAGCTAGGTCAATTTGTTTGCATTCCTTTTTCCTTGATCTGACATGTTGGGGGACACAGATCGCAATCCATGTTCAACAAGATTTTCTAATTGTGAGTATAGCAATGAATAGACACTTATAAGGGTAACATTTTTGACAACTTATTTTTTATGTTGGAAGTGGGGAGACATGGATCGCGATCCATGTCCTACCCCCTCAGCCAACTTTGATCATATGCCCCGATTCTGCTACATTGGAGTATTTTGGTGAAGAAATAATTTGATTTGACCAATTTGTGAGATTCCCAATTTTGATTTGATTGATTCATTTTTTTGTGATTATTTTTGGAGCATTTGGCAATTCAAACTGTTCTTACACTGATGAGAAACATACCCGTAAAATTTGGTGAAGTGTGGGTGTCCAACGTGGTTGTAGCAGGCAAACATTTGATTGAGAGCTCTAGGTCACAAACTCTGTGTGTGTGTGTGTGTGTGTGTGTGTGTGTGTGTGTGTGTGTGTGTGTGTGTGTGTGTGTGTGTGTGTGTGTGTGTGTGTGTGTGTGTGTGTGTGTGTGTGTGTGTGTGTGTGTGTGTGTGTGTGTGTGTGTGTGTGTGTGTGTGTGTGTGTGTGACTGTGTGTGACTGCAAATGAGGCCTAGTTTGCCTATATGCACCCTACCACAGATGCTAAGTGCATACTTATCTTATTTGCTCACATTTCCCAAGGTATACCATTTGTGGTTCAGACAGCTCATCATTTGGACACCTGGTCATTAATTGGTCTCGATTTTACAATTCTAGATCGTCACCGGTGAAGTGGCCCGAATTGTGACATGTGCCAAATCTTTCCAAAGTTGACATGTTCAAAGCTGTTGCTTTGTAGATTTGGCATTTGCTTTCAGAACTTGAATCTGACTCTCTTGGCTTTATTTATTAATTTTTTTATCCTTATTAGGTTAAAAAAGAAAGAAAATTATTATTACTTGACTAAAAATTATTCCTTACACTCATATGTACATACTCTCACTCTAGACATCTTGTCCGTCAAAATTTATCATTATGGATCATTATTATGCTTGATAAGTGTTAAATTCTACTATAAATCTGTAAAAAAAACAAAAATTTAAGCGGTAAAAAAAACTTTATACACTATACACATTGTCTTCATCATCTTGCAGCCCTAGACCTTGCAATAAGCTGCTTTATCTACTGTTACTTCCCCCTTTCCATTATGAGTTGTCCCGGATGAAGGTTTGTGCAATTGTGCATGGGCTCGAACAAGGTGTCTATGCAAGGTGGTGAAATGTGGCCCTACTATGCTTATGGGAGAGATGAAATTGGTAACACTATGATATGAAAGATGTGGGTATTGAGCTGATTGTTTAGGTGTTTTTGTTGGGGAGGTTCCATCTAAACTACGTTTTTCGAACAAAAGCTGTTGAAGATGGTACACATGTTCCTTGATCGTTGGTTAGGTGAGTATTGTTGGGTTGTTGATTGGGCTTGTCATAACTTTGGGTACCCACTTGTAGACGTGTTGTGAGACTGTGAAGGTGGTTGTCGCTTTGGTTGTTAGGGTCTCCATTTCCATGTAAGCTCTTTGGCAGGTTGTGTCTTCTCCGATTTGTATTTGGGAACCCATTTATACCTAGGTTGGTTTGATGAAGAACTAGTTCATTGTGTGGATTCCTACTACCAAGTATACTTGTAGTGAGTGGGTTTTGCTCTCTAGAAGTTTGAGTGTGCTGGTTGTGAAGTGTGATCTAACAATGTGATGGATTTTTTTACCCAAACTTGTCTAACTCGTTTCACTTGGATTTTTGTTGATGGTTGACTCTTGAGGCTTAATTATGCACTTGGGTTCCTGTGGTTTGGGATATACATTCCATATGTGATCTGTATGTGCCAAGGAAGTAACCTACATGGTGCCCTTAAGGGTGTACTTCAGAGTGTCATCTTGCCAATCTGGAATGGCTTTGTATGTGCGCATCCATGAAACTCCCAAAATGACTGCTTCATTAAGATTTGTGTCCACCATTACATGAAATTGATGTGGAAATTGGTTGCTATCAATGTTGATTGATACATTGTCTTGCTCTTAGCTAGCTATTTTCCCTTTGTTGACTACTCTTAGCTAACTATTTTCCCTTTGTTGGCTACTCTTAGCTCAATTATGTTTGGCGTCACTATCTCATCTGACAACTTTAAATACGTCAAATGATTTATGGAATTGACTCTTGCACCACAAATGTTTTATGTACATCTGTAAGTTGGACATTGATTCACACATCCATTCCTCCAAGCCAATCTAGCTTGATCTAAATTGCTTCAATAGGAGGAAACGGTGTTTCTAGTTGTCAAATTGGAGCTATATTTTGTCATTCTTGTCGCTTCAAATTTTGCAACTTTGCTTCCTCCTTTGCATGGTCTTGAATGGCTTGAGCTTTTTTCTTTTGCTCTTTTTCTTGGTGAATCTTATCCAACATGACCGTAAATAATAATTTTTTTGTCTGCAACCCTTGATCCAATTAGGCATCTCCTCTCTCACTAATGGCGTAAGTTTTATGGCACCACCAGGTGATATGTTGTTGACCACAAATGGGCCATTACCTTGATTTTTAAATTTCTTGGAGTGTTGTTTCAAGGTCTAGACTAATACATAGTCTCCCTTTTGAAACTCCTCGCTTATCACGTGATGGTCATGGAACTCTTTCATTTGTCAGTTTTGCAAATATATGGCTGTAATAGCCTTGATTTGCAATTCATCTAACTTGGTGAGCTGTGCAACTCGGCCCAACAACTCATGTCCAGTCCATCGTAGGTCCTCACCCACCTATAGTGTGGGAACCAAGAATTCCAAGGGTAGTATGACATTGATCCCAAACATCAAATTGAAAGGTGTTGTTCCAGTTTTGTTTTGTATGCTACTCTACACGCCCATAGAGTTGAATGTATTTTCTGGTCCCAATCGGCTCTCGACTCATCTACAATTTTTGTGAGCACAGTGCATATAGATTTTTTGTGATCTCAGTGTCTGTTAACCCTCACGGCACATAGACACCCTATGATCTATAAACGTTGTATTATTTAGAGTCAAGTACTGGGCTTGTCGGACCAATAGGAACAGGGTAAGGGTGATCGCCGATGACAGGCGCACTCTAACGGGAATATTCAAGGAGTTAGTTGGCTAAGTATGGGCGCCCAAGTGTGAATGGGGTGAGCTCATATAAAAGCCACTAAACCTAATTTTTACTCATTCTCTCATTGTGCAATAGAAGCTGCTCTTGCTCCATCTCCACCTTCTCCTTCACCATCTCCTTGTCTGTGTGTGTGTGTGTGTACGTGAGAGAGAGAGAGAGAGTGAGAGTGTGTGTGTGTGTGATCGAGCATTGTGACGGCACGACGGCGGCGAGGCGGTTGAGTGCGGCGTAGCGGCATCTCCCTCTTCTTCGCGGCGCGGGAATCCTTCATTCGCAACTACGCAGGAAGGTGAGTGACACACCATTCTTCCTTGTGAGCTTGTCTGTTGTATGACTGTGTGCTAGGAGCCTTTGTGGCTCACATACGGCGCGTAGCAAGTCCCTAGCCTTGACATTTTTGGCGCCGCTGCCGGGGAGCTGCTGCGCGTGAAGCTCCAATGGCGACTTGTAAATTGTATTGAAGCTATTTTTTATGTAGGAAAGGCGCGGCTTAAGTTTGATCATTGTTGTTATGCAAAAACAGTAGAGAAAGACACAATGTTGTTGACTGCATTCAAGTTTTCTGTGTTCTGTTAAGCTCTATTTTGTTAGTTCTATTAAGCTCCGATTTCAGCTTACACAGTTAGCATTTCTTGCGTTTCTGCGTTTTTTGCATTTTCTGGTTTGCACTGCACAGTTCTGTCAAGTTTCAATTTTTTGCATTTTCTATGTTTTCTGGTTTGTGCATAGTTAGTTAATTAAGCAGGTTAGTAATTAGGTGAACCACTGATTAACAGGTCAGTAGGTAGGTGGGACAGTAAATAGGTGAGGTCAACGCGCACCAAAACGCGTACCAAATAATATCCCAAAAAAAAAAAATCTTTTAAAAAATTTATTTAAAAAAATCGAAAAAAAAAACCGAAAAATAAAAACGTGAGCGAGGGGGAGGTTATAAAAAAATCAAAAATATTTAAGCGTGAGTGACTGGGGGGATCACTAAAATTTTGATCGGGATCGTTTCCTCAAGCCCAAGCCCAAGCCCAAGCCCAAGCCCAGGCCTCAGTCCTCAGTCTCATGATATATACTAGACTCACTCTTATATATATACCCTACCTCCTCAAGAGGGAATGAGAGCATGTGGGGCAAGTCCTCCACTCTCCTCCCTTCTCTTCCCACTTGCACCCTTAGACTTGCTATTTGGAGCCTAGTTTCCCAGCTAGGAAAAGACTGTTTCGAGCTTTTCCGGAGCAAAATAGAACCAAACGGTGGGCTGTAAAGCACAGCGCGTCCCTCGTAGCGATACGCTCGTTTCGAGCTATCACACGGCCCATTCCACGACACACTCTACAAAATCTAGCAAAAAAACAAACAAAAAACACGCAAAAAACTAGTCACAAGGCCTCCTAGAGCAGCTTTTTGACACCTTAGGGTATCAAAAGCACATGCACTTACGCTCTGGGCGGGTGCTAGAACACGAGCATATTGAGGGTGCCTCTGTTCATACGGACACCCATTACCCATCCACGATAGGCTCTAGACCCTCAGCGGGGACACAAGGTAGCACCACCCAAGACCCTAAAATAGCCGCTAGTGATTCCTCCTCCGACTCAGAAGTCATGGAAGCATACCCTACCCAAAACACTGAGAGAGAAGGCCATGCACCTCCCGAAGCTCCACAGCCTAGTACTAGTATGTTTAGCCGTTTCATGGAAACATTAGGTAGAGCTACTCGCTCGGAACCTGATGCAAATGAAGCACATGAAGGGGGTGGGGAAGTGGACCCTCCTTTCACATCGCACGTGGACCCCACACCACCAAAGAGTGTCCATGTGGATATCCTGCCAACTTCTTACCAAGAAGGCCCTGTTGAGCTGCCTCCTTCAGAAGTTCCCTCTAGAGTACCGTTGGTGACAAGTAAAACCACGGGGAGCAACATTGCTTCTACCTCACAAGAAACCGTTAACACGTCGACTCTAGAAGGATTGTTCATTAATGATCATTGGACATACGACCTCCACACTGAGGTGTTGACGGATCTACACTCTGGCCACGCCTACCATGTAGGATGGATAGAGATTGTACCATCCACCTCTAGTGCCACGAGCATCGAAGATCAACAAAAAATGATCTGTAATGTTATCCATGGCGTTATTCAATCAGAAAGGCAAAACCGAGGGGTAAATATACTCTCAACTGGCCCCATGAGATTTTTGGATACGAGCAAGGCTCAACAGCCTACTCTATCACAAATGGAGACTCCTCTAATGAGCCCCATGGACCCATCTTACGTCATTTCACCTGGGGTCTCTATTCAATCGGAGCCTCCGAGCGACAACTTTAGCTTCCCTAACTTGGCTCAACCCTCTATTAAGGAAAACACAGTGCTCACTCCAGGGATAAGCCTGACAGAGAATGTACCGATGACATCTACGGTTAGCGCAGTGCCACTACCTAGTGTCGTAGTACCTAATATGGGGCCTTGACCGTATGTGCCTCTAGCCCCTTATGCACACATGGCCCCCACACCTCCAATTGTACCACTTGTTTATGCTCCTCGAGTGCCGCTCCCTAGCCCTTATCCGAGTGGACCTATGCCCGGTTATGTTCCATATCCTGCATCATCCACACATATGCCAAGACCGGTACCCGTCCCTCTCCCACATATGATTCCAAGAGTACCTCCACCGGCCCTGCCTCCTCACATAGGTGACTTGGCAGCGTTTGCTCAAACCATAGGTCGATCTATCGCAGTGAGGAGGAAATAGACACTAGTATTGCCTACGGACTTGATATATTGGAAGAGTGTCCTATATACTACATGGAAGATTGTTGGGGGCAAGTCAAGCCGGTTTATCAAGCTGCTGCTCTCACATCCAGAGGTCAAAATATCAACACCCAGGCTAGGAGGCCACCTCTTCAATGCTACGAGTGTGGTGGACCACATCGGGCAGCGGAGTGCCCTATTAGGCTGCAAAAGAATGCTGCACAGATGCAAATGGATCAAGGGAGCACGTCTGCAATGCCAATACTCACATGTAATCGTTGTGGCATAGATCACTTGATTGCCCAATGCCCCTATAACCCAAATGCGCCTAAAATCACACCCCTAAATTTGGTCGAAAATGCTAGTGTGACATCGCCAATACCACCCGTCGCACCCGCTTATGCGATTACACGGTCCATGCTTCAAGGGCCAGGCCATATCCTCGAAGAGAGAGATACCGCGTCAGTTATCCAAGCAAAGAAAAAGAAGACACGAAGGAAGAGGTCGCAGAATACGGGAAATTCAAAGCCAAGTTCCAAAACAAACATAGGAACAGGAGATGACCCCGTGTATATGAATGACCTCGAGGATGATTCAGATTCAGTCGAGACAATGGAGACTAGAACCAATACCACAAAGGGAAAGACCGACCAAGAAAACCGTAACATGGAACCAAATGAAAACCGAATAAGAGAAAACCATAAAGAGCCTCTGAAAACACCACAAGTGTTTCCAAATCCAATCCAAGACCCCCAAGATAAACCGCAGGGGCAAAAAGGGAAGAATCGTAAAAAGAAGATTGGGACGTACCCAAACCCAGTAGACGAGATTGAGCAGGTGAAACATCTAAGAGGTTTAGTGGAGGAGACTCAAAGTAAACTAGAACCAGAACCCATGCATGTCAAAATTCATGACACAGTGTTTCCCACGCAAGTTCATCCACCCCACATGAACCATAGACCGTTAGGCATATCTAGTATCATCCAAGAAGGGAGTGAGGACGGGACATCAGAAAGTGAGCATACACCCTTCTTGTTGGAAAGGATGTTTAACGAAGGAATACCTGATCCCATTGAGGAATATGAGATTCCATCCTCACCAATTCGTAGTCAAGGACCTACACCCTGCAAAATGCCAATGAATGTTGCCAAACTAGTGGACTTCATGTCTTCTGAGGTCCGAACCACGATCATAGCAAAGCTGTATGGAGATCCTGAGTTATTCCTTGCACTTCGAGCATTCCTTAACGGAGAGCTACAAACGGGATTACCGCAGTTTGCGCAACCAAATAGGCCTGACTCGATTATGATTGATGAGGAAAATCATGTGCAATCACTTGACTTAGATGGACACGAGTCTGTGATCGAGGTACCCATTAACGAATAAGGGCAGTATTTTGAAGGCGACGAGTCTAATGCGACCCTATCCATCACTACCAAGGGATTAACTATAAAGGGAATTCTTGATGGTGGTGCGGGAGTTAGCATCGTTACAAAAGATTGTTGGGAATCCATGGGAAAACCCCGCCTCATTGTTACTAACATTGTGGTAAAGATGGCAAATGGTACCATAGCCAAACCTATGGGGATGCTCAAGGATCTTAAGATCAAAGTTCTAGGACACAAGGTACGACATACGTTCATTGTAATGGATTTCTCTAAACACCTTATGTCATATGAAATGATTTTAGGACGACCATTCATGAGGGAAGCACAAATGGTTCATGATTGGTCTAAAAATCATGTCTATTTTCAATTCCAAGACTCTGTCCTTAGAGTGGATTTGGTGACTGGTAAGGTACACCCCTTAGGGAGTAAAACCATTATTGATCATCGCTTTGACACCACAGTTCACTCGGCCCCACTACAATATTGTTACACTTGTAAGAAGGATACAGACATTGGCCAAGATTCTCCTTACATGGATGTGTTACCGGGTATGACGGAATCAGACAACGTAGACTGGGTACACCTAGCTGCAACCATAGATACCTGGGGAAATAGAGGAACCACTTGGGTCACACCAGAGGGGGAAGAGGTACCACAAATTGCACCTCTGAACATGATAAGTGCCATACATGCATCTTCTAAGGGCAAGGCAATTGTAGACCAATCTGACAGTGACACTGATAGCTCAATAGAAGACTTTGACCAACACGACTCAGACACTGACTCCCAGAGTGAAACGGATTTTGAATCTCATGAATTAGAGAGTGGAGCAAGTTCAGAGTCAAAACATTCGGAAGGACCGAGCACATCAACCGATGATAGCTCCTCCGAGAGTGAAGAGGACACCAACGAGGACTCCTTTAGTGAGCCAGATCTAAATGCAAATCAAAATCAGGTCTCAAATAAGAAAAAGAAAAACTTTAAGAGGCGTCGATATCGAGCCAATGTACGTGCTAGGATAAAAAAGAAGAGATCCTCAGCATAATGGCTCAGTTATATAGGAGTATGTGATGCTCATCGTAAATTGGTAGACGATTGGGGTGAATATCTCCAAAATGTTATGTGGTGTAGACCACGACCCCATGACATAGCCCAATTAGAGATCATAGACAAGCCAAAGTTGAGCCGCACTGCAAGGAGACGTCAAAACCAAGAGTTAGCTCGACAACACAAGAAAGCAGAAATGGAAGCACAGACCAAAGCACAACCAGAATCCACAGACTTGCATCCTGCACCAAAACATTTCAAATCTTACACCACGGGGGAAGCAAAGGTTGTGTACACAAAAGCCCAAAGAATACCTATCGATGGGAATGATGGAATCTATGATGGGCCGGCAATAGTTAAAGAAATAGAATTAGCCAACCCCGGTGAAGAATCAAAACCTATTTTTATTGCCCAAGACCTCACAGAAGTTGAAGAGGCGGTCCTCAAAGAGCTTCTCAAGGAATTCAAGGACATATTCGCTTGGACATACCATGATATGAAAGGTGTTCCACCTTCTGTGGTCCAACATACAATCCCTATGATTAGCACTGCGAAGCCTGTACAACAAAGACCCTACCCGATGAATCCTAAGTACACAAAGATCATTCAAGAAGAACTAGAAAAGCTTATCAAATGTGGGTTCATATATCCTATTGAACACTCTGAATGGGTGTCTCCAATAGTTATCGTGCCAAAAAAGAATGGGAAACTCAGGGTGTGCGTGGACCTCAAAAAAGTTAATGCAGCTACTAGAAGAGACCATTACCCCCTACCATATTCCGAACATGTACTCGAAAGAGTTGCAAGCAAGGAAGCTTATAGCTTTCTAGATGGGTACTCAGGCTACAACCAAATCACGATAGCGCTAGAGGACCAAGCTAAAACTGCCTTCATCACAGAATTTGGCGTGTTTGCATTTCGTGTGATGGCTTTTGGCTTAACAAATGCCCCTGCTACATTCCAACGATTAATAAATACTGCTTTTAAAGAATATTTGAGAGAGTTTTGTGAAGCTTTCTTAGACGACCTTTGTGTTTACTCTTCTTGGAAAGAACATCTATCATGTTTGCGGAAGGTGTTTGAAAAGTGTAGGTTATATCGTATCTCATTGAACCCGTTCAAATGCCAATTTTGGGTCAAGCATGGAGTTATTTTAGGGCATATAGTATCTAAGAATGGTATCTCAACCGATGAGAGAAAAATTAAAGTGATTCTAGAGTTACCACCACCAACCAATTACAAGGGAGTTCAAAGGTTCATGGGACACGTGGGTTATTATCGACGGTTTATTTTATTTTTCGCTGAGATAGCACGTCCTTTGTACAAGCTTCTCATTGAATTTAAATGGACTGAAGAGTGTGACCAAGCCTATGAACAATTGAAGAAAACACTAGCAAGTGCTCCGATTTTAAGGACACCTAACTGGGATGTAATTTTCCATGTGCATATTGATGCATCAAACTTTGCTATTGGGTGTGTTCTCACTCAACCAGGAGAACATAAATTGGACTATCCCATTAGCTTTGCAAGCCGTCAATTGAACGATGCTGAAAGGAACTACACCACTACAGAGCGAGAAGGTTTGGCAATGGTTTATGCAGTAAAGAAATTTCGCTACTACCTTCTGGCAAACAAGTTTGTATTTTATGTGGATCATCAAGCGTTGTTGTATCTGGTAAACAAGCCATGCTCCACAGGAAGAATCACACGATGGTTGTTAATTCTTCTGGAGTCTGATTTCACGATTGTAGTGAGACCCGGTAAAAGGCACATCATGGCTGATCATTTATCTTGCATACCCAATGGTGAAGCCCCTACATGAGTTGATGATGAATTACCCAATACTTCCCTATTCATAGTTGAGACTATGCCTGAATGGAGTGACAACATTGTTAACTTTTTCGTTAATGGTTTTCCACCCAAGGAACTTCGTAAGGATATCACTCGAAGGCTAGTAAAAGAATGTGAACCCTATTGTTTGATTGCCGGAACTTTGTATAGACTAGGCAAGGACGATATTCTTAGGCGTTGTGCCCGCGAGTATGAATATTTGTATATCTTGCAAGAAGCACATATGGGCATAGCAGGAGGACATTTTTCAGGAGACCTGACTGCTAGAAAGGTGCTGCAATCAGGCTATTGGTGGCCAACTTTATTTAAGGATGCATCACTTTTTACAAAAGGGTGTGATGAGTGCCAACGTTACAAGACCACACAGCGCAAAGATAGAATGCCCTTACATCCTATTAAAGTAACCCAACCATTTGAAAAATGGGGCTTAGACTTTGTAGGTCCAATTAGTCCCGCAGCTCGCAACACTCAATCTCGATATATTCTAGTTGCTACGGACTATGTAACAAAGTGGGCTGAAGCTAAGGCTTCACAAAAAGCTGACGCGAGGACAACAACTAAGTTTCTTTTTGAGAACATTATCACAAGATTTGGTTGCCCTTTTGAAATTGTTAGTGATAATGGTACCCATTTTATAAATGAGGTAATAAGAGAGCTTACCACGACCTTTATGATATCCCACCATAAGTCTACACCTTATTACCCGCAAGCTAATGGACAAGCCGAGAGCACCAACAAGACTCTAATCTCTATTTTAACCAAGACGGTAGAAGCTCATCGCACTGATTGGGATTTGAAGTTGACATCTGCTCTATGGGCTTATCGTACTGCTTATAAAGTGGCTATTAATTGTACGCCATTCAAAATGGTATACGGCCAAGAAGCGGTTATGCCTTGGGAGTTTGTCGTATGGAGTACGTAAAGAGAAGAAAAAGTTGAAATATGCTGGTAAAGGACCATATAGAGTATGTGAAATTACCCCACAAGGTACCCTTCGTGTGGAAACTCTTGATGGAGTTGAAACCATTGGAATCCTCAATGGGAGTAAATTCAAAAGATATTATGATCATTTAAGCCAAGAAGAACTACGGGCCATTCATCAAAAGAAGGCCGCCAAAGCACAAACCGAGTTAAAGAAGATACAAGCTCAAGCTGAGGCTAAGGAGCGACAACAACGTATAACACAAAAACGAAAGGCTAACCTTGGAGTCACAAATGTATTCCACGCGGAAATCGAAGAGGATTGGTTGGACTCTGACACACCTCTACGATACCCTATTGAGTTAAATAGTGCCTATGGAAAAGTGCTATATAATGCATTATTGGACACGGGTGCTAAATATAATCTGCTATCCTATGGGGTGTGGTGTCAGTTAGGGAAGCCACCTCTATCTGAGAGTATTATCCAAGTCAAGGGTGTCAACAAGAAAAAAACTACGGTTTTTGGAATCTGGCACACTTCTGTCAGTTATGACAATGGAATTGTAGCTCAAGACTTTTTGGTCATGCCTACTGGAACTATGGAGGGTAATATAAACCTAGGACACACGTGGATGATAGCCACCAAATGCACTATTGATTGGGGGACTGGGGGTGTCACAACGCAAAAACCAACTCTTATCCCTACCACTCAAGCGATAGTCCCTGAGATATTGCCTAAGGAAATAAAACCCAAGACATTGAATGTCCAGGAGGTTGAACCATACGTCCCCATAGCCCAACTCTCTAGATCTTCAACTGATGTAGTTGAAAGAAAGCTTGAGAGACACAAGAACCATCCTTATATAACAAAGGAAGCATACAAGTGGGTCCCTAAAGCTTCTTTAGTAACCATGGCTGATGCTAAAAAATGGAAGCCTCGTAAGAAACGTCCCACTCGCTCCAAGAAATGTAAGAAAACATGGCGCTGGATTCCTAAACCACTATTAAAAGCCCAAGGATACTATGAAGGAAATGATCAAATATGGGTGCCCAAACGTAAATTGTACTCTTACCTGTCACCTGAACCATGTAAACCAAATCCTGTGACTCCAAAACAAATTGAAAATCGTGGAAAGGAAAAAATCACGGAATGCGACACACCTGCTCCAGAGCTAGTTTGGGTACCAAAGAAAGAACGATTTGTTCCACCTAGCTCAGGAACAGGAAAAGCAAATGAAGCTTCTTGCTCTTCATGTAGTTCCTATACAGAAATAGAAGCTTCGACACAACCTCCACCTACCATTGTACATATCCATACAAGCAAGAAAGAGTTTGCACCTCCCGTTGTAGATTCACCACCTCCAACAATGTTGCAAGTCAAATCATGGGAGAGTACCTTACCACCCTTGCAACTTGACGAGGCACCTAGGGTAATAGAAAACTACTGGCAAAAATCCTCACCTATTACCAACTGGAACAATTGGTTTCAAAGGGTGACAAGCTCATTTCAAACGGTATGATCTACCCAAGGAAGGGGGGAGTGTTTGTGGACATCCATCATTCACTTGCTTCTCTCTCAACCTTTCTCCCTGACCTCTTAATCTCCGATCTTAGGGAATGTATATATAAAGCCTTATACTCACAAAAATAAGATAAAAAAGTAAAAGAGCAAGAGCCATCACACAAATCATAAAAACAAATTATGCACAAGAACACGACCCTTGTAATATTTGCACTCTAACCATCATCTATTTGCGTGTACAGATATGGCTAGTACGCTAGAGTCATCCACTCCTGCCTTGGGTGAGAGGTACCCTCGTTACTTTTCACAAATATTTCACATGGTCTTTCCAGTGCTTGCATGTGAATGGGATTTGATAGGTACGCTAGCATGTGAGAGGAATTTTGAGGAGTTAGAATGGCTAATACGTCTCTTGACCACGTCTGATCCATACTTAGTAGAGAGCGTTTCTCCCATTGCACAAGCCTACCCTTTTGACCAAGATGACTATAGGCGTCTAGTGACCTTTTTAGTAAACATGGGCACCTATGATGAAGAAGAAAATTTACATGACTACACGGATGGCACATATGGTCTCATGGATGATGACTTTGTTTATCTCGACGACGAGGATAGGGATTTAGCTTTAGGGTTTCCCCCCAACCTCTACAATATCCCATTCCCTTAACTCTTTAGGGGGAGTGCAAATAACTAGGTTAGGGTTCCTTATGTTTTTTGTTGTGTTCAATAAGTGTTGGTACCTTTTCCCACTAATGTGCCTTCTGGAGGTATTCCTTTTGTTTCCTAGTGTGTACAGGAGCGTGTTGCTATTGATAGGATTTGGACCTTCATGGAACCTTTCTCTCGTTCACACTTCAAATCAAGCGCGACCATCAACACAAACAGGTGTTTTATCTCCATTAGCATTTCCCTTATCTTTTTGCATCCATGTTTGTCTGCTTTGATTGTGATTGGTAGCATAATATTCAGCGCATTTGCTTAGTATCAAACATTTAATTCAATGTAATTTTTTGTCATAATCACTTGTCTAGGTTTAAAAATCAAGCAGTCCGACTAAGCTAGTTTGACCAAGCTAGCTATTAGAAATCTTCTCTTAATACCATGGGGAATGCCTTCCTAATAAGCAATGGTTACTTAGGTTCTTAATCCGATTTAGGCAGCATTGTGTGAAATGTACTAGGGCTTTCTAGTGGGCTTAACCCTATTGACCTTTAGCTTAAGTATTATAAAGGGAGTTTACTAATGTGATGAGCCTGGGAGGGTAACAGTGTTATATGACCCCCCAAAGTTACAAAATTAAAATGCTGAAAATGAACAAACAAAAAATCAAAGTGCCACAATGTAAAATTTTAAGCTGGAAGAGAAATCCCTGCTTAAATTGGTACTTCACTCACATGTATCGCCTATGGTACTAGAGCCCTAGAGGCTCCCAGTGTGGGTGCTTTTCCTTGAAAAGCAAAAAACCCAAGGCATACAAAATAAGCACACACATCAAAATTGAATCAATGTGAAAAGACTTTGGGGGGTCAAAGAAAAGGTAATCAGTCAGGCGATGATGTCATGAGAAATTCCTTTTATCGTCGCTTAACTACAAGGTCTTCTAGGTATAGCCTCTAGTCAGCCCTCGAACATCAAATACTTGGCTCTCGCGATTAAACAACTTAATTGACCAGAAAAAATTGAGAAGTTACCCATGGTATTAATAGTCGAGCTCTAGTGCCTTTTGACCGTTAAATTAGCGACCCCGAACTTGTTTAATTTTTTACCTTTACATTTGTTTATGCATTTGATTATATTGCAATTTAATGTTTATTGCTGACAAATTGTCTAAAATTCTGTTACCAATCAATTTGTCTGTCTAAAATTGCATATGATTTTTAATTGTATATGAGAATGCAATTACTGTGGCAATGTTGTTTGATTTTGTAGTGATTGAAGAAGGCTACGCACATCCATGTCGACTGCTCTCCCATCTCGACGAACGAGCTTCAACTGGATAGCTTTCGAGGACGGAATCTACATCAGGAAGGGGGGCATGTTAACCCTCACGACACACGGACACCCTATGATCTATAAACGTTGTATTATTTAGAGTCAGGTACCGGGCTTGTCGGACCAATAGGAACAGGGTAAGGGTGATCGCCGATGACAGGCGCACTCTAACGGGAATATTCAAGGAGTTAGTTGGCTAAGTATGGGCGCCCAAGTGTGAATGGGGTGAGCTCATATAAAAGCCACTAAACCTAATTTTTACTCATTCTCTCATTGTGCAATAGAAGCTGCTCTTGCTCCATCTCCACCTTCTCCTTCACCATCTCCTTGTGTGTGTGTGTACGTGAGAGAGAGAGAGTGTGTGTGTGAGAGTGTGTGTGTGATCGAGCGTTGCGACGGCACGACGGCGGCGAGGCGGTTGAGTGCGGCGTAGCGGCGTCTCCCTCTTCTTCGCGGCGCGGGAATCCTTCATTCGCAACTACGCAAGAAGGTGAGTGACACACCATTCTTCCTTGTGAGCTTGTCTGTTGTATGAATGTGTGCTAGGAGCCTTTGTGGCTCGCATACGGCGCGTAGCAAGTCCCTAGCCTTGACAGTGTCCATCTGCTTGAGTGTGATATGGTGCTGACCTCGAATGAAGCACCACAAATTCACACAATAGATAGTCAAACATGTTGTTTATGAAGTGAGTCCCTCGATCACTCACGATCTCAATTGAAAGCCCATGTTTTCATATAAGAATTGCACCGTCGTTCTGGCATTGTTCTTCTGTGTTTGGATTCCAATCCATTTGATCAATTAATATGTGGATAGTATGATGTATTGAACATGTTTCCTATAGGCAGGTCGTGAGATAGGTCCAACAAAGTACTTGGCAAAAGCCCTTCCATCCATAACCGATTGTATTAGAATTTCATCGCGTCTTATAGGAGCTTTGGTGCATTGGAAATCGTCCCATCGTTTTACATGCTGGTCTACATCCATGTACAAAGCTAGCCACCAGATTCTCGCAAGAAGAATAGATTTTGTAGTTTTTTCTACAGAAAAGTGAACTTTTGACGGTGGACCGGCATGTGCTTGCTCAAGAATTGGTATGTACTTGCTTTCCATGGCATAGATTTGCAAGTTGTTATCATTTTCTCTTTGATAAAGGCTATTTTCAATCATGACGTAGTTTTCTGCTTCTCTTTGAATTGAGCGTTGTCTAGATCGGCGGGTCATGTTCGCTGACAAGACTCCTTCTTCTAGGTAATCCATAATTTATTTACCCCACTTGCTATTGCTAATCTAAACAGAGTAGCATGTTCAATCAATGCTTGAATTACACAAGTATCACATGAACTAACATAGTCATGGACACTTCGCTACATATAAGGCCAATACACTCCAAGTCTCATCACTATTTGCAATGTATGTGTTTTTGTATTGTGAATTTCCATTGTTTCTTGGATTTTTCTATACATAGCCTAAGTATCCTGTCCTTTCCATGCTTATATAGACATCCTAGTATTAGCACAAGTGAGCAGGTTTTCTCGATGACTAATGGATGCCTTTCAATCTATAGAGAACCAATGGTGAGCAGTGGTTTCACATGTTTGCTCCACCTCAATACCATTTGTTTATTGAAAAGATATGAGTCTAGGAGGTCATCGTCAACTCCAAGAGGTGCTTCTCTCATAAATCAATTGAGACAAGTAGTCCGCCCTTTGATGTGTGGTCCCTTTTTTGTCTACTATAGTGAAGTCAAAATCAAGCAATATAATAAATCATCGAACAATTTTCCCAGTAATGCATGGTTTGTTTACCAGGTACAATAGTGCTTGGTGGTCCACAAAAAATATAAATTTGTTTGCAAGAAGGTACTACTGAGTTGTCTACTAGAGTAACAAATGGGAAAATCCATATTGTTCTCTCCAAGTTGTGCCAAGATGCATCCAATTGCATATGCCAATGCATCTACATGGACATAGAATATACTTTTTCAATTAGGATCTTTCAAAATTGGAGCAAAAATCAATCTTTGCTTCAATTTTTGAAACAGTTTTTCACATTCTTCATTTCTTTCAAACTTTGCGTGATGAGGGCATAGAGAGGTTTTGCAATGATTGCATACATGTAGATAAACCTTCAAAAATAGCCGCAATGGCCCATAAACGGTTGTACCTCTCTAACTTTAGTGGGTGTTGGAATAGAAACGATGACTTGTATCTTCTCAAAATCTGTGGAAATTCCATTTTTGGACACGTTATGGCTCAAAATCTTCCCTTGTCTTACCACGAATACACATTTTTTTGGATTTAAGCAGATACGATAAGTTAAGATCTTTCTCAGGTGCTCGAAATGTTTGTTTCTTAGTAGAGAATGCACACATAAGTCATCCCTGCAAATTTCTAAGAATTGTCTTATATAATCTTTGAATTCATGACTCATTAGTCTTTGGAATGTTGCAAGTGCATTGGTCAAGCCAAATGGCATCACCCTATAAGAAAATATACCCCATTCTATTGCAAAAGTCATTTTATGATGAACCTCTAGCTTCATTGTGAGTTGATTATTGCCCAAAAAGACATCAAGAAAGCTGTAAGCTTCCTTGTCCACAACTCTCTCAATCGCATGATCTGTGATGGGTAAGGGACAGTTTTCTCTTATTTACGTGCTTGAGATTCACATGCTCACAATTTTCCATTCTTTTGGGCGGTACCACAATTGGTGACACCCAATCCGTGTGTTTGATCTCGTAAATAAATTCCACCTCTTTAAGATTGTCTATCTCTTCTTTGATTTTC
Organism: Adiantum capillus-veneris; assembly: GCF_014529385.1. Lineage (NCBI taxonomy): Eukaryota > Viridiplantae > Streptophyta > Polypodiopsida > Polypodiales > Pteridaceae > Adiantum > Adiantum capillus-veneris. The sequence goes on from NC_140938.1 coordinate 151,554,223, forward strand.
TTTGCAAATGTCTATTATAAGTGAAGGGACATTGTCTGTGTGGCTTAGCATCAGTCTTAAGGGGTATTGTATGTTGACATATATTCAAATCCACTCCTTTAAGATCCTTATATGACCGAGCAAACACATTTCTATACTGCTTGAGAGTAGCTATTAAAAGCCATTCTTCCTCTTTAGTGAGATACGTGGCTATGTAAACCGGTTTTGGTTCTTCCCTTGGTTCAGCTAGGTCAATTATCTTGGAATTTTTAGGCCCCTAGTACGATGTACCTAGTTCCTTGAGTTTTCTCATTAGCTACTGAATCACAATCCATCTATCTTGGATGGTGTACTTTTTATAGTGAGAGGGTGTATCAAATTTCTCTATGTTAGAATCTTCTTTATTTTTCACCCCCGTTGTCCAAACCTCTTTCAGAGTCCATTTTAACTTTTGATATTCGCGTTTTTGTTCAAATTTGGACATTTTTGTTGATATTTCTAGTGTGTCCTTGGGTTTTTTTTATTTTGCCTCTTTGGGTTTGTTCGTTGAAAAACTGATTTCAATTGTTTTTGTGTGGTTTGTCTCGAGAACAAAATAATCTCGAGAGCATAAGATACTCTGTTTTTCTTATTAATTGAGGCATTGGTTTCTCTAGTTGGTTTCACTATTTTCTTGCTCGTTGTTCAATATCTTTTTTGTCTCCTTGATTTTATATTTGGAAAGTCATAGAATACTACCTCATTTTGTTTTGGTTTGTCTTCATTTTTTGAGATACTTGATAGCTTACCCGCAGCGTCATTTCCTAGCTCATCACTCCACCGCCTTGCTCCACAAGTCTAGCAACACTCTCCCATTTAGCCCACTCCATGTTGAGTCCTTTGTTTTGTTCTTCCACAGGAACCTCTTGACTGGTTTCAAACACTCTTTCCAATTGCATCTAGCAAGCTTAATCAACGGCCCAATGAAGGCTAAATAAGGGAGTAGGAAGGAATTAATGACCTTTATTCTTCTTGAGAAAGGAAGGAGCACAAACTCCCACCTTTGCATCACTCAGCAAGGACAATTACTTCCAAGCTACCTCTACACAACAAAAGACGACAATCTTAAGCTATGCGGTTTCTAAAAAGAAAGTTTTGACTCTAGAAGATCCTAGACGAATTTAAAGGATAACTTCACAAGATGCTCGGCTTTTTTCCTAGTTTAGGTCTCTTCAATCCCCGGCAACGGTGCCAAATGTGGGACGGGTGTCTAACCTCACTCCTATCTTATTGAAAATTTAGCGAGAACCACGATTAAGTTGTCAATCCATGGGACGAAGCTCACTCGACTAGTGCATAGAGGCTACAAGAGGTTGTCAATCTCTTGGAAAACAACAAACAACTCGCATCTAACTCAAGCTACACTCAAGCGACTGAAATCACCAAAAGCCAATCGCTCATCGATAAACAAATCACATCCGTTACAGCATCAAATGACATCCAAATGTAACAAAACTTTCAGGACAAGTTTATAAGACCTAAGCATACATGCTTATAGTCTCAAATCCCACTTTAGGTCAAGTGTAAAAATCGTGATTATTAAGAGCAGTGGATTTCTGACATAGTCGTTTTCAACTCAGAATGCATATTTACCCTCCAGATAAATAATAGGATGGGATAGAAAGATTATTATTATACTTAGATATACATATGTATATTATGAAAAATATGCTTATGTATCTAAAAAGTTGCACGATAGAACTTGTAGTATTCGTTCCCACTATGTACATGTCACAACACAATATCCACCCCCTCTAAACCTGCACATCCTCTGGTATGTGCCACATCTGATTTTTTACAATTTCAATTCCCTTGTAGATTTTCCATGATTTCATCTTCACTGATAGCTTCCAACGCTTCATCTTCACTTGTGTCTTGCTCTTTCCCTTCCTTAAGTATTTTGGCCTTCCTAACCTCCTCTAGTTGAAGGTCAGCTAAGTCATTTTTAGCTTCAAGCCATTTTTTGTTATCAGATTCTGATGCAAACCCTTCTTGTTTTTTGGTGGTAAGAAGCTCCATTCCTTCAGCAAGCTGCACAAGATGTCTCTCCTACGGTTTTTTTTTTCATTCTAGGGCCTACATTTTTAATTGCTTTTTGCATACTCTTGGTGAAAATATCCTAGGCTCTAGGGCTTCTCGACCCATATCTTTTTGAAGCTTACTCACAGCTTTGTGGGTGAGGCTTTTGAAAAGCGGGTCCTTAGAGAAGTGAGCCCTCGACGAGAGTAATTTCTTACACCCTTTGAGGCAATGATCTTCTTTCTTGGCTTTTTTAAATTTGATGCTTACCAACAGGTGATCCGACATACTCTAAGAGGTTACCACCTTCAATTCTAGCCTTGGGGTAAGCCAATCAGCTTGATGAGAGAAATAGCAGTGGTCCAGTTGAGAAGTTGTCCCTACATATTGGAGGTTGGGGTATGTGAACCCAAGTGTACTGCTCCAAGGGCCTATCTCCCACAAGTCCATTAGGGCTCATCTCTCACTGAGGCTTAACCATTTGGATCTTTCAAATCCAACTAACATGTTGGATGCCCCCCAATCCTTTCTTTTCTCTTTTTCACCATATTAAAGTTGTTAGAGTTTTGGCATCTCAAGTGAATTTCCCAATGTGATCCCATTATTTAGTTTGGCTTTTAGGTATTTATTTTAGTTATTTGTCAAAGTCTAGGTAGGGCAATTTACTAAGGTTGCTATATAAGCAACCCCTTGCCTCCATATATTGTATATACAATTCAATTATTCATTGCCAAGGTTGATTGGTTCAAGAGACTCTCTCTCTCTCTCTCTCTCTCTCTCTCTCTCTCTCTCTCTCTCTCTCTCTCTCTCTCTCTCTCTCTCTCTCTCTCTCTCTCTCTCTCTCTCTCTCCGCTTTCGCATCGTCAACTTTGACATGGTATCAGATCTACGTGCTCATTGATCGTGGAAGGAGCAACGCGTGGAGAAGAGGAAACAAGAACGTTGCAGAGAAGAGCTTTGAGCTCATGGAGCATTAGGGCATTGACATGAAGCATCTTAAAACACTAACATTTTTGGAGGTCTCTGGCATTATTGTTCTCAATCAGTAAAGAAGATCCCATTGCTCAGCGTTTTGAAAAGCATGTGGTGCCTTTGCATTCCCAAGTGTTTTTGACAGGCTTTTTGAAACGTTAGTGTCTAGGAAGGTCATTAGCAAATGTGTTTCTATTTGAAGGGTAGAGGATCTCCAGCAAGCTAGTTCCATCCTTAAGCGTTTTAGAATGCTAGGAAGCTAGTAGCCTTGATTGGCAAACTTGCACCATTGAGGCGTGAGGGATCTCTTAATAGCGTTCTAAGACACTGCTAGGGACATGGAGTTCTGAAATGTATTTTGAATCTCTACCAATGGATGCCTTCAATGTTCAAGCATCTTGAAAGGCATTCCATGCCGCAGTTTTTTGAGAGGCATCTTCCCAATGGCTATGAGCTTTGTGCTTAACCTTGCTTAAGAGACACCTTACAAAGGAGATACCTAGTGAAATGCTTTGCAAAGGCTATCCAATGTCAAAAGATAACCAAGACCAACTATCGGCTATGAAAAATGGATCAACCAACGTCCAGTTAGTGGCCTATGCTCAACCGCAATTCTCAAGGAAATCGTGAACTTGTTTGGCCCGAGATTGTGAAGCCAAAAGAAAATGGACAAGCTCACTAGAGGACAAAGGCAAACGCATGCTTGACAAGGATGGCAGTATGAGTACTCACTTAGTTGCCTTGGTATCAACAAGGTCCAACAACCATTGTTATACATGTGACAAGACGCTTTGTTTGGCTCTAGAGTTTGAAGCCAAAAAGCAAGAACTCACAGATAGACAAATACAAAGGCATGATATTACGCTAATAAAGATTTGATAGAGGAAATTGGCATGGCACACGTGGCGGAGACCACAGTGTCCTCAACGTCAGATTTCTCGTCAAAGTGCAAGTGTCGCCACTAGCTTCAGCCAGAGAGAGGCTTGTGAGTGGTAGAGAGGGGCAAGCAGTGCTCCGTATAATTAATTTGGACCCTTGTGTTGGAGTTCAATTTATCGGTGTTTGGACTCGTAGGTAGGAGTTCAAGGCACATGCATCTGGAAGGGAACCAATCAGACGTTTAAAACACTATGGATGAGTGCACCAATCCATTGTTGTTGGTCGGATTATGGACAGAATGTGTTCCATAGTTCATTATCTTGGAGTTTAATACTTTGGAAGTGATGTGTTCATAGTTCACGAATGGGGATTATTGGAACTGTGGTCTATAGTTCAAAATTTTCTACAAAGGAAACCAATGCTCAAGATGGCACTATTCTCAAGTACAAAGTTGAGGGGAGCAACATCGAGGTGTATCCAGCTGGTGGCCACTTCTGGGGTGTCCATGGTAGCATCTTCATCGACTTGGTCTCACTATTGATGTCCACTATGAGCTGCTAAGAGGGTATTAGAGTTTTGGCATCTCAAGTGAACTGGCCAATGTGATCCCATTATTTAGTTTGGCTGTTAGGTATTTATTTTACTTATTTGTCAAAGTCTGGGTAGAGCAATTCACTGAGGTTTCTATATAAGCAACGCCTTGCCTCCATTGTATATACAATTCAGTTATTCATTGCCAAGGTTGATTAGTTCAAAAGAATCTCTCTCTCTCTCTCTCTCTCTCTCTCTCTCTCTCTCTCTCTCTCTCTCTCTCTCTCTCTCTCTCTCTCTCTCTCTCTCTCTCTCTCTCTCTCTCTCTCTCGTGCTCACTCCCCTTGGTCTCTACACTTCCACATCATCAATTTTTGATAAAAGTATCCCACCAAGAGCCATTCCCCTGAGAGAAGAAGAAGAAGAAGAAGAGAGTTTCAACGTCGTAGGAAACTATCCCAAGAGAACTTAAAGATCTAGCAGACGAGGAGAGTTGAACTCAAGACTTGTTATTCAAGAGGGAAATGGCATAACCAATCTACCACACTTGGGTGATAGAAAGGTTATATAATTTTCCTCTTTTTATTAGCACAGACACCCACACCTACACCCACACCCAAGAAGAAGAGAGTTTTAACGTCGTAGGAAACTATCCCAAGAGACCTTAAAGATCTAGCTGAAGATCTAGCCGACGAGGAGAGTTGAACTCAAGACCTGTTATTCAAGAGGGAAATGGCATAACCAATCTACCACACTTGGGTGATAGAAAGGTTATACCATTTGCCTCTTTTTATTAGCACACACACCCACACACATGCCCAAATATCTAAAAATATATTGTCTACTTGCCCTGTTTTGACACCCGGAGAGAGAGAAAATGCCAAGAAACCTCTAAAAGGGGGTTGTAGCAAAACGGCGCGTGAGGGGCACTTTAATTTTTTGTGAAATGGCTTATGCACGCCGTTCTACTACTTCTCCCTTATATGGGTTTATATATATATAAAGAGCTACATATACTTTAAACTATATATATATATACACACACACACACACACACACAGTAAGAAGTATGTATATATATATATATATATATATATATATATATATATATATATATATATATATATATATATATATATATATATATATATATATATATATATATATATATATATATAAACTCATAAAAGAGAGAAGTAGCCCAACGAAGTGCAGAGGTCATTTTGCAAGAATTTAGAGTGACCCTCGCACGTCATTGGGCTAAAACCCCTTTATAATATATATATATATATATATATATATATATATATATATATATATATATATATATATATATATAAGTATATATATATATATATACATACTTCTTACTATATATATATATATATATATATATATAAAAATTTAAAGTATATATAGTTCTTTATATGTATATAAACCCATAAAAGAGAGAAGTAGCAGAGCGGCGTGCAAAGGCCATTTCATAAAAATCTAGAGTGCTCCTCGCGCGCCTTTCTACTACAACCCCCTTTTAGAAGTTTTTTGGCATTTTGTCCCTCTCCGGGTGTCAAAACAGGGCAAGTAGACAATCAATTTTTATGTATTTGGGCGTTCCAGATATATTGGTGATGTCCAACTCTTCAAATTCTAACATTGTCTGATAATTTTGTGTTTTGGTAACTTTGAATGATGTAGAGTATTGAATGAGAGGCGTTGACCTCGTGAAAAGACAATCACATTTAATGAAAAGGTGACCGTTTTCAAAAAATAATTTTGTGTTTTGGTAACTTTGAATGATGTAGAGTATTGAATGAGCGGCGTCAACCTCGTGAAAAGACAATCACATTTAATGAAAAGGTGACCGTTTTCAAAAAATGCCAAAAATTTAGGTTTACTTTTCAAAGTATCAAGTTGTCCTTTTGGACGTACTCAATAAGTGCAAAGGCATTTTAAGAAGATTTTCTAGAGAGAGAAATAGAATTTCTTAGAAGGCCCACCAAAAGACCTCCGAAATCTTCCAGTGTGATGCTGAAAAGGATTATGCGAACCCATGGGAATTTATATGGCGTTTTTGCTACTTTTTTGTGATGGAAAACATCAAGGAAATTTTTGTCTTCATTGATTGATTGATTCTGTATTTCTTATCTTTGTGAAATATATTGTTAGCAATTATTGTGCATATGCAAACCATTGATGAAGCCTCTCTCTCTCTCTCTCTCTCTCTCTCTCTCTCTCTCTCTCTCTCTCTCTCTCTCTCTCTCTCTCTCTCTCTCTCTCTCTCTCTCTCTCTACGTTGATGGGTTGGCGGGCTGCCTTCTCTCTATTTCAGTCGACGAGAGATGTATTACCAGATGTATAGTTTCTTGTCTCATGGGCCATTTTGGATCTTTCGAGACGTTAATATATCTTTCTTTCTTCTCTCTCTCTCTCTCTCTCTCTCTCTCTCTCTCTCTCTCTCTCTCTCTCTCTCTCTCTCTCTCTCTCTGTGTCTCTCTCTCTTTGCACGATGTCTTTATGTGTTGCCTTTGCTATTGAGTATGGACCCTGATTTACCCTTGTAATTTTCTGTGGTAAAAGCGCACATTTGTAAGGCCCCCATTATGAGGAGAAGCCATCGTGCGTGAAGAAAAATCACTCGCCAAAAATCAAAATTTTCACGGCCAAAAATCAGGCGTAACTTAAGGGGCCTCGGGGGCGGAAGCCTCCGATACTTTTTTTTCCTAGCCGGAATATTCCTTTTCGCCGGAATATTATGGTCGGGCAGCGGCCGGGAAGTGGTCGGAAAACAACCATCGGTTGGCCGGTGGCCGGTAGTCAATGGCCGGTGGCCGGTGGCCGAATTCAAAAGCACAAGGGCGGCCACACATGGGCGGATTGGAGGGTCCGATTTGGACTTATCTACACAAGGGCGGCTACACATGGCTGCCTCTCATGAGAGAGGGCAGCCCTTTTGGCCTATAAAAGGAGGCCATTTCTACACACATTTCATAGTGTGTGAAGTTGATGCAACAAGGTGAGTGTGAGGAGGTGAGAGTGAAGCAAGGCGGGAGCTCCAAAAGGGTATAATCCCTTTGTAAACTACTTCTTGTTTTGAAGTACTAAAGCGATTGAGTGGCTGCTTTCCCGTGGACGTAGCCCACATTGGGTGAACCACGTATATCGTGTGTACTATCTCTCTCTCACTCTACTCTATAATCTCGTGTATGTAAATCTGTCTCTCTCCATTAAGTAATCTACTCAATTATCTATTTAGCTACGTCTTATTTCCTAACAACTGGTATCAGAGCAAGGTTTGCTCGTAGCTAAATTATCTCAAGGAAAGGATTCCTTGAATTGAGTGGGAGTTATGGCGGAGGAAGGGAAGCTCAAGATTGAGAAGTTCAACGGCAAAAACTACCAACATTGGAAGATGCAGATTGAAGACTATCTCTACCAAAAGGACCTCTATTTGCCACTAGGCGATCTTGCGAAGAAGCCCGCAACAATGGCAGATGAAGCATGGATTGTCCTTGATCGAAAGGCACTGGGAACAATCCGGTTAAGCTTGGCGTCAACGGTGGCCTTCAATGTTTCGGAGATGAAGACCACGGAGGACTTGATGAAGTCACTTGACGACTTCTACGAGAAACCATCGGCATCCAATAAGGTATTTCTTATGAAGCGCTTGTTCAATCTAAAGATGGCAGAGAATGGTTCAATTGTAGAACACCTAAATGACTTTAACACAAACATAAGTCAACTTCGATTCGTGAAAATCAATTTTGATGACGAAGTGCGAGCTCTCCTTATACTATCATCTCTACCAGATAGTTGAGACAGCCTTGTGATGGTTGTAAGTAATTCTATTTCTGGCACAAATACTCTTAAGTTTGATGATGTTGTGGGTGTTCTCCTAAGCGAGGAAATACGAAGGAGAAGCACAGGAGAATCATCAAGTGCTGCATTGTCAGTGGAAACAAGAGGAAGGCTGTCACGTTTAGGGACTTGCTACCCGCCATGTGCGAGCCACAAAGGCTCCTAGCACACAGTCATACAACAAACAAGCTCACAAGGAAGAATGGTGTGTCACTCACCTTCCTACGTAGTTGCGAATGAAGGATTCCCGCGCCGCGAAGAAGAGGAAGACGCCGCTACGCCGCGCTCAACCGCCTCGCCGCCGTCGTGTCGCCGCAACGCTCGATCACACACACACTCCCACTCTCTCTCTCTCTCTCTCTCTCTCTCTCTCTCTCTCTCTCTCTCTCTCTCTCTCTCTCTCTCTCTCACGTACACACACACACACAAGGAGATGGTGAAGGAGAAGGTGGAGATGGAGCAAGAGCGGCTTCTATTGCACAATGAGAGAATGAGTAAAAATTAGGTTTAGTGGCTTTTATGTGAGCTCACCCCATTCACACTTGGGCGCCCATACTTAGCCAACTAACTCCTTGAATATTCCAGTTAGAGTGCGCCTGTCATCGGCGATCACCCTTACCCTGTTCCTATTGGTCCGACAAGCCCGGTACCTGACTCCAAACAATACAACGTTTATAGATCATAGGGTGTCCGTGTGCCATGAGGGTTAACATGCCCCCCTTCCTGATGTAGATTCCGTCCTCGGAAGCTATCCAGTTGAAGCTCGTTCGTCAAGATGGAAGAGCAGTCGACATGGATGTGCGTAGCCTTCATCAATCACTGCAAAATCAAACAACATTGCCACAGTAATTGCATTCTCATATACAATTAAAAATCATATGCAATTTTAGACAGACAAATTGATTGGTAAGAGAATTTTAGACAATTTGTCAGCAATAAACATTAAATTGCAATATAATCAAATGCATAAACAGATGTAAAGGAAAAATTAAACAAGTCCGGGGTCGCTAATTTAACGGTCAAAAGGCACTAAAGCTCGACTATTAATACCATGGGTAACTTCTCAATTTTTTTTGGTCAATTAAGTTTTTTAATCGCGAGAGCCAAGTATTTGATGTTCGAGGGCTGACTAGAGGCTATACCTAGAAGACCTTGTAGTTAAGCTAGGATAAAAGGAATTTCTCATGAAATCATCGCCTTACTGATTACCTTTTCTTTGACCCCCCAAAGTCTTTTCACATTGATTCAATTTTGATGTGTGTGCTTATTTTGTATGCCTTGGGTTTTTTGCTTTTCAAGGAAAAGCGCCCACACTGGGAACCTCTAGGGCTCTAGTACCATAGGCGATACATGTGAGTGAAGTACCAATTTAAGCAGGGATTTCTCTTCCAGCTTAAAATTTTACATTGTGGCACTTTGATTTTTTGTTTGTTCATTTTCAGCATTTTAATTTTGTAACTTTGGGGGGTCATATAACACTGTTACCCTCCCCAGGCTCATCACATTAGTAAACTCCCTTTATAATACTTAAGCTAAAGGTCAATAGGGTTAAGCCCACTAGGAAGCCCTAGTACATTTCACATAATGCTGCCTAAATCGGATTAAAAACCTACGTAACCATTGCTTATTAGGAAGACATTCCCCATGGTATTAAGAGAAGATTTCTAATACCTAGCTTGGTCAAACTAGCTTAGTCGGACTGCTTGATTATTAAACCTAGACAAGTGATTATGACAAAACATTACATTGAATTAAATGTTTGATACTAATCAAATGCGTTGAATATTATGCTACCAATCACAATCAAAGCAGACAAACATGGATGCAAAAAGATAAGGGCAATGCTAATGGACATAAAACACCTGTTTGTGTTGATGGTCGCGCTTGATTTGAAGTGTGAACGAGAGAAAGGTTCCATGAAGGTCCAAATCCTATTAATAGCAACACGCTCCTGTGCACACTAGGAAACAAAAGGAATACCTCCAGGAGGCACATTAGTGGGAAAAGGTACCAACACTTATTGAACACAACAAAAAACATAAGGAACCCTAACCTAATTATTTGCACTCTCCCTAAAGAGTCAAGGGAATAGGATATTGTAGAGGTTGGGGGGAAACCCTAAGGCTAAACCCCTATCCTCGTCGTCGAGATAAACAAAGTCATCATCCATGAGACCATATGTGCCATCCGTGTAGTCATGTAAATTTTCTTCTTCATCGTAGGTGCCCATGTTTACTAAAAAGGTCACTAGACGCCTATAGTCATCTTGGTCAAAAGGGTAGGCTTGTGCAATGGGAGAAACGCTCTCTACTAAGTATGGATCAGAAGTGGTCAAGAGACATATCAGCCATTCTAACTCCTCAAAATTCCTCTTACATGCTAGCGTACCTATCAAATCCCATTCACATGCAAGCACTGGAAAGACCATGTGAAACATTTGTGAAAAGTAACGAGGGTACCTCTCACCCAAGGCAGGAGTGGATGACTCTAGCGTACTAGCCATATCTGTACACGCAAATAGATGATGGTTAGAGTGCAAATATCACAAGGGTCGTGTTCTTGTGCATAATTTGTTTTTATTATTTTGTGTTATGGCTCTTGCTCTTTTACTTTTTTATCTTGTTTTTGTGAGTATAAGGCTTTATATATACATTCCCTAAGATTGGAGATTGAGAGGTCAGGGAGGAAGGTTGAGAGGGAAGCAAGTGAATGACGGATGTGCAAACACTCCCCCCCCTTCCTTGGGTAGATCATACTTTTTGGAATGATGTCGTCACCTTTTGAAACCAATTGTTCCAAGTTGTTATGGGTAAAGGCTTTAACCAATAGTTTTTGATCACCCTATGTGTTCCATCTAGTTGCAAGGGTGGTAAGGTACTCTCCCATGATTTTATTTGCAACATTGTTGGAGGTGGTGAATCTACAACGGGAGGTGCAAACTCTTTCTTGCTTGCATGGATATGTACAATGGTAGGTGCAGGTTGTGTCGAAGCTTCTATTTCCGTATAGGAACTACATGAAGAGCAAGAAGCTTCATTTGCTTTTCCTGTTCCTGAGCTAGGTGGAACAAATCGTTCTTTCTTTGGTACCCAAACTAGCTCTGGAGCAGGTGTGTCGCATTCCGTGATTTTTTCCTTTCCACGATTTTCAATTTTTTTTGGAGCCACAGGATTGGATTTACATGGGCCAGGTGACAGGTAAGAGTACAATTTACGTTTGGGCACCCAGATTTGATCATTTCCTTTATAGTATCCTTGGGCTTTTAATAGTCGTTTAGGAATCCAGCGCCACGTTTTCTTACATTTCTTGGAGCGAGTGGGACATTTCTTACGAGGCTTCCGTTTTTTAGCATCAGCCATGGTTACTAAAGAAGCTTTAGGGACCCACTTGTATGCTTTCTTTGTTATATTAGGATGGTTCTTGTGTGTCTCAAGCTTTCTTTCAACTACATCAATTGAAGATCTAGAGAGTTGGGCTATGGGGACGTATGGTTCAACCTCTTGGACATGCAATGTCTTGGGTTTTATTTCCTTAGGCAATATCTCAGGGACTATGGCTTGAGTGGGTTTTATTTCCTTAGGCAATATCTCACCCCCAGTCCCCCAATCAATAGTGCATTTGGTGGCTATCATCCACGTGCGTCCTAGGTTTATATTACCCTCCATAGTTCCAGTAGGCATGACCAAAAAGTCTTGAGCTACAATTCCATTGTCATAACTGACAGAAGTGTGCCAGATTCCAAAAACCATAGTTTTTTTCTTGTTGACACCCTTGACTTGGATAATACTCTCAGATAGAGGTGGCTTCCCTAACTGACACCACACCCCATAGGATAGCAGATTATATTTAGCACCCGTGTCCAATAAGGCGTTATATAGCACTTTTTTATAGGCACTATTTAACTCAATAGGGTATCATAGAGGTGTGTCAGAGTCCAACAAATCCTCTTTGATTTCCACGTGGAATGCATTTGTGACTCCAAGGTTAGCCTCTCGTTTTTGTGTTATACGTTGTTGTCGCTCCTTAGCCTCAGCTTGAGCTTGTATCTTGTGGGGTAATTTCACATACTCTATATGGTCCTTTACCAGCATATTTCAACTTTTTCTTCTCTTTACATACTCCATACATAAGGACTTTATCACCAACTTTGATGTCCTTGTCCTTCACATGGCGATCAAACCACTTCTTTCTCCTATTCTTTTCCACAAGAGCATTTTGCACAGCCAACTGTCTCTCTTCGTCTAGTTTTTCTAAGATATACAAACACTCGGTTAAGGGGTTACCATTCCATCCTTCTTGCGAAGCTACCCTAAGACTAGGAATGACAAACTCCCAAGGCATAACCGCTTCTTAGCCGTATACCATTTTGAATGGCATACAATTAATAGCCACTTTATAAGCAGTACGATAAGCCCATAGAGCAGATGTCAACTTCAAATCCCAATCAGTGCGATGAGCTTCTACCGTCTTGGTTAAAATAGAGATTAGAATCTTGTTGGTGCTCTCGGCTTGTCCATTAGCTTGCGGGTAATAAGGTGTAGACTTATGGTGGGATATCATAAAGGTCGTGGTAAGCTCTCTTATTACCTCATTTATAAAATGGGTACCATTATCACTAACAATTTCAAAAGGGCAACCAAATCTTGTGATAATGTTCTCAAAAAGAAACTTAGTTGTTGTCCTCGCGTCAGCTTTTTGTGAAGCCTTAGCTTCAGCCCACTTTGTTACATAGTCCGTAGCAACTAGAATATATCGAGATTGAGTGTTGCGAGCTGCGGGACTAATTGGACCTACAAAGTCTAAGCCCCATTTTTCAAATGGTTGGGTTACTTTAATAGGATGTAAGGGCATTTTGTCTTTGCGTTGTGTGGTCTTGTAACGTTGGCACTCATCACACCCTTTTGTAAAAAGTGATGCATCCTTAAATAAAGTTGGCCACCAATAGCCTGATTGCAGCACCTTTCTAGCAGTCAGGTCTCCTAAAAAATGTCCTCCTGCTATGCCCATATGTGCTTCTTGCAAGATATACAAATATTCATCCTCGCGGGCCCAACGCCTAAGAATATCGTCCTTGCCTAGTCTATACAGAGTTCCGGCAATCAAACAATAGGGTTCACATTCTTTTACTAGCCTTCGAGCGATATCCTTACGAAGTTCCTTGGGTGGAAAACCATTAACTAAAAAGTTAACAATGTTCTCACTCCATTCAGGCATAGTCTCAACTATGAATAGGGAAGTATCGGGTAATTCATCATCAACTCCTGTAGGGGCTTCACCATTGGGTATGCGAGACAAATGATCAGCCATGACGTGCTTTTTACTGGGTCTCACTACAATCCTGAAATCAAACTCCAGAAGAATTAACAACCATCGTGTGATTCTTCCTGTGGAGCATGGCTTGTTTACCAGATACAGCAACGCTTGATGATCCACATAAAATACAAACTTGTTTGCCAGAAGGTAGTAGCGAAATTTCTTTACTGCATAAACCATTGCTAAACCTTCTCGCTCTGTAGTGGTGTAGTTCCTTTCAGCATCGTTCAATTGACGGCTTGCAAAGCTAATGGGATAGTCCAATTTATGTTCTCCTGGTTGAGTGAGAACACACCCAATAGCAAAGTTTGATGCATCAATATGCACATGGAAAATGGCATGCCAGTTAGGTGTCCTTAAAATCGGAGCACTTGCTAGTGTTTTCTTCAATTGTTCATAGTCTTGGTCACACTCTTCAGTCCATTTAAATTCAATGAGAAGCTTGTACAAAGGACGTGCTATCTCAGCGAAAAATAAAATAAACCGTCGATAATAACCCACGTGTCCCATGAACCTTTGAACTCCCTTGTAATTGGTTGGTGGTGGTAACTCTAGAATCACTTTAATTTTGCTCTCATCGGTTGAGATACCATTCTTAGATACTATATGCCCTAAAATAACTCCATGCTTGACCCAAAATTGGCATTTGAACGGGTTCAATGAGATACGATATAACCTACACTTTTCAAACACCTTCCGCAAACATGATAGATGTTCTTTCGAAGAAGAGTAAACACAAAGGTCGTCTAAGAAAGCTTCACAAAACTCTCTCAAATATTCTTTAAAAGCAGTATTTATTAATCGTTGGAATGTAGCAGGGGCATTTGTTAAGCCAAAAGCCATCACACGAAATGCAAACACGCCAAATTCTGTGATGAAGGCAATTTTAGCTTGGTCCTCTAGCGCTATCGTGATTTGGTTGTAGCCTGAGTACCCATCTAGAAAGCTATAAGCTTCCTTGCCTGCAACTCTTTCGAGTACATGTTTGGAATATGGTAGGGGGTAATGGTCTCTTCTAGTAGCTGCATTAACTTTTTTGAGGTCCACGCACACCCTGAGTTTCCCATTCTTTTTCGGCACGATAACTATTGGAGACACCCATTCAGAGTGTTCAATAGGATATATGAACCCACATTTGATAAGCTTTTCTAGTTCTTCTTGAAAGATCTTTGCGTACTTAGGATTCATCGGGTAGGGTCTTTGTTGTACGGGCTTCGCAGTGCTAATCATAGGGATTGTATGTTGGACCACAGAAGGTGGAACACCTTTCATATCATTGTATGTCCAAGCGAATATGTCCTTGGATTCCTTGAGAAGCTCTTTGAGGACCACCTCTTCAACTTCTTTGAGGTCTTGGGCAATAAAAATAGGTTTTGATTCTTCACCGGGGTCGGCTAATTCTATTTCTTTAACTATTGCCGGACCATCATAGATTCCATTATTCCCATCGATAGGTATTCTTTGGGCTTTTGTGTACACAACCTTTGCTTCCCCTGTGGTGTAAGATTTTAAATGTTCTTGTGCAGGATGCAAGTCTGTGGATTCTGGTTGTGCTTTGGTCTGTGCTTCTATTTCTGCTTTCTTGTGTTGTCAAGCTAACTCTTGGTTTTGACGCCTCTTTGTAGTGCGGCTCAACTTTGGCTTGTCTATGATCTCTAATTGGGCTATGTCATGGGGTCGTGGTCTACACCACATAACTTTTTGGACATATTCACCCCAATCGTCTACCAATTTTTGATGAGCATCACATGCTCCTATATAACTGAGCCATTCTGCTGAGGATCACTTCTTTTTTATCCTAGCACGTACATTGGCTCAATATCGACGCCTCTTAAAGTTTTTCTTTTTCTTATTTGAGACCTGCTTTTGATTTGCATTTAGATCTGGCTCACTAAAGGAGTCCTCGTTGGTTTCCTCTTCACTCTCGGCGGAGCTATCATCGGTTGATGTGCTTGGTCCTTCCGAATGTTTTGACTCTGAACTTGCTCCACTCTCTAATTCATGAGATTCAGAATCCGTTTCACTCTGGGAGTCCGTGTCTGAGTCGTGTTGGTCAAAGTCTTCTATTGATCTATCGGTGTCACTGTCAGATTGGTCTACAATTGCCTTGCCCTTAGAAGATGCATGTATGGCACTTATCATGTTCAGAGGTGCAATTTGTGGTACCTCTTCCCCCTCTGGTGTGACGCAAGTGGTTCCTCTATTTCCCCAGGTATCTATGGTTGCAGCTAGGTGTACCCAGTCCACGTTGTCTGATTTCGTCATACCCGGTAACACATCCATGTAAGGAGAATCTTGGCCAATGTCTGTATCCTTCTTACAAGTGTAACAATATTGTAGTGGGGCCGAGTGAAATGTGGTGTCAGAACGATGATCAATAATGGTTTTACTCCCTAAGGGGTGTACCTTACCAGTCACCAAATCCACTCTAAGGACAGAGTTTTGGAATTGCAAATAAACATGATTTTTAGACCAATCATGAACCATTTGTGCTTCCCTCATGAGTGGTCGTCCTAAAATCATTTCATATGACATAAGGTGTTTAGAGAAATCCATTACAATGAACGTATGTCGTACCTTGTGTCCTAGAACTTTGATCTTAAGATCCTTGAGCATCCCCATAGGTTTGGCTATGGTACCATTTGCCATCTTTACCACAATGTTAGTAACACTGAGGCGGGGTTTTCCCATGGATTCCCAACAATCTTTTGTAACGATGCTAACTCCCGCACCACCATCAAGAATTCCCTTTATAGTTAATCCCTTGGTAGTGATGGGTAGGGTTGCATTAGACTCGTCGCCTTCAAAATACTGCCCTAATTCGTTAATGGGTACCTCGATCACAGACTCGTGTCCATCTAAGTCAAGTGATTGCACATGATTTTCCTCATCAATCATAATCGAGTCAGGCCTATTTGTTTGCGCAAACTGTGGTAATCCCGTTTGTAGCTCTCCGTTAAGGAATGCTCGAAGTGCAAAGAATAACTCAGGATCTCCAGACAGCTTTGCTATGATCGTGGTTCGGACCTCAGAAGACATGAAGTCCACTAGTTTGGCAACATTCATTGGCATTTTGCAGGGTGTAGGTCCTTGACTAGGAACTGGTGAGGATGGAATCTCATATTCCTCAATGGGATCAGGTATTCCTTCGTTAAACATCCTTTCCAACAAGAAAGGTGTATGCTCACTTTCTGATGTCCCGTCCTCACTCCCTTCTTGGATGATACTAGGTATGGCTAACGGTCTATGGTTCATGTGGGGTGGATGAACTTGCGTGGGAAACACTGTGTCATGAATTTTGACATGCATGGGTTCTGGTTCTAGTTTCCTTTGAGTCTCCTCCACTAAACCTCTTAGATGTTTCACCTGCTCAATCTCGTCTACTGGGTTTGGGTACGTCCCAATCTTCTTTTTACGATTCTTCCCTTTTTGCCCCTGCGGTTTATCTTGGGGGTCTTGGATTGGATTTGGAAACACTTGTGGTGTTTTCAGAGGCTCTTTATGGTTTTCTCTTATTCGGTTTTCATTTGGTTCCATGTTACGGTTTTCTTTGTCGGTCTTTCCCTTTGTGGTATTGGTTCTAGTCTCCATTGTCTCGATTGAATCTGAATCATCCTCGAGGTCATTCATATACACGGGGTCATCTCCTGTTCCTATGTTTGTTTTGGAACTTGGCTTTGAATTTCCCGTATTCTGCGACCTCTTCCTTCGTGTCTTCTTTTTCTTTGCTTGGATAACTGACGCGGTATCTCTCTCTTCGAGGATATGGCCTGGCCCTTGAAGCATGGACCGTGTAATCGCATAAGCGGGTGCGACGGGTGGTATTGGCGATGTCACACTAGCAATTTCGACCAAATTTAGGGGTGTGATTTTAGGCGCATTTGGGTTATAGGGGCATTGGGCAATCAAGTGATCTATGCCACAACGATTACATGTGAGTATTGGCATTGCAGACGTGCTCCCTTGATTCATTTGCATCTGTGCAGCATTCTTTTGCAGCCTAATAGGGCACTCCGCTGCCCGATGTGGTCCACCACACTTGTAGCATTGAAGAGGTGGCCTCCTAGCCTGGGTGTTGATATTTTGACCTCTGGATGCGAGAGCAGCAGCTTGATAAACCGGCTTGACTTGCCCCCAACAATCTTCCATGTAGTATATAGGACACTCTTCCAATGTATCAAGTCCGTAGGCAATACTAGTGTCTATTTCCTCCTCACAGCCATCTGCATAAGCATTAGATGGCTCGCAACCCACTTGGTTCATAGGGGCGACTCTTGGATGCGGGGGCTGCGGTCCTAGCACAGGAGGTGGTAGCGGTGTAGCTTGTACAACATTTTGAGATCTAGGGACCATGTGTTGCGGTAGTTGCTCAACAGGTGGAGCAGGCATCAATACAGGAGCTCGAGGCGCATCCGTCCAGGCTACAGGTGGTCTATTTGCCATCATACGTTTGATCATTAAACAATCCTTAGCTTGGTGACCATACCTACCACATGCGTTGCAAGTTCCATTAAATTTTACTCTAAACGTAGGGCACTCACTAGTGCTATGTGGACCTAAGCAAATGGAACACCATTGTTGCTCCCTTCTTGGATACATGTGACTATTTTGAGGGGGTCGATTATCCTTAAGAGACTCTTGGATTGCCTTGGTGAGGTCTGTCAAGAATGTCTCAAATACCTTGGCTCATTGGCAATGGGCTTTGCAGTCATGGGTTCATACTCAATGGCTTGTGAGCTAGTGGATCTCGTGTCAGTAGACACCCTCATGCCTGCTATCATCAAGTTGTCCTCTAATTGGATTGCATTGGCAGTGACATCTTCCCAGGTTGTGATACCTCTAATCACTAGTCCATTATAGATTCCTTCATTCCTCAACCCTCGAATGAATCGATCAAGCAGTTGGTTATTGTTGAAGCGCTCATTTACAGGGCAGCGAGAGTTTAAGTGCTTTAGACGACTAATGAAGTCCCTTACTGACTCTCCTTCCTTACGTTCGGCCTTCTGTAGCTGAGATGCTACACCCCAAAGCACACCTTCTCGTATGTACTCCTTTAGAAACAACCTTCGAAGGGTAGGGTAGATTGTTTTCTCGTCCACCCTTAGGGTCCTATACCAATCTCCAGCCTTCCCACTTAATGTCAAGCTTAAGGCATTGCACTTATGTAGTTCGTTGCGTTCCCCTAAGGAATCACATTCTTGTTCAAACACTTCAATGTGTTTTCTAGCATCTTCGTCCCCATTGAATTTTTGCGTGAGTTTGGCAATTTGTACTACCTTACTTCTAGGCTCTCTATCAGATGCATGACGCATATTTTCCGCGATAGATCGACCTATGGTTTGAGCAAACGCTGCCAAGTCACCTATGTGAGGAGGCAGGGCCGGTGAAGGTACTCTTGGAATCATATGTGGGAGAGGGACGGGTACCGGTCTTGGCATATGTGTGGATGATGCAGGATATGGAACATAACCGGGCATAGGTCCACTCGGATAAGGGCTAGGGAGCGGCACTCGAGGAGCATAAACAAGTGGTACAATTGGAGGTGTGGGGGCCTTGTGTGCATAAGGGGCTAGAGGCACATACGGTCGAGGCCCCATATTAGGTACTACGACACTAGGTAGTGGCACTGCGCTAACTGTAGATGTCATCGGTACATTCTCTGTCAGGTCTATCCCTAGAGTGAGCACTGTGTTTTCCTTAATAGAGCGTTGAGCCAAGTTAGGGAAGCTAAAGTTGTCGCTCGGAGGCTCAGATTGCATAGAGACCCCAGGTGAAATGACGTAAGATGGGTCCATGGGACTCATTAGAGGAGTCTCCATTTGTGATAGAGTAGGCTGTTGAGCCTTGCTCATATCCAGAAATCTCATGGGGCCAGTTGAGAGTATATTTACCCCTCAGTTTTTCCTTTCTGTTTGAATAATGCCATGGATAACATTACAGATCATTTTCTGTTGATCTTCGATGCTCGTGGCACTAGAGGTGGATCGTACAATCTCTATCCATCCTACATGGTAGGCGTGGCCAGAGTGTAGATCCGTCAACACCTCAGTGTGGAGGTCGTATGTCTAATGATCATTAATGAACAATCCTTCTAGAGTCGACGTGTTAACGGTTTCTTGTGAGGTAGAAGCAATGTTGCTCCCCGTGGTTTTACTTGTCACCAACGGTACTCTAGAGGGAACTTCTGAAGGAGGCAGCTCAACAGGGCCTTCTTGGTAAGAAGTTGGCAGGATATCCACATGGACACTCTTTGGGGGTGTGGGGTCCATGTGCGATGTGAAAGGAGAGTCCACTTCCCCACCCCCTTCGTGTGCTTCAATTGCATCAAGTTCCGAGCGAGTAGCTCTACCTAATGTTTCCATGAAACGGCTAAACATACTAGTACTAGGCTGTGGAGCTTCGGGAGGTGCATGGCCTTCTCTCTCAGTGTTTTGGGTAGGATATTCTTCCATGATTTCTGAGTCGGAGGAGGAATCACTAGCGGCTATTTTAGGGTCTTGGGTGGTGCTACCTTGTGTCCCCGCTGAGGGTCTAGAGCCTATCGTGGATGGGTAATGGGTGTCCGTATGAACAGAGGCACCCTCAATATGCTCGTGTTCTAGCACCCGCCCAGAGCGTAAGTGCATGTGCTTTTGATACCCTAAGGTGTCAAAAAGCTGCTCTAGGAGGCCTTGTGACTAGTTTTTTGCGAATGTTTGAGCGTATTGCTAGGAGAGACGCGCTGTGCTTTACAGCCCACCGTTTGGTTCTATTTTGCTCTAGAAAAGCCCGAAACAGTCTTTTCCTAGCTAGGGAACTAGGCTCCAAATAGCAAGTCCTAGTGTGCAATGAAGGAGAGGAGAGTGTAGGACTTATCCCACATTCCTCACTCCCTCCTTGTGAGTCTAGCCTATATATATAGGAATGAGACTACCCTATATCATAAGACAGAGACAGAGCCTGGGCTTGGGATTGGGATTGGGATTGGGTCAAATGATCCCGATCTCACTTTTATCCAAACCAACCCGTCCGTTTTTATAACCTCCCCCTCACTCACTTTTTATTTTTTGATTTTTTTTATTATTACTATTTTTATTACTATTATTATTTATTACTATTTTATTATTATTTATTTATTTTTATTTTTTTTTGGTACGCGTTTTGGTGCGCGTTGACCTCACCTAACTATTTACTGTCTCACCTACCTACTGACCTGCTAATCAGTGGTTCGCCTAATTACTAACCTACTTAATTAACTAACTGTGCGCCTAACTGTGCACAAACCAGAAAACACAGAAAATGCTGAAAATTGAAACTTGATAGAACTGTGCAGTGCAAACCAGAAAATGCAGAAAACGCAGAAACGCAAGAAATGCTAACTGTGTAAGCTGAAATCTGAGCTTAATAGAACTAGCAAAACAGAGCTTAACAGAACACAGAAAACTTGAATGCAGTCAACAACATTGTGTCTTTCTCTACTGTTTTTGCATAACAACAATAATCAAACTTAAGCCGCGTCTTTCCTACATAAAAAATAGCTTCAATACAATTTACAGGTCGCCATTGGAGCTTCATGCGCAGCAGCTCCCCGGCAGCGGCGCCAAAAATGTCACGGCTAGGGACTTGCTACGCGCCGTGTGCGAGCCACAAAGGCTCCTAGCACACAGTCATACAACAAACAAGCTCACAAGGAAGAATGGTGTGTCACTCACCTTCCTGCGTAGTTGCGAATGAAGGATTCCCGCGCCGCGAAGAAGAGGGAGACGCCGCTAACGCCGCGCTCAAACCGCCTCACCGCCGTCGTGCCGCCGCAACGCTCGATCACACACACACTCTCTCACTCTCTCTCTCTCTCTCTCTCTCTCTCTCTCTCTCTCTCACACACACACACACACACACACACACACACACACAAGGAGATGGTGAAGGAGAAGGTGGAGATGGAGCAAGAGCGGCTTCTATTGCACAATGAGAGAATGAGTAAAAATTAGGTTTAGTGGCTTTTATATGAGCTCACCCCATTCACACTTGGGCGCCCATACTTAGCCAACTAACTCCTTGAATATTCCAGTTAGAGTGCGCCTGTCATCGGCGATCACCCTTACCCTGTTCATTTTGGTCCGACAAGCCCGGTACCTGACTCTAAACAATACAACGTTTATAGATCATAGGGTGTCCGTGTGCCGTGAGGGTTAACAAAGGCCTAATGAGAGGTTCAAAAGCCAAAAGGCTCGTGATCGCTCAAGGCAGAGCAAGTCACGCACAAAGTCGGTTCTTAAATGTTGGAACTGCGGCAAGAAGGTCCACGTCAAGAAGGATTGCTGGTCCAAGAAGAAGAAGGAGACTGAGTCTTAAGACAACAAGCCAACATCGGAGGCCAATGTGGTAGGTAAAGTAGAGCAAGATGCTCTAATTCTCTCATTAGACAATGTGTCTAATTCCTGGATAGTAGATTCCGGAGCTTCATTCCATGCGACACCACACAAGCAACATTTCCAAGACTACACCAAAGGTAATTTTGGGTATGTATACTTGGGAGATGATGAATCTTGTGACATTGTCGGCAAAGGTACAGTTTCTATCAAAACTGCTAATGGAAATGAATGGAAGCTTCAAGATGTTAGGCATGTTCCTTCTCTTCGCAAAAATTTGATCTCTACAAGACAATTGGACGATGAAGGTCACAGCATTGCATTCGGAAACAAACAGTGAAAGATCTCAAAAGAATCTTTGGTGGTTGCCAAGGGAGAAAAGGTCGGTACACTTTACTTGTGTACTGTTAGCACGCAACCTTCAGCTTGTGCAGCAACTACAGAAGTTGATAGTGCGGTGTGGCACTATCGGCTTGGGCATATGAGTGCCAAAGGAATGCAAATCCTTCAAACAAAGAAGCTTCTACCAGGTTTGAAAGAAGTGGACTTAGAGTTCTGTGAAGATTTTGTTTATGGTAAACAAAAGAGGGTAAAATTTCAAAAATCAGGAAATGAAAGAAAAAATAAAAAACTTGAGTTGGTTCATTCTGATGATTGGGGTCCTGCAAGTACACCATCACTTGGTGGCTCATTGTACTATGTAACATTCATAGACGATGCGACTAGAAAAACATGGGTTTATGTCAGGAAGAATAAATCCGATGTATTTTCCATATTTCAAAGGTGGAAAGCCTTTGTGGAGAACGAAACAGGTACCAAGGTTAAATGCCTCAGATCCGACAATGGAGGCGAATATTGCAGCCAAGCTTTTGAAAGCTTTTGTGCTAGCAATGGCATTCGGAGGCAAAGAACAACCCCAAGGACACCTCAACAAAATGGGATTTCGGAAAGGATGAACAGGACAATCATGGAGCGAGCACGAAGCATGCGGCTACATGCTGGCCTACCGCTTGATCTTTGGGCGGAAGCTGTAAGTACGTCTGTGTACTTAATCAATCAATCACCCTCAATGGCATTGGATGGGGGAGTTCCAGAAGAGGCATGGACAGGTAAACCGGTGAATTATGCATTTCTCAAAGTGTTTGGGTGTGAGGCTTTCACGCACATAGATAGAAGCCTAAGATCAAAGTTAGATGCAAAGTCCAAAAAGTGTTTCTTCATTGGCTATGGAGAAGGTGACTTTGGGTATCGCCTATGGAATCTTGAAGATGGTAAAATCTTAAGGAGTAGGGATGTAATTTTTAACGAACAAAATATGTACAAAGATTACTTGGAAAGAAATCAAACAAAAGAAACAGGTGATGAGTACATGGAGCTTGAGGACGGTGAAGACTCAAGGACTGCAAACGGTGACAATGTGCAACAACGTCAACCAAATGAGGAGCCTCAACCTATTCCCCGAAGATCTACAAGAGCAAGTAGACCTCCAGAAAGGTTTGTTCCTTCCTTCAACCATCTCTTAATCTCAGATTCTGGAGAGCCAGAATCATACGAAGAAGCTATGCAACATGAATCCAAATAATAATGGACGAAGAGCATGCAAGTGGAGATGGACTCACTACATCGCAACCAAACATGGGAGTTGGTTGAGTTGCCTAAAGGTAAGCAGGTACTTCAAAACAAATGGGTGTACAAGGTAAAGGAAGAAGAAGGTGGGAAGAAAAGGTACAAGTCTAGGCTTGTGGTAAAAGGGTTTTCTCAAAAGAAAGGTATTGACTTCAATGAAAATATTTTCTCTTGTTGTAAAAATGAACTCAATTAGGCTGGTCTTAAGCCTTGTGGCTGCTCATGATCTAAATCTCGAGCAAATGGATGTAAATACGGCATTCCCTCACGGTGACTTAGAGGAGGAAATCTACATGCTTCAACCAAAGGGGTATGAAGTAAAAGGTAAGGAGAAAATGGTTTGTAGATTAAAGAAGAGCTTGTATGGTTTAAAGCAAGCATCAAGACAATGCTACTTGAAGTTTGACCGATGGATGTTGGATCATGGATTCACAAGATGCAACTCGGATCACTGCGTCTACACGAAGAATTTGGGAGATGGGAAATTCATCATCCTAATGTTGTATGTTGATTGCAAGTGCTAACATGCAGGACATCAAAGACCTAAAAGAGGAGCTGTCTAAATCTTTTTCAATGAAAGATTTAGGTGCTGCAAAGAGGATACTTGGTATGAAAATATCAAGGGACAGGAGGAAGAAGACAATAAAGCTATCTCAAGAAGATTACATCAAGAAGGTACTAGAAAGGTTTGCAATGCAAAATGCAAAACCAGTTTCTACACCTTTGGCTGGTCATTTTAAACTAACGAAGGATATGTGTCCAAAGACACAAGAGGAGATAGCCTATATGTCTAAAGTTCCATATGCTGCAGCGGTAGGTTCTCTAATGTATGCTATGGTCTGGACAAGGCCAGACATTGCACATGTAGTGGGAGTTGTAAGTAGGTTCATGGACAACCCAGGTAAAGAGCATTGGCAAGCTGTGAAGTGGATACTTAGGTATCTAAAAGGCACAACAACAAATGCTTTGTATTTTGGAGGAATTGATATTTTTCTAGAAGGGTATGCTGATGCAGATATGGCAGGTGACAAAGATACTCAAAGGAGCACTACTGGCTATGTGTTCACGATTGGAGGCACAGCAGTAAGCTGGGCTTCAAAGCTGCAGAAAGTGGTCTCACTTTCTACCACGGAAGCAGAGTATGTAGCAATGACGGAGGCAAGCAAAGAAATTATGTGGCTTCACAGATTCTTAGAAGAGTTTGGATTCAAACAAGACAATTGTGTCTTGTACAGTCCAGCTGTTAAGGCAATATAGAGGAATACACGGTGGTCTTCCTCCTGAGTTCATGCAAACACCAACTCTGGTTCATCTCAAGTTGCAAAGAATCTCTCTCTCTCTCTCTCTCTCTCTCTCTCTCTCTCTCTCTCTCTCTCTCTCTCTCTCTCTCTCTCATGTATGGGTTGGCGGGCTGCCTTCTTGACATGCGGGCAGAGGATCCCTCAACCTACAAATGCTATTGTTGAGGCTTGGTGTGGAAGTTGCCTACTAGCATCTATGTCAGAAGCTGGTGCAAGATGTTATGCCTGCTTCATGCCCATTTGTGGTGTCTCTCTTTCATCTCGAGCCCAATATAGCAGGTCTTATTGGCTTGGAATTTCTGGCAAAAGGGCTTCTAAACTTACCTCACCACTAGGAAGATCCTTGATCCAAGCGCTGCTTTCAATGGTCGGGCGTGGGTGTAGTTGACGAAGGTGGCATGTGAGAAGAGTCGAAGATGAACCATTGGAGGGAGCATAGTGTTACAAAATTTTCCCTGCAATCAGAGATGTGTGTCCAACATCCCATAATCAAATCACTACACTCCCACTTCCTTGAAAAAGAGTGCTAATAATTTGTGTTGTATGAATAATCTATGACCATATACGAGGGAGTAGGAGTACTAGAGTCTAAATCACTTGGAATTGTTCCTATGACATTAAATTGAAATGTAGTTAGCCAATAGTGCTTTGAACTCTGGCGATCTTATAACAGTGGTGGAATTAGTGGTTGCAATGTATTCTTCAAGCAATGCATCATCATGTCTCTGTCTGAAAAACCATATTCTCTTTAAAAATGGGTCATGCCTAGTGCCTAGGATAAACTACTCAAAACAATATGGAAGCTTTGTAATTTATCAGCCACATCTCTTTCTTAATCATGACCAAAAGCGTGAAAATTTTTGTTTGCAAAAAACTAGATAAAAGGTCTACAAATAAACATTGAATATTAATAGCATTAAAAGAAAGTTCATGAATTTCATGTTGATTTTAATCAATGTTGATAGGCGATGAACTATAGATATTGTGAAGCTCACATTTCAAGGAATTCTCAATTGAGATGGGAAACATAAAACAATCATTTGCTTCAAGAAACAATCAACTATACTTGCAAGTATAGGGCATGGCGTTATCTAAACTTGAATATAAACGAGCAATTCATCTTGATACTTATACTTGAAAGATGTTCAAAATTTATTTTGTTATGTAGTGCTCTATGTATGTCAAATTTTTCTACTTTTGAAAGCACAACATAACTATCTATTTAACAAACATTGCATACATTATCTTCTATTAATGTTTCTTCTTCCATCCGGTCTCAAAGACGGGTTTACACACTAGTCTATATCAAAATGACAGGCTATGTTGCCATGTGGTAGCAAATCCTTGCAAGAGCTGCAGCTAGCCACCGACATGGAAGAGGATGCACGTTGAGAATTGACATGCATTCCTCTTTTGTGTTTGACAGCATGGCCTTCCAACTACCATGAGTGTCTCAAGCAGCGGGGAGGTGTAGTGGCAACGCCGATGAGTACCTTGAGCAGCGGGCGGGTAGTGGGTTGCGAATGTCTCTGTAAGCACTGGGCAACAGTGCTGGCATTAGATACCTCGAGCAATTGGCAGGTACTATGGATATGTATAAGCCCTCTCGCCTACCCCCCCCCCCCCACCTCTCTCTCTCTCTCTCTCTTTCTCGCTCTCTCTCTCTCTCTCTCTCTCTCTCTCTCTCCTCTCTCTCTCTCTCTCTCTCTCTCTCTCTCTCTCTCTCTCTCTCTCTCTCTCTCTCTCTCTCTCTCTCTCTCGTCTCCCTCCCTCGCTCTTGCAATGACCTGCAACAAGCCGGAGGCCTTCAACTCAGCATCCAAGGTGCAAGGGAATGTGAGTTGCTGCTACAGAAGAAGCTGCAGAAGAGACAAGCTTGGTGTTGTAATCGATGAGAAGCTTGAGATTCCCCTCTATCCGCATCTATTGGCATGCCTGCACCTCTCTCTCTCTCTCTCTCTCTCTCTCTCTCTCTCTCTCTCTCTCTCTCTCTCTCTCTCTCTCTCTCTCTCTCTCTCTCTCTCTCTCTCTCTCTCTCTCTCTCTCTCTCTCTCTCTCTCTCTCTCTCTCAAGTTTCCCGCCCTCACTCCTGCGATGGCCTGCAACATAAGAATGTGAGTTGTTGCTATAGAAGAAGCCACAAAAGAGACAAGCTTCGTGTTGTAATCCCCTCCATCCGCATCCGCTGGCCTGCATGCACCTCCCACACAGTTGTCTGCTCATGGCAGCTCTCACATCTGTTGTCTTTGGCACCTCGGCCCATGGCCTCCTTCGCCTTCACCGCAAGCTCTGTTGTTCGTCATGCCCCCTCCATCGGCATCCATTGGTCTGCTTGCACCTCCCACACTTTGGCTCATGGAAACCCTCAATCGGAGAGGCCCTATGTGCAACCCTCCTACCCTTTCACCTCTGAGTTGAGGTTATCCATAGTGTCCTTGAGATACGGGCAGCCAGTTTGAACTCAGATATGGGGCTGATTGAGCCCTCCCACCCTTCAGGTAGTTGTCGTTGCCTCACAATAGAGGGATAAGCCATTCCAGTTGTGGAAATCATCTTGCAATGCAACATCGTGGTTATGCAGGGTTCTCTCTCTCTCTCTCTCTCTCTCTCTCTCTCTCTCTCTCTCTCTCTCTCTCTCTCTCTCTCTCTCTCTCTCTCTCTCTCTCTCTCTCTCTCTCTCTCTAGCACGACATGGGAGGCGTCTAGTACGACTATTTACAAAGGTGGACATTGATGATTCTCTTTAGCGATCGATGCAATCCTTCCTCAAAAAACACCCGATGTTGGGCATCCTCGGTATCATTGATGATGATGATGATGATAATGATGATGATTTTAGTCTTTTACTTCATTTTTGTTTTGTATTCAAACACTGTATTAGATCCACAAAGATTGTATGAGTTTGGTCTCATAGGTCATTTTGGCCTTTCGAAGACGTTTAATATAATATTTTTATTAGGAAAATTATGAACGCCAGAAGGGCCTTGTAAGGATCCCTAATTTTAAGGGATTATGTGTGATTTAGGAGACAAGGCCATTGAATGAGGGTATTCTCATAGGCTTTTTTTTTAGCTGTCATAAGCTTTTTGTAGACTGAAATAGAGGCTAGGGAGGGAGGATAGGTACATTCTCTCTCTACTTAAATGAGTGGTGGTCCTTATGACAATAACTACCCTCCCCCCTCCCCTTTCTTTTGCCACATCATCAAAGGTGTACATAGCCCCAACCGAAACAATAACTTTTTCCAAAAAAATTCAAAAAAACCTCATTTTTACTCAAAACTTCTCCCCAACCTATATGTATACCCAAAAATCAATTTTCTCTCTCCAAATCTCACTGCTAGACCTACAAAATATCAAACTTTCCACCTTTTTTTATTTCCCTCCAAAATCACTCCCCTCTCTCTCACTCTCTTCTCTCTCCCACTTTCCAGCACACACTCTTCCTCCTCTCTCTCTCTCACTCCTCTCTCTCTCTCTTCTCTCTCTTACTTTTCAACGCACACTCTTCCTCCTTCCCTCTCCTTGTTGCAGCTATGGAAATCTTGGAGGGGAGAGAGAGAGAGAGAGAGAGAGAGAGAGAGAGAGAGAGAGAGAGAGAGAGAGAGAGAAAGAATATAGGTACTACTCAAAAATACAAATTTTGGTCAAAGAAAATAGTTTTTTTACCATGTATTTGGTTAGGAGAGCTGTTGGGGAGTGAAAAGTGAGATTTAAAGATTTTCAAAAAAATGAAATTTTAAGGTTACTTTATGGACACGCATGAAAATGGAAGGAAAGTCCCCCACACACCCACCCTCCCTTTTCCCCCTTATGTCTCTTTCTAGGGGACAAAGCTATAATGAAGGGAATAAATAGGCCCTAGGTCCCCCTACTACCATATCTTTTAGAGGATATAGTTGTGGTTACTACCCTCTTCCTTTGGTCTATGCTTAATCACCCCTTAAGCTAAAGGGCCCTTTTGGGGTTCATATTTTTCCTAATGCGTTTCATTTCATTTCTCTCTGCCTCTTGAAAGGAGAGGAGTGAAACTATTAAGACGATTGTAGACATGATACCATAAGCGAACGGAACAATGTAGAAAGGATTAAATTTTGAATTTGTGGGTTAGGAAATGAGAGGGTTTGTTGCCATGTTGCAGCAAATCCCTGCAAGAGCCCTCCACAGCCATCGACGTGGAATCCAGTGAGCGAGATTGCCAACAACCGATGTGGAGGAGGATACACATTGAGCATCACCCTACCTTCCAAATGCAATTACGTACACTTGCACCTTGAAAGCATGACAATATGTTGATATGGGCAAAAGAATTCACGATGATGATGTAGTGGGTTATTGAAAGAAAACATCGTGCTTGACATTGCCTTGGTCAACATGTATTTCTTTTTTTTTCTCAAAACTCACAATTGTGAGTAAGTTATATTGATAAAGTTAGCAAATAACAAGTTCCTGTAATGCCGTGCCAAGCCATGACAACTTCCCATGGCCATGATTACATCGGTTGAAAGAGGAGTCACCCCATGGCAAGAGATGAGGTCATACGTTTACCTAAGAGAGTCAGCCATAGCGGCGCCTAAGGCCTTGTTCCACTCATTTGAGTTAATGTGCCTCATGTTGTCAATGATCGCCTCCTTACTTTCTTTGACTATCTTCATACGCTTAGCTATTTCCAATGTGCTCTCAAATAACTTATTGTTCCTTGCTTTCCATACTTGACGAAAATAGCAATATCTCAAATTTGCGTGACGATGAGAAGTTCTTGGCTCTTAAACACCTTCCCTCCCAAAAAAGGTCATTCTTGAATAATCCTATTTTCCAAGTTTTTTGGATCCATTTGCATATTTTACCAGCTAGGTCACAAATCGTCGAGCACTCCTTGAATAGGTGAGTGAGTGTTAACCCTCACGGCTCACGGACACCCCATCACCTACGACGGACGTGTATTATGTATTTGGTAGAGTCAGGTACCGGGCTTGTCGGACCAATAGGAAAAGGGTAGGAGTGATCGCCGATGAGAGGCGCACTCTAACTAGGACATTCAAGGGATTAGTTGGCTAAGCATGGGCGCCCAAGTGTGAATGGGGTGAGCTAATATAAAAGCCAACTAAACCTAATTTTTACTCATTCTCTCATTTGTGCAATAGAAGAGTGCTCTTGCTCCATCTCCATCTCCATCTTCTTCTTCCTCACCTCCTTGTGTGTGTGTGTGTGTGTGTGAGAGAGAGAGAGAGAGGGAGTGTGTGTGTGCGATCGAGCATTACGAAGGCACGACGGCGGCGAAGCGGTTGAGCGCGACACGACTGCAGCTTCTTCTTCATCGCGGCGAGGAATCCACCACGAAGGCGAGCGTAGAGTGGTGAGTGATACACCCTTTGCTCTCTTGAGCTTGCTAGTTTAGGCTTGTTGTGTGCTTGGAGCCGTCTGCGGCTCGCATACGGTGTATCGGCAAGTCCCTTGCTTCGATAGTGCGGCAAGGAGCGCACATTTTTGGCGCCGCTGTCGGGGATATGCCCTACACTAAGCTCGGTTAGCACTTTACGCTTTCTTGTGGTGCAATCTCTATCATAGGAAAGGCAGGGAATGAGTGTGTGTAGTTGTGTGGAGATTTCTGTTTTTTGCGTTTTCTACGTTTTCTGGTTTGCACTGCACAGTTAGCATTTCTTGCGTTTTTGCATTTTCTGCATTTTCTGGTTCTGTCAAGTTTCAATTTCTGCAGTTTCTGCGTTTAATTTTCTGTCAAGTTCCAATTTCCTGCAATTTCTGCATTTTCTGTGCTTTTTCAATTTTCTGCATTTCTTGCGTTTTTTCAATTTCTGCAATTTTTGTGTGTTTTCAATTTTCTGCATTTCTTGCGTTTTTTCAATTTCTGCGTTTTCTGCATTATAAAAAAAAATTTGAAAAAAAAAATTTTTTTTAAAATATCGGAAAATAAAAACGCGAGTGAGCGGGCGGTTAAATTTTTCGAAAATAAAAAACGTGACTCTTAAAACGGACGGGTTGGTTTGTATAAAAGATAGATCGGGATCATTTCCCCAAGCCCAAGCCCAAGCCCAAGCCCAAGCCCAGGCCTCAGGCCTCAGTCCTATGATATATACTAGACTCACTCTTATATATATACCCTACTCCCTCAAGAGAGAATGAGAGCATGTGGGACAAGTCCTCCACTCTCCTCCTTTCTCTTCCCACTTGCACCCTTAGACTTTCTAGTTTGGGCCTAGTTCCCTACTGGAAATTGACAGTTTTAGGGATTCCGAGGGCATAGAGTGACCAAACGAGGGCTGTAAAGGACGGCACGACCTCTGACCGATACCTCTGTTTCGAGCTATCACACGGCCCATTCCACGACACGCTCTAAAATATCTAGCAAACAAACAAACAAAAAACACGCTAAAAACTAGTCACAAGGCCTCCTAGAGCAGCTTTTTGACACCTTAGGGTATCAAAAGCACATGCACTTACGCTCTGGGCGGGTGCTAGAACACGAGCATATTGAGGGTGCCTCTGTTCATACGGACACCCATTACCCATCCACGATAAGCTCTAGACCCTCAGCGGGGACACAAGGTAGCACCACCAAAGACCCTAAAATAGCCGCTAGTGATTCCTCCTCCGACTCAGAAATCATGGAAGCATACCCTACCCAAAACACTGAGAGAGAAGGCCATGCACCTCCCGAAGCTCCACAGCCTAGTGCTAGTATGTTTAGCCGTTTCATGGAAACATTAGGTAGAGCTACTCGCTCGGAACCTGATGCAAATGAAGCACACGAAGGGGGTGGGGAAGTGGACTCTCCTTTCACATCGCACGTGGACCCCACACCCCCAAAGAGTGTCCATGTGGATATCCTGCCAACTTCTTACCAAGAAGGCCCTGTTGAGCTGCCTCCTTCAGAAGTTCCCTCTAGAGTACCGTTGGTGACAAGTAAAACCACGGGGAGCAACATTGCTTCTACCTCACAAGAAACCGTTAACACGTCGACTCTAGAAGGATTGTTCATTAATGATCATTGGACATACGACCTCCACACTGAGGTGTTGACGGATCTACACTCTGGCCACGCCTACCATGTAGGATGGATAGAGAATGTACAATCCACCTCTAGTGCCACGAGCATCTAAGATCAACAGAAAATGATCTGTAATGTTATCCATGGCATTATTCAAATAGAAAGGCAAAACCGAGGGTTAAATATACTCTCAACTAGCCCCATGAGATTTCTGGATACGAGCAAGGCTCAACAGCCTACTCTATCACAAATGGAGACTCCTCTAATGAGCCCCATGGACCCATCTTACGTCATTTCACCTGGGGTCTCTATGCAATCTGAGCCTCCGAGCGAAAACTTTAGCTTCCCTAACTTGGCTCAACCCTCTATCAAGGAAAACACAGTGCTCACTCCAGGGATAAGCCTGACAGAGAATGTACCGATGACATCTACGGTTAGCGCAGTGCCACTACCTAGTGTCGTAGTACCTAATATGGGGCCTCGACCATATGTGCCTCTAGCCCCTTATGCACACATGGCCCCCACACCTCCAATTGTACCACTTGTTCATGCTCCTCGAGTGCCGCTCCCTAGCTCTTATCCGAGTGGACCTATGCCCGGTTATGTTCCATATCCTGCATCATCCACACATATGCCAAGACCGGTACCCGTCCCTCTCCCACATATGATTCCAAGAGTACCTCCACCGGCCCTGCCTCCTCACATAGGTGACTTGGCAGCGTTTGCTCAAACCATAGGTCGATCTATCGTGGAAAATATGCGTCACGCATCTGATAGAGAGCCTAGAAGTAAGGCAGTACAAATTGCCAAACTCACGCAAAAATTCAATGGGGACGAAGATGCTAGGAAACACATTGAAGTGTTTGAACAAGTATGTGATTCCTTAGGGGAACGCAACGAACTACATAAGTGCAATGCCTTAAGCTTGACATTAAGTGGGAAGGCTGGAGATTGGTATAGGACCCTAAGGGTGGACGAGAAAACAATCTACCCTACCCTTCGAAGGTTGTTTCTAAAGGAGTACATACGAGAAGGTGTGCTTTGGGGTGTAGCATCTCAGCTACAGAAGGCCGAACATAAGGAAGGAGAGTCGGTAAGGGACTTCATTAGTCGTCTAAAGCACTTAAACTCTCGCTGCCCTGTAAATGAGCGCTTCAACAATAACCAACTGCTTGATCGATTCATTCGAGGGTTGAGGAATGAAGGAATCTATAATGGACTAGTGATTAGAGGTATCACAACCTGGGAAGATGTCACTGCCAATGCAATCCAATTAGAGGACAACTTGATGATAGCAGGCATGAGGGTGTCTACTGACACGAGATCCACTAGCTCACAAGCCATTGAGTATGAACCCATGACTGCAAATCCCATTGCCAATGAGCCAAAGGTATTTGAGACATTCTTGACAAACCTCACCAAGGCAATCCAAGAGTCTCTTAAGGATAATCGACCCCCTCAAAATAGTCACATGTATCCAAGAAGGGAGCAACAATGGTGTTCCATTTTATTAGGTCCACATAGCACTAGTGAGTGCCCTACGTTTAGAGTAAAATTTAATGGAACTTGTAACGCATGTGGTAGGTATGGTCACCAAGCTAAGGATTGTTTAATGATCAAACGTATGATGGCAAATAGACCACCTGTAGCCTGGACGGATGCGCCTCGAGCTCCTGTATTGATGCCTGCTCCACCTGTTGAGCAACTACCGCAACACATGGTCCCTAGATCTCAAAATGTTGTACAAGCTACACCGCTACCACCTCCTGTGCTAGGACCGCAGCCCCCGCATCCAAGAGTCGCCCCTATGAACGAAGTGGGTTGCGAGCCATCTAATGCTTGTGCAGATGGCTGTGAGGAGGAAATAGACACTAGTATTGCCTACGGACTTGATACATTGGAAGAGTGTCCTATATACTACATGGAAGATTGTTGGGGGCAAGTCAAGCCGGTTTATCAAGCTGCTGCTCTCGCATCCAGAGGTCAAAATATCAACACCCAGGCTAGGAGGCCACCTCTTCAATGCTACGAGTGTGGTGGACCACATCGGGCAACGGAGTGCCCTATTAGGCTGCAAAAGAATGCTGCACAGATGCAAATGAATCAAGGGAGCACGTCTGCAATGCCAATACTCACATGTAATCGTTGTGGCATAGATCACTTGATTGCCCAATGTCCCTATAACCCAAATGCGCCTAAAATCACACCCCTAAATTTGGTCGAAATTGCTAGTGTGACATCGCCAATACCACCCGTCGCACCCGCTTATGCGATTACACGGTCCATGCTTCAAGGGCCAGGCCATATCCTCGAAGAGAGAGATACCGCGTCAGTTATCCAAGCAAAGAAAAAGAAGACACGAAGGAAGAAGTCGCAGAATACGGAAAATTCAAAGCCAAGTTCCAAAACAAACATAGGAACAGGAGATGACCCCGTGTATATGAATGACCTCAAGGATGATTCAGATTCAATCGAGACAATGGAGACTAGAACCAATACCACAAAGAGAAAGACCGACAAAGAAAACCGTAACATGGAACCAAATGAAAACCGAATAAGAGAAAACCATAAAGAGCCTCTGAAAACACCACAAGTGTTTCCAAATCCAATCCAAGACCCCCAAGATAAACCGCAGGGGCAAAAAGGGAAGAATCGTAAAAAGAAGATTGGGACGTACCCAAACCCAGTAGACGAGATTGAGCAGGTGAAACATCTAAGAGGTTTAGTGGAGGAGACTCAAAGGAAACTAGAACCAGAACCCATGCAGGTCAAAATTCATGACACAGTGTTTCCCACGCAAGTTCATCCACCCCACATGAACCATAGACCGTTAGCCATATCTAGTATCATCCAAGAAGGGAGTGAGGACGGGACATCAGAAAGTGAGCATACACCCTTCTTGTTGGAAAGGATGTTTAACGAAGGAATACCTGATCCCATTGAGGAATATGAGATTCCATCCTCAGTCAAGGACCTACACCCTGCAAAATGCCAATGAATGTTGCCAAACTAGTGGACTTCATGTCTTCTGAGGTCCGAACCACGATCATAGGAAAGCTGTATGGAGATCCTGAGTTATTCCTTGCACTTCGAGCATTCCTTAACGGAGAGCTACGAATG
The DNA here is from genome assembly GCF_014529385.1 of Adiantum capillus-veneris. NCBI lineage: Eukaryota > Viridiplantae > Streptophyta > Polypodiopsida > Polypodiales > Pteridaceae > Adiantum > Adiantum capillus-veneris. Next base: position 151,589,213 of record NC_140938.1, read on the forward strand.
GGATTACCGCAGTTTGCGCAACCAAATAGGCCTGACTCGATTATGATTGATGAGGAAAATCATGTGCAATCACTTGACTTAGATGGACACGAGTCTGTGATCGAGGTACCCATTAACGAATTAGGGCAGTATTTTGAAGGCGACGAGTCTAATGCGACCCTACCCATCACTACCAAGGGATTAACTATAAAGGGAATTCTTGATGGTGGTGCGAGAGTTAGCATCGTTACAAAAGATTGTTGGGAATCCATGGGAAAACCCCGCTTCAGTGTTACTAACATTGTGGTAAAGATGGCAAATGGTACCATAGCCAAACCTATGGGGATGCTCAAGGATCTTAAGATCAAAGTTCTAGGACACAAGGTACGACATACGTTCATTGTAATGGATTTCTCTAAACACTTTATGTCATATGAAATGATTTTAGGACGACCATTCATGAGGGAAGCACAAATGGTTCATGATTGGTCTAAAAATCATGTCTATTTGCAATTCCAAGACTCGGTCCTTAGGGTGGATTTGGTGACTGGTAAGGTACACCCCTTAGGGAGTAAAACCATTATTGATCATCGCTCTGACACCACAGTTCACTCGGCCCCACTACAATATTGTTACACTTGTAAGAAGGATACAGACATTGGCCAAGATTCTCCTTATATGGATATCCTACCTGGGATGACTGAGTCGGACAATGTGGATTGGGTCCACCTAGCATCAACCATAGACACTTGGGGAGATAGGGGGACGACGTGGGTAACACCTGAGGGGGATGAAATTCCTATACCTTTAAATATGCTACAAGCAATGCATATCGCTTCCGACAAGACTCATCCTAATGTCACGAAGAAAACATACAAGTGGGTCCCTAAAGCTTCTTTAGTGACCATAGCTAGTGCTAAAAGACAGAAGCCTTGTAAGAAACGTACCACTCGCTCCAAGAAAAGTAAGAAAATGTTGCGATGGATCCCTAAACGACTATTGGAAGCCCAAGGCTACTATCAAGGAAATGATCAAATCTGGGTGCCAAAACGTAGATTGTGCTCTTACCTATCACCTGACCCAAGTGAGCCCAATCCCGTATCTCCAAAACGAATCAATGATCGTGGAAAGAAAAAAATCACAGAATGCTACACACCCGCTCGCGAGCTAGTTTGGGTACCAAAGAAAGAACGATTTGTTCCACCTAGCTCAGGAAGGGCGGAGTCCCATGAAGCTTCTAGCTCCTCATGTAATACATCCATAGAGGTAAAAGCTTCTACACAGCCTCCATCTATAGTAGTTGACCTCCATAAAGCTACAAAAGAATCTACACCTCCCAGTGTTCAAGAATCACCTGATGAACCACTTCAAGTTCGATCCTGGGAGAGTACCTTACCACCCTTGCAACTTGACGAGGCACCTAGGGTAATAGAAAACTACTGGCAAAAATCCTCACCTATTACCAAGTGGAACAATTGGTTTCAAAGGGTGACAAGCTCATTTCAAATGGTATGATCTACCCAAGGAAGGGGGGAGTGTTTGTGGACATCCATTATTCACTTGCTTCCCTCTCAACCTTTTTCCCTGACCTCTTAATCTCCAATCTTAGGGAATGTACATATAAAGCTTTATACTCACAAAAAGAAGAAAAAAAGGGAGCAAGAGCAATTCGCAAACGAGTATGCACAATAAAAGTCAAAACATTGACTCAGACCTACACATTCACATCTGGTACACTGAAACAGAAACCTATGTCATGAAACACCTTTGATCCTCATCACTTGAGTGATGGAGGGTAGGTAAGATTAGTACGATAGGAGTGTTTCTGTTTTAGAGTCGAGTGATTAGCGAAGTTCTCTTTTCCCACTGATGTGCCTCCTAGAAGTATTGTTTGTGTTTCATAGTGTGTACAGGAGCGTGTTGCTATTGATAGGATTTGGACCTTCATGGAACCTTTCTCTCGTTCACACTTCAGATCAAGCGCGACCATCAACACAAACAGGTGTTTTATGTCCATTAGCATTGCCCTTATCTTTTTGCATCCATGTTTGTCTGCTTTGATTGTGATGGTAGCATAATATTCAACGCATTTGCTTAGTATCAAACATTTAATTCAAGGTAATGTTTTGTCATAATCACTTGTCTAGGTTTAAAAATCAAGCAGTCCGACTAAGCTAGTTTGACCAAGCTAGATATTAGAAATCTTCTCTTAATACCATGGGGAATGCCTTCCTAATAAGCAATGGTTACTTAGGTTCTTAATCCGATTTAGGCAGCATTGTATGAAATGTACTAGGGCTTTCTAGTGGGCTTGATCCTATTGACCTTTAGCTTAAGTATTATAAAGGGAGTTTACTAGTGTGATGAGCCTGGGGAGGTGTAACAATGTTATATGACCCCCCAAAGTTACAAATTTAAAATGCTGAAAATGAACAAACAAAAAATCAAAGTGCCACAATGTAAAATCTTAAGCTGGAAGAGAAATCTCGGCTTGATTTGGTACTTCACTCACATGTATTGCCTATGGTACTAGAGCCCTAGAGGTTCCCAGTGTGGGCGCTTTTCCTTGAAAAGCAAAAAACCCAAGGCATACAAAATAAGCACACACATCAAATTGAATCAATGTGAAAAGACTTTGGGGGGTCAAAGAAAAAGGAATCAGTCAGGCGATGATTTCATGAGAAATTCCTTTTATGGTAGCTTAACTACAAGGTTTTCTAGATATAGCCTCTAGTCAGCCCTCGAACATGAATACTTGGCTCTCGCGATTAAACAACTTAATTAACCACAGAAAATTAAGAAGCTTACCCATGGTATTAATATTCGATCTCTAGTGCCTTTCGACCGTCAAATTAGCGACCCCAGTCTTGTTTAATTTTCTACATGTACATCTGTTTTTGCATTTGATTACATTGCAATTTAATGTTCATTGCTGACAAATTGTTTGAAATTCTTTGACCAATCAATTTGTCTACCTAAAACTGCATATGCTTTTTAAGAGAATGCAATTACTGTGCCAATGTTGTTTGATTTTGCAGTGACTGAAGAAGGCTACGGACATTCATCTCAAATGCTCTTCCACCTCGACGAACCAGCTTCAACTCACTAGCTTCCGAGGACGGAATCTACATCAGGAAGGGGGGCATGTTAACCCTCACGGCTCACGGACACCCCATCACCTACGACGGACGTGTATTATGTATTTGGTAGAGTCAGGTACCGGGCTTGTCGGACCAATAGGAAAAGGGTAGGAGTGATCGCCGATGAGAGGCGCACTCTAACTAGGACATTCAAGGGATTAGTTGGCTAAACATGGGCGCCCAAGTGTGAATGGGGTGAGCTAATATAAAAGCCAACTAAACCTAATTTTTACTCATTCTCTCATTTGTGCAATAGAAGAGTGCTCTTGCTCCATCTCCATCTCCATCTTCTTCTTCCTCACCTCCTTGTGTGTGTGTGTGTGTGTGAGAGAGAGAGAGAGAGGGAGTGTGTGTGTGCGATCGAGCATTACGAAGGCACGACGGCGGCGAAGCGGTTGAGCGCGGCACGACTGCAGCTTCTTCTTCATCGCGGCGAGGAATCCACCACGAAGGCGAGCGTAGAGCGGTGAGTGACACACCCTTTGCTCTCTTGAGCTTGCTAGTTTAGGCTTGTTGTGTGCTTGGAGCCGTCTGCGGCTCGCATACGGTGTATCGGCAAGTCCTTTGCTTCGACAGTGCGGCAAGGAGCGCACAGTGAGGTCTTGTTAATCGGCCTCTTGCGTTTGCTATTAATATGTGTTTTTTTTTGCAAACTGTTGATGGTTGATTTTGAAAATCAAAGAAAAAAGAAAAGAAAAAACTTATTTTTCCTCTGATGGGGCCTTGGCGACACTGTTGGAAGGCTCGGCAACGCGTGGTCAATCCTCATGACACCTCTACGGGCATGGCACACACCCCCCCCCCCCCCCCCCCCCCCCCCCCCCCCTTCGATTGGACGGCCGTATCACCCTCAGGCCCCCGCTTGTCTATACCCCAGCCTAGCCAGCCGCCTTCCGTTTCAGATACCCCTTCTCTCTCTCTCTCCATGTAGTTATTTCCCCGGCGGGCATTGAATGAACTATTCCCCCCCCCCCCCCCCCCCCCCCCCCCCCCTCTCTCTCTCATTTTTCCCTACATACCTCTCTCAATCCCTCTCTGTCACCTCACCCTCCATTTCAACCCCCCTTACCGGCCACCCTCGGCCAGGCGCAAGCCTCAAGCACTCACCCCGACCCCCTCTCTCGCTTTCCGTCTCGTGCTCCCTCCCTATCGAGCCGCATGTGAACTCCCACTCTCCCGTATTCTTAACCACACCCCCGCCACCCTCTCATTACCCCCCCCCCCCCCCCCCCCTTGGCCCGCTATCACCACCCTCTTTCTCCCCCCCACACCATTGACTTCTCCCCCTGTCTCATCCTTGAGACACCATGCAAGACAGAGAATAGGACAACCCCCCCCTCACACACTCTCTCCCCCCCCCCCCCCCCCCCCCCCCTCTCTCTCTCTCTCTCTCTCTCTCTCTCTCTCTCTCTCTCTCTCTCTCTCTCTCTCTCTCTCTCTCTCTCTCTCTCTCTCTCTCTCTCTCTCTCTCTCTCTCTCTCTCTCTCTCTCTCTCTCTCTCTCTCTCTCAGCCCGAAGGCACAGCGCAAGAAGCCGGAGCCCACTCTCCCTCCACACCACACACTCACTCACCCTCACCCTCTCACACCCTCATCCTCTCCCTCACTCACCACCCCCCAATCCCCTCTCCCTCTCTCGCGCTCTATTTCGGCTCCACCCTGCCCGCAATCCCTCTCTCTCTCCCTCTCGGCCTGTAGAAGGTGCAGCGCAGAGCTCTTCTCTCTCTCTCTCAATACACACCACACACACACACACACACACACACACACACACACACACACACACACACACACACACACACCACCCCCCGCCACCCCCCATCTCCGCGTAGCTGCCGCTGGCCGCCAACACAGAAAAAAATAAAATAAAATAAACATATATAATATATACATTATATAGATAAACCCCGTTCCCACCGCACGCTTGCGCACACATACAAATACACACGCACACTCACGTATACACACCCACTCCTATATATACACACACACACACCTGCACACATACAAATACATACACACACGCATATACGCACATAAATACAAGAAAAAACGAAGGATTCCACGACTACGACAACCACGAAAAACAAGGAGGACTCAAAGCACGCGCCGCCACAACAACAAAAAAGAGAAATGCACCAAAGGCATGCCCCGACCGACCCCAAACAGAAGTACGTTCGACACCGACGCACCGGCAACATACCATTCGCCGACAACACACAACCACGACGCCAATTTCACTAATTTATAGGTTATTTTCATCATTTCTTCAGTTTTCACCCTAGCCATTGTAAAATCCCACTTTGTAAATTTTCTCTCTCTCTAGGTGATGGTCACAAAGGCCCACCTAGAGATTCTCATCTTTTAATAACCTCCCAAAACAAAGCAAGGGTCAACCGCACCGGGCCCACCACTTGCTTTGTCTCCACAGTTAAGCTTACCCTAATCACACTGGGATTACCATAATCCAAGCAGCCAACACCTATAAATTGGCACTGAGAGGTCACTATCGGTGGGGGGGCAGTTCATGAGAAGTCAGCACTTGGTAGAGTGTAGTGGGAAGAGTTGGCACTATCACCATCACGGGGAGGGGGCTTGGGTGTTGGGTTTGCCTTGTGAATTTCACCATGCGAGGGGAGCCACGTCCATCTCTCGACTCCAATGGTCGATGCATATGCGTATACACGCTCTTGATAGCAAGTTTCACAATCATTGAGTCGTCTTAGAGAACGCACCAAGTAGTTTGCACCATCTTTTCCTCCCTACCTCTCTACCACCACGGTGTATCATTTTGTAAATATTGCAGAAATAATTCTCCCTCACACCCCCGATGGTTTTTGTCATTTGCAAATCTCTCTTTCTCCCTCTCCCTCTCTCTCTCTCTTTCTCCGTCTGTAAGTTTGCCGTGTTCATATCATCGTGGTCTGCGTCCTAGCCGCTAAAAGCTAGGTGGTGCCCCCCTGTTCGCTTTACCGTGACAGGCTCAAGGCCCGCCATTCGGTCCTTAGAGGCCGTCGAGGTTTGGGGTTCGCTTTGCTCCCGTCATTTGGTGCCCCCACTGAGGAGGGCTTTCTAAGACCCTTCAGTTACAATGCTGAAAGTGACGCCCACTATCAATCATGGACGAATGGCTAAAGGAAATTTCTAACTGGAGGACGGAAGAAGAGGAGACGAAGGAGGCACTGGCCGCCTTCATTGAAGTGCTACTGCCAGGATGCAGTGTCGTCAGTATTCAAGAGGTAAATTCTCCATCTCGTGTTGCTCGTTCTAACCATAAATTGAGAGCATCAGGTGAGAGGTCGGTGAAGTGACATCACTGTTATCAACCAAGACATAGTGTCAAGGAGTGCCAGCAACGAAGGCATCGAAAGGGCTGAAGTCGTCTACATCGACATTCATCGCGAAGAAGTCATTCACATCAAAGAAGGGAAGAAAACGGTGAGGCCTCTTTTCCCTTAAGAAACTGCAGTCAAAGTTATAACTCCAAAGTGGCCTAAAGGGGTTGCGCGAGCCAAAGGTAAAGAGAAGTTAAGCCAATCTGGAAACACATGACCCCGAAGGGAGAAGCATCTGGCCAAGCAAGTGCTTCAAGCTCAGAAAGCTAGGTTGTGCCCAGCTTGCCAAAGAGGAAGCTATCCGAAGCTAAGCTGCGGAAGGTCGCCTACCGATTTGCAAGACGCATGATAGTGCTACCAATCCACTTCGACAATCTTGAAGAAGAAGTGGTAAGAAGATTCTCATGTCCTAGGGAAGAGTGGTTCGGTTACTGCTCTCCCTGTTTTGGAAAGCGAGTGGAGGATCTTCCTCCTCTCCCTGTACAACTTATCCTGAAGAAGCTTTCCACCACGGGTGAAACCCAGTGGGCCGGGGACAAGTTGCAACTGAATGGAGTAGAATTCATGCAACACGCCGACTACGGAAATTACCTGCAATTGCTACTAGCCAAGAGGCTGGGAGTGGTCAGACGCGTCGCCATCACCCTGTACGTGCTGAGCAACAAAGGAAAGGTAGAGCCCATGAAAGGCGACGACCTCTTATGGATGTTCCGACTCATCAACACTGGCACGGTAAGAGTATAAGTAAGTATTCCACCCTCTGTGCATGATGGAAAACGGACCAACGGCATTCCCGTTCAGATTCCTGCAGCATATGCATGTGAATATCTATGTAGATAGAAAATTCTTCTACCAACAGAAGATCGTATACCTATTCGGTGCGGCGGTACTAAGAGAAATCCTCAATTCCCCGAACCCTATCATTCTCCCCATATTGGATTACCATCATTCCTTTAATGTTTCTATCTTTATCATGTTTTAACCTATTGAATTACCATCATTCCTTTGATGTTTCTATCTTTATCATGTTTTAACCTATCCACCCACCCCTGTAAAAAGCCGCTATGAGCCACTACCGTTGTTTAAAATTTTAAAAAAAGGGTTTGTAATTTCCTGAGTCACTACCATGGCAAGTGTTTCTTTCCCCACGTTCAGTGGAAAGAAGGGAGAGGATCTCACCATCGAATCGCATCACCACCCAACTAGAGAGTTTATATGTGCATCTGGTGCAGCAAGGGCATGCACCTGGCAGGAATCTAGAACAAGGAAGAGGACAACGAAGGCAGAACCAAGAGTACCACTGTTACAACTGTGGGGAAGATGGCCATGGAATGTACTACTGCCCACACCCGAGGAGGCAGAATTTCAATAGAGGGGGGAGACAGAATCAGATCTCTCCGCCAAGAGCAAGACCACCACCACCTAGGCAACCAGGACCAATCCCACCGGTCCAAATCCTTCGACCACCTGTACAACAGTAACCACCACCCCAACCTCTCATTCCACCACTACCCCCACCACCTGCTGTGAACCAAGCGATGAGTGTTATTAGCTTGGAGGCTAAAGGGAAGGCAAAGGTAGAAGAAGTGGATGCTATGGGAGTGAAGCGTGTCAGGCACGAAGAAGCATCTCAAAGAGAAGAGAAGATGAAAGGGAAGGCCGAGTCTAGCAAGCAAGCAGCTAAATCGCCGCGAAAGATAGACATCGTGGACTTCTCACTAGGTGAGTATGCAAAACCCTATGACTTAGTTCAGGATGTGTTAATGCAGGGCCCGAAGATGACTTGGCCCCAATTACTCCACCTTGCACCAAGGATGAGAAGGCAATGGACAAAAATGGTAAGTACCAGGAAGTCAAGACCCAAGATAGCTGGGGCTATCTCTGGAAGGGATCTCGACGACATCCTACCAACCATGGATGCTCACATCAAGGGGCAACGAATCTCAAATTTCTACATAGATGGTGGCACGCAAATATGCGTCATGAGTGAAAAGATGATGCACCATCTAGGTCTAGAGGTAAGTAGGCCGGCACCCTGCCGAGCCAAGATGGCACACAATGTAAGACTGAAATGCGTGGGCATTGTAAATTCGGTCAAAGTAAAAGCATTCAATACAGAAGTGGAGGTAGACATCTTCGTCATGCCACACAAAGGGGAGGGCTACCCCATCATTCTTGGTAGGCCTTGGCTTATGGCTATGGAAGCTAAACAAGACTGGATCACCGGGATGATTCAGATGAAGGACGCTAAAGGTAAGTCCATATTTTACAACATGAGGACTGGGAAGCAGTGCAACATGATCTTGGAGGGTTCAGAAGATGAGTTCACCAGCGACTATTGGTCTACCTCAGGAGAAGAGACGACCACCACCGGCGGAAGTGACAGTAGCATCAAAGTGATGCGGGTCATTCTTAAAGACCCAAAAAGATTGACACAATCTGAAACACCCCCGACAAACCAAGAGGGATCATCAGGTATGCAGTCCTTGGAGGATGCAGGTAAGTTACAGAAAATGCTCTTAAATGAGTTAACCAATGAAGAAGAAAGGAAGGAGTATGTCTCCATGCTAGGTAACTTCACTACTTTGTTCATTGATGGCTATGATAAGATCACAGGAATTACAGTAGTGCAACACCACATAAAACTCATGGAAGATAGTAAACCCGTAGTATAAAAGCTCATAAGACTTGGAGTAATCCAACAAGAGGCACTGCTTAAAGAAGTGAGAAGTTTGCTACAAGCAGGTTTCATCTACCCTGTCGAATACTCAGAATGGGTCTCCCCAGTAGTAGTCACACAAAAAAAAAAGGTAAGTGGAGAGTCTGTGTGGATTATAAACCTCTCAATGTAGCCACGAAGAGGGACCACTTTCCTCTCCCATTCCAGGATGAAATACTCCATGAAGTGGCAGGTCACGAACGATACACAGTGTGCGATGGCTACTTAGGATACTTCCAAATTAGCATTGCGGAGGAACATGGAAGAAGACAACCTTCATCACACCTTGGGGATGTTTTGCCTACAGAGTGATGCCGTTTGGCCTCACTAACGTCCCGGCCACATTTCAACGCTATGTGAATTTTGTTTTCCAACCCTCCTTTGGAACATCAATACGGGTTTTCATAGATGATTTTTGCATCTATAGCTCACGAGCCCTTCATTTAAGCAAAGTTTATGATGGCTTTACCAGGTTGCAAACCTTGGGTGGCCAGCTCAACGTGGATAAGTGTCACATTGGTGAAAGCAAAGTCACTCTCCTTGGTCATGTAATTTCAGCAAAAGGGATCGAGGCTGACCCTAGCAAGATTCAAGCCCTGGTATCTTTGTCATCACCCACCACCGCTAAGCAGCTGGTTTCTTTCCTTCAGAAGGTAAGATACTTAAGCAGGTTCATTCACTTGCTATCTCAAGTGGTCCTTCCCCTACAACAACTCACCCATAGGGATGTCTTCTCATGGAGTGAAGAGAATGAGCAGCAATTTACTAAGGTAAAGCAAATCCTAGCTAAGCTTCCCACTATTTCACCTCCTAAGTGGAATGAGCCATTTTATGTGAACCCTAGTGTGGGAAGTGATACACTCGGAGCCGTGCTAATTCAAAAGGACCCCAAAACTTCTTTCATGCATCCTATTTACTTCTCTAGTCGTGTCATGACCCCATCTGAAAAGGGATTTACCGAAGTAGAACACATGGTTCTGGCACTAATGTTTGCTACCACAAAGTTCCGCCCCTATCTCTTGCTTTGTAATCCTAACAATGGCAGAGGTTTTCCCATATGTAATGCAACACATGGATCTCATCTAGGATGTCAAAGTGGTTGATTAGATTACAAAAGTTTGACTACACCATGCAAGTAGAAAGCTCCACCAGGGCTAGTTTAGCGGGAATTCTCACTCATCGCCATTATGAGAAGAAGTTGAAGGTCAACACGGAAGCAAAGGAAGAAACACCAATGGTAGAGAGTCCTAGGCTAGAAAGAGCCCACTCTCTTTTCTTTGATGGAGCATACAAGAGAACAATGGATCAGTATGCACAGCAGGCATAGTCATTTTCAATGAACAACAAGAGAGAGTATTCTCTTCTGCACAGTTATTACACTCCCACTCCAACAATGAAGCAGAATATGAAGCCCTAATTCTTGGGTTGGAACAATGTATTTCACAAGGAATTCAGCACCTAAATGTGTTTGGCGATGCTTTGCTTTTGATAAGGCATATAAATGGCACCTAGGATTGTAAGAATCAGGTTTTACTTGGTCAACTCCGCCAAGTTAAGGACCTTCTAAAGAAGTTTGAAGCAGTGAAACTATTTCATGTCCCTGGAGCACAAAATCAAGAGGCAGATGCTCTAGCGAAAGAGAGAATACAAGACGTTTTCGTAGGAGCAATCAAACTAAAGCTACCCCTCTTCCAAGGTAGTGATGCTATGCCTGATGTCATCGGTTTTTTAGATACAGGAGAATGTCCGGAAGGCTACTAGGTACCGCCTTGTAAACGACCACTTGTATTGTAAGGGCAAGGATCAAATTCTCATGCGGGTGACAACCTCCAGTGAGATCACAGAGGTAATTTCAAGTTGCCATGATGGCGTCTCTGACGGTCATTTTGCTCTAGACATCACCAGTAGGAAGATTCTACAAGCAGATACTCTTGGCCTAGTTTGAACAGGGATGTACACCATTGGTGTAAAACATGTAAGGCCTGTCAGGTGGCTAGTGATTGAACATTAACCTACGAGGCACAAACTCCTATCATCTCATATGGTCCATTTGAGAAATGGGGAATAGATACAATCGGTCCTTTACCAAGGGCCCAATCAGGTAAATTGTACATCATAGTGGGTGTAGAGTACATGACTCGATGGGAAAAAGCAACAGCCACCACCCGCATTACAGCCCAAGAGGTAGCAAAGTTCATTTTTGAGAATATCTATTGCCGTTTTGGCACTCCTCTTGAGATAATGATTTGGTGGGAGAACTAATGAAGAAGTTAGGCATCACACGCTGGCATTCCACACCATACTATCCACAATGCAATGGTCTGGAAGAGAAGGTAAATGGAATGATTTGCAAAATCATCACAAAGCAGGTGAATAATCACACAGGGGACTGGGATAAACATCTCATGGCAGCTCTTTGGGCCTACAGAACAACGTTCCGAACATCACTAGGTTTCACCCCTTTTCATCTAGTTTATGGGAAGGAGGCAATTCTACCCATTGAGGTACAGATAGCCAGCTTGCGAGTTTTGGCTAGCTAGATACATCATCCGATTGTAATTCTCCGAAACCACATCTTGGATCTAGAGAGACTCCAACTAGACAGGGAAGAAGCAATTAATCACTATGCAGCGCAGGCAGAACAACGCCGGCTCACTTTAAACCAAGGGAAAAGCGACTGGAGAAAGGTATGTTAACCAGGAAGGGAATAAATTTCAACAGATTCGACACCAGGAAGGACAATAAATTTCAACCCAGATAGGAAGGGCCATTCATCATCAAGAAACGCTATGACAATGGCAGCTATAAGCTGATGAAAACAGATGGGAGAATTCACAAGACTAGGGTCAATGGATCGAAACTGAAAAGGTATTTTCTTAGGTTTGATCCAGAATTCATGCTAGACATTCCAAAAGAGGGAGAACCCTCTAACTCCACATCTGAAGAAGCAGAGGAAGGGCTAGAAGCATGAATGCCTCTAGCCAAAGGGAGAGGGCTAATGATGGACGATTTTGAAAATCAAAGAAAAAAAGAAAAGAAAAAAAAATTCCTCTTTTGGGGCCTTGGCGACACTGTTGGAAGGCTCGGCAACGCCTCGTCAATCCTCACGACACCTCTACGGGCATGGCACACCCCCCCCCCCTTCGATTGGCCGGTCGTATCATCCTCAGGCCCCCGCTTGTCTATACAGCCTAGCTGGCCGCCTTCGGTTTCAGATACCCCTTCTCTCTCTCCCTGTAGTTATTTCCCCGGCGGGCATTGAATGAAATATCCCCCACCCTCTCTCTCATTTTTCCCTACATACCTCTCTCAATCCCTCTCTCTCACCTCACCCTCCATTTCACCCCCCCTTACTAGCCAGCCTCGACCAGTAAGGGGGGGTGAGTGCTCCATTGCGCCTGGCCACCCTCGGCTAGGCGCAATGGAGCACTCACCCCGACCCCCTCTCTTGCTTTCCCTCCGTATCGAGCCGCATGTAAACTCCTGCTCTCCCGTATTCTTAACCACACCCCCGCCACCCTCTCATTACCCCCCCCCCCCCCCCCCCCCCCCCTTGGCCCGCTTATATTCTCCCTCCCCCCTCTCCTCCCCACCCGCTTGCCTCACCCTCCCCTCGGCCTCATTTACCCCTCCCCCCTGGCCCGCTATCCCCACCCTCTTTCTCCCCCCACACCATTGACTTCTCCCCCTCCTCTCATCCTTGAGACACCATGCAAGACAAAGAATAGGACAACCCCCCCCCCCCCCCCCCCCCCCCTCTCCTATCCACGCCACCTCATCCCTTCTCTCTCTCTCGTTCTTCTCAGCCCGAAGGTGCAGCGCAAGAAGCTGGAGCCCACTCTCCCTCCACACGACACACTCACTCACCCTCACCCTCTCACACACTCATCCTCTCCCTCACTCACCACCCCCCAATCCCCTCTCCCTCTCTCGCACTCTGTTTCGGCTCCACCCTACTTGCAATCCCTCTCTCTCTCCCTCTCGGCCTGTAGAAGGCGCAGCGCAGAGCTCTTCTCTCTCTCTCTCTCTCTCTCTCTCTCTCTCTCTCTCTCTCTCTCTCTCTCTCTCTCTCTCTCTCTCTCTCTCTCTCTCTCAATACACACACCACACACACACACACACACACCCCCCATCTCCACGTAGCTGCCGCTGGCCGCCAACACAGGAAAAAATATATATAATATATACATTATATAGATAAACCCCGTTCCCACCGCACGCTTGCGCACACATACAAATACACACGCACACTCAGGTATACACACCCACACCTATATATACACACACCCGCACACATACAAATACATACACACACACACGCATATACGCACATAAATACAGGAAAAAAACGAAGGATTCCACGACTACGACGACCACAAAAAAGAAGGACTCAAACCATGCGCGGCCAACAACAAAAAAGAGAAATGCGAGGAAGGCATGCCCTGGCCGACCCCAAAAAGAAGTACGCTCGACACCGACGCACTGGCAACACACCATTCGTCGGCAACACACAACCACGACGCCAAAATCAGTAATTTATAGGTTATTTTCATCATTTCTTCAGTTTTCACCCAAGCCGTTGTAAAATCCCACTTTGTAAATTTCCTCTCTCTAGGTGATGGTCACAAAGGCCCACCTAGAGATTCTCGTCTTTTAATAACCTCCCAAAACAAAGCAAGGGTCAACCACACCGGGCCCACCACTTGCTTTGTCTCCCCGGTTAAGCTTACCCTAATCACATTGGGATTACCATAATCCAAGCAGCCAACACCTATAAATTGGCACTGAGAGGTCACTATCGGTGGGAGGGCGTCAGCACTTGGTAGAGTGTAGTGGGAAGAGTTGGCACTATCACCATCACGGGGAGGGGGCTTGGGTGTTGGGTTTGCCTTGGGAATTGCACCATGCGAGAGGAGCCATGTCCATCTCTCGACTCCAATGGTCGATGCATACGCGAATACACGCTCTTGATAGCAAGCTTCACAATCATTGAGTCGCCTTAGAGAACGCACCAAGTAGTTTGCACCATGTTTTCCTCCCTGCCTCTCTACCACCACGATGTATCATTTTGCAAATATTGCAGAAATAATTCTCCTTCACACCCCCGAGGGTTTTCGTCATTTGCAAATCTCTCTCTCTCTCTCTCTCTCTCTCTCTCTCTCTCTCTCTCTCTCTCTCTCTCTCTCTCTCTCTCTCTCTCTCTCTCTCTCTCTCTCTCTCTCTCTCCGTGTGTAAGTTTGCGGTGTTCATATCATCGTGGTCTACGTCCTAGCCGCTACAATCTAGGCGGTGCCCTCTGTTCGCTTTACCGTGATAGGCTCGAGGCGCGCCATTTGGTCCCCGGCATTTTAGAGTCCGTCGGGGCTCGGGGTTTGCTTTGCTCCCGTCACTGTGTACTAGTCTACGTTTTTGGTTAATTTGTAATTAGGTTAGTGTTTAGCGTTTTCTATTATTTATTTATTTTTTTGCAAACTGTGTACTAGTCTGCGTTTTTGGTTAATTTGTGATTAGGTTAGTGTTTAGCATTTAGGGTTAGGGCAGGCAATTGTGGAAACCAAAATCGAATTTCACAGAAGCTCAAAACTTTTTTTCCCAAAAAGATATATACGGGATCGGGATCATTCCTTGAGCTTGAGCTTGGGCTTGGGCTTGTTGGTCTTGGTCTTATGCTATAAGTGTAGGAGCACTCCCATATATATAGAATCCTCGTCCCAAGGGGGAAGAGGCTCTGTGGGACAAAGGGGAGGCCTCCCCCTGCAAGTGTCACCCCAGAAATTGACCTTTCCCTCCACCTTCCTAGGTAGATTTTGACTGTTTTGGGGGCCTTTGACACCTCCGTTGGTCAAATGCTGTGTTGTAAAGTGTGGCAAGACCTCCCAATTGAGACGCTCGTTTTAAGCTATCACACGCCCTAGTTTGATAAGCGAGCCTTTAAAAATAATAAAAATCCCAAAAACAACAAAACAAAACCAAGTAGAAAAACACACAAAAAACCGGAAGAAATACATCCAAGGGTGCTTGCCAGCACCTTTAGGGCATTGACCCCTTATGCATCTATGCTCTAGGCGAGTGCTAGCACTTGACCAAAAAGAGGGTACTTTGCATTATTCGCCTATGTTAGGTTCTGGGCCTTCTACTGGAACCCAAGGTAGCATCGTTCAAGACCCACGTCTAGTAGCAAGTGACTCTTCATCCGACGACATGATGGAGGGGTACCCTACACAAAACCAAGGGAATACAAATCGAGACATGCCTGCCTTGGATCCACACCCTAGTGCTAGTGTGTTTAGCCATTTAAGGGAAACATTTAGTAGAGCCACATGTTCAGAGCCCAAGGCTAAAGAATTACTAGCCGATCTGCATTGTGGACATCTATCTGGTCCAATCGCCCTAATGCACACCTTCACCCCAACCGGTATGGCTCCCATAAAACCTTCCATACAAACACCTTCATCTTATGCGGCCAAGGGGGGCGCCATATATTCCTTACAACTATCTCCCACCTTGTCTCTAGCCAATGTTTGCTCCACTTCTTATTAAGCGGAGAGAACCAATCCTTCGAATACATTAGTATATAGTATACTTCCTTGGTTCAAGGTTTAATAAAGTGTATGTTCTTTGTCACTACCAAGCTTGGATTCATCGTTCGACATGCACACCTTGACAACCCGTTCTAGAGCTCTGCTGATCAACGACCTTTTTGTCCCATTCAGGTTATATTGTAGAGCCAATTGGTCCGTTCCTTGATGTAATCCCATAGTTGTCCAAGACGTTTAATACCTTTCCTAGCAACTTCTCTCCAAAAGGGGATCAATGGGATGCTTTAAGCCTTGGAGAGCCAAAGGGACCAATGAGATATGGAATTTTGAAAGTATCTAAACAACTCTCCCCATTCCAAGGTCTCTGTTGCTCTGTTGCATTTTCGAGCGAGTTCTTTTGTCATACCGCCAAGTTTAAGGATGGCCCAACAAGGGACAAGCAGCTTGTCGTGTCCTTCAAGCCCTTTCCACTGACCACCTTCCGAGCATATCTTAGAGTTATCTATCATAGCCTTAGCCATACTGGCCCAGGCCTAGTCCTGTTTTGTGAGTGTAACCACAAGCTTGGCACACTGGGCTTGCACATGAATGCTAGGGTTAAGAATCCCAAAACTGCCTTGCTCCACAAGTGTGGTAACGGTCTCCCACTTAGCCCACTGCCAAGATGTTGAGTCTTTAGTGTTGTCCTTCCACAACAAATTCTCAATTGGTTAAAAACTCTTTCCAATTGCATTTGACAAGCTTAAGCTTGCATGACCAATAAACCTTACAAATTATTGCATATGTATAAGTGTATACCATTCTCTTTGTAAACTAATGTGTAAGCCTAAGTCATGTCTCAAAGTAAATAGCTATTCATGAATTCACAATTTCCATGCTTTTTGAAGTTGATTTCTTGCAAGTTGAGCTTAGCCATGTCCACCATTATCATTTTATGTAATGGCGTATTATGTGAGTATAGTAATTGTGAATTGATTTCATCATGTCGCTACCCCTATCCCGAAGGACAAAACATCTATCGTCATAGCAATGGACTACCTCACAATGCAAGCAACCATTCTTCATTACTTCTAGCATTTTTCTTAAAACCTAGAGAAGTTCATCCTATTGTGTTTATGGAGACACCCTCAATGTTAATGGTGGTTGTATGTGAAGGGGATCGGGGAGCACCACAGACGGAGAGTGAGAGAGAGAGAAGGAGACAGACACGATGTGGGTGGGGAGACTCAAAGAGTGAGCAGCCCCCTATACACTTATGCTATGTATAAGGTATACAAGTCAGTGGGTGCCCAGACTCTGGGCGGCCGGGCAAGGTACAGACGCCTATACCCCAACAACCTCCCACTTAAAGGTGACTGTGCCTTTAAGCAAGGGAACCTAGTCTAAAGACTACAAAAGGTGAGAGAAAACCGCTCTCAACCGATGCCCACTGGCTGGCTGTGATCATGTGCATCCGGCTGTCCTGCTCCCGTGTAAGTCCATACACCACCAAACGTACCACACACGTACTGCAAGTATGTACGCAATACCTGCATATCTCCCTCGTGCACTATGCCATCATCAGTCAACAAAAGACTGACAACCCCAACTGCAAATGCTCCCACTGCAACTGCGATATCCGGTATCAAGATCAACATCTCATACATGAGACCACCGAATGCCGATGCAAAGCTAGCGGGCCCTGCTAGCTCTACGGAGCATGCATCAACATATATATCCTTGGCAATAGGCATCTCTGACTGACAAGGCGTGTCAGCCACATGCATCTCCTGACTGTCCACAAAAGACGCATCAACCTGTTGTGCAACCTCATAGCACACCAGCTGCTCTAGGTGTCTACTGGAAGACATATCTTGCACAACTATATCCCCATGCTCACTATCGAGCATAGAAAGGAATGACTGCATAATTGCTAACATCTCAGTCTCCTCTGCAATCATCCACTACAAACATGACGACTCAATCTGCTGTGACTCACTAGAGCTCTCATGCTCTAACTCCGTATGCATAGACTCTTGCACAACGTCCTCCTGTCGTGACTCACTAGAGCAAGACCTCTCTACTTGTCTATCCTGCATAGAAGTATCTCGCACAACTAACTCTCTGCTTTGCTCAGTCACTAGCAAAGCATGCATGTCTGACTCTGTCACCTCTCTGTGTGACTGCTCAAGTCGTGCCCCAACTGTGTGCACAACGAGCTCACTACTCTCCATTGCATTCTCACACAGCTTCCAAGCTTTCTTAATCTCTCTACCGTCGAGAGCGAGCGAGCTATCGCCTCGAAGCTCTCAAAGCCGTCGTGCTCTCCGTGATCACCATAGCTCTGATACCAATTGAAGGGGATCGGGGAGCACCACAGACGGAGAGTGAGAGAGAGAGAGAAGGAGACACACAACACAGATATGGGTGGGGAGACTGTGAAGTGGCAACTCCCCCTATACAATATACTTACTATAAGTATAGGGTAACAGTGGGCGGGCGCCCATGACCTGGGCGACCGGTCAAGGCACATAGGCCTTAACCCCAACAACGGGTGGGGAGACTATGAAGTGGCAGCTCCCCCTATACAATATACTCACTATAAGTATAGGGTAACAGTGGGCGGGCGCCCATGACGTGGGCGATCGGTCAAGGCACATAGGCCTTAACCCCAACAACCTCCCACTTAAAGGCCAATGTGCCTTTAAGCAAGATCTACTAGTGTACAACTAATAGAAGGTGAGAGATTCTCTCAACCTATGCCCACTGACTCTCGATGAGCTAGTGCATCCGGCTCTACTGATAGACAAACATCCCGCTGCGGAAGCCACACAGAGCTAGCTCCAAGCTCTGCAAATAGTCTATAAGAGCTCATGCACCCCTGCAAGTATCGGTCCAATACCTGCAAACCTCCCCTATGCTCTATGCCGAGATCAGTCATCGAACGACTGATCAACCCTGCTGCAAATTCTCCCACTGCAGCTGCTATGTCGGGCCTCGAGATCAACATCTCGTACATGAGGACACCCAACGTTGATGCAACCCTGGCAATCTCTGCCACCTCCAACTCAGAACTCAACTCATGGCAATCCTGTCCCCTATCATAGAGACCATGGCACTTTGACTCCGAGCTCTTGAGTGACTCCTCGTGCCCACCACATATCACATGTGTACCAAGAGTATCCATCTGTCCTGAATCTGCATCAAGTTCTGGCATAAGCATATCAAGAAATGACTCCACAATAGCCGACATCTCAGCATCCATGTGAGTCATCTCTGCCATCATCTCTGATGACTCATCCTGTTGTGACTCACTAGAGCTATCCCGCTCTACCTGTGCATCCGTAGACGCAACCTGCACAACAAGGTCACTGCTCTGCACTCCATGCAAAGCATCCTGCAACCCACAAGCAAAAGAGACTCGCCTGCTCTCTCGCTCTCTACCTGGCTGCATGATCACAAAGACAGCACCGTCTCTCGCGTGATCCACATGCAATGGGTAACCTGTACCACTCCTGGCACCTCTCGCAATCACTAGCGAGCCCAAATGCATCACAAAATCTCACTCTCGTAGCGAAATCTGACATCCACAATCTCTAAGCTGACCAATTGAGATCAAAGTCACTGTCAAATCTGGTACATAGCACACATGTCGTAACAAGTAAGATGCACCACTCGGTAATGACAGTCTCACATCTCCTGCACCTGCTATCGCATGCACCGATCCATCGGTCAAACGTACACTACCAAGCATCCCGCTAGAATAGCTACAAAACCATTCACGATGCGACGTGACATGAAACATAGCATCTGCGTCTAGCAACCACTGCGAAGGGAGTGCACTATCCACATGTATAGCATCTCCTGCATAACTCGAGGTAAAAGTGACATCCCCGTCACTAGTATACTCCGACACTACATCTGCCTCAACTGTCAAAGCAACTGAGTCCATGGCATCACTACATACATCTCTGAGACTTCCATGTCTCCTACGATGTCGCATACGACGAAAACAGCGCCGTCTAACGTGTCCAGAATGACCACAATACCAACATGTCACCTGTCGGCGTGCTCGTGAATGTACATGTCTCACACGAGTCCGTGATGACTCATTCTATCATACATTTCATGTAATCTGCACCAAAGTGCTCTCGAAGTAGTCTCATACATAACAAGAGCATATACAGATTCCGCAAGGTGCAAAGACAGTGTAGATAGTGCCATCTCCTCTAGCTCCTGCCACTAATCGTCAGACATGTTTGAAGGTCTACCTGCATCACCACTCAATGGTCCATGCAACCCTCGCTGTGTCAATGCGTCAAGCATACACTCTCTCCATGCCGCAAAATCTGACCCATCAAACACGCGCATCTGTGAGGGGTCACAATCTGATCGATCACCTATCTCTGCCATGAGCACAATGTAGCAAACTAGAAAGCAAAACCACCTCACCAACAACACCTGGAAACTGTCTACCAATATGGCCAAAAACACAATGTAAAACCTGTGAGACACTCCAAAAAAGAGCTCCCGTAATGTCAATACAAGCTTCGCCTGCTCTAGTATCACACTGCAATCTGTGAGCTAATCACCAAGCCCACACTGCGATATCGATGCATACACACGCACAAATCTCCCACCTGCAGAGAACACCGCACGCGAATGCTGAGTGCAACCCGCAATCTCTACCTAGATCACATAAATGATACGCATAAAACTCTTGGGAAAATTTTGCCAGAGTTTTGTCAGTAAAATGGCCACAAAACCAGTAACCAAACTGATTACACGTTCAAAACCATGAGCAACCAAAGCGCATCAAACCGCACTCCAAATGCATGCACCAATCTCCACACTTTGCATACATCATTGCAAACACCTGCAAATCTAGTACACAAATATCTGCTCTACCTGTGACTACCAAAAAACATGCTCGAGGCATACATTGCCGAGCTCAAAATGCAATCACATTAGTTTCCCTGAGCATCAAACCACATAAGGCATACATCGTATCCTCCCACCTGTGAGGAAACTTGTAGCAAATGTCACTCTCACATCTGAGAGCAAACCATGTGTGGAATCCTCGACACACAATAAACAACTGCTGCTACAAAAAATTCAACGTTCAAAATTTTAAAATTTTGATATGACGAGCGCGTCCGGAGCGTGCCAAAACCCCAAGGTAGACTCCTGGATCACATGTATCCGAGTCCGGGTGTGAAAGCCATGCCAAAAAACCTCCGTTTCGACCCAAAAACGCAGCATAAACTGCCAAAAGAGAGCTGAAAAATGCAGCTCCTCAACCGTAGCTCGAATGAAGTTTTTGATGGCTCGAATGGCTTCGAAAGGGGGATAAAACGCCAGGACACCTGGTGGAAACGCTCTCAGAAAGCTGAATTTGCCAATGCCGAAGTCGAAACCCTGTTTGCACTCTTGAAAGTACGCGCGCACGTGGACACGATTCCAAGAATGAAACTGGCTCTTCGCTGTCATCGTGACTGTGCACACACGCGCTCCCTCCGCACTTACGCTTTGATACCAATTGAAAGAGATCGGAGAGCACCACAGACGAAGAGAGAGAGAGAGAGAGAGAGAGAGAGAGAGAGAGAGAGAGAGAGAGAGAGAAGGAGACAGACACGATGTTGATTGCTAAAACCTTTCTCCAAATATTGTGATAGTGTTTAGACTTAATATTTTAATGACTACAACTCTTTTTTTTTAAAGTGCTTTGATGAGTTTGATTGTCATTAATCACAAAATGTTACTTATGAAAATTATATGTTGATTGCCAGATCCTTTCTCCAAATATTGTGATTGTGTTTAGACTTAATATTTAAATGATCACAACTCTTTCTTTTTTAAAAGTGCTTTGATGAGGTTGATTGGCATTAATCACAAAATGTTACAATCAACGCTGCTCTAGCATATCCTTTGCACAAGGTTCTCCAAAATAAATACATCCAAGGGGGTCGAATCACCCGGCTACTTTTTCTTGCTCAATGATGACTCTTGTAACACTAAAAGAAACAACCTTCTTGATCGATAGTGGAGCACTTGAATGAGAAAAATTTCTAGAGCCACTTTGTGCCTTCACATTAATTATATCAATTTTTTGAGATTTCTCTTTATCCTTGAGGACTTGATCTCCTTCACCATCTTGCCACTTGTGTTAATTTGAGAAGGTAAATGTTGCCACAACAAGGGCCCTTGAAAAAGTAACAGCATATCATATCCAAGTAGGGAATTGCAATTAAATGGAAAAGGCTAAAGTCAATTTTAATGTTCAAAACAATCAATTAACAAACATTCCTACAAGAATCGATTCGGCAATTATGCCTAAATTGGTTTGCAACACCTTCCATTGATACGATGGTGTTGTCAAAGTCAACAATGCGAAAGGCGTACTACGAATACTATGAGAGAAAAACTTTGTTGAACCAAGCAATGAATTAGTGATTATACAATGGAGGCTAAGTGTTTTGTATATATTGCATTTGGACCTTAAGTACCTCCCTTGACAAATAAGTAAAAGAAACACCTAAAACCAAAATAAATTTTGAGATCACATTAGGTCATTCACTTGAGATGTTATTACTTTAACACAGTTTTCAACTTATAGTGGACATATGTAGGAAGACCAATTCGATGAAATAACTACCATGGACACCCCAAAAGCGGCCAACTATTGGTTATGCAACCATCAACTTTTGGTATGAGAAGAATGTCATTTTGAGCACCGTCTACCTAGTAGAAAATTGAGGACACTACATCAAAGAATCCCATTCATGAACTATGAACATATCACATCCAAAATTTCCTAAATAATGA
Organism: Adiantum capillus-veneris; assembly: GCF_014529385.1. Taxonomy (NCBI): domain Eukaryota; kingdom Viridiplantae; phylum Streptophyta; class Polypodiopsida; order Polypodiales; family Pteridaceae; genus Adiantum; species Adiantum capillus-veneris. The sequence goes on from NC_140938.1 coordinate 151,611,728, forward strand.
AGTGTTAGAACAAATCTAATCCATAATCCGACCGACAACAATGGATTGGTACACATCCATTGTGTTTTGTACATGTCCATTGGTTTCTTGCCAAATGCATGTGCTTTGAACTCCAACCCACAAGTTCAAACACCGATAACTTGAACTCCAAAACATTTGGTTGGAGCATTATTTGTCTCTCTGTCACTCACGAGCCTCTCCTTGATTGAAGCTAGTTGTGACAACAACCACCTAACTAGATCTTGCGTCAAGGCCATTGACACCACCACCACATGTGGTGTGCCAATCTCCTCTATCAAACCTTTATCCTCGCTCCTTCCATCAAGCTTGCCTTTGCCTTTGTTTTCTTGTGAGCTCTTGCGTTTGTTTTAGAGTTCGTATTCCCGAACCAAACAAAGCATTTATAATGACTCTCAAACCTCATGGGTATACCAAGCAACTAATTGAACACTATTCATGTCGTCCTCATTAAGCCTACCTTTAACTCTATCCTCTCATTTGCCTTTGCCTTTACATTCCCGAACCAAACAAATTAATGACTTCCTTGAGAACTCCAATCTTGCATAGGCAGATAACTGAGTACTAACTGATTCACTTTCCATGGTCAAGGTTCATATTTGATTTTAACGACAGCAAAGCATTTACAATGCTCTTCTCCGGCTCTCATGCGTTTTCAAGACGCAGCACACCAAAAGCCACCGCGTGAGCGTTTGCCGTTGGAGAATCCACTGCCACGTGCGTTTCAATCCGTTGGGCATTCGGCCTCCCTCGCAGCTGCCGCCCTCCATTGCGTTTCAGAACGCACGTCACAAATTGCCGGCCTTGCTGCTCCTGGTTCATTGGATGATTCAGTGGCTTGACCTCAATCAAGGCCAGCAGTCAGGTAGACTGCACTGTAAGCACACTTGCGCCCACAAAAGCTATTTACAAGGAGAAACACCAATGGAGCCAAGTTCCAACTAACTGGGCAATGAATTAGTGGTTATGCAATGGGACTAGGTATTCCAGTACCCCGTGGACAAATTGCCCTACCCAAGACTTGTCATATAAGTAAAATAAAAACCTCAAGCCAATATAAACATTGGGATCACATTGGGCCATTCACTTGAGATGCTATAACTTAAACAATTGTCTCCTCTAGCATACCAAGAGCTGTACAAGCATAATCTCACCACTATATGTGGATCTAGATGGATGCACAAAGACAAATTCTCCAAGGTCTAAATTTCCTGTTAGTTGTAATAATACATGAAGATTGGTACCTAAAGTCATGTGTAATGAGACAGGTGACAATTTTCTTTCCCAAAGGATTGTTGCCAAACTGGATAAGCATCCAAGGTTCTTGGAAGAAGTCTGATGGGTGCTTTAGGCATTCTAGTAAAGTGATGCTGGGAGAAGGCTTGCAAATTTGTCCTAGCAAAGAGTAAAATGGCAGGGTAAATGCTTGCACAGAAACATGATTAGGCCAAAGGTGAGGACTTGTATAAGAGCACCCATTTGGACATGGAGTAAGTACAGTAAGGGCCCTTCTTACATAATCAACTAGCTAACACATTGTGCTCAAATACCTCTTCCTGAAATCTGTCTCTTCATTGGATTCTAAACCACCATGTGCATCAAGATGGGCACTAGCAGCTATGATTTTCTCAACAAACTCTGCTCAAGTCAAGGCACCATAGCTCCAACTGAGAGCAGTTTAGTCCAACTCTCCTTGGGCATTTTCCCTGTATGATATGCTGACATCTATTCAAAAAAAGCTTCCGCATAATTGTATGGTCAGCTAGTGGCCTTATGGTTACACCCTGCCATTTAATTCTTTAGGATTATACGATGTTCCTTCTACAGTAATTTCACACAAATATGCACCTCCTGTTATCAAACAAAAGGGTAGTGAGGGCAAGGAATCCCAATCTATGTAAATCCTCCAATGCCAAGAGCCAAGGGCCTCACAAAACCAGAAGCTATCCAATTAAATAATTGGCAAAGCTGCATTAGTTCTATTGGGATAACTGGTATAGGGAAGCTTTTGCAAAAGCAAGTTGCACTGCTAGGGAAAAACAAATTATTGCTGTCAGGATTGTACATCTATAAGCATTACGTGTTAGCAGACACTCCCAAGTATAAACAGAGACAAATCCTTCCAACAGAGCTGACACTACCTCATGAGGAGATTATGTTGATCTCGTCTCACAAGAATAAGCTTTAATTGTACAAAATCTCTGCTCCTCACGTCAAAGTTTATTACAGGATGAAAAGATTTTAAGCTAAAAAACTTTATTTCTCTATAACTAGAAATCATACCCTGATGAGATGTATATATATCTATATAATGCCTCCAGCTATTCTAGCATACTCTTACATGAATACATGTATATGTGTATTGCTGTAATTACTTGATGCAACCCTCATATCTAGAATACAATACTCTATACACCTAACCCTGTTGAGTCCCTAGGAAGTACAATGCGATGGCATGCTTGCATTGCCACATAGAGCATGCAATTCAAGCATAGAAGGTGGAAAGTTGGAATCGAGCGCACTCAGCAGAAACTGCTTTTCCTGCAAAAGCAAAAGCAAATACCTTTTAAATGATTCCACAGAGCATATAGCATCACTAAACTTGAAGATAGAGAAGCATACACTGTCTGAGAAGTGCGGACTTGGCATGTCATCCATGAAGAATTGGGAATCCCATGTGAACTCTATGGATGATGGATCAACTGCTCCAGTTGTGAAGGGTGCTGCTGCTGATTTACCATCATGTTTCAACTCACCTGAAAGTATGCCTAAACCAATTCAGCATCATACTCACTCAAGGATTGAACTACGTGTAACATTTTCAGAAATATTTTGGCATCTCTCCAAAAACAAGACATAGTGAGGATGATGAGCACATCACCTCAAAGGATTGTACACTCAATATCGTACACAGACTGGAGAAAACAGACTCTCCATAAATTTCCAGAAAGTACCATCGATATATAACTTATACAAATGTACAAAGTGCATACTGCATGTATGTAGCTGGGTGTATGTATGTACTTGCATGTATGTCTATGAGTGCATATATGCATTATGCATGAATGTATATGCCCATCCATGTGTATGTGCATATGCACATACCCGTGGGTGCTGTGTGTTTTCTTATACAAAACCGTATATGTGTGGGTCCTCCAACCTTTGTATTGAGCATCACTAGTGCCTGTCTGTCTTGCCGTGCTATCATCTATATCAACTGCCTGATCAAGGGGATATGATGAAAAGCAGTCGGTCTGCAAAGGGGTTGAATCATCCACTTGATAACTTCTTTCCTCACTTGGAGAGCTGCAGACATCAAGATTGGACTCAGATTTCCATGCTCTTTCACGCTGCATTGTTGGAGTCGCTGTGCCAAGCTCAGATAGATGCTTGGGCTGGTGAATTGGTTCTCGAATATTTGGGGGTGCAAGAGGGATTTGACTGAAACCACAAAGGCAAAACAAGGCGGTCAAAGGTTTTGCTATCAAGCAGCTTCAATGGACACCCTACACTGAAGATTGACAAACTTACTTCTCAAAAGGAATCTGGTAAAAATCGACACGATTTTCCTTGTCTTTGTAGAGAGGGCTTTTCATGTCTCCCAGTGATACATTCTTGCGTCCAAAATTAGCAGACTGCAAGATCCTGCCTGAGTCCTCCATCATATACCAGTCAAAAGACTGCAGGTAGCATTTTAAAGGTTAGCATGGAGCAAGCAGACATGCACTCGAGCACCATCAATGAGTAGAACCATTGATATTACAATCAATGGTTAACCCATTTGTGCAGCTTATGCAGGCAGTCTCTTAACCCCTAGTCCAGATAGCTCACTACAGAATTAGCCTTCCTTCGAGGTTATCCAGAGTACATGCTGAGATGCGACTTACTTTTTGGATTTTAGTTTTTTCCCCATTCTCAGCAGCATGTAGCATAGAATATAAGACAAGCTGATTATGATTCGAGAATTAAAGATGATGCAAACCTTCCAAGTATCATCAGCATTGCCCCAGAGCTTCAGCCTTGCATCACGCCTTTCCACAAGTGACTCAAGGAGAGCAGCATTCTGTGACAAGGCAGCGAGTCTTGGTGGTGACACATTCTCTGAATACGATCCAGCTGTGTGATACAAAAAAAGGACATGAGCAAGTCTATACAGAGCCTTGAGATGCAACAAATAATCAGCATGAAATATATCTGTTGGGGCACCTTCATGTTGAGTATTAGACTTCTCCACAGACAAGAAGCTAGCACATTTTGGTGACCCTTTAATAGAAATATTTTGCATTGTCCTGCTCATACTTGAGACCAGGCTTCTTTCACCATGTACAGGGTGTGCACGGTCAGCCATGCTCTGTTCTGCTGTCCATTTTGGCAGTGCCTGCTTGACTTGATTTTGGTGCAGCTTCTGCTGTGCAAGGTTATAATTGTGTTGTAATGGCTGACTATAGTCTTCTCCCCTGTTAAAATACCCATAATAGTTATGAGCAAGACTTCCTAAGCCAGCTGTATTAGTTATGATGGCATGAATGTTCTGTATGCCATTGCTGACTGCCTGTGTTCAAGTCTTCATTTGTTTGCCATATACAACTAGGTCTAATTGGGAGGATAAATGCGCATATAAACAAACACTGGGCAGTAACATAACCGTCCAAACAGTATGGCCATAGTTAAGGCCATGGCTTGTTCTGAAATTATAGTTTCACAATGGACCACATGAAGAAAAAAATTAAACACAATGTATGAAAATATTATAAGAAAACATTGGCCTTACAGTGTAAATTTTCTTGACTAGAAAATGACCAAAGCAGCTGAGTTTTTCTATATCGTTGAAAACCAGCTAAATTTTAGATCAAAGCCTGATTAAAATCTTTGATTGACCATAACCTCAGCTAAGATTCTAGCTTTCCTTTAATTACCCGTTGGTGGAAAAAGGTTCAGAACCGGTATGAAAAGCGAGCCTGGGAAACGTGCAATTTGCAATGGTTTTCCAGAGTATAATTGTTAAGCAAGCTATAAATTGGAAATTACATAACGTCTTTTCATCACTAGACCCTTGTTATGAGTAGTCCACATATACTGGACAGTAATGGACAAAGATTACTCACCGCATCCTTTTATTGCAGAGGTTGCTATTTTGCTCCAAGACTCTTCTTTTAGACACAAATTTCAGATCTTCAGCTATGTAATGGATACTTGTCTTTTTGGCCTGCTTTTTGCCAAGTGCAGAAAACCGGTTCTTTACCGCATTATCGGTCCTTTAGATGGGCAACAATGATTAAAACAAACTGGAATTGTGAGCAAAGACAACTTGAACAGAGGCACTCTGGAGTCAATTCTCATTGCCAAAAACCAACAAATATTTGCAAACCTGCCAGGCACCATTTTTGCAATCTCTGTCCACCTATTGCCAAACTTTTGATGTGCCTGTTGCATTCTAGAATGAATTAGACCATAATACTTAACAAAGCACCAAAATCTAAACGAAAGAGCTTGTAAAGACAACCTCCAACAAAAGTTGATCCTCCTCTGGAGACCACCCCCCTTTTTTGCAATCAGTTACAAGATATGTGTGCCATCTACACATGAATGAAGGACTCGAAGAAAAGTCAGTCTTGCACAGTTGATAACAGACATGATATCATTTCTATTGCAATCTGGTGTGCCTGCGGTCTCTTCTCTTACCGTCGACGGCATTGGCGACTTGTCTTGTTGCAAAACTGTGCTGCAATCACTGACCATCTGCATTGAAAAACGCAGATAAGGCACGATAACAGACATGATTATGCAAAAGGGACCACATTTTTTAAGGTTCAATTGGCTCTGTTAATTACTTGTCAACTCCATAGGTAGAAACTGCCTGTCGCAAAATTTCATCTTCCTGGGAGTAAAGAGGCAGGAGCATGTGAGCCACAAAAGATCATTTGTTGAACCATCATGCTTCACCATTCAAACAATTCAAGAAGCAAAAGAAACATGAATCACGCCACCACAGCCAATTGGTGCAGAAGGGTATGTTGGCCAATAAGCACAAAGATAATTGTTGATATCCTCCTTTTGAAGACATTTTGACTGGCACTGTGTCGTGGCACCCAGTGTTCCAGCACAATTGGGTGAAAGTGAAATAAGAGCAGATATGTGTGATCTTCCCCACTATAAATGAGTTCTTAATTGCACTCATTTTCAAACAAAATCTGGGTTACGATGTGAGCAATTCTGAGTTTTCACTTGATCAGCTACCTTCATTGTGTTGTTTGACAAATCTGCCAGCTGATATTATTTGTTTCGATGCAAAGTGCTTAAATTGATTCATTCATAGAGACAATAAAATTATATTTGTGATAGAATGTAGTAGAAAGTTAGTAATTATTGAACAGAAATAGGTGAATCACCGATTGAACTAACCTGATCTGTCCAAGTAACAAAGTGGCGGTCACTAGTGGACTTGTCAGTGCAATCAGGAGATGTTGGCCGAAGCATCTGAAGCAGGGAGGGGGGCAGGTAGGGGCTCATATTTTCGCATGTAGCCTTTTTGCCATGAAATCCGAGTCCTAATCAACGACCTGCCACCAGAGAGCTGATAATGCTAATGTCCACTTGAGCAAAGTGTAGCCGGATGCGTGCATCTAAAAGCGCCTGGAAAGAGGTATCGAAGATCCAAGAGAAAAGATGGAAGGGCAGCGCTGACGAGCGAATTGGGCACCAGAACAAGAGCCGCGATCAAGAGCAAATAAGCAGAGCGAAAATTCGCACAGTTAGAGCTTGGCTATGGCGATGTCAATAGGGATTGGCGAGCACGGTTTGAAACAGAAGATAGCACAAGAGGGAAAAGAAGAGGATGATGAAGACGACGAGAGGGAAAAGTTTGAATGCATCGCATTTCCCTCTCAATTTTTTCACACATCTAAGCGCTATGGTATAGGATTTCTTCTTTTTTTTTACATGCGAAGGTCTAACCTTTGCTAGAAAGGTGTACATTCATATCATTTCTCTTCTACGAGAAATTTGGTACAATTATTTTCTGTCATCCAAGGTCTAGCTGTAGTGGTTGCAACTTCAAGCAAGGTAAGCTAGCCTCTCATCAGCACTAGGCCTATCTAACATGGGATATTAAATGAAGCCACGGCGGTGGGATCAACGATGGAGAAGTCCGAGCACAAAACCAAAGGCGCACGCAACGTCGAATGCGAAAAAGTAAACAAAGACATGGTGGGGGGGTAAACAAAGACCAACTTTATAATAATGTGAATTACATATGTTTCAACAAATCATATGCACCTACGTGGTTAGCTCACCGCCTCGAGATTTGTGCGCTTCAACTCCCACCGTCATCGACCGTTGACTTTTTTTGCATTCTTTCCTCGCCTCGAGATTTGTGCGCTTCAACTCCCACCGTCGATCCCTCATTAAGACCCTATGACACTATTCGTCGATCCCTCATTAAGACCCTATGTCAAATAGTGTCGAGGGTAGCCTCTAACATTTAAGACAACAAAGAAAATCTTCCATTTTAAAGAGTTTCAGAGGACCTTAAAATTTTGATATTAACTCAGATGGCGAACAAGACTTTGCTAGAGGGATAGATGGATGCTAGCGTAAAAAAAGGGTTGATCAAGCCTATTCCCAGTTTAATTTATTGCTCTCTCTTAAAACATTGGAGGCCTATCTCAATGATGACAGTAGCTTACAAGAATTTTGCCAAAGATATAGCACTCAGGCTTTGTGTCGCCACTCAAGGATAGTACCATAAAAGGACAGATTCAAGGACTCTTACTATTAGGGGGCAAACGATTGATGGCGAAGTTGTCTACAAATGATTCTTTATTCTTCATAAAAGTGAACTCCCAAATGCTAAGACGAACACTCAAGATCATCTAAATGTTTGCAATTGCATCAGGCTCTATATGCAACATCGAAAATTTCAAAATTGATTTCGGGTAACTGAAACGAATCGTATGACAATGATTGGTCTATGAAGATTATTTCAAAAGGCAAAGTATTTGAACACTTCACTGCACTATTAGGAGTGGACATCTCAAACAAACAAAGATTCGACTAGGTCGTGAATAAAATTAACAGTAAGATGAGAAGGTGGGAGTACATACTCCTCCCCTTCCACAACCAGAGTGATTGTGATTAACTCCTTCATGATTCCATATACCTCCTTTGTCTCGCCTTTTTTGAAAATTACCAAATGTAATGGGAAAGAATTTTGAAACCCATCAAATGGTTCCTATGGAAAAGTAACACAAAAGACACAAGTCCATGGCAGCAGGGCAAATGGGAATGGGTGGCAAGACCAAAGGACCAAGGTGGCATTGGGATCCTGGACCAAGCACTGCACCAAGAAGCTATAAAGCTAGTAGTCTCCTTAACAAATCAAAGGCAAGATTGGGTGGTCATGGCTTGGGATATGATTGACAAAGTAGAGCTCTTCTCGCAAGTATGTCCATGGAAGGAGGCTAAAGTGGATAACAAAATTCTAGCTTCGAGCTAGACTTTTTGAAGCTAGGGGGCTACATTGGGGAGATACTAAGAAAGTGCAGCAAAGCAACATCGTCACTAGAATGGGGGAGGGAGGGGACCTTCAAATACTTCAAGTGCTCCATCTTGCATTGGTCCCCTCAGCTCCCCAAGGTTGGAGGAAGATCCTTGAATATGCTTTGGAGGGAAGTTGCTAACTTGCTAGAAAGGTGAATAACAAGGGGATTTTCAAGCTGGCATGTTTTTGGGTCGACGACAATTTTGGCTGGAAGGATGTGGACTAGATGGTGGTGCAACATAGTTTGAGTATATATAAAAGGTCTATTGATTAGTAAAGTCTCAAAAGTTATGTGCAATAGCCCAATGACTACCACCAAGATATAGCTTGATTGAAAAGCTTGGAGTTGGCTCAAAGATAGTACTTTTGCACTTCCAAATACATTGCAAACATATAATAAGTTGGTTTATAAAGCGGATTGGTTCATTCTGCCAATCAAAGTGTGGAGGGTGAATTGGTCTGAAAGAAGTGGTTGAAGAGTGTGAACAACGTTTGGGAGATAAAATGGTCAAGCTTAATGAAGATATTCACTAGGAGGGTGTTATGTGGGGCTATCCCAACTAGGAATAAGATCCTTGCTAGAGAGATTGGCAATGAACTTGCTCTGGTGAAAAGCTACTTTAGGGTCTTGTCGACCAAATCTACAAATGGGTGCAGAGGACACGGTGTCAAAGTCCACGATGCAAAAGCGTAGAGCCAAAAGAGAGAGAGAACGCACGAGAGAGAAATCAAGAGAGTCAACCGAGTAATGAAATAGATGATAATATAATGGGGGCTAGGTGTCTCTTATATAGGTCCATTCACTTGAGATGCTATAACTTTAACACCCTCTCCAACGCATAGTGGACGTATGTAGGAAGACCAAGTCAATGAAGAAGCTACCATGGACACCCGAGTAGAGGGCCCTTCCACTAGATACACCTCGGTTATGCAACCACCAACCTTTTAGCTGAGAAGAATGCTATCTTCAACTTCGGTTACCTCACAAAAAATTGAAGACCACACTAGATCCAAGAATCCCCATTCGTGAACTGTGAACACATCAAGTTCAAGCTTTCCAAGAAAATGAACTTTTGGAACACATCCTATCCATAATCTAGCCAACAACAATGGATTGTCTACAACATGTTCATAGTGTTGTATACATCGTGTTTTTTCCTTGCCTTGAACTCCAACCCACAGGTTCAAACACAGATAATTGGAACTCCAACTCATGGGTCAAGCACATTTATAGGGACCCCTTTTTCCCCTTTGTGTTGCTCACAAGTGTTAAGTATGGAGCCTGATTTACCTCCTATATTTTTTTGTATTAAAAGCGCACATTTGTAAGGCCCCTGTTATGAGGATACGCCATCGTGCGTGAAGAAAAATCACTCGTCGGGAACCAAAATTTTCACGGCCATTGGAATATTCCTTTTCCCAGAATATTATGGCTTGACGGCGGTCGAAAAGTGGCTGAAAAACGGCCAATCGGTTGGCCAGTGGTCGGAATTCAATGGCCGATGGCTGATTTCAAAGGCGGACTTGTCTTCTCAAGGGCGGCCACACAAATTGGAGAGTCCAATTTGGACTTGTCTACAAGGGCGACTACACACAACTATCTCTCATGAGAGAGGGCAACCCTTTTGGTGTATAAAAAGACGTCATTTCTACACACATTTTGGAGTGTGAATTTGATGCAACAAGGTGGGTGTGAGGTGGTGAGAGTGAAGCAAAGCGGGAGTTCTATTAAGGGTATAATCCCTTTGTAACCTACTTCTTGTTTGAAGTACTAAAGCCATTGAGTGGCTGCTTTCCTGTGGATGTAGCCCACATTGGGTGAACCACGTATATCGTGTGTGCTCTCTCTCTCTCTCTCTCTACTCTATAATCTCTCGTGTGTGAAAATTTGTCTCTCTCCAGTAAGTAAACTACTCAAATATCTATTTAACTACGTCCTATTTCCTAACAACAAGCCTCTCTCTGGCTAAACTTAAGTGGTAGAAACAACCACCTAACTAGATTATTGGATTCCTTGCTAGTGTAGTCTCCACCACACCAATAGACTCCGTCGAGTCCTTCACAGAATCATCATCACTAATGTCCTCATTATACTTGCCTTTGCCTTTTTTCCTTTGTTGATATTTTGCATTTTCCTTTGGATCTGCAATCACAAGACAAATGGCCACACTTTCCATAGTTGTAACAACGGCCGTTTGACTTCTTTCTAGAATCCAAATCCACAAGTGCTTCACTACCTTTGCCAAATATTCAAATTTTGCATTGAGTAATTAACACGTCTTCCTCCTCAACGAGAAAAAAGTTGAGATCATCAAGTTCCAAATTTCCCTTCATGTTTTGTAAGCGTAGTGTCCTAAACACCATTTTGTACTTCTCGTGAAAGTTTGTGAGAGTACTAAAGCAATTAATTGAGTACTAGTCAATGCACTTTTCATAGTTGATAGTTCATCATGGACAACCTTTGCCTTCATCAGAAAAGACTACATGGAACTTTCAATTTCAAAATGGATGGAAAATAAATTTCCAAGGAGGGTGACTGCTCACATCATAGAATCTTGATCAAACATTTTGATGAGCTTGGACTACATTGCATTAGCAGTTTTTAGTTTGTATAACTAGAGAAATTTCCTTTGTGTGAGACTCCTGAGTGGCCGACATCACCTTCGCATTGCTCGCATCCCATTCACACACGTGATTTGAGACGCTCCTCATCCTGAAGGCTGGTGTACCTATTGTTGTTGTCCCTCATAGGTCATGCCTTTGAGCCGTAGACAATATCCCATAATCCTTTCTGTGAAAACCAAAGTTGCATGACCAAGTTCCATGAGCATAGTTGTCCCCGTTCAATTTTTTGCTAGTGCTCAAGGAAGGGGGAGCCATCTTGCAAGTACAAGGCCTTTAAAAAAAATGATTCCTTCTCGCACTCTAAGAGGCTTCTAAAAAGTATTCCAAGTTGCTTCAAAAAAGAGTTCTCCCAAGCCACAACTCTCCCTACCTCCCAAGCCACCAAGTGCTACATCGTTTCAAAAGACAATTGAATTGGGAGAATTTAGACACTATCACAAGCTATTGCATTTCAAAACACTTGGGCTTTGAAGCTAACACCGTCTTGTAGGGTTATGCTGCTCATTCACAATCTATCGGCAATGTGGCCCCTCCAATACTTCCCACTTAGGATCCTCCTCCTGCTAGCCTTTCAAAATGCTCTCAATGGCCACAACTGCTAAGTTGGGTACGTTTCAGGATGTCGTAGTGGGGCAACAATTAGAGAGTCGAGAATTTTAAAACGCACACCAATTTTTGACCTTGTCGTCACTGCACCACTTGAAAAATAATTGGTGTTAAAACACCAAGTTTCGGTGCCTTTCTTCAAAGTGACGCCAAACTTCCTCCTTCAACGTGTGTAAGTTCTCCTTCCAAGCTCTTATATCATGTCAAAATCATCGATGTGGGAGCGTAGAGTAGAGTCAAGAGAGAGAATGCATGAGAGAGAGAGAGAGAGAGAGAGAGAGAGAGACTATGCTCAACCAACCATCTGGCCAATGAAACAAATGATAATACAATGGGATGCTAGCCTAGGGGCCTTAAGTACCCCCCCTCCACAAATTGGCCTACCGAAAACTTTGACAAATAAGTAAAATAAATATATAAAGCCAAAATAAGTATTGGGATCCCATTGGGCCATTCACTTGAGATGTTATACATTTAACACATGGAATGTACTCTTTTTAAGGAATGACCTAGTTTTGGGTGGGAGAAGATTTCAGAACCAAGCAATTTTGGTGTGCACAAAAATCACTAGATATTTCTCTTTGAAGTAGATTTAGAAATCTCAGAGCCTTCGTGTCTTTGAGAGAAACTTTGTGGTAGATTCATTCAATGATATTGTGCATGGAAGCATTGAGCTTGTATGTTTAATAGAGTTGAGAGTAGGGTGAGCTCCGCAAGTCAAAGAATGTGAACACACACTAAGTTGCATCAGTTGCTCGGGTGGTGCTCACTAGGGAAAATGAGACTGTTGATCTTTGGAAGGAAGGAACGAGGTCTCTCGCTTATGAATTGTATAGTCCCCTTTTTTGGAAATGTTGTACATTCAAAGGCACAGGTAGTGCTTAAGGCTCATTGTACATTTTCTGATGAGTTAATATAACATTTCCACTCACAATCTTGAGTAGGACAAAAAAAATATAATTAAAAAATCTATTTAACTAGATTAGGGCACTTTTCTTGTTTGCCACGTGTCAATTTCTCCACCCCACCACCTCCCCCGACTTGTTGGCTACCTTTGTCACCATGTATAATGTAGTGATGTGTGTAAACACACTTAGGACCATCAGGCCACTTTTGCCCTTCACTAGAACGTTTTTTCCCTTGTGCTTTGTATATATGGCCATCGTTCCAGAGATAGACATCCTCTCTCTCTCTCTCTCTCTCTCTCTCTCTCTCATCACATGTCAGCAACAAAATTGAGACTATGTTGTCTCGTACATCAAATACATGCATAGAATATACCAAGCCACTCTTGGCTCCATTGGCAACACTAATGATCCACAATGCATTTGAAAAGACTGGTCTCTAAGCAGTATCTGACATCCACAATCTGTTAACTATCTCACTAAGATCAAACTCTATCTCAACTGAGGAATATATTGCATATATCAAAGCGTATAGGATGCACCACTAGGTAATGACAAGAAAATCTCTCCTACACCTACAATGTCAAACACCGAACCATCAACCAAGTGCACACAACCAAAGCTTGCTCTAGAGAAAATGCTAAACCACTCACGATGTGGTGTGACGTGGAAAAATGCACCCTCATCTAGCAACCAACGGGGAGAAGTGCCACCTCTCAAAGACATGTAAGCAAGAGGAATGCTAAAGGTGAACGTGACATAATTGTCACTGGCATATGAAGCCACCGCTCAAGTGTCAAAACCATCTTTGCATCTTGCATACATCAGTGTCACTGCCTCATACATCCAAAGCAATGATGCTTAATGGTCCTTGTCATGGTCCTTGTCTGACCACAATGACAACAACGCAGTATCGCCATGAACAAGACCTCCGTCTGTCATGAGTCACGTCTACAAACTCTAAAATGTCACACATATCTTCTAAATGAATGCCAAAAAACCAAACCTATGGCAAGAAATCTTGGGAAAAATATCCCTTGTAGATTGAAAAAAAATCCCAACCATAAACCATGCCAAAAAAGTGGGAGATCGATCAACCACTACACAATCGTAACCATGATCAATGCATCATTTTGATGCTCGTATATACACAGTGTAGCTCTACTAAAGCATTGTATAGCAACAATGTACAACCTCTGCTTGAAACCAAGCAAAGTGAACGCATAAACAAGTGCCACATGATAATGTAGGCACAACGAGTAGCAAAGTCTCAAGATTGGGATAAACAAATCTCACCAAAGCATAAAACGCATAACCGTATGCATAAGTAGAGAGAATGCGTTACTCAATCCAGATCCCACAACAAAACTTCCTACAAGATTTAAAAAATGTGTATAAACTGTACTTATAATTTGTAGAGCCTAAAGTTGTGACTACCTATAACTTGTAGCCACTACGAGAATATACGAGACCACTTGTAACTTGTAGAGCCTAAGTTGTGATTATCTATAACTTGTAGCCACTATGAGAATATACAAATCCCATTCATGTGAGAGTGGGTACAAAGTACACCAATTTGTGTCCAAAGTTGACAAATCCTGTCAAAGTGAGAGTAAAAACTTGATCACTATCAAAGTACAAGACACACTCGACCACTAAACCATCAAAGAGTAAATTGTAGATGTGCACAAAGAATGGCAAGAATTTGGGGGAAAACAGATAGAGTTTCCCATGAACTTTGAGAAAAATCTCAAAAAATATCACCAAAACCGCATAATCATGATTATGAATAGATAGTGTCTTAGTATAGCAAAACCACATATGGTATACATAAATTGCTAAAAGTCACTCTTGAACAAGCGGCTCTATGACAAAGTGTACTTATCCAGAATACCTGTAAACCTATGAATTTGCCATCTACAAGTTGTAACTAGCTCACTCAGTATTTGCATATGCATACATAGCATAAAACCGCACAAAAATGCCTTGGAAAACTCTTTGAAGTAATCCACATAGTCATACATGAGCACATAGCATATGCATCATAATTTGCATCGAAAAAGACGCAACCTATGAGCAAAATGTTGAAATTTGGCACACTACCCATCAAAAAGCAGGTCGACCAAAAATCAAACACATAGGACAATCAACCACCTAGTAGTGGTTAAAGTCACCGTCTGAGACCCGATGTCGCTTGTCGAGAGAAATTGCTCTAGGATGGTTTGCCGGAGCCGCTATGTGTTTAATGTGTGTGGACAAAGGAGGGAAACAAGTCCTCATCGAGGAGACTACGTCAAAGTCAAGCCGCTCTCTCTTGACTTGTCTCCTGGTAACTCGAGGCTAGGATGTCGGGATGTCTAGAAGAGTCCATTGGAGCAAAACCGCAAAACCGCTTTGAAATTGGCATAGGAGGAGAGCGGATGGCAAGCACTCCCTCTCGCTCTTGCTATGTCAAAGCCGGGAATAGAAGTTGATGATGTCTTTCACCGAGCTCTGATATCAGTTGTGAGAGTGTGATGCATGTATGTACGATGTAGGAAGGGAAAGAGGAGGGACGACACAGTGTGGGTGGAACGATCGGGGAACGACCTCTCTCTAGAAGTAGTAGTGAGAGCGGTCTTTATTGTTTGCATTTATACAAGAAATAAGGATAAGTGTGGGTGGCCATATCCAAAGTCCGACCCGGGGTAAGGCACATCGCCTTTACCCCGACAACCTCCTACTGCTTTGATACCAATTGACGAGTGTGTGTGCCCGTTGTCGAGAAGTTTGCGGTCTTGCCACAGGAAAGCACCGAGCTTTTGGCCGTGAGAGTTTCTGAGAGAACTCCAAAAACTATATGAAGGAGTTATACCATAGATGCCATGAAGTCTAGGGTTTGGAAGGAAGTGTAATCAAAGAAGCCCCACTCTTTCTCTCTTGCACTCACACACACAAAGAAAGGACACAAAAGAGAATATAAAAAAAACACAAAGTTGAAAACATCAAGGCTATGGTTGTATCGTATCATGGGTAATATGAAAGGGTTAATAGATGAGTTAATGGCGTTCAATCTTTGCCAACCAAATAGGCTACGAATTTTTCTTTGGAATTTTAATTTTGTTCTTACCATAATATTTATGTTTTGTCTAGTGATTGAGATTAATTTCGTGTACAAATCCTCTTGGTTTATAGCAAGATAACTACACTTATGTCAAAAGAAAAGTTATAGTCTATAAGGGGTAGTATGATGGGATTCGATGAAAGAAGTATTTCATTGAGGCTTTCTGGACCAAAGAAAAACACTATACGTTGTTGAAAGTGTATTTTACGGTTAATCCAAATGTTAATTGTAATAAATCGCACAGAGTGGAAGCGATAGAAATTTACATCATGTGGATTATTCATATAGGATAACTCTAGTATGTGCAAAATGTAGATATGAGAGAAGAGAAGAAAAGAGCAAGGAGAATCTAGAATTTACAGAGAAAATGACTTTCTAAGAGAGAGAAATAGGTATGGTTAAGGAGATTAAACTAGATATATATATGTTGGATTAGAGATGAAAAAAAAGACAACAAGAAACCAACAAAATATCAAAGTAAAACACATCTTACTTGACAACTCTTTGGGAGTTATTCACAACTTTGATGGAGAGAGAAGAAGAGGGAAGACTTCAAGCCTTGATTGATTCACCAAGTTCAAGACCTTCTTTGATTAGAGTTGATCTTCCAATGATAGCTTACAAGATTGACTAGTCTTCCTCCAGGAGCAAGTGTAGACTTAGGCTTATGTTTATGGCTAAGTACAATTAGGCATCAATCCTCGCACTCCCTCATGAATGTTTTTCAAGGAAGAAGAGGTCCCCTTTTATAGGTGAAGGGAACCCCCAAGGCTACACAAGAAAGAGAAGAGCCAGTGTGAGCAGGATACGGCAGCAAAGTTTGAAATGGGTTGTCCCTGCATGATGTGGGCAGACTAGGGTCCACCATTTTGATCATATCTCCTCAACCGTGGCTCCAAATAGAAAAGTAAAAATAGAGGCAAAAAATTCAGCCCATAAGCTACGATTTCTATTTTATATATTTTTTCCAATTTGGATTAGAACCTTGTGTAAAAAAATCATCAAAATATGATACATTTATGGCAGCAAAAGTCTTCTTGTGGTCCCCTTAGCCTAGACTTTCATTTGATTCCAATGGACACCTCATGCAATATGAAAGCATGACATTCCTCTTTGACAAAGTTTTGTAATCATCCTTGCAATAATGCAGTAAAATAGGTGTATCTTTGAAAATCATGCAAGTTAGTGTCCCACTAGGATTTGATTCCTTCCTAGTAGCTATAAAAGAAATATTAAAAAAATACATAGAATATATATATATATTGAAAGTTACCCTAGAAATAGGATTTAAGTAGGGTGTGAGATGACAATGAGATAGTATAAAGAAAGAACCAATGTTTTTTGCCTCAAGTTAAAGAGGCGGAGCTATTGACGCTTTTTCCCATAGTACTTTCTAATGGTAATGTAAGAAATGGATCAGTGTCTTCTCTTCTCTTAAACATTTTGATTCTTTTTCCTGTAATGGGAACCCTTACTTCTGTACCGTTTAGTTCAGACAAGCTATAAGTAGCATTTTCATGCACATGATTTACAACATACGGTCCAAACCGTCTTTTTGAGAACTTACGCATGACTGTGTGATGCTTATCAAGGCTACTATCATACACTAAAACCTAGTCACCTTTGTCAATTTCTTTGCTCATGAGCCGATGTCACTTATCAAAGTAGTCCTTGTTTTTCAACCTTGCATTTTTGTGTTGTTCTTTTGTAGCCTCAATGTCTCTAGGTCTTATCTCTAGTTGCCTTATGTGCAATGCAAGGAGACCTTCCCTGCTAAGCCCCTCTTGCCAATGTAGTACATTCCATGTGGTAATTGTATCTTCAATCGGCCTCACTAGCTTTTGACCATACATGAGCTCCGCATGCATACAGCCAGTTAGATAAGTGTTGTACGATCAGCCCATAAAGCATATGGCAACAGTTTTGGCTACTCACCTGTGAGTGCACAAATGTGGTGCGTGTGCGGAGAGTGAGAAGGGGAGAGAGAGAGAGAGTACATAGGAATGCAGGGTGGAGCTCCCAGATCTCACCGTATGAGCACAATGTGAGAATGAGTGAGAGCTCCTTATTCTTTGTATGTATGAAGAATAAGGAGATAAATGTGGACGGCCGGACACTGGCCGACGGACACGGGCAAAGCACGATGAGGCACACTGCTTTTACTTAACATTCTCCCACTAAAGGCTGTGTACCAATAAGTTGCGAGAAGATTAGCCTACAACTAGTATATACAAGAGGTTAGAGAAGACGACTCTCAACCTATGCTCACTGGCTCACTCTGTAACCGCTCTAGTGTAGATGCAACATGCATACCACTAGCGCTAGAGCTATAATGACACTCCTGATACAGGTATCAAGTAAAGACATGCATGGCTCCACAATGCACAATGTCAGTGCCAGTCATCACATGACTGACAACTCCCATTGAAAATGCACCAATCGCATAAGCAAGATCAGGTCTCGAGACCAAAAGGTCAGACATGAGAGACCAGAAGCTGAAGAAACATGCACTATGTGTGCCAACCTATCCCTGTCAGCAACCTCATTGCCATATGCATCCTCATCAGGAACCACCTGACTATGTATCACCATGTCAGCACATCGTCTGGCAAAGGCATATCTGCTGAGAATGACTGCGAAACCAAAAAATTAGTACCATCACAATTACACACAACTGTCTGAAGGACACTATCGCCCTCAACGTATCAGACGCATCATAGAACAATGCATCGGTCTCTGGCTCAATTGATGTCACCTCAACTGGTGACTGACAAAGCTGTGCATCCCCAGAGATACCACTGTCTACATGAAGGTCACCACAAGACAAATGCACAACCTGCTCTCCATGTAGCACATCCACAAAAGAGACACGTCTCATCTCTCGCTCCAAACATGGCTGCAAATACACAGAGACTACACTACCTCGTGTGTCAGAAATATGCAAAGGGTATCCCAGACCACTCCTAGCACCTCTGGCTATCACTAGTGATCCCTTATGCATCTGGAATGACCACTCTCCAAGCAATACACGATGTCCACTACTCTGCAACTAATGCACTGAAACGAGACTCTGGCTGAGTCTTGGTACATAACGTACATCTTGTAGCATAAGCAATGCACTGCTAGGTAAAGACATGCATACATCTCCAGCACCGTCTATGTCATATGATGAACCATCATCAAACTGCACACAACCAAGTCTCTCACTAGAGAAAGAGCAAACAAATCATGTTGTGGCGTCACATGAAAAACTACATGCTCGTCTAGTAGAAAACGCGTAGACAATGTGCTATCCCAAGACACAAAGTAGTATGAAGGAAAGTTAGACTCAAAAGTGACATGTCCGTCACATGCATACTTTCTAGCATCTGTCCTCATAGTAGCACCACGCATCTGCCTTTTCCTTGCTTCATACGCCTGTAGCAATGGCGCCTAGTGTGCCCTGTGTGACCGCAATGCCAACAACGCAAGTATAGGCAAGAACAAGATCGTCGTCTCTCAAAAGTCACCGTAGTGGACTCTACACTGTCACACATATCTGCAACCATAAGTGATTGGCTAAGAACCAAAGTATGGCGAGAAATCTGGGAAAAATTTGGCAAAATCTCCCCTATAAACTGAGCAAAACCTCAAGTACAATCTCAACCATAAACCATGCCAAATTGGCAACAAAGTGGGAGGTAACTTGACCACTACACAATGCTCAAAAGCATGATCAATCACATCAAACTCGGTGCTCACATATGCATAAAACTACTCCACAATCTGCAAACTTTGCAAGCATAAACTGGGACAAATTGCTCAACCGAGCGTAAAGTGCATAACCATATACGCAAGTAGAGAGCAAACTAGCTCAAAACGCGTCTCACAAGAGAAATTACTTGCAAAAATCTATAAAAACCTGTGAAACCTGTGACTAGCGTGTCTTGTGGCCACACAAGCAAGTGCAAATCCTCACTCCTACGAGAGTGGGTACAAGAACACCAAACCGTGTCCAAATTGAGAAAACCTGTCAAAAGTGAGATTAAACACTCGATCACTGTCAAAGTGGGAATATATCGACCACTGTATAAGATGGCATAAGACTGCAAACTTTTATGGAGAAAATATGGGGAAAAACAAACAAAAGTTCCTTTGCAAAATGAGTCAAAACTCAATGCAAACCGCAAGCCCAAAAATTGCAGATAACTACCAGAGTGGGAGTCAACTTGGGAGTCAACTTGACTACTAAACCATCAGAGAGCAAACTGCGAATACGCATAAACCATGGTGAGAAATCTTGAGAAAAATGGCAGAGTTTTCCTTGGAAATTGAGCAAAAGCTCAAAAAAAAAATCACCAAATATGCATGACACTAGAAACTGTCTCAGTAGCAAAATCCACAAATGGTCTACATGCAATGCCAAAAGCCTGACAAACTGGCTCACTCCTGATCGAGTAGCTCTATGGATGTGTACCTGTCCAAAAAACACTACAAACCTACTATCTGTGAGTTGTGGCTATCTCAAACTATCCACATAATGCATACATAGCATGAAACTGCACAAAATCGTGCTAAAAAAGCTCTCTGAAATGATCCACATAGTCAAACAATGCGCATGAAACTGCATTCGGATGTGTAACAATCAGAAAGTCACATCCCAAAGTATCACTTGCATACGCAAAAACAAGGTGAACTCTCTCTCAAATAGCACCACAATGTGCCATACATAGCCAAAGATGCAAACAACATCACTCTCTACACTATAGGAATCAGACTACAAAACCTCGATATTTCGAGATTGTTGACAGGCTGCTGCAAAAAATTTAGTGCTCAGAATTTCAAAATTCTGATATAAGCAACGCATCCAAAACATGCCAAAACCTTGGGGTAGGCTCCTGGATCACATGTATCCAAGTTTGGTGTGAGAGATATGCCAAAAACCTCTGTTTTTGGCCCAAAAATGCAGCATAAACTTGTTGTTGTTGCACCTGCTGTAATTTAGAGTAGAATTTCAAAAAATGGACATCACCATCATGTCCGTAATGTGCCAAAAACCCAACCTAGACTCTTGGATCATATCCATTCGACGTCGTGTGACGGAGATATGCAAAAACACTGTTTCGAGAGCCAAAAACAGCAAAAACGAGCTGCAACACTTCTTGTTCCTCTCTTTCTTTGCAAAATTCAGCAATGGCTTGCTACACAAGCTGAATATACATGCCTAAGCTGAGATGTAAATCCCTGGTGGGACTGCCTGGGATGAACCTCCTCCCTTTAAATAGCCCCCCGGCCTCATTCCCTATCCACACTCGTAGCCGGCCCCTTGGGCTTAGTCCTTGACCATCGGGCATTGCCCTTGGCATGACATTACTCCCCCCTCGGAGAAGCGTTTTTGTCCTCGAAAACAAGAGTAATGATACACTAATATTTTCCACAGTGGCATCCTTCAAGGATCCAATTGTTTGCTTGACCGAAACACAGTTCAGTAGGAGGTTTAATGAAACCAAGAGTAACATCTTGATTTTCCACATTGTTGTCCATTCGTAACCATCTTGTGGTACCAGTTCCTAGCCTTGCTCCACATTGGCTAAACCGAACTCCTTGAGTCCCTACACCATGTTGTATCCCATGTGACAACATGTGCCAAATAAACCCTACAAGTGGGTCTATAACTGCATAATGCAAGAACTTATGTTGGACACTACAGACCAAACTGCTTGGCTCTTAGATGACCGTGTCATTTCTCTTAAGAGCAAAAATGGATGAAAACATACTTCATGTATTCTACATGGAAAAGCAACAAAAAAGAAACAAAACCAAATCAGATGCGTACCTGGAGGTTGAACATAGTGTTCACTTATCCGTAGCGAAAGGCACCTGCCCAAATTTCTCGCCTGCCAAGGCCTGGGAGTGCTAGCTGAAAATTAGTGGGGGGCAAGTAGTATTGCACATGTAATCATGGGTGTTGCCTTTGCAATCCTAACCCCTCGGTTAAAATCTACATTGTCAAACCATGTGGTTAGACTTTTGTAAGGAAACTGCTCAACTAGTAGCCAACAGGATCTGAATTCAATTGTGGATGTTGAAATTATCCACTACTCCTTGGCAGCTTATGAACTTCTTTTCTTGAAAGTGCAAGTGTGATGGGTCCAAGAATTGACCATCAACTCTTACGAAGTGATTTAGTAATCACGAGCCGGGTCTTACCCCAAAACTGACTCATATAGGCACCTTTAGTGCTAAGAGGAGCTCCACTGAAGTTGGAGTTGTATTCACAACTAGATCTTTATCACACCCAAAAATTCATAATCTGGGGTGTGTGTGTACAGTCGTGTGGTTTGAAATGCTGGCTTCATCCGTACACCTTGGTAGAGATAAGCCCTTACGAGTTTAAGACGTTTTTAAAAAAAAAAACCAACTTGACTTTCACACTTAAAGTGTGGAGTGCTAAAATAATGTCCAAAATATCACTAATGGTAAGACTCTTGCTTGTCCATTATAATCAATGGGTACTCAACTGAATAGAATTTTTTGATCTTGAAAGGAATTACTTATGGATTACCAACAGATGGCTCTTAGCCTTTTCAAAATAGGTGTCAATAGATGGCTCTTATCCCTTCATGTTACCTTATTGACATAGAAAGATTGCAATAAAATCATGCCTCGTTTCACCTTTTCCGCATAGAAGTTGGAAAAAGAGAGAGAGAGAGAGAGAGAGAGAGAGAGAGAGAGAGAGAGAGAGAGAGAGAGAGAGAGAGAGAGAGAGAGAGAGAATGATGGGCTAAGGAAATCCCCTTAGGTTAATGTGTTGTATGCCCCATGCATATGATCCCATGTAGACCATGTCTATGTTGTAGCTTATCCTATAAGCTTACAACTACACGCCCTGTAGAGAAAGGCTTAGTGTATCCTATAAGCATACACCTATGTACTTGTACCATGCCCTCGTAGACAGAGGTACTAGAAGTCACATCTTGACCCACTGACCTTGTATGTGAGCGTAACCATACCAGGGTAACTTTAAACACGGCACTTTGCCTATAAATGATATAAAAAATGTTTGAAAATATTAGCTACTTACCTTGTCCTTGACAAAGTATTTAGTGTTATAGCAGAAGTGTATGCAATGATGGGTGTTGTACGGCCATTGTACTAGTATGCCATGCATACATATCAAAAAATGAAATGATAAGCTCTTGGCTTTAATAGCAGTTTCAACCATGTGAGTTGTTGGCAAACGTGCCTTGCATGATTACACTGGCATGGATACATCACAATGCACCGTGGCGGAAACTGTGAGCTTATATCCACATAGTGTCAAAGATGTGTGCCATTATCAATGATCTGAAGTCAATCGATAATCCCTGGCCACATAAGAGAAGCCGTACTGCACATGAAGAGAAACAAAGCACTTTGCTTTGTACAGTGGCTTCTTAGGGAGTCTGCCCAAGCACTTTGCTTTGCACAACAGAGAGATCTTTTCCAAAATTAAAAGTAAAACATAGACAAAAACAAGAGTAACTTGAAATTGACTAACCTTGTCACCCACTTGTGGATAGGTTTCTAGTAGTGCGCTCGAAACCGGCGCATAGCCATATATGCGAATAACTTGAGCGTTGTCGGATGTTGTCAGGACACCGGCAAGGCCGGACTAGACAAGGGCAAGGCCGGGCTAGGCAGTGTGGAAAGGGATTCTAACTACGGCAAAGGGCCAGGGCCATGCTATATAGTGGGTGGTTGGGTAGTGGACTCCTAGGTTCTAGTTCCCCTTGTCTAACATTGGTATCAAGAGATCGGTTCTTTTTTTGGGAAAGGCACAGCCGTGGAGGAGGGGAGCCACACAAACTTGCATGACTTTTTGCATGTTGGGGTCAAGGGAGCGTGGAGCACACCTCCTGTGAGAAGGACAACAAGCCAAAAACCGTGGACAACTCCCCTTGCAAGGAGAAGCCGCCGAGGCGGGAACTACACCAAACACAGCCCTTGCAGGCTCTACGGCATCATGCCGGGCGGGGGAGTAATTCTGGACCTAGGGCTGAAGCCCCTTGCACCCTGCAGCGACCGCCAATGCTTCATCTTTATTGCCACAGGGTGATACACACCCCACCTCAAGCAAGGAGCTCCGATTCCGGAGTTGGTAAGCAGTAAGCATCGATCCAAGGGAATCAAAGGCAGGGCCGGTAAACACACACACCCACACCAATTCTCTGCGTATTACCGGCAGAAACTCGGAAATTTAATAAAAGCATTCCGATGAGAGTTCAAAGTACCATTATCTTCCAAAATCAATTAACGGTTGCACGCATAATTGATTTGGCTACCAAGGAATTAAGGAATTCCCTATACGGCGGACATTACGGATTGATTTTCATCGGGATACTATCGATTTTGATGGAATTAGCAAGGCTAATTGCACTTTGCAAGTGCTCTCAATCTCAGGTATTTTTTTGACTATTCCTTGCACCGCACTGTGTCGCCATGGATTCAGATATCAATATGACTTTTGATTTAGAGAAAAGTACGCCTGACCTTGCCCATGATGGCCCGCGGCTGGATCCTCTCAAGGAGAGTATCCGCGATGCTACGGCAGGTGATGACACTTACGAATTGCTCGACATTCAAGAATTTCGTGCACTTCAGACACGTATGTCAGTCATGGATGAAAATTTTAAAGCTTTAAATGCAAATGTCACTAAACTATCCACATTAGTGATTCAATTAATGCAACAGCAGTCCAAAAGTCTTGCTAACACACACATGCATGAGCACGTTGCTACACAAGGGCAAGGCCCAACAACTGATATTTTGCACACTCGATTAGTTGTTCAAAAACACCAAACCATCGATTTTTAAGGGAGAAGACCGATGCAAGAAGCTTGATGCAGCTCCGAAGAACTACTCTGCTTATGAGCGAGAACTCTATATGCAATAGTGTCTGCCTTACAAACATGGCAGCATTATCTGTATGGTGCTCAATTTGAGATTGTGTTTGACTATGAAAGCATCAAAGGGTTTACACAACAAATGGATTTGAAGGGTCATAAAGCTAGGTGGGCCGAGATTCTTCAGGAATATGTCACCAAGCTAAGGTATCGTAAAGGTCGATACAATGTGGTGGCTGATGCTCTAAGTCGTATGCTGGAGATCAATTCTCTCTTGTTCACAGTACGTTGTAGTGAATTTTTGGATTCTCTCAAAGGAAAATATGAGCAGGATGAAGCATATTCCAAAGTGTGGAGCCATGTTCAAATGAGGGATCCTTGTCACTCCAATGATGGTAGTGTAACGTTAACCTCCACACCTAGTTCTCCTGTATCGAGTGATGAACTATAGTGATGGGAGCATTTCACAATCGACAATGGGTACCTACTCCATAAGGGGAGAGTTTGTGTACCGACGGACACAAACATTCGGCGCCAAATTTTTTATGAATGTCATGATAGTCCAAGTGCAGGGCACCCGGGTATTAGAAAAACTTATGCTCTCGTACGACGATAGTTTTAATGGCCAAGTATATATGGCTTTGTTCAAGCTTATGTCTTGCATTGCCAAAAATGTCAAGTTAACAAAGCAGAGCGCCTGAGGACTCCTACATCCTTTGGAGATTCCCAATGGAAAATGGGAAAGCATCTCTATGGACTTTATTGTGGGTTTACCAACCACTGTACGAGGTCATGACTCGATATGGGTGGTCGTAGACCAGTTGACCAAACTATGTAAGTTTATTCCCACCAAATCAATGGTTAAGACACCAGAACTAGCCAAGTTATTTGTGGACAATCTATACAACTTGTATGGTTTGCCAAGTAACATTGTTAGTGACCGTGATCCCAAGTTGAACAGTCACTTCTAGAGGGCTGTGTTTAAACGATTGGGTACACAACTGAACCTCAGTACAGCCGATCATCCAAAAACAGATGGTCAGACTGAACGAGTTAACCAAGTGCTAGAGGATATGCTAAGAGCATACGTCAACAAAAAATAGTCAGACTGGGAAGAATACTTACCTATTCTCGAGTTTGCCTACAACAATACTAAGCATGTCACAACTGGATTTAGTCCTTTCATGCTCATGTATGGGTTTCAACTTAGGTCACCTGTTACGGTGGGGCTAGCAACCAAAAAGCTCCAACAGGTTAAGGATTTTCTTCAAGACCACATGGACATGCTAAAACTCGCTCGTCAGAACGTCCGACAAGCACAGGATTGGTATAAGAAGTATGCTAATGAGAAACGTCGGCAAGTTACCTTCGAGGAAGGGGAGGAAGTATTTTCACGTGTGCCAGAACATTCAAAAATTCTAAAAATTGGACCAACACCTAAATTATCTCCTGGATATTGGGGGCCTTTCAAAATACTCAAGCGAGGAGGTGATCGTGCCTACAAATTATTGCTACCTGCACATTCTCGTATTCATCCGGTGTTTCATGTAAGTCATTTACGTAAGCGGTTACATGGGGACGACAATGTCATTGACCAACAGATTTTGGTTGATTTCATTGAACCTCCTACCTTACCGCATGAACCTGAACGTGTTCTCAATTATCACGAGTTATGTACATGTCATCACGTATGTCAACCAGCCTTAATCAAGTGGAAAGACCGACCTGAGGAAGGTGTCACTTGGGAAAACATTAGTGTTCTTAAGAAAATGTTTCCCACTTTTGTTTTCGAGGGCGAAAACTCTTCTTAAGGGGGGAGTAATGTCAGGACACCAACAAGGCCGGACTAGACAAGGGCAAAGGCCAGGCTAGGCAGTGTGGAAAGGGAGTCCAACTAGGGCAAAAAAGGGCCAGGGGCCATGCTATATAGTGGGTGGTTGGGTGGTGGACTCCTAGGTTCTAGTTCCCCTTGTCTAATAGATGTACCGTACATGCCTTCTTGGCTTTGTTTAATCCGATCTAGAGAGTGAAAACATGTAGACATGTTGCAAAGACTCCCAAGTTTGTATGCTAATAGCATATTCCGAACGCTGGATGCTACTAGGCTATATGTCTAAGAGGGAAGCCTTGCTTCCTTGGTGACTTGTAGGCAATGGTCGGCCTTGTTGAGGTCCCTGAGCCTTCTTGATCAAGGATAGTAACAGGTTGTGCCGATCTCCTTTGGGCGTATGGGGCACCATGCTCCCAATTTATGACCGTGTCGAGGAGGATGCCATATTGGAAGCATAAAATCACGACAAGCAATAAGTAGCTAAAAAACAAAGCGTACCTGTAATCATTGTCAATTACCCTTGGAAACGTATTGGATGCAGCATGTCAACATTGGATTGTACAAAAAAAACTAGCCAGCCATGCCTAGCATCTTTAATGGACATGCCACAGGCCTTGTCTGTACCTGGAAACTCTATTCTTATAGAAATACGCAGCAAAACGTCTTGCATTTGGTCGTAGTCGAAATGTCTTTACCGATGCCGCTACATGATTCCCTACTCATGCCCGTGCATGCATCCACAAATAACCATGGAGCAATTAGCTCCATATACTACAAGCTTGGTCTGTATCTACATGCCATTATTGCAATGCAATCGTGTCGTTGTAGCAATATAAATTTTGAAGATCCTGCCATGGAATTCTGGAGAACTTGTTGATCTGCAAAGACAAAACAAAGTGCTTTGCAAATTGCCATAATTTTCATATTATCGAATCTGTTACATGATTTACGGCTCATGCCTTGCATGCTAATGATCCGTTGTGATCTTTGTACTCAAGGGCAAATCGCATACACTGTATTGCACGCATGCAATGATCGTCCATACGGAATTACCTTCACAATTTGTCTCACCCAAAAATGTCAAAACCTTGTCGTGATGGGATAAAAAATTCTGTAACGCAAAAAAATCATGCAACTCATGACGCCTTTGGCAGCTACGATGTTGACCTCACCTTTGGAATGGGGGGAGGGGGGTGTGCAATGTGGGCACCCTTCCTTGGCCAAAAAAAAGGGAAAAAAAAAGGTCCAAAGCCCAACCTTTAGGGCTTCTTGGTGGGAAAATAAACTTGCTGCAACAGTGATGGCGTGCAGAGGATGTTGCACGAGAGAGAGAGAGAGAGAGAGAGAGAGAGAGAGAGAGAGAGAGAGAGAGAGAGAGAGAGAGAGAGAGAGAGAGAGAGAGAGAGAGAGAGAGAGAGAGAGAGAGAGAGAGAGAGAGAGAGAGAGAGAGAGAGAGAGAGAGAGAGAGAGAGAGAGAGAGAGAGAGAGCAATTGCCCTGCTGTGCCCCGGCCTTCGAGCCTGTGACGCAAGTTGCACCCCTCGGCCTTATGCTCACATCGAGCCCATCTGCACGTGATTTGGCTTGGGTGCACCTGTGTCTCTTCCCCTCGTTTGGGACTGTGCCTGTGGCCCTTTCACGGCTTGTCTTCAATCCCTGCTAAGTGACCATGCCCTCGCAGCCAAGCCTCGGCTTCTTCTTCTCCACCATGCAAGCATGCAAAAATCCTCCCCCAATCTTGAGGACCGCGCCCTTCATGACGAGAGAGAGAGAGAGAGAGAGAGAGAGAGAGAGAGAGAGAGAGAGAGAGAGAGAGAGAGAGAGAGAGAGAGAGAGAGAGAGAGAGAGAGAGAGAGAGAGAAGAGAGAGATTCTTTCCACCGTGCAAGACCATCTTCCCCCTTCCTCCATAGCTCCCTCCTCCACCGAGCTCTGATACCAGTGTAAAGCCCTCGATGGGACTGCCAAGAATGAACCTCCCAACCTCCCTTTAAATAGCCCCTTGGGCCTCATTCCCTGTCGACACTTGTAGCCGGCCCCTTGGGCCTGGTCCTTGACCACCGAGCATTGCCCTTGGCATGACATGAGATCTGACACCGTCGAGCCATATCCACCGTCACCGAGCTCAAGCAGGCACAGCTGAGCTCTGTCGCTTTTGTCTCACCGGGAAGCCATCGCACGCGCGTCGCCGAAGCTCTGATACCAATTGTGAGTGCACAAATGTGGTGCATGTGTGGAGAGAGAGAGAGAGAGAGAGAGAGAGAGAGAGAGAGAGAGAGAGAGAGAGAGAGAGAGAGAGAGAGAGAGAGAGAGAGAGAGAGAGAGAGTACACGAGAATGTGGGGTGGAGCTCCCAAATCTCACTGTATGAGCACAATGTGAGAATGAGTGAGAGCACCTTATTCTTTGTATGTATAAAGAATAAGGAGATAAATGTGGGCGGCCGGACATTGGCCGGCGGACACGGGCAAAGCACGGTGAGGCACACTGCCTTTACCTAACATTATCCCACTAAAGACTGTGTGTTGATAAATAAAGAGATAAATATGGATGGCCAAACACTGGTCGGCAGACACGGGCAAAGCACGGTGAGGCACACCGCCTTTACCTAACATCATGAACTCTTCCTTTGCAAGCCTTGGCCAAAGCTTTGATGATAGGAGGATGCCCTCTTTCACTCTTTTCATTGCCTTCAAGTTTGTAAGTTGTAGTAAGAGAAATCTTGATTCCTAATCTGGAAAAGAACTCCCTTGCTTCATCGGCATCCAGTTCACCTTTGTCTGCAATGATCTTTCCCACACAACCATAATGGCAAATCACCTCATCAAGAAGGAATTTGCATACAGCTTCTGTGGTTTTAGCTCTTAATACTCGCCCTTCAACCTGGTTAGTTAGGTCCTCTCGTGCAAGAACTAAGTATCTCATCTGCCAGAGTCCTAAAGGCATTGTGACTAGATCCACAACCCATTTATAGTGCATGGCTAGTGGATATGTAGGGTGAAATCCATCACGATGTCGAACATTTGAATACATTTGACAAGTTACACATGACTCTACAAATTGAGATACATCTTTATACATACCCTTCCACGAGTATTTTCCTTTCAACTTGGAGAAGGTTGCCCACACAGCCCCGTGTCCAACCCATAGACTCTCATGAAACTCTTGCATGACCTTTACTTGAGTCTCTTTTTTACATATAACACTTTGTGGTGTAGCACCCTCTTGTTTAGGATGCTTTCACAAGTAAACATCCCTCAAAAAGTACCCATATGCTTTCTTGCGTATCCTCCTGGATTCATGTTCAGACCAATCATCATGTTTTGCTAGAGTACTCAAGTAGCTTCCAATAAGAAGCCAATCACCTTCATAAAGCTCTTTCAAGAACAATTCAAGTGGATTAGTCATGCAGACGTTGTTACCTTTGACATGAGAGATAGAATAGAACTTTGTGCCTACATTATCTCGTCGTCAATCATCTGTGACTCATCTTCAAACCTTGCCCTTGATAGCATATCTACCACTGTATTGTCTTTACCTGCAATGTGCTTAAACTCAAGATTTAAGGACTTAATGTAGGCATTCCACCGCAACATAGCAATGTGTAGCGTTGAACAACTTGTAATCATCCCAAGAAGTGGTAGACATCTGTTTCTACAACCACACATACACCAATCAGGTGTTCTTTTCCATTTTTCAAGGCTGTAACCATACCCCATAGCTCTCTCTTTATCTGTGGATAGTTTCTATGGCGAGCACTTAGTACCTTTGCTCCAAATCTCACCACATACCTGTGTCCTTCTTCATCATCTTGCACTATTGCCCATCCAATCCTTGTAGGACCGGTGTCTATTGTCACAATCATTGACCTTTGACACTCAGTCTACCTTTCTCAAAGTTGGTGTTGACTAGAGAAACTCCTTTAGATTTTTCATAGCTTTTACATGTGCTTCTGTCCATTTAAACTTTTGATTCTTTCTAAGCAATTGATGAAGAGGATCAGCTACATGTGTATAATGTGGAATTAAATAAGATAAAAGATACATGCTCCAAGAAACCTTCTAACCTCAATGATGTTAGTGCATGTTTCTTTCATTCTTTGGATGACATCTACCTTTGTTGGACAAGGTTTCCTACCATATGGCCCACACACGTGCCTCACAATGAGCACTTCATTGACACCAAACATAGACTTTTTTCGTGACAAAGTAAGATTCACTTCTTCCAACCTAGACATAATTTTATCACAATCATTTATGTGATTTTCCACAAACCCGTGAGATCCCCTGAGATCCAAAGCTTCATTTTCTCACTTTTTTCACATCCTTTGATAGACAAATCATCAATGAAAGGCATTTTGATTTGAGGAATAAAGCCACGTAAGACCTTATTCATCCCATTCATCATATGTGCAACCGAGTTGGTTGCTCCCTGCAGCAAGGTACACATCCTTACCAAACCTAAAACTGTCCTCATGGTTGTCAAGTCTTTGCTTTCTATTGCAAGCTGAAATTAATCATACCCTGAGTAGAGGTCCCCCATTGAGTAGATTGCCCACCCTGCAAACGCCTTTGCAAACTCATCCACAATCGGACCTGTACCTACATTTCTAATTGTCACCTTGTTCACTGGTTGCATATCTTGGATGAAGCTAGAGCACCATTCTTCTTTGGAACTGTGAACCACTTGTTTGAGTATGGGGCACAAGAAGGCTCCAAAATCCCCATTTTGTTCTTTTCATTCAATTGCTCTACTAACTTGGGCAAATGAGCCTTTGGAACTGGACTAGGCTGCAGATTCCAAGGTACATGAGGTATTGTAAAAATTACCATAGGAGCTACAATAGAAGCATCAACACATTCTATCTCATGTGGCTCAAATGAAAAGTCTTACCATGCTTTCAAAGTATTTCTTTAAAGCACTTTGTCGCCCCCTGTGTTAGAAACTCCTCGGAACCAATCTGTAACTCTTGAAAAGACTCCTTTGTGAAGGTGTGTCCGATATTTTTAGGATTCTTCACACTTGGTTGCAAAGAAGCATGCTCAATCTTTTCCCTATTGTTGGGTGGTAAGGGTGAACCTACTGTTTCACCTTCTTTGCTACATTCTTGTATTTAGTTTCAACATGGACTTTTGGGCCAACTGTTCGCTTAAAACATTGGTTTTCTTTAAAGGATTCTATGACTTGATACTTTTCAATAGAGCATACTTCCACAACTTCATTTTCAAGATGCAAACTAGAGTCCATTATAGCATCAAGCTCACCCATAGTATCTACAAAAGAAACTTGTTCACACAAACCCAAAACATTTTCAGTAGGCTCTAGCAACCCACTCTCTTTCATGCCTATTTATACATTATGTACATATTGCCTCTCACATCTCTTCAGTCTTCGAGTTTTGTTAAACATAATGATCCATTCCTTGTTACCAAGGAGCCCGTAGAGAAAGTTTCACTTATTTTTGGATTAAGCGAGACCCTTTTTCTTTCTGTACCACTACAATCCCGCTTTACAATGGTACTTGGCCAAAATCCATCATTTTACTATGGTCATGAAAGTCTTTGCTCACCTTTGGTAGAGGATGATCTCTGAGGTTGTCACACAATTTCTTTCATGGTTCACACAAACTGTGAGAAATTAAACAACACGTTTACCATCTTTGCTTTGTATCTTGGCATAAGCTGAACCATCATCCATTACCTTTGTTTCCATTCAAACTCCCACAATGTAGGGTTGTCCAAGGATACAATTCTAAGAAGGTGTGTCTTGTATAAAGAAGTTTTGCTCAACCTTTACATAACCTATTGTCACCTTTACAGTTGGACATGCTGCATACAATTCACTCGATGAATTGTTTGCCACTCTGACCATCCAACCATCTTCTGTGTCCATTGGCCATTTGCATTTGTTGTAAATAATTTTTGACATTATATTTATTTCAGAACCATGATCAATCAAGGCAACAAATGGTTCATCGAGATCACCTACCTTGATCAATGTCTTTGCAGTAGCCCCTGCCCAATGGATTCTAGAATAGTAGCTCCTAGGAATACTTTGAGACTCTTCCCCATCATCAACAAATTTCACTTGCCTTACATTCCAAGAAGACGGGTAGCATCCCACCATAGCTCCATCACCTTCTTTAGCATGCACCTGTACTCCTTGTGTCTTGATAGTATCGCCTTCTGCTTGTGGGCGAATAGGCTCTGCAAGTGTTTGCTTCTTTCTCTTGATGATGTCGATAATTTCTTCATGGAATTCACTCTTGGCTATGCCAAGCACCTCCCCCAAAGTAAAATCAACCTTGCTATTCAAAATACTCCCCTCTAGAACTTTCCTCAAGTCTATAGCAAGCTCAATGTCAGATTGTAGTTTGTAAGCTTGTCCTTTTGGCTTACCTTTTGTTGGCTCCTTTTTCTTCCCTGTTGCAGATTCCTCCATGGTCACTTATGGTGAAGTTGCCTCCTATGTTGGTGGTGCTTGCAAAGATGCTCCATCATTCCTCCCTCCACCTCTTGTAGCTCTTTTTGAATGCCCTTCATCACCATTTTCACGCCTACACTTTTCTTCTACAATGGATTCATGGATTTGACAGTTTGTAATGTAGGCATGGATAGACATTGAATCCACTATAACACTCCACCCTGTTTCTAGACGTATGCAATCACCTACTTCATGTAGAATCTCTTTTGTAAGCTTTCCCTTTTTGGCTAATTGCATGACATTTGGCCAAATTTGACCATGATGGTCACTCACCTCTTCATCACTAAGATGCTCAATTTTTACTCCATAAGTAGCTACCTCAACTGAAGAGGTTGTTACCGTATACATGTGGTAGTGATGTGTGTGAACACATTAGGACCGCTGGGGGATTTTTTCCCTCTTTAGGAGGCTTTTTCTCCCCGTGCATTGTATATACGCCCATTCATTCTAGGGCTTCTATCTTTCCATTGCACACTAAGTAATACACTCTCTATTGTGTGCCTTGAGCTTCCTTTGTTTTCTCCAAGCTGTGTGCATTTCTCTGCAACCCTAACTCCAACAATTGGTATCGGCACAGGTTGCGTCCTCCCGAGCTTAGTCGCCAACAGCTCCAGCACATGCCTGCTCATTTTCTTTGATTTTAGTGAGCTTTGGCGAGAGTTCGCATGTCGATAAATTTTTTGGGAGAGCGCGTAGAGCTCAGTCTGCTCAGATTTTTGATTCGGGCTCATTTTGGCCTCCATTTCCACTTCAAGCAGTACTCCACAGGCTATTTCGTCGTTTCGTGCAAAATTTTTGTCAGTGCCGTTTTTTGTATAGCAGGTGCCTTACAATCTTCTACGGTTTGTGCTATATAGCACGTGTTGTTCTTGCTTTGTTTCTCCTCTTTTCGGGCAGTTTTCACATCAGGTGCAACATTTACCATGGTTGACAACAACACAAATGTGTTCAAGATGTTTGCTGCTAAGGATAGATTGGATGGGGACAATTACCCTATGTGGGCTTACATGATGCAACATGTCCTTGTGTCAAAGGGCGTTTGTAATATTGTGTTGATGTACGTCTTGGTTCTGAGGATGTAGGCGATGTTGAGGATGTGGCAGGTCTTGCTGCAAGGATTGCTGCTATTAGAGTTGTTTTGCCTATGGAAGAACAAGCTCATTGGGATGTAAAGGATGCGCAGGCTCACGCATTGATTACGTTGTCTGTGAAGTACACCATTGTTCCTCACATTCGTTCAACAAAATCTGCAAAACAGGCTTGGGATATTTTGGTTGGTCTTTATGCAAGTCGCAATGAGGCTAAAAGTGCTTTGTTGCGTAAAGATCTAGAGTCGAAGATTATGCATGAGGAAGATGATATGGACACTTTCCTTGCTGGTGTCAAGGATATCTAGTTCCCTTGTGTAGACCGTTCTTGATGCCTTACTAGATTTTTACCAGACTTTTGCTAGTACTTGGAGACTTATGACCCAAGGAAATTTTGATATTTTCAAGTTTGATGCATTATGCACATTGCTGTTGCAAGAGTCACTTTCCAAAAAAAAAAGGATTAGACAACGTGCAGTTGAACAGGCTTTTATTGCTTCTCAAAGAAAGGGTGGTAACAACAATGGAGCCACTTCTTATGGTTTTACTGCAAGTGGCAAAACTTATGTTCCCAATGCTTCTGCTAGCAACACTTCATCTGACAATTCTGGTGATAAGGGCAAAAAGAAGATGCGTTGCCATTATTGTAAAGCTAATGATCACTTGATCAAGTAGTGTCCTAAGTTGAAGGCCAAAGAGGCTAAGAAGAAAGAGGGTGGTTCCACTACAAATGCTGGTTCCACTACAAATGCAGCCATTGTTGAGTCTTCTGTGAAAGGAGACTGCGATACTGATGTTGATACAGAATGGGCTTTTAGTGTAGAGTGCACTTACAATCGTGTTGTCCATGATGCATGCATTTCAGTTTTGTTGTAGATTCACATGTGTGGTATTTTGACAGTGGTGCTACAAAGCATATTACCTCACATCGTGAATTGTTCACCTCTCTTGAGTTTGTCCCTCATGGGAATTCAATCACTTGTGCCAACAATGCCTCTTATCCGGTTTAGGGAGTTGGAAAGATTCTGCTTACTACTACAAATGGCAGTTATTTCACACTTGTTGATGCACTTTATGTACCTGAGATCAAGAAGAATTTTTTGTTTGTATCTGCACTTGCTAGACTTGGACTTGTAGTCAAATTTATGGATGACAGATGTACAGTTCATGATCTCAATTTTGGTGATGAAAATGTTGCATCTAGGCGTTTGTGCCGTGGGATGTATAAGCTCACTTTGTATGACAAGTGTGGACAAAATTTTGCAAATGTAGCTGCAGCTTCAAGGGCTATTTCAGATGCAAAACTTTGGCATGCACGTTTTGGTCATCTGAATTTTGCCAGTTTGCTGCGTTGGCAGAAATCTGATATGGTTGCTTCTTTGCCGCCTCTTGAAGCACATGTCAAACATGTTTGTGAAGGTTGTATTTTGGATAAGATGTAGCATTCAAAGTTTCCAAAGGATGGTTTAGTTAGTGCCACATGTAGGTTGCAGCTTGTGCATAGTGATGTTTGTGGGGCAATTACCTTTACTTTGTGACTTTCATTGATGATTACTCTAGGCATGCATGGGTATTTTTGCTTAAAGCGAAGTCCGAAGTTTTTATGTGCTTCAAACAATTTTTGGCTATGGTTGAAAATGTCTCGAAATGTACTATGGACACCGTTTGTTCCTATCGAGGGGGGGAGTATATGTCTCATGAATTTAACGCATTTATGGCTAGTCGTGGGATAAAACACCAATGTACAGTGCCTTATACACCTCAGCAAAATGGTATTGTTGATAGGAAAAACATGTCACTTATGGAAATGGCACGATGTATGGTCAAAAGTCAAGCTTTGCCGCATTCTTTTTGGCTTGAGGCCATCATGTGTGCCACTTATGTACTAAATAGGTGTCCTACAAAAGCTTTGCAGTCTATTACTCCATATGAAGCATGGCATGATAGAAAGCCTTCTATTGAGCACATACGTGTTTTTGGTTGTTTGGCATATGCTTTGGTGCCACAAACACAACGTAGAAAATTGGATGATAAGGCTATCAAATGTATTTTAGTGCTGAAAGCAAAGGTTACAGGTTGTATTATCCGCAAACAAAGCGTATTTTGGTTTCACGGGATATAGTGTTTGTGGAAGATTCTGTTTAGCCCTTGCTCTCATGGACTAGAGACAGGTATTGTAAGCTCACATGACATTTATGACACTTTGTTGCCTCTTTTCAGTGGTGGAAGTTTGAATGTAAATTCCAATGAGGCAAATGTACAGCCTATGGGGGTTTCCGAAAATGTTGCAGATCAGCTTATTACTGATGCAGATGTACATGATGTACTTGATGAGGATAGGGTGAAAATGAGCAGGCTAGAGGTATGCCAAAATGGCTGGTGCATACTTTGCGTGACAGTAAATTGGATGCACCTTTGTCTAGTCGTAGTTGTTTAGGCTCTCGCCATGCATCTTAAGCATCAAATTGTTATGCTTTGGTTGTGTCTAGCTTACATGATGTTGAGGAACCTCTGTCTTTTGATGAAGCACAGAATTCAAAAAATTGGATGGTTGCTATGCAATCAGAATATGATGCACTTATAGAAAATGACACATGGACTTTATGTGATTTGCCTCGTGGCAAAAACGCCATTGGTACAAAGTGGGTTTACAAGTATAAACGAAAGCCAGATGTGAGATCGCCATAAGGCTCGAATTGTTGCAAAGGGTTATGTACAACAAAAAGGAATAGATTATGATGAGACTTTTTCTCCCACTTGTCGTATGACTATTGTTCGTTTTCTATGTGCATTGGCAGCTCAGTTTGGTTGGGATGTACATCAATCAGACATTGTTACTGCTTTCTTGAATGGTGACATATTTGAGGAAGTTTATGTAACACAGCCTCGCGGTTTTGTCAAGAAAGGACAAGAGGACAAAGTGTGCAGATGTAAGAAAGCTTTGTATGGGTTGAAGAAATCTCCTCATGCTTGGTATGAGAAAGCTGACACTCATTTGGTCAAACGAGGCTTTTGTAACATTCCAACAGAAAGCACATTGTATGCCAAGCGTGAGGGCGATGTACTTCTCATTGTTGTTCTTTATGAGGATGATTTGATGATCACTGGTCCCAATGAGGCACATATTGCTAAATTTAAGGCTGATTTGAATGCTACTTTCAAGATGAAAGATTTGGGGCTGTTGCATCATTATTTGGGCATACAGTTTAAGCAGTGTGATGGTCGTATTGCCTTGTGTCAAAAAAGTTACATACAGACATTGCTATGTAAGTTTGGACTTGAGGATTGAAAACCTATTGCCACTCCCATGGAAACAAGTTTGAAGGGGGAGAGAGGGGGCACCCTTTTTCAGTTCCCACTACTGCCTAGGCGCATGGTCACCTTTTTGGTCCACTGGACATCTCCCTTCCCCACTTGCCTTGGTCAAAAAGTGGTCGACAGCTCATTTTTCACCCAAAAAAGGCCTAAAATGGACCAATTAGAAGGTGCCCAAAGGGGAAAATGATGTTGGCTAAGAGGAAAGAGAAAATCCCTTGGGATAAGAGCCAAAAAATCCCCTTTTAATAGTTGCAATTCCTTGCACATCTTTTTTGCTTACATAGACTAGCTTTTTTAGAGCTTTTGAGAGATACCCCAACTTCAAAAGCTTGTAACTCTCTCGTTGTGCACGTATGTCGCACGTGTCAATGCAAGGAACTTGCCAATACACTGTGTGAGAGCCACAAATGGCTCCAAGCACACAACAAGCCTAAACTAGTAAGCTCAAAGAAGACGATGGTGTGTCACTCACCGCTCTACGCTTGCTGTCGTGGAGGATTCCTCGCCGCGAAGAAGAGGGAGATGCCTCTACGCCGCGCTCAACCGCCTCACCACTGTCGTGCCGCCGCAATGCTCGATCACACACACTCTCTCTCTCTCATGCATACACGCGCACACAAGGAGATGAAGAACAAGAAGATGGAGATGGAGCAAGAGCACTCTTCAATTGCAGAAATGAGAGAATGAGTGAATTTTAGGTGACTTTTATATGAGCTTGCCCCATTCACACTTGGGTGCCCATGCTTAGCCAACTAATCCCTTGAATGTTCCAGTTAGAGTGCGCTTCTCATCAGTGATCACTCTTACCCTTTTCCTATTGGACCGACAAGCCCGGTACCTGACTCTACCAAATAAATAATACGGCATAGATCTTAGGAATGTGCGTGAGGGTTAACATGCCCCCCTTCCTGATGTAGATTCCGTCCTCGGAAGCTATTGAGTTGAAGCTCGTTCATCGAGGTGGAAGAGCATTTGAGATGAATGTCCTCAGCCTTCTTCAGTCACTGCAAAATCAAACAACATTGGCATAGTAATTGCATTCTCATATACAATTAAAAAGCATATGCAGTTTTAGGCAGACAAATTGATTGGTAGCATAATTCTAAACCATTTGTCAACAATAAACATTAAATTGCAATATAATCAAACGCATAAACAATTGGGAAGGTAAAAAACTAAACAAGTTCGGGGTCGCTAATTCAACGGTCGAAAGGCACTAAAGATCGACTATTAATACCATGGGTAAGCTTCTTAATTTTCTTTGGTCAATTAAGTTGTTTAATCGCGAGAGCCAAGTATTTCATGTTCAAGGGCTGACTAGAGGCTATACCTAGAAGACCTTGTAGTTAAGCTACGATAAAAGGAATTTCTCATGAAATCATCGCCTGACTGATAACCTTTTATTTGACCCCCCAAAGTCTTTTCACAGTGATTCAATTTTGATGTGTGTGCTTATTTTGTATGCCTTGGGTTTTTTGCTTTTCAAGGAAAAGCGCCCACACTGGGAACCTCTAGGGCTCTAGTACCATAGGCGATACATGTGAGTGAAGTACCCAATCAAGCTGAGCTTTCTCTTCCAGCTTAAGATTTTACATTGTGGCACTTTGATTTTTTTAATTTTTTTTCTGGTATTTTAATTTTGTAACTTTGGGGGCTCATATAACGTTGTTACACCTCCCCAGGCTCATCACACTAGTAAACTCTTTTTATAATACTTAAGCTAAAGGTCAATAGGGACTAAGCCCACTAGAAAGCCCTAGTACATTTCACACAATGCTGCCTAAATTGGATTAAGAACCTAAGTAACCATTGATTATTAGGAAGGATTCCCCATGGTATTAAGAGAAGATCTGTAACACTTGGTCAAACTAGCTTAGTCGGATTGCTTGACTTTTAAACCTAGACAAGTGATTATGACAAAAAATTACATTGAATTTAATGTTTGATACTAAGCAAAGGTGCTGGATATTATGCTATCAATCACAATTAAAGCAGACAAACATGGATGCAAAAAGATAAGGGGCAATGCTAATGGACAAGAAACACCTATTTGTGTTGATGGTCGCGCTTGATTTGAAGTGTGGATAAGAGAAAGATCCCATGGTCCAAATCCTAACCACAGCAACACGTTCCTGTACACACTAGGAAACACAAAGAATACCTCTAGGAGACATATTAGTGGGAAAAGGTACCAACACTTATTGAACACAACAAAAAAAAACATAAGGAACCCTAACCTAATTATTTGTACTCCCCCTAGAGACTCAAGGGAATAGGATATCGTAGAGATTGGGGGGAAACCCTAAGGCTAAACCCCTATCTTTGTCATCGAGCAAAACAAAGTCATCATCTGTGAGACCATATGTGCCATCCATATAATCATGTAAATCTTCTTCATCATCAGAGGCACCAATGTTTACTAAGAAGGTCACTAGACGTCTATAGTCATCTTGGTCAAAAGGATAGGCTTGTGCAATGGGAGATACACTCTCTACTAAGTATGGATCACTCGTGGTCAAGAGACGAATCAACCATTCTAACTCCTCAAAATTCCTCTCACATGCTAGCGTACCTACCAAATCCCATTCACCACAAGCAAGCACCGGAAAGACCATGTGAAACATTTGTGAAAAGTAACGAGGGTACCTCTCACCCAAGGCAGGAGTGGATGACTCTAGCGTACTAACCATATCTATACATGCAAATAGATGATGGTTAGAGTGTAAATATTACAAGGGTCGTGTTCTTGTGCATAATGTGTTTTTATGATTTTGTGTTATGGCTCTTGATCTTTTACTTTTTTATCTTGTTTTTGTGAGTATAAGGCTTTATATATACATTCCCTAAGATTGAAGATTAAGAGGTTAGGGAGGAGGGTTGAGAGGGAATCAAGTGAATGATCGATGTCAGTAAACACTCCCCCCTTCCTTGGGCACATCATACCTTTTGGAATGATGTCGTCACCCTTTGAAACCAGTTGTTCCAAGTTGTTATAGGTGAAGGCTCTAACCAATAGTTTTCGACCGCCCTATGCGTTTCATATAGTTGTAAGGGTGGTAAGGTACTTTCCCATGATTTTATTTGCAACATTGTTGTAGGTGGTGAACTTACAATGGGAGGTGCAAACTCTTTATTGCTACTCTGGATATGTAGAATGGTAGGTGGAGGTTGTGTCAAAGTTTCTATTTCCATATAGGAACTACATGACGAGCAAGAAGCTTCATTTGATTTCCCTGTTCCTGAGCTAGTTGGAACAAATCATTCTTTCTTTGGTACCCAAACTAGCTCCGGAGAAGGTGTGTAGCATTCTGTGATTTTTTCCTTTCCGCGATCTTCAATTTGTTTTGGAGCCACAGGATTGAGCTCACATGGGCCCGGTGACAAGTAAGAGCATAATTTACATTTTGGCACCCAGATTTGATCATTTCCTTCATAGTAGCCTTGGGCTTCCAATAGTTTTTTAGGAATCCAATGCCAAGTTTCCTTACATTTCTTGCAGCGAGTGAGACGTCTCTTACCAGGCTCCTGTCTTTTAGCACTCGCTATGGTTGCTAAAGAAGCTTTAGGGACCCACTTGTATGTTTTCTTTGTTATATTGTGATGGGTCTTGTGTGTCTCAAGCTTTATTTCAACTACATCAGTTGAAGCTCTAGAGAGTTGGGCTATGGGGACATATGGTTCAACCTCTTGGACATGCAATGTTTTGGGTTTTATTTCCTTAAGAGGCAATATCTCAGGCAGTGTGGCTTGAGTGGCAAGGCTAAGATTTGGTTTCTGTGTTGCGACACCCCCTGTCCCCCAATCAATAGTGCATTTGGTGGCTATCATCCACGTGCGTCCTAGATTCATATTACCCTCCATAGTTCCAACAGGCATGACCAAAAAGTCTTGAGCTACAATTCCATTGTCATAACTGACAGTGATAGCCGTTTTTCGGCTTTCCGTAATTGCCATAGTGAGTTAACCCACCCTACCAAAATCATCCAAACACTGTGGCTATCCCTACCATTTCACTGTACATAGGCGTGTGTGAGTTAGGGGACTTTCCCCATATTTTCTTAAAAACCCTCAATTAGCTAGTCACTGGGCTAGTTGAGCCAAAAAAATAAAAAATAAAATAAAAATTATAAGTATATTATGGCCCATTTGTGTGTAAATATTTCATTGTATATAGGGCCTAAATAAAAGGATTTTTCATAATTATTTTGGTATTTATTTAAATATTTCTACCTATGGTGTGTTATTTATGCTATGTACATTGACTCACCATTACCATATTTTTTCTTACCATTTTGCATACTCTTTATTCCATATAAAAATAATTTCATGCAAGCTTCTCTTATTTTTTGTGTAACTCCATCCCAACAAAAATCCAAAAAAACTAGTTCTATTTATGTGTATATTTTTTCACTATTGTGATTTTTTCCTTCCTACATCTATTCTCTATTACTCTCATAAATTAGACCACCAAAAATATTCATCTTTCTATGGTGGACTTATAATGAGAGAGATTTATTTTGACCCCTTTATATTTTTTCCACCTATATTATTTATATTTGACATGTACATATTTTTTTAGACCCCTCAATATTTGATTTTCTTAGTTGTATTATTCACTTATATCATGATCTCAACAATATCTTCAATTATAGATCTACCAAATAAGGTCAAGGGTATGTGGAATGCATGCATGCACCATGGGGAGCTCACTCTTGGAGGTATTCAAAAGAATCATCCAAAGAAGGACCTCACAAGGACCTTGTGCAGTGGAAGAAACAGTCGGTTTTGCTGAATTTTTAAAGATCACATGCTCCCCGAATTTGAAAAGGTGATACAAACAAAAGTTGTAGCTCGTGAGCTGAACTTTTACCTCAAATTTTTTCATATTTTTTTGAGCTACGAGTTGTGAGCTATGATTTTATTGGTGGACCCCAGTTTGCCCATGCTATGCAGCCACACTCCCTCTTCCACTTTATCATTTTCCTCTTTCACACACACTCCTCCCTCTCCTTCCCACTCGCAAATCTACAACTCCCATGTCCTAATTCACCCTCTTCACCATTGCCACATCTCTCACACCTCCATAGCCTTCATCCTCCATTTCTACACCCTATGTGTCCCCCTTTCTCTCTACATATATGTCCATATTACCATACTCTCTTCAACTTTGTAAAGAACTTCAAAAAATCAGAAAAAATCCAAAGATAACCTCTGCAAGTGAAGGCTTTTATCATGAATTTTCCAAGGTTTGAAATAACATAGCTTCATCGACACGCGCTGCTTCGCCATGCTGATTGCTTCTTCTTCCGGTGCTGTAAAGAGGTGAATGTCAACTTCGCCAAAGATTCAACCTCTCTTTACAAGCTCATCCCTTCTCTAACTTTTCTCATCATATATCTCACCATTTGGTGAATGATTTTGTAAATATTTTTTAGTGATAATTACTAACTACTAACCACTAACCTTATTGTAAAATGCACCCTCTACTAGAGTAGGCACTCCCAAATTATTCACTCAATCCTCTCTCCTATCATCCTCAATAATTCTCTTCCCTTGAGCTCACATCCATGTGACTCAAAGGACAAGAGAGACCCACCCTCATTAAAAAAAAATAAAAAATGCATAATCTTTTATTCCTTCAAATAAACTTGATTAGGCCTAATCCTAATCGAGGCTTCTAAAACCTATAAATAGAGCCCTTCTCTCCCTTGTAAATTATCCCATGATCACACTACACCACACCATTCTCAACACATAACACACCACTCTTCAACCCTAGTTGTGTAGAGTGTGTGCATTGTGAGTGCTCTATTCCATCACTACACATAGGTGCATGGAGAAGCTTGAAGTTAGTTATGCCATCTAGAGGAGTGGAGTGATACTATACTCTGCAATCACACTTGTAGACTACTCTTGTCCATAAATAAGATTCATAGTTTTGGGTGCAATTGTATGCTGCAACTACGACTCATCTCTCCAAATTGACTTGATAAGTTGGCTCATCAGGTGGTTGAAGGTATATTGTCCTTGAAGTTTGTTGTGCCATTTCATGCTTAGTGGTTTGAGGGCTTGTTGAATTGTTTGCCAAAACTTTCAATTGTAAGAGGGTGCTCGGTGAGAGGGCTCCCATGACCCTAAGAAAATTTGTTTATTGGCAACAAGGTCAAGTTTTGTGTTGTCTCTCTATTTCTCATCAAGCTTTGTGTGCATCTAGTCTTTAAGGATACGAATGAGTTGCTCAAGTTGATTTGTGCGCTTTACCTCTCTCTGGCATGGTGAATGTTTGTGTTTGGTGTGTGTGGCTATCTTGCATTCCCCTCTCTTTGTGCGTTTGAGTACAAGGAGATATCACGTGCGTCCTAGTTCGCATCTACAACTAGGTGGTGCCCCTTTTCTTGTTTGGTTTCTGGCTGTGGGTTGTTGTTGTCTCTGATTGTGCTTGCCCCAGCCCCAATTGAGCAGCACGGGAGCCTCGAAGGGTGTTTAGAGGCCGCTCTTCTTGTTGCCCGCCCCGGACCGCCTCAATAGAAGTGAGCGAGATTCCAAAAACCGAAGTTTTTTTCTTGTTGACACGCTAATAATCAACATGGCCCATGAACCTTTGAACTCCTTTATAGTTTGTAGGTGGTGGCAATTCAGCAAATGGATTTAATTTTGCTCTCATATGTGAAAATCCCATTGTTGGACACTATATGCCCTAAAATGACTCCATGCTTAACCCAAAATTGGCATTTGAAAGGGTTTAAGGAGACGCAATACAATCTACCCTTCTCAAACACTTTTCGTAAGCATGATAGATGTTCTTTCCAAGAGAAATAAACACAAAGGTCATCTAAGAAAGCTTCACAAAACTCCCTCAAATATTCTCTAAAGGCAGTGTTTATTAATCTTTGAAAGGTAGCCGGGGCATTGGTTAAGCCAAAAGCCATAACATGAAATGCGAACACTCCAAATTTGGTTATAAAGGTTGTTTTAGCTTGGTCCTCCAGCGCAATTGTGATTTGATTGTAGCCAAAGTACCCATCTAAAAATCTATAAGCTTCCTTCCCTGCAACTCTTTCAACCACATGTTCTGAATATGGCAAGGGGTAATGGTCCCTCCTAGTGGCGGCATTGACCTTCTTGAGATCCACACACACTCTAAGTTTCCCATTCTTTTTTGGCACAATCAC
This sequence comes from Adiantum capillus-veneris, assembly GCF_014529385.1. NCBI lineage: Eukaryota > Viridiplantae > Streptophyta > Polypodiopsida > Polypodiales > Pteridaceae > Adiantum > Adiantum capillus-veneris. The sequence goes on from NC_140938.1 coordinate 151,656,277, forward strand.
TATTGGAGACACCCATTCTGAGTGCTCAATAGGGTATATGAATCCGCATTCCACAAGCTTTTCAATCTCTTCTTGAACGATTTTTGCATATTTAGGATTCATTGGGTAGGGTCATTACTGAACTGGTTTAGCCATGCTATTCATGGGGATTGTGTGTTCCATCACGGAAGGTGGAACACCTTTCATATCATGAGATGTCCAGGCAAATATATCCCTGAATTCCTTGAGAAGTTCTTTAAGTACACACTCCTCAGTCTCTATCAGATCTTGGGCAATGAAAACAGGTTTGGACTCTTCTCCTGGGTCTGCTAACTCTATTTCCTTAACTATCGCTCAACCGTCATAGACTCCATTGCTCCCATCGATAGGTTTTCTTTGAGCCTTTGTATGCACAACCTTACGTTCCTCTATGGTGTAGGATTTGAAATGTTCAGGTGCAGGGTGTAAGTCTGTGGACACCTGTTGTTCTGTGGATTGTGATTTCACTCACGATTCCTTTTGTTGTTGAGTTAACTCTCGATATTGTCGTCTCCTTATAGTACAACTCAACTTTGGCTTCTCTGTAGCCTCTAGTTGTGCGATTTCAATGGGTTGTGGGCTACACCACATAACGCTTTGAAGGTGTTCACCCCAGTTATCTACCAACTTTCGATGAGCATCACATGCCCCTATATAATTAAGCCCTTTTGCGGTAAATTTCTTTTCATTTATTCTAGCACGCACATTTGCTCGATATCTTCGTCTCTTATATCTCTTCTCTTCTTGTCTAATTTTCGATTACAACAGATCTCCAGTGAAGAGTCATAGATGAATCGTTTCTTCTGTCTTCTGCTCCCTTGGATAGATTGTCATCTGGGGTACCACTGGGCCTTGAATGGTTTGTCCCCACATTTGCACTAAAATTTAACTCAGATTCTTCGTCCTCAGAGTCAATTTCAAATGACAATTCTGACCCCAAATCGTGTGGGCTATAGTCTTGTGAGGCGCTACTGGTTCCAATGCTAGTCAAACTTTCATCTTGTAGGTCATCAGAAGCTATATGCATTGCTTGTAGCATATTTAAGGGTACGAGTGGTGGCATTTCATCCCCCTCAGGTGTTACCCATGTCATCCCTCTATTTCCCCAAGTGTCTATGGTTGCTTCTAGGTGGAGCCAATCCACATATTCCGACTCAGTCATCCCAGGTAGTACATCCATATAAGGAGAATCTTTCCCAACATCAGTGTCCGCTTACATGTGTAACAATACTGCAATGGGGCTGAGTGAAATGTGGTGTCAAATCTATGATCAATTATAAACCTATTTCCTAGAGGATGTGCTCGACCAGTTACAAGATCCACTCAAATGACAGAATCTTGGAATTGCAAGTAGACATGGTTTTTAGACCAGTCATGCACCATTTTTGCTTCCCTCATGAAAGAACGTCCTAAGATCATCTCAGATGCCATAGTGTGTTTGGAGAAATCCATAACAATGAAGGTAATCCTTATTTTATGTCCAAAGACCTTGATCTTGAGATCTTCTAGCATCCCAATAGGTTTAACAATAGACCCATTGGCCATCTTCACTACTATAGTTGTGGTCATAAGGTGAGGTCTTCCCATAGTTTCCCAGCAAATTTTAGTAACAATGCTAACCCCAGTGCCACCATCAAGGATTCCCTTCACAGTTAATCCCTTAGTAGTGATTGGTATGGTCGCATTGGATTCATCACCCTCAAAGTATTGTCCCAACTTGTTAACATGTATTTCTATAACAAGGTTCTCATCTAGGTTGGGTTGTGGACCTAAGTGTTCCTCCTCTATTGGCATCTCCCCAGCTCCATCCATCTGTGAAAATTGTGGTAGCCCAAACTTCAGTTCTCCATTGAGGAAGGCTCGAAGAGCTGAGACTAGCTCAGGGTCTTTATATAGTTTGGACATGATGGTGGTTCTAACTTCTGAAGACATGAAATCCATCAATTTGGCAATGTTTAACGACACCTTTTGGACTTCAGTCCCTTGACGTGGGGAAGATGGGATCTCCATTTCTTTGATAGGATCAAGTAGTCCCTCTGTAAACATTCTTTCCATCAAGATGCCCAACTTCCAAGACCCCACCGCAATGACAAGACTTTACCAAGAAAATCTGAACCCAAGTGTGGATCCACAATGTTAAGAAGCTTGCAAAACAAAAGAAAATGTTTATCAAATGTGTGTAACTAAAAACCATACTATGAACACAACAAAACGTACATACATAAAAAAATACCTTTCCAATCTTGTCACTATACTTTGTAGTGAGGTCGTGATAAATTTTCTCCTCCTCTTTGTTTAAATCCTCTTTAGACAAGCTTTCATGAGAGAACTGATCAACCCTTATGCTATATTCCTTGGTCATTTGCACCTATCAAAATCTTAAGGAATTAACAATCATTGCAAAATTGAATGTCTTGAACATGAAAGAAAGAAAAAATTCTACTCACATCATACACAAGACGTGCAAGGTATTTTCGTGTCTATGGATACCAAGGTTCCTCACCCTTAGAGTAATATTTTCTGACATCTACAATCAATTTTTTATCTTTCTCTGGCACAAATTTTACGTATACGTACACCCACTTTCCCATGACTTTAAGTCACTTTCTTCTTGGATGAAACTAGGTATGGCTAAGGGTCTATGGACTTGATGAGGTTGTTGTTGCGTAGGAAACACGGTGTCTGTAATCTGGTTCTGTGTAGGTGCTGGTTCTAGATCCCTTTGGGTATCTTCCAGCAAACTCCTTAATTGCTTGACTCGCTCAATCTCCTCTGTAGGGTTTGGGTAAGTTCCTATCTTCTTTTTGGATTCTGGCCATTGTGGCTCATGAAGATCTTCCTTGTTGGTTTCTATCTTAGTGGTTGTTTTGGTCTCCATGGTTTCACCTGAATCAGAATCCTCTTTAACGTCGTTCATATATACGGGGTCGTCACCAGTCCCTATGTTCGTCTTTGAACTGGGGTCCAACTTCGCTGCTTTTTGCGATCTCTTCCTTCGTGTTTTCTTCTTTTTTTGAGATTGGGCAATTGATGCCGTGTCTCTTTCCTGAAGAATATAATTTTGTTTTTGGAGCATCGATCGTGTGAGTACGTTTACTGGTACCACATGTGTACTTTGTGATGACTCCTCGATAACTTCAATCAAGTTTAATGGCGTGATCTTCGATGCATTTGGATTATTTGGACATTGGGAAATCAAATGATCTATGCCACATCGATTACACATGAGTATTAGCATTGTAGACGTGCTCGCTTGATTGGTTTGCATTAGTGTGGTGTTCTTTTGTAGCCTAACAGGACACTCGGCTACACGATGCGGACCTCCACACTCATAGCATTGAAGAGGTGGTCTCTTAGCAGTGTAATTGATATTTTGGCCTCTTGCCGCAAGAGTAGCTACCTGATAGACAGGTCTGACTTGTCCCAATAGTCCTCCATCTAGTATTGTGGACTTTCTTCAAGCTCACCCATCCCATAGGCAATATTAGGATCTATATCTTCCTCACAGCCTTCCAAACAAACAATAGATGACTCACAACCCACTTGATTCACAGAAGTGATTCTCGGATGTGGTGGTTGCGGTCCTAGCAATGGAGGTGGTAAAGGTGCTGTTTGAACAACATTTTGGGGCCTAGGGACCATGTGTTGTGCTGTTTGTTCAAGAGGTGGGGCCAGCATCAATGCAGGCACTCGAGGTGTGTCTGTCCATGCTAAGGTTGGTCTATTCATCGCGCACTTAAATACTATGCAATCCTTAGCTTGATGACCATACCTCCCACAGGCATTGCAGTTTCCATTGAATTTTACTCTAAAAGTAGGGCATTCACTGGTACTATGCGGTCCATAGCATAATGAGCACCATTGTTGCTCCCTTCTTGGATACATATGATTGTTTTGTGGAGCACGATTGTCTCTAAGACTCTCTTGAATAGCCTTGGTGAGATCTGCTAAAGTCATCTCATATATCTTTGGCTCCTTAGCAATAGTCTTTAGGGTCATTGGTTGATGACCCGATGCTTGCAAGCTAATAGATTTAGGCTCAACAGACACGCTTTCTCCTTGAATCATTAAATTATCCTCCCATTGGATCACATTGGTGGTGACTGCTTCCCAAGTGGGGATACCTCTAATGACTAGGCCATTGTAGACATCTTCATGTCGTAATCCCCTAATGAATCTATCAAGAAATTGATTATTATTGAAGCGCTCATTTGGATTACAATGAGAACTCAAATGCTTCAAGCGACTAATAAAGTCTCTCACCAACTATCCTTCCTCTTGTTGGGCTTTCTGGAGCTGAGAGGCTACACCCCAAAGCACTCCCTCTCGTATGTATTCTTTGAAGAACAGTCTCCTAAGAGTAGGGTAAGTCATTTTTTCTTCCACCCTTAGGGTTCTATACCAATCCCCTGCCTTTCCACTTAAGGTTAGGCTTAAAGCATTGCTCTTATGCAGGTCATTGTGTTCTCCTAGAGAATCGCATATTTGTTCAAACTTCGATATGCTTTCTCACATCCCCGTCTCCACTAAATTTTTGTGTGAGCTTGGCTATTTGTATTGCCTTACTTCTAGGCTCTCTATCAGGCATGTTACGCATATTCTCAGCAATAGATCGACCGATAGCTTGAGCAAATGTTGCCAAGTCACCTAAGTGAGCAGGCACCGTGGGTGAAGGCGCTCCAGAGACTACATGTGGAGTAGTATTGGCATTGGGCTTGGTGCATAGGAAGCCCTTGGGTTCCATGTTGGGTATGATGTTGTGCCATGTGGTGGTCCATAGTTCATATGTGTGGCCCTAGGCATAGCAGATGTCGAATGTGACACGCTAATGCTAGTCGATATGTGTGGCCCTAGGCATAGCAGATGTCGAATGTGACACGCTAATGCTAGTCGGTATAGTCCCATGGAAATAAGAGCTTGGGTGTTGTGGTTGTGGAGCATAGGTGGTTGAAACAATGGGAGGGGTAGGGACTACATGAGTGCGATGACCCATAGGTGCATACGATTGGTACACACTTGTAGGTACTATTGCAGGCATTGAGCTACCATGTACCGGTGCTTTACTAACAAATGAGGTCCATGGCATGTTTCTTGGCATGCCCATCATTGGGGTAGGCATGGTAGCCGTGGTGTCATCAAGGGAAAGATGAGCTAGACTTGGAAAAGTAAAGCTATCACTTGTAGGCTCAGATTGCACTGAGACCCCTGGAGAAACAACATATGGAGGATCCATCGGACTTACCAAGAGTCTCCATTTGCGATAAGGTCGGTTGTTTAGCCTTTCATGTATCTAAGAATCTCATGAGACCCGTTGAAGGCATGTTGATCCCGTTGTTCTGTCTCTCTAACTCAATGACTCTATGGATGACCTCACAAACTCTTTGTTGTTGATCCTCCACACTAGTAGCACCCATTGTGGATTGTAGGACATCTAACCAACCCACGTGATAGGTGTGACCTGTGTATAGGTCGGTTAGAGTTTCTGTTTGTAGTTCGTACTCCCAGTTCTCATTTAAGAACGCTCCATCTAGGATTGAGGTGCTAGGGGTGTCCTTTGAGCTAGATGCAATGTTGCTTTCTAGGGGTTGGCCCGTAGCGGTTGCTAAGTCAGGAGCACTCAATTGCTCTCCTAGCAAGGATACTGACATAGGGAATTTTTCTTTTAACTCTCTTCGTTGCTCTGCCTTGCGTAAACTCTCAACTTCCTTTTCCCTTGCTTCAATGATATATCGCTCAACCTCTTGAACTTCGGCAAGGCTTCTACCATCGGGTAATATGACCTCGGAGGGAATTAGCTCTGAAGAGTCAGGAGGTGTAGTGAATGAAGTATTCACGTGCACATTCTCTAAGGGCATAGGGTCTACGTTGGTTATGAATGGAGAATTTACTTCCCCACCCCCCTCATTTACATCATTAGCTCCATGTTCGGAGCGAGTGGCTCTACTAAAGGTTTCCTTCAAGCGGCTAAGCACGCTCGAACTAGACCGCGGGCCCATGGCATGCATATCCTGGCTTGAGCTATCGGGATTAGGCATTGGGAAACCCTCCATGACGTCGTAGTCAGAGGAAGAGTCACTAGCAGCTATGTTCGGGTCTTGGTTTGTACTACCTTGGGTCCCCGCCGAGGGCCCAGAACCTAAGGTAGGTGGATATTGAGAACTTGCGTAAGTTGAAATTCTCTCTAGTTGCTCCGTCTCTAGCACATGACCAGAGCGCAGATGCATGTGCCTTTGGTACCCTACAAATGTCGGCGAATAACCTTGAAGGTTAACCGCTTACTTTTTTAGGCGTCCGTTTTCACTCGTTTTTTTATTTTATTTTTTGTTTTTTGATGATTGGTTTTTTGATTAAAGTGTGTGATAGCTCAAAATGAGCGTATCACTCAGAGGGTTGCGGTGTGCTTTAGAGCACAACGTTCGGTCACCTGAAGCTCCGTTGGTCCTCAAAAAAGTCAAATTTTAGCGATGTAAGAAGCTAAAATACGTAATTTTAAAGGGCGATTGAGGCCTGAGCCTGAGCGTGAGCTTGGGCTTGGGTCTGGGAGATATTCTCAATCTCGCTCATACCTCTAATTTTTTTTTTATTTTTTGGATAAGGTCGCCGTGGCCTACGCGCGAGCACACACACACACACTCTACCTACCTACTTACAACTAATACACCTACTGTTACACACTAACATACTTCATTAGCTCTCACATATCTACTTCTTACTTACTGTACTTTACATTACACAGAACTAACAACCTTAATACTAAGACCTTAGCACAGAGAAAACACAGTAACCTTTCAAAAATTCATTAACAAAGAAATACACAGTAGCAACACAAAATCCTTCTTCTCAACACACACACCTTCCTTCCCTACCTTTCCTACAATTGAAATTGCACCACAAAAGAAGCACAGAGTGCCATTCAAGCTTAGTGTATGGCATTCCCCGTCAATGGCGCCAAAAATGTGCGCGTATGTTGCACGTGTCAATGCAAGGAACTTTCCAATACATTGTGTGAGAGCCACAAATGGCTCCAAGCACACAACAAGCCTAAACTAATAAGCTCAAAGATGACGTAGGTGTGTTACTCACCGCTCTACGCTTCTTGTCATGGAGGATTCCTCGCCGCGAAGAAGAGGGAGACACCACTACGCCGCGCTCAACCGCCTCGCTGTTGTCGTGCCGCCGCAATGCTCGATTGCACACACACACACACACTCTCTCTCTCTCTCTCTCACGCATACATGCACACACAAGCAGATGAAGAAGAAGAAGATGGAGATGGAGTAAGAGAACTCTTCAATTGCACAAATGAGAGAATGAGTGAATTTTAGGTTTAGTTGACTTTTATATGAGCTTGCCCCATTCACACTTTGGCGCCCATGCTTAGCCAACTAATCCCTTGAATGTTCCAATTAGAGTGCACCTCTCATCGGCGATCACTCTTACCCTTTTCCTATTGGATCGACAAGCCCGGTACCTGACTCTACCAAATAAATAATACGGCGTCCGTCTTAGGAATGTGCGTGAGGGTTAACACTCGTCTATTGTTGGAATCAAGCATATGGATACTCTACGGAGCTCTACATGACACGAGCTTCATCTTTATGGTCTTGGTTGCAATTTTAATCATGGTTTGGGCTAGGATTGTTTCTCGCCCGACTTTACAGGTGTTCGATATAGGTGTTTTTCGTAGCTTTATGGTGTTTCCTTCCGACGGTATGGTGTGTGCAAGGCTATAGAGGTTCTTATTTTTCTTCTTGTTTGCGTGCTAACGTTGATTTGCTGCTTCCCCACTGAGGAGTAGGTGCTCCTATGCTCTAATTCCTATGAAATATGTCTATTTTGCAGGCAGTGAATGTAAAAGGGATGTGGGTCCTTATGGGACAACCGCCTATGTATGTGAAAATTGTGGACAACAATTGAGTTGGTCGCATAATTGGATTGCAGCCTTTGGAGGGTTGTGAGGTTTTGTGAAGCCAAGCACTGGGGGCCAGGTTACCCAGTGTGAGGTGGATTAGGTACTGGAGCGATCCATCGACATCCCTTGAGTTTTCGACGTCACATGTAAGTGTTTTTGTGGCAATCAAACATGGCTGATGAGTTCCCACAGTTTCATGGGGATTGCCTAATGAAAATGCAAAGACGTTTATTGAAAAGTTGGAAGTCAATTGCTCACTGTGCAATATACTAGACCAAGCTATATTGTTACGGCTATTGCAATATAGTTTACAGGATGAGGCAAAGGTTTGGTTACACAATTTTGAGGAGTTTATGCAGGCACAAAATCCAGGGGTGGTTTTGGACTACAATCGTGTGAAGCAAGCTTTCCTAGCACAATACCGATCCATCGAAGTACCTGATGATGTTTGGCATGAAATTTTGGGGTACACTCAGAGGGCTAATCAAAGTGTTGATGATTTTGTCATGCAGTTTACCCATTTATAGGATAAATAGGCATGAGCTTTGGGAAACGAGATTCCCCCATCCATGTTAAAGAAGGACCGCTTTGTGGCAAACCTAAAAGAAAGTCTGAAGTTTAAAGTTGAGCTAAAAAGACTTGTCATCTTCGAGGAGGCAATCGCCATTGCCAGAGAGAAAGAGTGGAAAGCTCAAAGGTTTAATGAATACGGAAAAGTGGTCCCAGAGCAAAATAATGGTAGCCAAAAGGAGGAGAATTAGGCAGAAGTTGGAGGCCAACCTGTTCAAAGGGCTGCTAGTACTGAACAGTTACAACAAAATATGCAAGACATGATGACCACGATGCAGGAATAACGACTTAGTGTTCTTGGTGGTGGAGGTGGTCGTGGTCATGGACGTGGTAGGGGAATGGCTCAGGCATGTGAAGCTCAGCCTAATGCAAATGCTGGTTGTGGACAAGGCGGTTTTGAGCCACAGAGAAGGTCCATCCCCACTTGTTATAATTGCGGTGGACTTGGTCATATTAGCACTTATTGTACAAAGCCAACAAGGATGGGAGGGGATATGTTCCCACTTCCTCAGTAGATTCCTAATAGAGATAATGATTATGCATTGGATATACGAGGAGATCAAGGTACTGGACAGGAAAATCAAGCCTCAACTTTTGGTGGTCATGTGGGTGTTGTGCAAGTCGAAAAGAAAGAAGCAGATGTGCTACCAGTAGTAGGCAAAAGAGAGAGGGAAGGCTATGTAGCACCAGGGCCTAGCATAAAGAAATGGAAGGAGAAAGAGGGTGAAGATGCAAAAGCCAAGAGAAAGAGAAAGCCTTGTAGATGATTTGAAGTGGCGGATTTACCGTTGGAAGAAGGCCAGACAGCTTAGAGTTTAAAGGAAGACCTGATTGGGAGGAAAGTAGATTGTACTTTCGGATAATTGATGAATATGGTGCCCAAACTGAAAAGGCAGTGGAAGGCGTTAGTAAATCCAAAGAAAGAGCCAAAGCATGGACAAGTTAGAGTGTTGTCTGTGGGAGAGTTACCCGACATCTGTCCTGTGGAGAACGCTTGGCACAAAGGTGTGGGCATGGGAGAAGCCTACATTGATGGAGGTGCTCAAGTTTGTGGGATCACAGAGTCATGTTTCAAGAGACTGGGTCTCATTACATGCGGAAGCTCTGGGTTTTGAATTCGACTAGCAAACCATGCCAAAGTGAAATGTTTCTGGGAATGATCAAGAATTTGGAAGTCAAAGTCTTTAACGTGAAGGTTATGGTAAACTTTCATGTTATTCCAGCTGGTATGGGAGCCTTTCCTCTCATTTTGGGACGACCTTGGTTGAGAGCTATTGGTGCCGTGCAAGATTGGCGCAAGGGCACAATCGGGGTGCATGACAAGAAGGGTGAAAAGAGAGTGTTTGATATGACTACCAAACAACCTATGGCACTTGAAGATGTGAGTGAGAATGAGGAGTCCGAAACTACAAGTGATGATAGTTCTGAAGACTCAGAAAGTAGCACTGCTTCGAGTTCCAGTGATGAAGGTGAGGTGTCATTCTTGTTGTTGGATGAGGAACATAAAGAAATTAGTGAAGTGTTGCAAATATCAAGGAACATAAATGCCTCAAGCCATTTAGAGCAACTTGAAGAGTTAATGCAACCTAAACAGGAACTTAGCAATGTTAGACAGGTTTCCAAATCTTTTCATTACCTCATATCAGGAAATAAGGGGTTTTGTTGGGGATCCTGTGAAGATTGAGCCAGTTGAAGGGGCAAAGCCAATGCGGTAGAAACTAAGAAGGATGGGTAAGGAACAAATGAATGCTTTAGAGGAAGAAGTGGATAAGATGTTGGATGTAGGGTTCATTGTGCCAGTGGATAATGCTGAATGGGTGAGACCTGTAGTAGTCACCCCAAAGAAAGATGGGCGTTGGAGAGTTTGTGTTGATTACAAGCCACTAAATGTGGTGACCAAGAAATATCCTTATCCTTTGCCTTTTATTGATCAATTGTTAGATGCAGTGGCTGGTTTTGAGACATACAATGTCTGTGATGGGTATTCACGATACTTTCAGCTTATCCTTGCTCCTGAGAAGACGAGAAAAAGACTACTTTTATCACGCCATGGGGTTGTTCTGCTTTTGTTGCCTTCCTTTTGGGTTGACAAATGGGGTAGGAGCCTTTGAAAGAAAAGTAGATTGGGTCCTTACCCTGTTCCTTGGGAAGTTTGTCAAAGGATTCATAGATGATTTTTGTTTATACAGTTCAAGAAAAGAGCATGTTCAAAAGCTTGAAATGACTTTTGCAAGGTATGATGAATGCGGGGGTCAACTAAACCCAAAAAAATGTCATTTGGCACAGCCACGGGTGAAGCTTCTTGGGCATGTTATTTCAGAAAATGGGATTGAAGCAAATCCAGAGAAAGTGGAGGCTTTGCTGTTACTGTCATCTCCAAAAGATACCAAACAATTGGCCACTTTCATACAGAAAGTTAAATATCTATCTTGCTTCATACCCTTGGCATCGCAGCTATTATATCCATTGCAACAACCCAGTCAAGAATTAATCCCTTGGAATGGTCTCATGACTGTGACCAGGTTTTTGACAGAGTTAAAGAGGTTTTGAGTACGCTTCCCATTATGCATGCTCCTGATTGAGAAAAGGAGTTTTATGTTAACCCATCAGTGGGAGATGATGCTATTAGGGCTATGTTATTGCAAAGGGGGAAAGAATCTCAGTATATGAAGCCTGCTCATTATGCTAGCAGAGTAAAGACTCCTCATGAAAGAGATTTTTCAAAAATTGAATTGGTGATGACCAGTATGGTTTATGCTTGCAAACAATTCAGACACTACTTGCTGCTAAAGTCATTCACTTTCCTCACCAATTATTCATTGCTTTCGCAACTGTTTAATAATTCAAACATATCAAAAACAGTGATAAAATGGGTTATTGAGCTTCAAGAGTTTCAGTTCACCTTTTTGGTAGAGGAAAGTATTCGGGCTACCCTGGTAGATCTTCTCACTTATAAGGATACTCCGGTTTTGGTTAAAGAAGAGGTGGTGCAAAAGAAGGAAGTCGAGACTCTTGCCATCCCTAATGCTTCACTGTTATACTTTGATGATACTTATCGAAGAAGTCATGATGCTGCTTTAGGAGGCATTGTTATTTATGATGCACAAGGAAAGCTTATAAGGAAGCAAGGGTCAAAACTTGATGCCAAAAGTAACAATGAAGCACAATACATGGCTGTTGAAGGTGGTTTGCATATTTGCTTACAATTGGGAACTAGACGCTTGCAAATCAAAGGATATGCTTTGTTAGTTGTGAAGCAAGTGTTGGGAGTATGGAAGAATAAGAACCCTAAACTAAAAAAATTATGCTTCGAAGTGAAAGCGTTGCTCAAAAATCTTAAAGCATGGAGTTTGCAGCATATTGAAAGGTTTCTAAATGAAGAACCTCATGATGCTGCCCAAGAGATGATCACTTGTGTGTTTGTAGTAAAGGCGGATGCCCCTTTATATCATGGGAGGGAAATCTTATCAAAGAAAGTGGACTTTCTATTGACAGGCGTTCTACCTGAAGGTTTATCATCTTCTAAAAAGTATGCGTTTATAAGAAAAGTCAAGAAATATAAAATGCTTGATGATGTGCTTTACATAAAAGGAGGTGATTTGGTTTTGCGTCGTGTACCTTGGAAAGAAGAAATTTACAAAATTTTGGAAGAAAATCATGAGGGGTCTTGTGGAGGCCATTTTGCTATGAAGATCATGTTGCATAAGATCTTGCAAGAAGGTTACATATGGCCGAGTATTCAAAAGGATGTTAATCATTGGTGCAAGTCGTGTTTGCCTTGTCAAAGGATGGGAAAGAGAATTTTGAAGCATGAATTGTGAAAGATAATGCTAGCTTTTGATGTATTTGAGAAATGGGGTCTCGATGCTATTGGACCCTTACCTATGACTAGCAAAAGAAATGCTTACATCTTGACCGCAGTGGATTATTTGTCACGATGGGCAAAAGCCAAGGCTGTCAAACAGATTACCAGTAAAGAGATGGGAAAATTTGTTTATGAGTACATATGTTGCAAATTTGGTGTGCCACTAGAGTTACTTTCTGATAGAGGACCAGGATTTAGAGGAGAGCTGTTTGATTTCTTATGCGAAAAGCTCAATATGCAGCATAGGTACAATTCTCTCTATTATCCATGCAATGGTCTTAATGAAAGGTTCAATGGAGAGTTGGTAAAGATCTTGACAAAGATGACTCAGACACATGGGAAGACTTGGGATTCAGAGTTGCCTTGTGCGTTATGGGCCTATAGAACTGCTATCAAAACGACCGCAGGATTTTTCCCTTACCACTTGGTTTATGGCAAGGAAGCTTTATTGCCAATTGAAGTGGAAATTCCTGCTCTCAAGTTGTTGTCATTGGAAAATGAGGAGCAAACAAATGCATGGCAGAAAAGGTTATTGGATTTACAATGCTTGCAATTGGATAGAGTTTTAGCTTTGAGCTACTATGAGGAAGTGTCAAGGAAGGCAAAAGACAATGAGTGCGTGGAAGATAAAAAAATTGAGAAGGGTGATTTGGTGTTGCGATACAGTAGTAAATTGGACAATACCTTTCAGAAGAAATTTCAAATCAAATGGGAAGGTCCTTTTATCGTTGTAAACAAGTTTGAAAATGGCACATATCAGTTGGCAAACTTGAATGGTGCACATCATAAATATCTGTCAATGGTTATAGATTGGAGAAATATCTGGCATGTTTGATGATAGCTGTGACTGATGAAATGTCGTCAATAGAAGGAGGCAATGTGGAAACATCTGAAAATATGGATGAGGTTTCTGGGGATGAGATGCAACAGTTGTTCACCCTAGACACCTCTGCTTGTCATGAATGATCAAGTAGGCTAGGGGGGGCTGGCAAGCTATGTCATGCATTTTTTGGATGAAGATAAAGTCACTAATCCATGCTAAAAAGGTTTCTCACTAGCCTCGAGTACATAGATGTACATAATGCTTTGAGTTTTCAGAGTGCTCTTGTAAAAATTATGTATAAAGGCTTGGTTCTACTTAGTCCTTTGCAAAAGTTTTGGGTTGGTCGAACTCTTAAAAGGTGGTTTTCAATGAGTACTTTCAATCGTGCTTGATAGCCGGTGAATCGGACTCATATATCATAAGTTACATGCATTGGAAGTGGGTGGTTCCTTACTTAGAAAGTGGGTGCGGATGCATGTGAGTAAACTCAAGTGGGCTAATTTGATGGATTTAATTAGAAAAGGTGTGGTCGAGGATTTTGGAAATAGCCGAGGTGTTAAACTTTGAGCCACGGGCTTTACAACGTCGCATTTGGTGCTCGGAGTCACCCGCCCCGCCTTTGCCAAGATTGCTCGGTGTGGGGAGTAAAACAAAAAATTTATTGGCTTAAGTGGGGAGGTGGCAATGGAGTAATCCCACATGGGGGGAGCAAGTGGAAATTGGAGGGTATAAGGGGGGGAGTGGGTACCCCCTAAGGGTGTATCAAAGGAGCAAATGAAGCCTCCTTGCCTTGCTAATGAGGGCTCGTGGGTGTTGGGGGAGAGAGGGGGCGCCCTTTTTCAGTTCCCACTACTGCCCAGGTGCCTGGCCACCTTTTTGGTCCACTGGACATCTCCTTTCCCCACTTGCCTTGGTCAAAAAGTGACTGACAACTCATTGTTCACCCAAAAAAGACCTAAAATGGACCAATAAAAAGGTGCCCAAAGGGGGAAATAATGTCGGCTAAGAGGAGAGAGAAATGTTAACTCTCACGGCTCACGGACACCCTATCACCTACGACGGACATTGTATTATTTACTTGGTAGAGTCAGGTACCGGGCTTGTCGCTCCAATAGGAAAAGGGTAAGAGTGATCAATGATGAGAGGTGCACTCTAACTGGAACATTCAAGGGATTAGTTGGCTAAGCATGGGCGCCCAAGTGTGAATGGGGCGAGCTCATATAAAAGTCAACTAAACCTAAAATTCACTCATTCTCTCATTTGTGCAATTGAAGAGTGCTCTTGCTCCATCTCCATCTTCTTCTTCTTCATCTCCTTGTGTGTGTGTGTATGAGAGAGAGAGAGAGAGAGAGAGAGAGAGAGAGAGAGAGAGAGAGAGAGAGAGAGAGAGAGAGAGAGAGAGTGCAATCAAGCATTGCGGCGGCACGATGGCGGCGAGGCGGTTGAGCGCGGTGTCTCCCTCTTCTTCGCGACGAGGAATCCTCCACGACAGGAAGCGTAGAGCGATGAGTGACACACCAACGCCATCTTTGAGCTTACTAGTTTAGGCTTGTTGTGTGCTTGGAGCCATTTGTGGCTCGCACACAGTGTATCGGCAAGTTCCTTGCATTGACACGTGCAACATATGCGCACATTTTTGGCGCCGTTTCCGGGGAATGCCATACACTAAGCTTGAATGGCACTCTGTGCTTCTTTTGTGGTGCAATTTTAATTGTAGGAAAGGTAAGGAAGGAGGGTGTGTGTGTTGAGAAGAAAATTTTGTGTTACTACTGTGTATTTTTTTTGTTAATGGAGTTTTCAAAGGTACTGTGTTTTTTCTCTGTGTAAGGTGTTAATATTAAAGTTGTTAGTTCTCTGTAATGTAATGTACAGTAAGTAGGAAGTAGATCTGTGCGAGCTAATAGAGTGTATTAGTGTGTAATAGTAGGTGTATTAGTTTAAAGTAGGTAGGTAGAGCGTGTGTGTGCTCTCGCGCAGGCCGTGACGACCTTATCCTTAAAAAAAATAAAAATAAAAAAAGTAATTAAATAAATTTTCAACGTAGGACCGGGATCGGGAATTTCTCCTAGACCCAAGCCCAGGCCCGAGCCCAAGCTCACGCTCAGGCTTAGGCATCTATCGCCCTTTAAAATTACGAAATTTAGCTTCACACGTAGTTAAAAATCGACTTTTTGAGGACCAATGGAGCTTTAGGTGACCGAACGTTGTGCTGTAAAGCACATCGCGATCCTCTGAGTGATACGCTCATTTTGAGCTATCACATGTTAAGTATGGAGCCTGATTTACCCTTGTAATTTTCTGTGGTAAAAGCGCACATTTGTAAGGCCCCCATTATGAGGAGAAGCCATCGTGCGTGAAGGAAAATCACTCACCGGAAACCAAAATTTTCACGGACAAGAATCAGGGGCAACTTTAAAGGCCTCGGGGGCGGAGGCCCCCGAGACTTTTTTTTTCGTCGGAATATTCTTTTTCGCCGGAATATTATGGCCGGACGGGGGCCGGAAAGTGGTCGGAAAACAACCGGTCGGTTGGCCGGTGGCCGGTAGTCAATGGTCGGTGGCCGGTGGTCGGAAGTCAATGGCCGGTGGCCAGTGGCCAAATTCAAAAGCGGACTTGTCTTCTCAAGGGCGGCCACACATGGGCGGATTGGAGGGTCCGATTTGGACTTATTCGCACAAGGGCGGCTACACATGGCTGTCTCTCATAAGAGAGGGCAGCCCTTTTGGCCTATAAAAGGAGGCCATTTCTACACACATTTCATAGTGTGAAGTTGATGCAACAAGGTGAGTGTGAGGTGGTGAGAGTGAAGCAAGGCGGGAGCTCCATTAAGGGTATAATCCCTTTGTAAATTACTTCTTGTTTTGAAGTACTAAAGCCATTGAGTGGCTGCTTTCCCGTGGACGTAGCCCACATTGGGTGAACCACGTATATCGTGTGTACTCTCTCTCTCTCTCTCTACTCTATAATCTCGTGTATGTAAATCTGTCTCTCTCCATTAAGTAATCTACTCACTTATCTATTTAGCTACGTCTTATTTCCTAACAACTGGTATCAGAGCAAGGTTTGCTCGTAGCTAAATTATCTCAAGGAAAGGATTCCTTGAATTGAGTGGGAGTTATGGCGGAGGAAGGGAAGCTCAAGATTGAGAAGTTCAACGGCAAAAACTACCAACATTGGAAGATGCAGATTGAAGACTATCTCTACCAAAAGGACCTCTATTTGCCACTAGGCGATCTTGCGAAGAAGCCCGCAACAATGGCAGATGAAGCATGGATTGTCCTTGATCGAAAGGCACTGGGAACAATCCGGTTAAGCTTGGCGTCAACGGTGGCCTTCAATGTTTCGGAGATGAAGACCACGGAGGACTTGATGAAGTCACTTGACGACTTCTACGAGAAACCATCGGCATCCAATAAGGTATTTCTTATGAAGCGCTTGTTCAATCTAAAGATGGCAGAGAATGGTTTAGTTGCAGAACACCTAAATGACTTTAACACAAACATAAGTCAACTTCGATCAGTGAAAATCAATTTCGATGACGAAGTACGAGCTCTCCTTATACTATCATCTCTACCGGATAGTTGGGACAGCCTTGTGATGGCTGTAAGTAATTCTATCTCTGGCACAAATACTCTTAAGTTTGATGATGTTGTGGGTGTTCTCCTAAGCGAGGAAATGCGAAGGAGAAGCACAGGAGAATCATCAAGTGCTGCACTATCAGTGGAAACAAGAGGAAGGCCTAAGGAGAGGTTCAAAAACCAAAAGGGTCGTGATCGCTCAAGGCGGAGCAAGTCACGCACAAAGTCAGTTCTTGAATGTTGGAACTGCGGCAAGAAGGGCCACGTCAAGAAGGATTGCTGGTCCAAGAAGAAGAAGGAGACAGAGTCTCAAGACAACAAGCCAACATCGGAGGCCAATGTGGCAGGTAAAGTAGAGCAAGATGCTCTAATTCTCTCATTAGACAATGTGTCTAATTCCTGGATAGTAGATTCCGGGGCTTCATTCCATGCGACACCACACAAGCAACATTTCCAAGACTACACTAAAGGTAATTTTGGGTATGTATACTTGGGAGATGATGAAGCTTGTGAGATTGTCGGCAAAGGTACAGTTTCTGTCAAAACTGCTAACGGAAATGAATGGAAGCTTAAAGATGTTAGGCATGTTCCTTCTCTTCGCAAAAATTTGATCTCTACAGGACAATTGGACGATGAAGGTCACAACATTGCATTCGGAAACAAACGGTGGAAGATCTCAAAGGGATCTTTGGTGGTTGCCAAGGGTGAAAAAGTCGGTACACTTTACTTGTGTGCTGTTAGCACGCAACCTTCAGCTTGTGCAGCAACTACAGAAGTTGACAGTGCGGTGTGGCACTACCGACTTGGGCATATGAGTGCCAAAGGAATGCAAATCCTTCAAACAAAGAAGCTTCTACCAGGTTTGAAAGAAGTGGACTTAGAGTTCTGTGAAGATTGTGTTTATGGTAAACAAAAGAGGGTAAAATTTCAAAACTCAGGAAATGAAAGAAAAAATAAAAAACTTGAGTTGGTTCATTCTGATGTTTGGGGTCCTGCAAGTACACCATCACTTGGTGGCTCATTGTACTATGTAACATTCATAGACGATGCGACTAGAAAAACATGGGTTTATGTCATGAAGAATAAATCCGATGTATTTTCCATATTTCAAAGGTGGAAAGCCTTTGTGGAGAATGCAACAGGTACCAAGGTTAAATGCCTCAGATCAGACAATGGAGGCGAATATTGCAGCCAAGCTTTTGAAAGCTTTTGTGCTAGCAATGGCATTCGGAGGCAAAGGACAACCCCAAGGACACCTCAACAAAATGGGATTTCGGAAAGGATGAACAGGACAATCATGGAACGAGCACGAAGCATGTGGCTACATGCAGGCCTACCGCTTGAGCTTTGGGCAGAAGCTGTAAGTACGTTTGTGTACTTAATCAATCGGTCACCCTCAACGGCATTGGATGGGGGAGTTCCAGAAGAGGCATGGACAAGTAAACCGGTGAATTATGCATTTCTCAAAGTGTTTGGGTGTGAGGCTTTCATGCACATAGATAGAAGCCTAAGATCAAAGTTAGATGCAAAGTCCAAAAAGTGTTTCTTCATTGGCTATGGAGAAGGAGACTTTGGGTATCGCCTATGGAATCCTGAAGATGGTAAAATCTTAAGGAGTAGGGATGTAATTTTTAACGAACAAAATATGTACAAAGATTACTTGGAAAGAAAACAAACAAAAGAAACAGGTGATGAGTACATGGAGCTTGAGGATGGTGAAGACTCAAGGACTGCAAACGGTGACAATGTGCAACAACGTCAACCAAATGAGGAGCCTCAACCTATTCCCCGAAGATCTACAAGAGCAAGTAGACCTCCAGAAAGGTTTGTTCCTTCCTTCAACCATCTCTTGATCTCCGATTCTGGAGAGCCAGAATCATATGAAGAAGCTATGCAACATGAATCCAAAGAAGAATGGACGAAGAGCATGCAAGTGGAGATGGACTCACTATATCACAACCAAACATGGGAGTTGGTTGAGTTGCCTAAAGGTAAGCGGACACTTCAAAAAAAATGGGTGTACAAGATAAAGGAAGAAGAAGGTGGGAAGAAAAGGTACAAGTCTAGGCTTGTGGTAAAAGGTTTTTCTCAAAAGAAAGGTATTGACTTCAATGAAATATTTTCTCCTGTTGTAAAAATGAACTCAATTAGGCTTGTCTTAAGCCTTGTGGCTGCTCATGATCTAAATCTCGAGCAAATGGATGTAAATACGGCATTCCCTCATGGTGACTTAGAGGAGGAAATCTACATGCTTCAACCAAAGGGGTATGAAGTAAAAGGTAAGGAGAAAATGGTTTGCAGATTAAAGAAGAGCTTGTATGGTTTAAAGCAAGCATCAAGACAGTGGTACTTGAAGTTTGATCGATGGATGTTGGATCATGGATTCACAAGATGCAACTCGGATCACTGCGTCTACACGGAGAATTTGGGAGATGGGAAATTCATCATCCTAATGTTGTATGTTGATGACATGTTGATTGCAAGTGCTAACATGCAGGACATCAAAGACCTAAAAGAGGAGCTGTCCAAATCTTTTTCAATGAAAGATTTAGGTGCTGCAAAGAGGATACTTGGTACGAAAATATCAAGGGACAGGACGAAGAAGACAATAAAGCTATCTCAAGAAGATTACATCAAGAAGGTACTAGAAAGGTTTGCAATGCAAAATACAAAACCAGTTTCTACACCTTTGGCTGGTCATTTTAAACTAACGAAGGATATGTGTCCAAAGACACAAGAGGAGATAGCCTATATGTCTAAAGTTCCATATGCTGCAGCGGTAGGTTCTCTAATGTATGCTATGGTCTGGACAAGGCCAGACATTGCACATGCAGTGGGAGTTGTGAGTAGGTTCATGGACAACCCAGGTAAAGAGCATTGGCAAGCTGTGAAGTGGATACTTAGGTATCTAAAAAGGACAACAACAAATGCTTTGTATTTTGGAGGAACTGATATTTTTCTAGAAGGGTATGCTGATGCAGATATGGCAGGTGACAAAGATACTCGAAGGAGCACTAATGGCTATGTGTTCACGGTTGGAGGCACAGCAGTAAGCTGGGCTTCAAAGCTGCAGAAAGTGGTTTCACTTTCTACCACGGAAGCAGAGTATGTAGCAATGACGGAGGCAAGCAAAGAAATTCTGTGGCTTCACAGATTCTTAGAAGAGCTTGGATTCAAACAAGACAATTGTGTCTTGTACAGTGATAGCCAAAGCGCTATCCATCTTGCAAAGAACTCAGCCTTTCATTCAAGGACAAAGCACATTGAGGTGAGATATCACTTCATACGCACTCTTTTGAAAGAGGGACAACTAAAGCTAGGAAAGGTGCATACAAGTGAAAATCCTGCAGACATGTTTACAAAGGTGGTCAACAAGGAGAAGTTGAGCTTTTGCTCATCTTCAATCGGCATTCAAGGATAAGAAGCCAGAATGGAAAGCAGTCACAGGTTTGGTTTGGAGATCAGTCTCCAAGTGGGAGATTGTTAAGTATGGAGCCTGATTTACCCTCGTAATTTTCTGCGGTAAAAGCGCACATTTGTAAGGCCCCCATTATGAGGAGAAGCCATCGTGCGTGAAGGAAAATCACTCACCGGAAACCAAAATTTTTACGGACAAGAATCAGGGGCAACTTTAAAGGCCTCGGGGGCGGAGGCCCCCGAGACTTTTTTTTTCGCCGGAATATTCTTTTTCGCCGGAATATTATGGCCGGACGGGGGCCGGAAAGTGGTCGGAAAACAACCGGTCGGTTGGTCGGTGGCCGGTGGTCGGAAGTCAATGGCCGGTGGCCGGTGGCCGAATTCAAAAGCGGACTTGTCTTCTCAAGGGCGGCCACACATGGGCGGATTGGAGGGTCCGATTTGGACTTATTCGCACAAGGGCGGCTACACATGGCTGTCTCTCATAAGAGAGGGCAGCCCTTTTGGCCTATAAAAGGAGGCCATTTCTACACACATTTCATAGTGTGAAGTTGATGCAACAAGGTGAGTGTGAGGTGGTGAGAGTGAAGCAAGGCGGGAGCTCCATTAAGGGTATAATCCCTTTGTAAATTACTTCTTGTTTTGAAGTACTAAAGCCATTGAGTAGCTGCTTTCCCGTGGACGTAGCCCACATTGGGTGAACCACGTATATCGTGTGTACTCTCTCTCTCTCTCTCTACTCTATAATCTCGAGTATGTAAATCTGTCTCTCTCCATTAAGTAATCTACTCACTTATCTATTTAGCTACGTCTTATTTCCTAACATCACACACTATAATAAAAAAAATCGATCATTAAAAAACATTACAAAAAAAACATTAAAAACGTAACAGCTAGAAAGGTGTTACAATCAGGCTATTGGTGGCCAACCTTATTTAAGGATGCATCACTTTTTGCAAAATGATGTGATGAATGCCAACGTTACAAGATCACACAACGAAAGGATAGGATACCCTTGCATCCTGTTAAAGTGACTCAACCATTTGAAAAATGGGGTTTGGACTTTGTAGGCCCAATTAGTCCGGCAGCTCGTAGCACTAAATCTTGATATATTATCATTGCCACTGACTATGTGACAAAGTGGATGGAAGCCACGGCGACACGTAAGGTCGATGCGAAATCAACTGCCAAGTTTCTCTTTGAGAACATTATTACAAGATTTGGTTGTCCGTTTGAGATTGTCAGTGACAATGGTACTCATTTTATAAATGGAGTAATAAAAGAACTCACTACCAACTTTATGATAGCTCACCATAAGTCCACACCTTATTATCCACAAGCAAATGGCCAAGCTGAGAGCACCAACGAGACCTTAATCTCTATCTTGAACAAAACGGTAGAAGCTCATCGTACAGATTGGGATTTAAAGCTTACATCAGCTCTATGGGCTTATCGTACTGCGTACAAAGTTGCCATTAACTGCGTACAAAGTTGCCATTAACTGCACACCATTCAAGATGGGGTATGGCCAAGAAGCGATTATATATCCTTGAAAGGCTAGATGAAGAGAGGTAATTAGTTGTGCAAAATGCACTTGTGGAGAAAGATAGGAGGAAGAAATGGTTTGATCGTCATCTAAAGAACAAAGATATCAATGTTGGTGATAAAGTCCTTATGTATGGAGTGCGTAACGAAAAGAAAAAGCTGAAATATGCTGGAAAAGGACCATATAGAGTATGTGAGATCACCCCACAAGGAACCATTCGTGTGGAGACTCTTGATGGAGTTGAAACCATTGGATTCCTCAATGGGAGCAAATTTAAAAGATACTATGATCCTTTAATCCAAGAGGAGCTACGTGCCATCCATACAAAAAAGGCAGCCAAGGCACAAATAGAATTGAAGAAGATACAAGCTCAAGCTGAGGCTAAGGAGCGACAACAACACATAAGACGAAAACGAGAGGCAACCTTGGAGTCACACATGTATTCTACGTTGAAACCGACGAGGATTGGTTGGACTCTGACACACCTCTACGATACCCTATTGAGCTAAACAACACCTATGGAAAAATGCTATATAATGCCTTATTGGACACGGGTGCTAAATATAATCTGCTATCATATGGGGTGTGGTGTCAGTTAGGGAAGCCACCTCTATCTGAGAGTATTATCCAAGTCAAGGGTGTCAACAAGAAAAAAACTTTGGTTTTTGGAATCTGGCACACTTATGTCACTTATGACAATGGGATTGTAGCTCAAGACTTTTTGGTCATGCCTGTTGGAACTATGGAGGGTAATATGAATCTAGGACGCACGTGGATGATAGCCACCAAATGCACTATTGATTGGGGGACAGGGGGTGTCGCAACACAGAAACCAAATCTTAGCCCTGCCACTCAAGCCACACTGCCTGAGATATTTCCTCTTAAGGAAATAAAACCCAAAACATTGCATGTCCAAGAGGTTGAACCATATGTCCCCATAGCCCAACTCTCTAGAGCTTCAACCGATGTAGTTGAAATAAAGCTTGAGACACACAAGACCCATCACAATATAACAAAGAAAACATACAAGTGGGTCCCTAAAGCTTCTTTAGCAACCATAGCCAGTGCTAAAAGACAGGCGCCTAGTAAGAGACGTCCCATTAGCCCCAAGAAATGTAAAAAAACGTTGCGTTGGATTCCTAAAAAACTATTGAAAGCCCAAGGCTACTATAAAGGAAATGATCAAATCTGGGTGCCAAAACGTAAATTGTGCTTTTACTTGTCATCGGGCCCATGTGAGCTCAATCCTGTGGCTACAAAACAAATTGAAGATCGCGGAAAAAAAAAATCACGGAATGCTACACACCTGCTCCCGAGCTAGTTTGGGTACCGAAGAAAGAACGATTTGTTCCACCTAGCTCAGGGACATCGAAATCAAATGAAGCTTCTTGCTCTTCATGTAGTTCCTATACGAAAATAGAAGCTTCGACACAACCTCCACCTACCATTGTACATATCTATATAAGCAAGAAAGAGTTTGCACCTACGGTTGTAAGTTCACCACCTACAACAATGTTGCAAATCAAATCATGGGAGAGTACCTTACCTCCCTTGGAACTAGATGAAACGCATAGGGCGGTCGAAAACTATTGGTTAAAGCCTTCACCCATAACAACTTGGAACAATTGGTTTCAAAAGGTGACGACATCATTCCAAAAGGTATGATCTACCCAAGGAAGGGGGGAGTGTTTGCTGACATCCATCATTCAATTGCTTCCCTCTCAACCTTCCTCCCTGACCTCTCAATCTTCAATCTTAGGGAATGTATATATAAAGCCTTATACTCATAAAAACAAGATAAAAAAGTAAAAGAGTAAGAGCCATAACACAAAATCATAAAAATACATTATGCAGAAGAACACGACCCTTGTAATATTTGCACTCTAACCATCATTTATTTGCGTGTACAGATGTGGCTAGTATGCTAGAGTCATCCACTCCTGCCTTGGGTGAGAGGTACCCTCGTTACTTTTCACAAATGTTTCACATGGTCTTTCCGGTGCTTGCATGTGAATGGGATTTGGTAGGTACGTTAGCATGTGAATTTTGAGGAATTTTAGCAACCATAGCTAGTGCTAAAAGACAAGAGCCTGGTAAGAGAAGTCTCACTCGCTGCAAGAAATGTAAGGAAACTTGGCATTGGATTCCTAAAAAACTATTGGAAGCCCAAGGCTACTATGAAGGAAATGATCAAATCTGGGTGCCAAAACGTAAATTATGCTCTTACTTGTCACCGGGCCCATGTGAGCTCAATCCTGTGGCTCCAAAACAAATTGAAGATCGCGGAAAGGAAAAAATCACAGAATGCTACACACCTTCTCCGGAGCTAGTTTGGGTACCAAAGAAAGAACGATTTGTTCCCACTAGCTCAGGAACAGGGAAATGAATGAAGCTTCTTGCTCTTCATGTAGTTCCTATATGGAAATAGAAGCTTTGACACAACCTCCACCTACCATTCTACATATCCAGAGTAGCAATAAAGAGTTTGCACCTCCCGTTGTAAGTTCACCACCTACAACAATGTTGCAAATAAAATCATGGGAAAGTACCTTACCACCCTTACAACTAGATGAAACGCATAGGGCGGTCGAAAACTATTGGTTAGAGCCTTCACCTATAACAACTTGGAACAACTGGTTTCAAAGGGTGACGACATCATTCCAAAAGGTATGATCTGCCCAAGGAAGGGGGGAGTGTTTGCTGACATCCATCATTCACTTGCTTCCCTCTCAACCCTCCTCCCTGACCTCTTAATCTCCAATCTTAGGGAATGTATATATAAAGCCTTATACTCACAAAAACAAGATAAAAAAGTAAAAGAGTAAGAGCCATAACACAAAATCATAAAAATACATTATGCACAAGAACACGACCCTTGTAATATTTGCACTCTAACCATCATTTATTTGTGTGTACAGATGTGGCTAGTATGCTAGAGTCATCCACTCCTGCCTTGGGTGAGAGGTACCTCGTTACTTTTCACAAATGTTTCACATGGTCTTTCCGGTGCTTGCATGTGAATGGGATTTGGTAGGTACGTTAGCATGTGAGAGGAATTTTGAGGAGTTAGAGTGGCTGATATGTCTCTTGACCACGATTGATCCATACTTAGTAGAGAGCGTTTCTCCCATTGCACAAGCCTACCCTTTTGACCAAGATGACTATAGGCGTCTAGACAGTGACCTTCTTAGTAAACATGGGTACCTATGATGAAGAAGAAGATTTACATGACTACATGGATGGCACATATGGTCTTATGGATGATGACTTTGTTTATCTCGACGACGAGGATAGGGGTTTAGCCTTAGGGTCTCCCCCCAATCTCTACAATATCCTATTCCCTTGACTCTCTAGGGGGAGTGCAAATAATTAGGTTAGGGTTCCTTATGTTTTTTTTTGTTGTGTTCAATAAGTGTTGGTACCTTTTCCCACTGATATGTCTCCTAGAGGTATTCTTTGTGTTTCCTAGTGTGTACAGGAACGTGTTGCTATGGTTAGGATTTGGACCTTCATGGGATCTTTCTCTCGTTCACACTTCAAATCAAGCGCGACCATCAACACAAACAGGTGTTTCTTGTCCATTAGCATTGCCCCTTATCTTTTTTGCATCCATGTTTGTCTGCTTTGATTGTGATTGGTAGCATAATATTCAACGCATTTGCTTAGTACCAAACATTAAATTCAATGTTATTTTTTGTCATAATCACTTGTCTAGATTTAAAAATCAAGCAGTTCGACTAAGCTAGTTTGACCAAGTTAGGTGTTAGAGATCTTCTCTTAATACCATGGGGAATGCCTTCCTAATAATCAATGGTTACTTAGGTTCTTAATCCGATTTAGGCAGCATTGTATGAAATGTACTAGGGCTTTCTAGTGGGCTTGATCCTATTGACCTTTAGCTTAAGTATTATAAAGGGAGTTTACTAGTGTGATGAGCCTGGGGAGGTGTAACAATGTTATATGACCCCCCAAAGTTACAAATTTAAAATGCTGAAAATGAACAAACAAAAAAAATCAAAGTGCCACAATGTAAAATCTTAAGTTGGAAGAGAAATCTCAGCTTGATTTGGTACTTCACTCACATGTATCGCCTATGGTACTAGAGCCCTAGATGTTCCTAGTGTGGGCGCTTTTCCTTGAAAAGCAAAAAACCCAAGGCATACAAAATAAGTACACACATCAAAATTGAAACAATGTGAAAAGACTTTGGGGGGTCAAAGAAAAGGAAATAAGTGAGGCGATGATTTCATGAGCAATTCCTTTTATCGTAGCTTAACTACAAGGTCTTCTAGGTATTGCCTCTAGTCAGCCCTTGGACATGAAATACTTGGCTCTCGCGATTAAACAACCTAATTGACCAGAGAAAATTGAGAAGCTTACCCATGGTATTAATAGTCAATCTTGAGTGCCTTTTGACCGTTAAATTAGCGACCCCAGACTTGTTTAATTTTTTACCTTTACAGCTGTTTATGCGTTTGATTATATTGCAATTTAATGTTTATTACTGACAAATGGTTTAAAATTCTGTTACCAAGCAAATTGTCTGCCTACAACTACATATGTTTTTCAATTGCTTATGAGAATGAAATTACTATGCCAATGTTGTTTGATTTTGCAGTGACTGAAGCAGGCTAAGGACATTCATCTCAAAAGCTCTTCCACCTCGACGAACGAGCTTCAACTCAATAGCTTCTGAGGACGGAATCTACATCAAGAAGTGGGGCATGTTAACCCTCACGACTCACGGACACCCTATCACCTACGACAGACGTTGTATTATTTACTTGGTAGAGTCAGGTACCGGGCTTGTCGGTCCAATAGGAAAAGAGTAAGAGTGATCACCGATGAGAGGCGCACTCTAATTGGAACATTAAAGGGATTAGTTGGCTAAGCATGGGCGCCCAAGTGTGAATGGGGTGAGCTCATATAAAAGTCAACTAAACCTAAAGTTCACTCATTCTCTCATTTGTGCAATTGAAGAGTGCTCTTGCTTCATCTCCATCTTCTTCTTCTTCATCTCCCTCTGTGTGTGTGTATGCGAGAGAGAGAGAGAGAGAGAGAGAGAGAGAGAGAGAGAGAGAGAGAGAGAGAGAGAGAGAGAGAGAGAGAGAGAGAGAGAGAGCGATTGAGCATTGCGGCGGCACGATGGCGGCGAGGTGGTTGAGCGCGGCATAGCGGCGTCTCCCTCTTCTTCGCAGCAAGGAATCATCCACGACAGGAAGCATAGAGCGGTGAGTGACACACCAACGCCATCTTTGAGCTTACTAGTTTAGGCTTGTTGTGTGCTTGGAGCCATTTGTGGCTCGCACACAGTGTATCGGCAAGTTCCTTGCATTGACACGTGCGACATATGCGCACAAGAAAATACCTTGGGATAAGATCCAAAAATCCCCTTTTAATAGCTGCAATTCCCTACACATCTTTTTTGCTTTCAGAGACTAGACTTTTTGGAGCTGTTGAGAGATACCCCAACTTCAAAAGCTTGTAACTCTCTCATCTATTGTCGAAATCAAGCATATGGATACTCTACGGAGGTCTACACGACACGAGATTCATCTTTATAATCTTAGTTTTTTGCAATTTTAATCATGGTTTGGGTTAGGGCTGTTTCTTGCCCGACTTTATAGGTGTTTGACATAGGTGTTTTCCGCAGCTTTATGGTGCTTCCTTCCGATGTTGTGGTGTGTGCAAGGCTATATAGATTCTTGTTTTCCTTCTTGTTTGCACGTTAACATCGGTTTGGTGCCCCCACTGAGGAGCAAGTGCTCCTATGCTCCAATTCATGTGAAATATGTCTATTCTGCAGGAAGTGAATGTAAAAGGGATGTGGGTCCTTATGGACAACCGCCTATGTATGTGAAAATTGTGGGCAACACTTGAGGCGGTCGTATAATTGGATTGCAGCCTTTGGAGGGTCATGAGATTTTGTGAAGCCGAGCACTATGGGCCGGGTTACCCAATGTGAGGTGGATTAGGTACTGGAGCGATCCATCAACATCCCTTGAGTTTTCGACGCCACAAGGAAGTGTTTTTGTGGCAATCAAACATGGCAGATGAGTTCCCACAGTTTCATGGATTGCCTAATGAAAATACACTGACATTTGTTGAAAAGTTGGAAGTCAATTGCTTACTGTGCAATATACTAGACCAAGCTATATTGTTGCGACTACTGCAATATAGTTTACAGGATGAGGCAAACGTCTTTTCACAAAGGCATTGCCTCGGGAGAAGTTCAAAGCTTTTTGCAAAGCTTTGGGCTTACTGCCTTTGTGGATTGATCATGTCCTTAGCGCATGACACTTTCCTATACACTATGTGCCAGTTCTCGTTCATCGTATCACTGGCATGGGGGATTTGTTACCATATATATGTGGTAGTGATGTGTTGAGCACACTGAGGACCGTCGGGGCATTTTCTTCCCTTACTAGGAGGTTTTTTCCCCCGTGCATTGCATATATGCCCATCACTCTAGGGATTGAAGATCATCAATTTGAGTGACTTGAGCTTCTTCATCTTCTCCAAGCTATGTCTGTTTCCTTAGAACCCTATTTCCAACATTGTCGGCAAGTTGATTTTTTTTGTTTTATGTCCCAAAATGCAATTTTTAGCATATGCATCGTACATCACATTAGTGAGTCATTTTTTATTTGTGATTTGGTTAGTTATAGTGCACTTGGTCAGATAAACACTCTCTATATGCATGGTCATTGTACAATAGTTTTTTGCCTCTCTATTGGTTGAGATTTTAAAGAATTTATAGAGGAGACTTTCAGCCAATTTTCTCGCCACAAAATTTGCTCTTGGTTGTTGATATGGCAGTGTCTTGTGAGAAGGATTTTTATAAATGGTACAAATTTTCCATATGGAAGGAGCAAATCCAAAATGTTTTGATTCAAAGAAACTAGTAAGCATCATCGTTTGCATGCCAAGAGGGTGATGGCATTTCTAAGGTAGAGTGAAAATCACTTAGTTCTAAAGCAAGGCCTACCATATGCTTGCTTACAGAGTTAGTGTTTTTTACCTTTGTTTGTGAGGCTACAGACTGTAGCTTATGGAAAACATTATGCAGGACAAGGAAAACTACTAGTTATAAGATTTACCTTATGAAGAAGCTCTATGAGCTACGCATGAAGGAAGGTGGCAACATGTTAGCACATTTGAATGAGTTCAATATACTCTTTAGTAAGGTAATTTCATAGGGACTTAACTTTGGTGGCAAATTTTATTATATCTTCTTGCTGTTAAGTATGGAGCCTGATTTACCCTTGTAATTTTCTGTGGTAAAAGCGCACATTTGTAAGGCCCCCATTATGAGGAGAAGCCATCGTGCGTGAAGGAAAATCACTCACCGGAAACCAAAATTTTCACGGACAAGAATCAGGGGCAACTTTAAAGGCCTCGAGGGCGGAGGCCCCCGAGACTTTTTTTTCGCCGGAATATTCCTTTTCGCCGGAATATTATGGCCGGACGGCGGTCGGAAAGTGGTCGGAAAACAACCGGTCGGTTCGCCGGTGGCCGGTGGTCGGAAGTCAATGGCCGGTGGCCGGTGGTCGGAAGTCAATGGCCGGTGTCCGGTGGCCGAATTCAATGACCGGTGGCCGAATTCAAAAGCGGACTTGTCTTCTCAAGGGCGGCCACACATGGGCGGATTGGAGGGTCCGATTTGGACTTATTCGCACAAGGGCGGCTACACATGGCTGTCTCTCATAAGAGAGGGCAGCCCTTTTGGCCTATAAAAGGAGGCCATTTCTACACACATTTCATAGTGTGAAGTTGATGCAACAAGGTGAGTGTGAGGTGGTGAGAGTGAAGCAAGGCGGGAGCTCCATTAAGAGTATAATCCCTTTGTAAACTACTTCTTGTTTTGAAGTACCAAAGCCATTGAGTGGCTGCTTTCCCGTGGACGTAGCCCACATTGGGTGAACCACGTATATCGTGTGTACTCTCTCTCTCTCTCTCTCTCTACACTATAATCTCGTGTATATAAATTTGTCTCTCTCCATGAAGTAATCTACTCAATTATCTATTTAGCTACGTCTTATTTCCTAACACTTGCTATGTTCCTTGCCTTACTCATGGGATATGTTTTGTATAGCCATAAGTAATTTAACACCAAAAGACATAGTTGGCCTTTGACATATTCAAAAAAGGCACAAAATTTGCACTATGCTTGGTTTCTACGAGACACCTTGATGATGGGTTACATGACCATATTTTGAAATTAGTCTTGGACTATCAAGAAAGAAAATTTAGTTTATTCTCAAGGGTTAAAAGTATGGTTCATTGTATTCCATGCATGTGTGTGTGTAGAAGACAATGTTATTACTATAGCCAAGCTGTTGTAGTGAGTTGTGGCATTGTCAACTAGGCCATATGAGCTAAGGAAATCCAGACTCGGCGCAAACTTTTTCGAGCTAAACAAAATCCGAGCAACTTTGTATGAGAAATTGAATGTAACTTACATAGTAGTGTCATTAAAATGCTAAACACACAACGCTTGCTCTATGAGAATCTCAACATGTTGTACTTATGGTCAAAATTTAGATTTGTTTGGCAAAGAAATACTTGTCAACAATCTAGATAAATCATATACTAGTCCCAATACCATCAAATTTTTGAAGATGCACCGATCAAAATTTTCAATAAAATAAAAGAAAAACTTGTGTAGCTGCCTTGTAAGCAACTCTATAATCTGTTCATAAAGTTTCATGTATTGGAATCTCACACTCATTGAAATTGGGACTATATCAAGGAAATTCTTTAGCCCTATACATATTTATATGGTCGATAGATCATTTTGATATGCACAAAATTGCATACATGGGTAGTATGGAGCAAAGGGTAGGCTTTGTAGTTAGTTATTGCATCTTACCTTAAGAAAACATGTCCTTGGGTTGCTCATGAATATGGGCGATTATCATTTGTCAAAAAAATTGCAAATACTTTCACAGATTACTAAAAACATAGGTTTATAGACTCGATATGTGTTTTCAGCTCAACCGATATTATGTATTGCTTATGCTAGAAAATATTTTTATTGTGTATTTAATCCATGTTCTATGAATTTTTTAAATTTTATGGTTGTTTTCTTCTAGTTCAATACCCATATCAACATAAATTGGGATTTTCTTTATAAGAATTCTCTCAAAAGGTTATCTTTTCAGACTAACAATCTTCATTGAGAGTCAAGTCGATACACAAATTTCTTTGCAACACCAGTAAATGAATGTCTGACTAGTTGATGTTTGAACGACCTTCAGTGTGCATTACACTATTCTTTGGAGCTCTTACAAAGAGGAGGAAAGAGAATGGTTGGACAACCTAAACCTGACATTAAGAAAGAAAAAACCCACCGAAGTGTTAAAAGTTGTATTTACCTCCAAAGTCTTTAAAACAAAAAGAATATGGAAATTAAAAAATTATCTTTTTTTAAATTCTTTAGCTAAAGAGTTCCAACTGTTTAAAAAGCACTTAAAGTAGTGCCATAAAATAAAGGTAGAGATTTAAAAAAAAAAAACATAGTTGAATGCTCCTATATGTGAATTTTCAAGCATAACTATGATGCAATGCAGATCACTCATCTTTCGCTCAACCCAACATTGATGTGACTAGCCATAGCCATGTATTTCTTTGAAGTTTTTTTAGTGGGTAATAAAAGGTAGTGGGATGTTTTTCAATGAACACTTACCCGGTTACAAAAAAACATGTCCTTTGTTGTGTAGCCTGCAAGTTCGTGATCAAAGGTGATGAGGCTTGTTGTGGCTCTGGATAACCGCTTTACCTACAAACACACGCCAATTTTGCCTGAATAAGGCTTGTTGAGATCTCTTTTCATTAAGCTATCTCATGATTCAAAGGGGGATGGTAATGAAGGGAGCTTTTTCCAAGCTTTTCACTATGAATGAGTGTTTGTAGGAAAAAACCTCTCCACACCTTTGTTGTAGAGAGCTTTTTGGAGGGAGCTTTTTTTGTGTGGTTATTTCAGATTCCAAAAGAACCTTCAATTCCAATAAAACTTTCAAACTAATATGTGCATTTGAGAAAGATATGCTTCGGACAAAAGAGACGAACAAAAAGACAATATGAACTTCATATCTCTCGCCTTGCACTTTTGAAGAAGATGTTTCGCACACACTTTTGTGCTCGTCTTGGATTTTTTATGAACATATTTCATGGTGTGAATGTGCAAGACCCGCTACCAATGAAACAAGCATGAGCGGTCTCTTCCTTCCATAACATGGTCAAGTCCTTCGTTAAATAGTTTGAATAGCTTTTCAATTTGCTCCAGCCTCATCTAAAATCAGTTGGATGGTGTCTGTTGTCCAACTTCATCGTTTCCCAGAACATGATTTGTGTCTGCATGTCTTCTTCTTTCATCTCACAGATGGAAATTGTATGCATTTCTTGAATCTTGCAAAGATAAAAGATTAACCAATGCTACAAAGGAACAAATATGAGGATATAAGATGTCTTCATAGGCCTTACACAATATTGTAAATATGTGTTGCCATTGTTGTCCACCCCACCAATCTATGCACGTTGGTACAACCAAATTTGGTTGAAGCTAGAAAGTGTGCTATACAAGGCTATGGGTGCCTACAGGTGTGGGACCAAGTGCTTAAGTAGGTGTGAGGCCCCTGGGTAGGCAAAGGGCAGTGGGAATGTATGCTTGATGAGGTTTTTTAGGTCAAGAAGGGCCAATTGGGATGGTAAGTTCAAATGTATGAAGTGTCAAATTTATGCTTGAAAGTGTAGTGTTCAAGATGCTCTAGAAGCCGGTCTAGGCAGCTCCTCAAACGGAGCTCACGTGCCAAATGTATGATGGTTTCAATCTAGAAGGTCTTACAGATCTTTGATGGGTAGGGTAAATAGGGACATATGGCTAGAGTTTATGTCAATGGATAGGGTTGAAGAGCTCAAGTTGTGGAGCATGCAGGTCCTTTCGGATCATCAATAGGGGCTCTAGAGAGCAAGTTATGTCCATGTGAAGATTTGCCAGGGGCTAGATATGTGCCCACTTGGTCGCATTGGAGAACGTGCCATTTAGGGTGTTTTGAGCTTTGCCAAGGTTTGAGAAAGTGGTGGGCATCATGTGAAGTAGGCAAGATCTGACAACTTGCCGATCGGGTTTCTGAGAGGTGAGATAAGGCTAGTCAAAGATGGGAGCGGTTGCCCGAGGGATGGTTGTAGATGAATTGGCATGGTATTTTTGGGCTTGGTTTCAGGCTTGAAAGGCTCAGAATGCGTCAAGGTCTGAGGAGTTTGAAGTCGGGAAGGAGCACTTTGGTTGGCTTTTACGGATCAGAAATCGAAGCCTTGAGTAGAAGTGGGCAAAGCAGTGAAGTAGGGGAGAGAAAATGACCTTTTAAACATTTTTTTAAAATGAACTTGATGGTTTTGAGGAACTTGGAGGTGAGCCATTGTAGAGCTTCCATGTGGTGAGTGAAAGAACCCACATGTGGGTGCAGGTCCATGCTGTGCAGAGTATTTACTGCCCCATATATGGTGTATCAAAGGAAAGAGGAGCTCCTCTTGGCCCGTTGCTACGGCCTCAGTGTGAGGGCGCTGCACATGGTGCATTCAAGCATTGATGGATGCGGATTTTGGTGGAGGCCCCTTGGGCGGTGACGTCTTGCGGAGACAATGATGATGTGGCATCCCCGATGGGGGGCATGTTCTCATGTGGTGCCTTCACGGGCCAGTCTTTTTATTGAAGGGAAATGGACCCAAAGGGGTTGTCATGGTGCCTTGACAACCAAAATGGGCCCAAAGCGGTGGTTCACGAGCAGTGAGAGAGTGAGTGGAGGGAAAAGTGGTGATGTGTTGGCACCCTATCAAGTGTACTAAAATGGTAAATGCCCAAGTGTGTGAAATGGGGTTCTAATTTAAAAAAAGAGGCTCCCTTGAGCTGCACAAGCAAAAAAAGATTCCACCTTTTATATTATTATAAAAGAACTATGTATAAGAGGGTTATTTGAAAGTTCTAAAGGGCTTTTTGCCAAGGAATTTTTTGGAGCAGGTGAAGAAGAGGATTTCTCTGTGTAAGCCATGGCAGCTTTGTAAGCTTTTGCAAGGAGAAGTTTGCCATCCCCCCCCGGTGTCAATTCCCCGCTCCCCCTCCTTTCTTTTTCTCATGTGCTTTGCTTGTGTTGCCAACGCTATAAGCCATTGAATGCGGTGACCAAGAGAAACCACTACCCATTGCCATTTTAGGATGAAATCTTAAATCAAGTAGCTCACCATGAGAGATATTCCATCATGGATGGTTTTGAGGGTACTTTCAGATAGGTATCACGCCTGAAGACCAGTTGAAGACTATATTCATATCTCCATGGGGATGTTTTGCCTACCACCACAAGATGTCATTTGGGTTGGTAAATGCCTATGCCTTTTTCAAAATTGGGTGAACAGGGTGTTTGGTCCCTACTTGGGGAGGTTTATTAGGGTATTCATGGATGATATTGGTTGCTATAGCTCTAGGGTGAAGCATTTGTCAAAGCCGCAGTTGTGTTTTACAAGGTTGGATGAAGAAGGAGGTCGATTGAACCCAAAGAAATGCAAGCTAGCACAACCTCCGGAGTCATAGTTGGGCCATGTGTTGTCACAAAATGGGATTGAGGCGGATCCGGAGAAGGTCAAGGGCTCTAGTTCTTATGGAGCCTCCCTCCAGTGCTCAAGGTTTGGCATCATTCTTGCATAAATTGAAGTATCTATCAGATTTTTTTTGAATGTTGTCCTAGTATGTATATCCCCTTGAAAAGAGGGCACAACAGGTGCATAGCTGTGAATGGGAGGAAGAAGCTCAAGAAGCCTTTAATAAAGTAAAAGAAATTTTGTGTCAGTTACCTACGGTGTGTCCACTTGGAGAGGAAAATTTCTATGTTGACTTGATGGTAGGCACCGTGGCTATAGGCGCAATGTTGCTGCAAAAGGTAGGAAGGAGCTACAAGCCTATCTACTTTGAAAGCAGGGTGATAAGTCCCAACAAGGTGACCTACATTGAAGTGGAGCAGTGGTTCATGGGTTTGGTCTTGGCTTGCAAGAAATTCAAAGTGCATCTCATTGTATAAAATCTTTATGTGTTAACGACGAACAATTTGTTGCCTGAAGTGATGCTGCACTTGAAGGCAGGGAAGCGGATTATGAAATGGGTTATGGAGCTACAAGAATATAAGTTTGAGTTCAAGGTCAACCATACAGGTCGGTCTCATTTGGCGGATATTTTAGTCTGTAAGGTTGTTGATTTACCAATCTATCCAAGGGTGGTACGAGATGAAGCCAACGAGGAGCATGACTTAGTGGGATCTTTTATCATGTGGTTTGATGGTGCGTACATGAGGGTGATATAGAAAGCAGATGGAGGTATGGTGATACGGGATCCACACGACAAAGTGATTTTTTCAAAGGGTTACAACTTAGAGGACATTCATACCAACAATGAGACGGAGTATCTTACTTTGCATTTGGGACTGAAGTAGTGTGTGGAGTTTGGCGTTTCCAAGTAGCTGCTAGGCCAATGGCAGGTGAAATAGAATTTTTTGAAGCATTGGTTTTATGCCATTTAAAAGTTGTTAAAGTTTTTTGAAGAGGTTCAACGCAAGCATGTTAAAACAGAGCAGCACCAAGAAGCGGATCAGCTACTAGCAAGCAACAAAGTACATGTACAAGTTACTGGTTTATATGTGGCCCCAATCACTTATGCAAGTTGTGAGACTTTGAAGGAAATTGAAGACTTTTTGGGCTCAGGTCAGTATTCAAAGAGCTTGTCCAAATTGCAAAAGAGGAGGATAGTGCAAAAATCTTGTAAGTTCATGTTAATAGGGTAGGATTTGATGGTCTATGGTTGGGATGAAGTATTACAGAGGGTACTTTACAAAGAGAAAATCGGAATGGTGTTGCAACAATGTCATGAGGAAGGTGGGCATCAAGGTAAAGAGCAGGTTTTGTTTCAAAATTTAAAAGCAGGTTTTTGATGGCCTTCAGTAGTATGTGATGTGAACTATTGGTGCAAGACCTGCCATGAATGCCAAGCTATGGGTGAAAGGAGGCTGATAGCCGAGTCACAAGGGGCTATCATTGCTTGAAATTCTTTTGAGAAGTGAGGTTTGGACGCCATTGGTGACCACTCTCGAGGTCGACAAGTGGAAAGAAATACATTGTGGTAGCCATTGAATACCTTACCAGGTGGGTAGAGGCGAAGGTAGTTCAGGAGGTAAATTCACATGTTGTGGCTCAATTGGTCATTTTGAGGTACCATGGGTGCTCATTTCCAATAGAGGACAGGGGTTCAGAAGCAAGCTTATGCGGGCCTTGGTTGAGAAACGGGGCATTCAACACCGGTTCTCTTCACTCTATCATCCTCAATGCAATGGTCCAGTGGGGAGTGCCAATGGGTAGATCATAAAGATGCTGACAAAGTATGTTTACAAGCAGGAAGCGGAGTGGGGGGCAAATTTCGGGAAGTGTTTATGGGTGTACAAGACACCATATAAGGTGGCTACCAATTTCAGTCCATTCTTGGTAAGGAAGCAATGCTGCCAGTGTATACACAGCTAGGTGCTTTGAAGGGGATGTGGCGACTCAATGCCAAACAACACAAATTTTTACACGACAGAATTGTCAATCTTG
Organism: Adiantum capillus-veneris; assembly: GCF_014529385.1. Taxonomy (NCBI): domain Eukaryota; kingdom Viridiplantae; phylum Streptophyta; class Polypodiopsida; order Polypodiales; family Pteridaceae; genus Adiantum; species Adiantum capillus-veneris. The sequence continues at coordinate 151,692,634 of NC_140938.1, forward strand.
AAACTTTGTAGATGAACAGAAAGGCAGCAACAAACAATTATGTGAAGTAGCGGGAGAATTGGATTGCTAAATTCAACCAAAGCTTGCTAGATAAGAAACTAGAGGAAGGAGACCTGGTGATGAAATACGATAGCTACTTGGATTTTACTTTCCAAAAGAAGTTCAAGAAGAAGTGGATGGGCTCATATAGGGTAGATTAAGATTTTTAAAATGAGACCTATCAACTAGCACGGTCAAATGGTAAGCTGCTTAGAAATAGGGTGAATGGGGTGCGGCTTAAGGTGTACTTTGACAGGAGTTTGGTACCTGATGTGAATCAGGTTGTAGCTCAGGGGGTTGGGGAACCTACCTAAAAGGGATGGAATGTGATGAACATGCAACTTTGTACATATGGTTATGCTTTTTTTAGTTGGCTTGAGTGTTAGCACAGTGTTGAAGTTTTCATGGTTCAATAATGCTGCTTTTGGTTGAACGTGAATGTTCAATAGGTAGGTGGGAAATGATGGTACAACCAAAGCTGTTCGATGCTAGAAAGCATGCTATACAAGGCTATGGGTGCCTACAAGTGTGGGACCAAGTGATCAAGCAGGTGTGAGGACCTTGGGTAGGCAAAGGGCAGTGATAATGTATGCCTGATGAGTTTTTTTAGGCCAAGAAGTCTCCAAAAAGGGATCATTGGGATGGCAGTACAAATTTTTAAAGTGCCAAATTCATGCTTGGAAGTGTAGTGTTTGAGATGCTCTAGAAGCTGGTCCAGATAGCTCCTCAAACAAAGCTCCCATTCCAAAGGTATGATGGTTTCAATCTAGAAGGTCTTGTAGATCCCCGACGGGAAGGGTAGACAGGGGCAGATTGATAGAGTTGATGTCAATGAATAGGGTTGAAGAGCTCAAGTTGTGAAGCATGGGGGTCCTTTCAGATCATCAATCGGGGCTCCAAAGAGCAAGTTATGGCCAAGTGAAGATTTGACAAGGACTAGGTATTTGCCCACTTGCTTGAATTGGAGAACATGTCATCTCGGGTGTTTTAAGCTTTGCTAGGGTTTGAGAAAGTAGTGGGCATCATGTGAAGTAGGCAAGATCTTACAGCTTCTCAATCAGGTTCCCAAGAGGTGAGATACGACTAGTCAAAGATGGGTGGGGCTGCCTGAGGGATGGTTGTAGATGAATTTGCAATTTTTTTTTGGCCTTAGTTTGTGGGTTTGGAAGCCTTAGAATGTGGTAAGGTATGGGGAGTTTGAAGTCAAGAAGGAGCACTTTTGGTCGGCTTTTACGGACCGGGAATTGGAGCCTTGAGCAGAAGTGGACAAAGCAGTGAATCAGGGAGAAAAATTGAACTTTTTAAAGTTTTTTTTAATGAAATTGATGGTTTTTGAGGAACTTAGAGGTGAGCCACTATAGAGCTGCCATGTGGCAAGCAAAAGAACCCACATGCAGGTGCAGGGCCATGTGGCACAATGTATTCACTCTAGAGCATGCCCCATATATGGTGTATCAAAGGTAAGAGGAGCTCCTGCCCGTTGCTATGGCCTTAGCGTGCAGGCGCTGCACACTGCGCGTTCGGGCATTGGTGGAGGCGGATTTTGGCACTGGCGGCCCCTTGGGAGGTGGCGTCTCGTGGAGACAATGATGATGTGGCATCCCAATGGGGGGCATGTTCTCACATGATGCCTTCACGGGGCAGTCTTTTTATTGAAGGGAAATGGACCCAAAGGGGTTGTCACAGTGCCGTGACAACCAAAATGGGCCCAAAGAGGTGGCTCACAAGGGCAAATGAGAGAGTGAGTGGAGGGAAAGTGTCAAGGTATCGGCGCCCTATATCAAGTGTACTAAAATGGTATGCCCAAGTGTGTGAAATGGGGTCCCAATTCAAAAAAAGAGGCTCCCTTGAGTTGCATGAGCAAAAAAAGACTCCATACTTTTTTTTATTTTTTAAAAGAACTCCCTATAAGAGGGTTTTTTGAAAGTTGTAAAGGGCTTTTTGCCAAGGAGATTTTTTGGAGTAGGTGAAGAAGAGGATTGCTCTGGGTAAGCCACGGTGTCTTTGTAAGCTCTTGCAAGGAGAAGTTCGCCATTCCCCCTCTTGGTGTCGATTCTCCACTCCCCTCCTTATTTTGCTCGTGTGCTTTGCTTGTGCTGCCAATGTCAGTGTGGTTGGGTGCAACGCCGAACCAAGGTTCATCTATGCAGAGAGAGAGAGAGAGAGAGAGAGAGAGAGAGAGAGAGAGAGAGAGAGAGAGAGAGAGAGAGAGAGAGAGAGAGAGAGAGAGAGAGAGAGAGAGAGAGAGAGAGGATTGTCTGTGTTTGTGGTGTGGAACAGAGGTACATAGGAGACACAAGTTCTCTCGTCCGTTGCAAAAACTCCCTTTGCAATGGGGTGGTTATGGCTTTCGATGTAAATGAACAACCGAGTCTAGTTGTTCTTGACTAGCAAGTAAAAGATAGTATATGAACACTCTTGAAGCAGAATTGGACTTTGATTGCAGTGGAAGCACCTTAGTGTTCGCTTTCTGAGCTCAACATACCAACTAACATAATTGATGCATGTAAGTTCCCTGTCCATGCAGTCTTGTTTGGCCGTCCGTTTATCTCATTGATTGAGCATGATCCATTTTTGCAGATACGATGTCTGCCACATTTACTTCTCTTGATTAAATTCGGATACCTCATTCTGGAATGAATAGGCTTAACCCAACATGGTCGTCATACTTTTGATCCATCCCTAACATTTTAAGAACATCATCTTGCACATGATCCAATTCATAAACACAATCCCCATTGTACACCTGGCGAGAACTCCAAAAACCTTCTTCTTATCCAAATACCTAGAAACCATTTGGCTCAACTTGGGGTACTTGTGGCTATTTAGCACAATGTGCTCCAATGTACTTTGTGTTTTCTCTACCCGGTTTGAACTCGAAGATATGTTTTTGTGTTTCTTCTCTTCTTCTATTTAAACATCTTGCACTAATTCTTGGCACACATAAAAATTATATTGAAGTTTCTTGGTTGAGGTTTCAGTAATAAAACCTTCTTCTTCATCAAAAGAGCTGTCGGATACCATTGCTACATTTGATCTTGAGGACATATCCACACCCATGTTTGTGAACAAAATACATTTTGTAGTCAAGTTTGAATCTAATATAAATTGAAATTGATCACATAATTTTACACCATCTTTCAACCGAGTCTGAATGTCGCCATCAAAAGTAGAAATGATGGCAAACATCTTTCTCTTACTACTACCCCCATAATCTCCAGGACAGACCATCACAAATCTTGTAGGGAATTCAAGCAACAAAGGTTCAATAGAAATAGTATTCAAGAACAAACTCACCTTGCAAGATGAAGAGGAAGCTATCGCTAAGAGAAACTTCTCAACCTTAATGGCTAGATATAATTTAGTTGACACCAAGGCCTGTATTTATAGACAAACAACACATGTGAGCTCTCTCTCTCTCTCTCTCTCTCTCTCTCTCTCTCTCTCTCTCTCTCTCTCTCTCTCTCTCTCTCTCTCTCTTCTTCTCTGAACGAGGTAACCGAACCCATCCCCACATCCTTGAGCCCATCCTGCTGAGTGCAATCCGCACCATTGCCTCCATTCGTCTTAGCTCCCATTCTCTACACTGCAAGACAGGACGTTGGGGCACTGGCGAGGAGTCTCATCAACTTTGCACCTTATGCGAGAGAGTGAGTACCACACACTACTTGAGTGCTCAGCTTTTGACCACATTAGGTCCTCTTTTCCCTATATATTCAGCCATGAGCTCTCCCTACATACCTTCCTTTCCCAACCACAATGTGGACTCTCTATTGCGACACTCATTTCATCCATTTTTGAGCATCGAGAGTCACTTATGACCTCCACTCAAACCACGTGACATGTTCATTTGGTCTCATAGGTTATATTTGACCTCCGATGATGATAATAGAACTATCTATCTATCTCTCTCTCTCTCTCTCTCTCTCTTCACACATAGAAGGGTACTGTAAAATGGAATGGGGAAAAAAAATTACATATTGAATAGGAAAATAGAGTTATCTATTCATTAAAAAAAACAGATAAGGAGTTTTAGAGATAGTCCTTGAACGCACATAATATACACAATTTATAAGTAGTGACTCTCTGAGTCAATACCCCTCACATCAACTTCGGATGCAAGACATAAAGAAGTGGTTTGGGAGATGGGATGCATTACACTTGCTACATGATGCCTCAATTGACTCCCAAGTGAATGAAGCTTTTCTACAACGCCAATGTATTATGGCTTGGGAGGAATATGGTGCGTCACGCTTCATACATTACACCACCCATATTGCTCCCAACTACAAAACCATGTTCTTTTTTGAAAGAGGAAACCGTACTCACCCTTACATACTTGAGCCTGTCCCCTTGTCAACGATACGAACTATTGTAGCCATTTGGCTTAGCTCCCACTCCCTTGGATGCGAGACAGGGCACTGGGGTAATGGAGAAGAGTCAAATCGATTGTGCACATTATGCTCACTTCAAGTTCAACAGTCTGAGTAGCGTACACTACTAGAGTGCTCAGCTTTTGGTCACATCCAAACTTGCTTCCTTCACATTTTTAGCCATGGCTTAGATCTACACACTTTCCTCTCCCAACAGTTTGTGGGCTCTCCATTGCGACTCTCATCACCACAATTCTGGAGCATTGAGAGTCACTCATCAGCCACACATATACTACATCACATGTAACTTTGGTTGCGTAGGTCATATTTGACCTCCGAGGATGATAATAAACTCTATCTATTTATCTATCTCTTTCTCTCATTCACCTCCTTTTACCCTTTTCTCTCCTCCACCTCTCTCTCCCTCCCCCCCCTACCCCCCTCTCCCTATACCTCTAGTGCAGTTGTTTTTTAACCTAGTAGACAACATTTCACTCTTTTGATCATAACTTCTTCAACCGAACTCCGATTTGGGTGATCTATAGCCTCAATCGAAGAGCACAATGCCCTATACACATTGATGTAAAGAAATAAATTTTTAGAGTTATGGAAGACATTTTTGTAGAAGAATTTTTGAAGTGAATAGGTTCAAGAAAGTTGAATCTCATATCTTATTTTGCATACAATGGCTTCTGATACTTGCAAGGATTCTTCTTCTTCAACAAGGTCCACAACAATTGTGAAAAATGATCCAAAATCTCCTAAGTGTGGAGATAGCAACAGAACCACTTAACCAACGACATCAAAAAGTACGATCATGGCATACTTGGTATCATTGCAAGCGACCGTAAACAAACAAGGTGAAGACTTACGAGCACTTGCAATGGAGAATGGCACACTAAGGGTACTTGTGGTTGAGGATGAGAATCTCAAGAGGACACTTGAGATCCAAACAACATGTTTGATGCAACTTGAAGAGGAATTCAAGGAATATAAACGCTCTCTTGTGGACTTGAATGCTTTGAAGGAGCGCATGAGCAAAGTAGAGCATGACCATGTATTGAAAGAGGAGAAATCTGACAACATGAGCTGGGATGTATGCAAGATAAAAAATGTATGCACTAACAAGTCTTGGGCTGATGTGTGGTAACAATGTGGTTCCTAATTCCTCACTCATGCAAGCGATGGCTCAAACAAAGAATGTTGAGAATGTGGATGTGGACGAGTCGAAGGAATAGGAGCGACGTTCCAAGAACATTGTTATTCGTGGAATTCCCAAAGATAAGTTAGAGATGCCTCCTTCTCTTGCCATTGTTGTCAAAGATATCTTTGAAACCCACTTTGGCATGTCCGGAGTTATGGTCTATGGAGCACATAGAGTGGGTAAGCAAGGAGCTCCTCGCTCGAGAGAACGGCCAATTGTATGCACCATGCTAGATGAGACCAAATGAAAGATTATCCTTGATAATAGTTAATTCTATTTGAGAATTATAAAACATTTTGTATGTGAAGATTACACTATTAAGAAACAAAATATGCGCCGCAAGGCATATGAGGAAAACAATAAGAAAAGCAAGGGGATCTCTCACGAAGAAAATGTGCCCAAGGAGGAGGCAAGTCCCTTGAGCATAGGATTCTTGCCCGTAGTATGCCTTAGATGAGCCTTGAGAAACTTTAGCAAGACCCAATCATTTTCCTTAAAGATTAAGGCTCTTCTGTGCTTATTAGCGGCATCCCTTTTTGCCTTTGCTATGAGATGGATATAGCCTCTTTAATCTTTGGAAAAAGATTCTTGTGAGTCTCGGCTCTATTCATCAGCAGGCGAAGATTTTCCCATGTACTTTAAGTAGTAAGGTACTTTTGGATCTTCCCTCTTTAAAGTTTAAAGGTGCTTTCCACATAGAAGTACGTACAATGTCATTGTATGCATACTCTATAAAAGGTAGGTACTTCTTTCATTGAGAACGTTGATCTACTTCCATGACTTAGGCTTTTAGTAGATCAAGGATTGTTACATTAGTTGTTTCACTTTGGTCATACGTACCAAGAGTACTATGCTAAACTAGAAAAAAGATATTATGGTCCTTTTTAAATTCTTAAACCAATCAATGAGATGTCTTATGAATTAAAGTTTCCCAACCATTGGCTCATGCACAATGTTTTCCTTGAGAGCCTACGTAATCCTGACAAAGGAGCGCCACTAAAAGAAGCAATAGTTGCAGACCCTCCAAAAATCGACAATCAAGACAAAGTATATCAATCTGAGTCCATCCTATGACATGAAGACAAGGTATTAAGAAACGATAAGATTATCTAATGAAATCTTATTAAGTTTAAGGATTATTCTTTTAAAGATGCTAGATGGATGCAAGGAACCTAGCTTAAGGATAAGATGAGCCTTGTCAATGCTTACAATGCTACACTAGAGTAAGCAAATGAAAATTCATTTTAAATGAACAATGTTTTTGTCTTATAAGACTCGTTCTCTTTCTTTTAATGTGCACAAAATTTAAGAATTATGCATGCTTAGAATCATGTTTGTGGTGACGACGTCTCCCAAACACCAAGTAGAACTTGTCACTCTACTTTGGAAGTATGGTATGGACGAAAGAGCAGACATGCTTGCAACAGCTATGTCTCCCAAGCACCAAATGGATTAGTCATCCATTATGGAATGATGTCGTAGGGTAAAAAGGGATCCTCTACCCGCTAAGAAACATGGACTAATGACTAGGCTTTATCTTCTCTACCTCATAGGTCGAGGACGACTATGATTTCAAGAGAGAGGTAATTTCATAAAATCTAATATCTACCTAATTCAAATGATTTTCTCATATTAAAATGATCATTTAATGTGGGAGACTAAACGGGAACAAGAGTTAGAATAGAGACATGTGCTTCTAGACCTATCTCAGCAAGGGATCAAAAGGAGAGATGGTTGCATCTCAACAGGGGTCCAAAAGGAGGTTGTCTACCAAAGAGCAATGTGTAATAAGTGCTTCTAGACTTCTCTTAGCAGGGGACCAAGAGGAGAGATGGTTACATCTCAATAGGGGTCCAAAAGGATACGTTCTACCAAAGAGAAATGTGCAATAAGTGCTTCTAAACTTACCTCAGCAGGGGACCAAGAGGAGAGATGGTTACATCTCAATAGGAGTTAAAAAGGGGGTAGTCTATCAAAGAGCAACGTGCATCTAATGGAGCTTAAAAGACCTTAGGGTTAGCTTAATTAAAGACCTCCAAAGGTTAGTGTTAAAAGTCCTTCAACCTTAGGCAAGCTTGGTGACTAAGGTGGTTGTCATGCATAATGAGTATGGTGCTTGACGTGCTTGTCATGCTTGCTGACTAAGGTGCTTGAGGTGCTTGTCATGCTTGATGAGGAAGGTGCTTGAGAAGCTTCCCATGCATGGGGGGTAAGGTGCTTGAGTCAAAAGAGACCCTACAAAGGACGGGGAAAGCCCCAAAGCTAGGGGAATCTTTGACTTAACCTCCCACTCACCCAAAGGACACCTCCTTTAGCAACGGGCACATGGACACATGTCAAGATCTCCCTATACTTAGCCACATGGTGTGCTTGAATCCTATTGTCTTGGCTAAAGAGGGGTCCAATGAGCGTCCAGTTCAATTCAACAAATATCTAGATATTTTCAAGTTCTCTCTCTCAAAGAGGTAAGGAGGACACTTGTCCTAATGCTACCCATGTTGCTTGAAATGCATTATGCATATGATTGGCTAGGCTTAGAGGGGTCCAATGAGCTTCAAGATTGAGCTACAAGCAAGGGTCTACCACAGAAATCAAGGGGTGTGCTTGGGGATATACACCCTCTCACACACTCATTTTTCACACATTCTCACTTGGTGAAAGTGGAAGAACTCCATATCCTTCTCAAAGCTTGTGGAGAAGTTGAGAGCCTACACCAACACTTTTGGCTATGGAATGCAAATCCAACTAAGATCCATGCTTCAATGCTTAAGCTTTCCATCTTCTCCATCTCCATTACTATGATACTATGTATGCTAGCAAGAAGAGTGATGATAAGTGAGGAACTATTTCTTTTTCCTATAAATGTTTCTTCTTCCTCTTCCCTACCCTCATTCCCCGCTCACTCTTCCACCTTCGAAGGTGTTTGAGGCCTTGGGACTGAGGCCGGGGATGGTTAATGCTTTTACAAAGTTTATGTTATGCTCGTGATCATGAAGCTTTCTATCTTCATAGCATCACCAAGGTCACAAAGAACACAAAGATTGTATTATACCAAGTCTCTCTTTATGTGAGAATCTATAATACAAAAGCCTATTGGAGGGGACCCGGCTCCACATAAATCCAGTTCTCAACTGTTGTCAAGTTCTGTAATTCTCTTTCTCTCTTGTAAAAGTATTGTTCATGCCAAGTTAATTAATTATAATGATTATGTTGCTACTGTTAATTAAGTTCACCCTTTGTGTTTTCAAAGTAGTCTCATAAAAATGCTCACTGTAATTCTCTTAATTCCGCTATTCTCAAATTTCATGGGCCATTTCCATTACATATTAATAGTGCAACATTGGATCCCCTTATGAAGGGCATCATGGGATGACTACGAGAGAATATTCTTCTAACAGCTCTCAATAATTTGTAGCATTTAGTTTTAGATTTATTTTTAACATTTTTCGTCTTCGAGTGGCAAAGGACCTAGCTTTTGGTTGTGTTTTGGTAGATTTGGAGATATGGAGATGATTACTTTAAGTGGATACCTTTTCTTTCTTTGTTAAAATGCTAAATTTTGAGAGTGAGGGAGTACGATTTTGGACCTATTTAATTTAAGGAATCTTTGAAAATTCTTGCCGGAAGTAGATTGGAAATGAGATGGTTAAGGAAAGAAAACAAAAGCTTGTTGGGAAATGGTGGGGAGCACGGGTACATGGACATGTAGGCAGTTAGCATGGGACTGAAGGTGGGTGGAGACCTAGGTGCTTACAGCACGATGGTGGCTCCAATTAGTGTGGTGGGCATGTCGAGGAGCAGGTCACGTGCGACCAAGGTAGGGCAAGTTAACCAAGGCCACACCAAGTTGGGGGAGGGGGGGATTCTCTTTTTTAATGGATCAAATAAATAAAAGTGTAGCCAAGACTCGTTGACAAGTTTTTTAGCTCAAGCAAAATGAATGGGCATACTTTTGTGCATGCAGGTTTGATTCCTGGCGTTGCCCTTTTCAAGGAGGTTGCTACAACCCGGTTAGTTAAGAGGCTTTACTGCAGCAAGAATCTGAAAAGATTCCACAAAGTGAGAAATAAAATAGAGGAGAAGGGAAGTATACAAGACTATTCATTGCACTTGAGGTTTGCTCTGATCTCTCTCTCTCTCTCTCTCTCTCTCTCTCTCTCTCTCTCTCTCTCTCTCACACACACACACACACACACACACACACACACACACACACACACACTCACTTTTGTAGATTTGAAAGCCATGATGAAAGTTTTTTTTCAAAAAAACTCACAATGGTGAGTGGATTATATTGAAAGATCCAAAAAATTACAAATTCTTACCATGCTCGTGACGAGCCATGAACACTTCAATGGATCATAGATACATCGGCTCATGGGGGAGCCACCTCATGACCATAAATGAGCCCATACTTCCACCTCTCCACCTATGTTATTGCGGTCCCCATAGTCATGTTCCACTCTTCTTAGTTTCTTTTCTTTCTAATGGCGATCATCGTTACCCTACTTTCTTGGACTATCTCGGTGAACCTTGCTACTTCCAAGGAGTTCTCAAAGATTCGATAGTTCCTTGTCTTCCAAATGTGTTTAAAGTAGTGATATCTCACGATTTGTGTAGCAATGAGTAGTGCTTGACACTCGAACATCTTCCCCCCCAAGAAGAGATCTTTCCTGAAGAATCCTATTTCCCAGGTTTTTTGGACCCATTTGCAAATCTTGCGTGCAAGACCACAGATTGATGGACACTCCTGAAACAGGTGAGAGATGTCTTCACAAGCCGTTCTACATTTTGAGCATGTATCTAGACCGATTCCCCTAGCAAAGACCTTCACTCTAGTTGGCCTAGCTCTCCATAACACATTCCCATAAGAAGACCTTCATCCCATGCGGCCATTGAGGGCACCATATGTTCTTCGCGACCGTCTCCAACCCTCCCCCTCCCAATTTTTGCCCCACTGCTTATGAAGTGGGGAGAACTAATCTTATGAATCCATCAAGGCGAAATACACATTTTTAGTTTGGGGTTTTAAGAAATGTTTGTTCACAGGCCATTGCCAAGATTTCCACTCGAGCTTGGATTCACAGTCCGATACATACCACCTATTGAGCCGTTCAAGGGCTCTACTAGTTAACAATATTTCTGACCCACTGAGGTTAAACTCAAAGGTCAATTGATCCTTACCTTTCCATCAGTCTCTATTGTAGTCCCACAATTGTCCTATATGCCTAATACCTTTATTATTAACCTTTCTCGCAACTTCCCTCCAAACAGGGTCAGAAGGATGCCTCCTACCTTTGAGAGCCAAGGGGACCATTGAGATATAGAGTTGTGGAAGTACCTTGATAGCTCTCCCCATTCCAAATACATCACTGCTCTATTGCATTTCTGAGTAAGCTTGCCTCTCATACCCCCAAGTTTTAGGCTGGCCCATTGCGGGGCCAACAGCTTATCGTGCACCTCAAGCCCTTTCCACTGGCTACATTGCGAGCGTATTTTGGAGTTGTCCATCATATTCTTAGCCATAATAGCCCAAGCCTGGCCTTGCTTAGTGAGGGCTACCACAAGCTTAGCACATTGAGCCTCTGCATGAATGGTAGGGTTAAGGATCCCAAGCCCGCCTTGCTCCACAGGTCTCGCCACTGTCTCCCATTTTGCCCACTACCAGGGTGATGCATCTTTAGTGTCGTTCTTCCAAAGAAATCTCTTACTGGTTTCAAAATGCCTTTCTAGTTGCACTTAGCTACCTCAAACATCATACCATTGAAGTCTATAAATGACAACATAAAAGAATTGATAGCCTTCACTCTGCTTGCAAAGGGTAGAAGCACATACTCCCACCTTCACATCTTAATCTTGAAATTTTCCATAACCCACAAGAATCCCTGCTTGTGAGCCATCCCCAAAGGGGCTCGTAGATGCCAAAATATCTTCCCATTGGACACACTTTCCCCGGTCCACAAAGTTGGATCAACCAAGTCGTTCTCGGGGGGGGAGAGAGAGAGAGAGAGAGAGAGAGAGAGAGAGAGAGAGAGAGAGAGAGAGAGAGAGAGAGAGAGAGAGAGAGAGAGAGATCAATCTCAATTTTTCAATACCACACTTTGACCTTGAGGCTAGGGAAACGTTGCACAATTTCCTTCCTGATAACCTCATGGCAAGCCTTGAGGAAGAGAAAGGAATCATCCACAAAAAGCTTTGCCAAAAGCTGGTCGTTATTAGGCAGAGCCAATCCTTGAATCTCTCCTTTAGCTGCATTGTCTTTCAGTAATGTAACAGAAGGGTGGGGTCCAATGGCGAACGTTAGAGGGCCAAGTGGGCATCCCTGTTTCATTGATCTTTTAACCTCAAAAGCACCCACAATTATCTCATTGAATAGGAGCTCCGATTGGCTACCAACACCTAGGGTGCTGACCATGAGGCACATCCGTGGCCCAAAGCCTAATGAATTCATGACATCTTCAATGAATGACCATGTTATCCTATTGTAGGCTTTATCAAGATCCAATTGAAGCAAGATACAGTCTTGTTTAGTAAAAGCGGCATATTCAATGCCGACCATTGCTGCCAAAATGTTATCATAGATTGACCTTCCTTTAATGAATCGACGAGGACTTGTCATGGAGGGAGGGAGTCTGAGGCTACAGTTTGGCAATCATTTTATAGGCTACAGACATCATCATTATGGGGCACTAATGCTTAAGTTGGGAGCAACAGACTTGTTTGGGGATAGGCTTAATGAGGCCTCTTTTGATGCTTAAGTCCATGACTCCATCACCGAGGGCTTGATTATCCATTCTCATGATGGGATACTTAAGATCATCCCAAAATTCCACGAAGAACTCAGTAATCACCCAATCCCAACCAGGGGAACTTTCTTTGTCCAGAGCACGCAGCGCGAGGGAGCATTCATCTCGCTTAACACCTGCTCAAGAGTGTTGGCTTCAGACTGGGATGTTAGGAAATAAGACGTAGCTAAATAGATTTTTGAGTAGATTACTTAATGGAGAGAGATAGATTTCACACACAAGAGATTATAGAGTAGAGAGAGAGAGAGAGTACACACAATATACGTGGTTCACCCAATGTGGGCTACGTCCACGGGAAAGCAGCCACTCAATGGCTTTAGCACTTCAAAAGAAGAAGTAGTTTACAAAGGGATTATACCCTTAATGGAGCTCCCGCCTTGCTTCACTCTCACCACCTCACACTCACCTTGTTGCATCAAGTTCACACTATGAAATGTGTGTAGAAATGGCCTCCTTTTATAGGCCAAAAGGGCTGCCCTCTCTTATGAGAGGCAGCCATGTGTAGCCGCCCTTGTGTGAATAAGTCCAAATCGGACCCTCCAATCCGCCCATGTGTGGCCGCCCTTGAGAAGTCAAGTCCGCTTTTGAATTCGGCCACCGGCCATTGAATTCGGCCATCGGCCACTGGCCATTGACTTTTGACCACCGGCCACCGCCCATTGACTACCGGCCACCGGCCAACCGACGGTTGTTTTTCGACCACTTTCCGGCCACCGTCCGGCCATAATATTCCGGCGAGGAAAAAAAAAAGTCTCAGGGGCTTCCGCTCCCGAGGCCCCTAAAGTTGCCCCTAATTCTTGGCCGTCAAAATTTTGGTTTCCGGTGAGTGATTTTCCTTCACGCACGATGGCTTCTCCTCATAATGGGGGCCTTACAAATGTGCGCTTTTACCACAGAAAATTACAAGGGTAAATCAGGCTCCATACTTAACATGGGAAACCGTTCTTTTGAAGCTCGCAAGGAGAGTCGATCTAGCGTCATCTATCACAGGGGACTCGGCCTTGAGCTGGCCTATGATTTGTTGCAGGTGGTTGAGCATTAAGACAACCATTTCATCAGGATTTTCAATATTATTTCCATCCTCATTAGTGAGTGAGTGGACTAGGCCCAGACTTCTTTTGATTTTGAGGGCCCTAAAGAAGTGTGTACGATTGGCCTCCTCTCGTTGGAGAAAGTTTTCTCTGGAAAGTATTTTGGCCTTTCTCACCTCCCCTAGTGGGAAATCTGTTAACGCTTTAACTTCTAGCCATCTTTTGTGTTCTGCCTTTGAAGCAAGGCCTTCTTGTTTTTCGTGGTTAGGATCTCAACTTTGTCAGTGAGCTGATTGAGCCGTTTCTCTTGATTTTGTTTCTTCTCGGACCTGCAATTTTGATAGCCTCTTGAATGCTCTTGGCAAAAATATACCAGGACCTAGGGCTTCCTAAACCCACATCTTTTCAAAGCTTTCTCAGAGCTTTGAGGCCAGGCTTCTGAAAAGAGGGTCTTTGAATAGGTGGTCCCTTGTTGAGAGTAGCTTTTTAGACCCTAAAGGGCAATGATCTGCTCCTTTGGTTTTTTTATATTATATGCTTAACAGAAGGTGATTCGATAGGCACTATGAAGTTATCACCTTCATTTACAACCATGAAGGTAACCAATCAGCCTGATGAGAACAATAGCAGCGATCCAGTCGAGAAGCCATACCGACGTATTGCAGGCTCATGTATGTGAACCCCGACATGCTGCTCCATGGGCCTAACTCCCACATGTCCACCAATGCCCGCTTCTCACAGAGGCCTAGCCATCTGGATCTTTCAAATCCAGCTAACATGTTTGATGTGCTAGTTCTATTCCTTCTTTTCTCCACCATATTAAAATCACCTATCAATAGCCAATCTCTTTCAGGTGCTCCCACAATTTGACCCTTTCCTTCGTTGTACATGGCCCATATACACGTTAATGATAATGAGAACATGATCGGCCCATTTAATCCTTATTCCAAGTGCCCTCCCAGAGGGATAATTGAAGACCACCTTTGGCTCGCAATCCTTGTCCATAGTAGAGAGGATGCTACTGAATCCATGAGCTCCCTCTCCATAGAAGGCCAATTTCTTACTAGATGTTTGCTGTCTTTTGCTTGTGGCATGTAGGTTATGCTCGTAGAGAGCCTAAAAGCTAATTTCTTTGCCTCTTCTGACTTCCTCCCAAAAGATTGAGTATGATGATAGTTTAAAGCATGTTTCCCTTTCTTAGTTTCCTTTCCCAAAGCAAACTTACTCCTTGTCGTATTAAATTTTATTGCATATCTTCAAGATTTTGACATTTGACAAATCCTTCGAGTTTTCTCTAAATTGGAGGCAATAACGGGATGAAATTCCACTCGTCTTTGGATGGTTTTGTTTATTTCATCTTTGACGAGACAATATCAAACATGGATGTAATTTGGTTTTTTATCTCAAATATGTCCCTACAATTTTTTTGGAATTTGTTTTAAGAGGTATCTTGGGTGATGCCTTGGGGGTTAAAATGCAAAAGAAAGGGAATGCAAAGAGATTTTTTCGTATTGCAGAGTGGTTGCAGTTGGCACGTGGTGGAGAGAGAGAGAGGAAGAGAGAGAGATCCAATTTTTTTTGGGGATTTTGGGGTTCAGGGCTGAGGTGACACCTCTGTGTCTCTCAGGCTCGTTTGGAATGAAGGCAGGAGGGAAGTGGGAGGCAGTTGGAGGATAGGAGAAGCGAAGCGGGGTCGATGATGGCAAGGTAGCGCAGGACACGGTCTCTCTCTCTCTCTCTCTCTCCCTCTCTAGTGATTCCTCTAACTGCAGGGGGCATGATATCCTCTGTGCTTGGATCAACGGCTCTTGCTGGGTTTGTTTTGCACCCATCTCACCCTCCTGCCTTCGCCATTCGTTGGAGGGCACTGCTATGTTTCGCCACATAGTTGGGACGGTTTCCTTGAAGCGTAGCAATGAGATGCAGGGAATGTGCGGATACGCATAGAGGAGAGACTCGGGACTTCGCAGTGTGTGTGTGTCTATCAGAGAGAGAGAGAGAGAGAGAGAGAGAGAGAGAGAGAGAGAGAGAGAGAGAGAGAGAGAGAGATGGAATGATGAGGTGAACTGGGAGAGCTGGTCGAGATTGCCATCAATGTGCAGAGTAGGGATCGTACAAAGGGGGGCTACGGATGCGCAATGGAGAGCGTGGAAACTGGGGCAGAAGCTTGGGCTTTGTATTCTAAAAAGTGAGAGAGGGAATCTCGTGCTCTAATTAATTAATGAAGTGCAAGATAGACTAGATGATTTCAAGTCACATACAACATTTTTATTTTTATTTTGCAAAACTCACAATTGTGAGTGATTGTATTAGAAGAGAATAGAAAATTACATATCAATCTCAAGCCCAGGCCGAGCCTTGAGAGGCGGCTATTACATCAGACTTTACAACATAAAGGCTTTGATCGAATGGCTTGTGCTGTCCGAATCCAATCATCCGAGTCATGACTTTTACTTATCGTATATATCAATTCTTTGCTTTCTTGAATAATTACTGAGAAACTGGCCACAGAAACTTCATTCTTGAAGACACGGCAGTTCCTGACCTTCCAGATATTGTAGAAGAAGCAAAATCTAACAATTTGGGTACAGATAAGAAAGGCAGGACTTCGAAAGCAGTTTCCTCCAAGAGAAAGATCCTTCTTGAAGAAACCAAGCTTCCACGTTCTTTGAATCCATTTGCACACCTTCCCTGCCAAACCTCTTATGGTTGGACATTCCATAAAAAGGTGTGACAGGTCTTCACTAGCCCCTCGATAGCCAGAGCATCTATCGGATCCTATACCTCGTGACTGAATCTTGATGCCCGTCTACAGGGCTCCCCAAAGCACCTTCCATGAAAACACCTTCCCCAAGTCACATACAACATTTTATACAACGTGCGGTTTGTAGTTCTTTCTTTCTTTCTCTTTAGTTGGAGTCAATCAAAGCTTTACCTTGTTTATTTTGATCTATTTTTTTGTCAAGGTTTTTAGCTTCCCAAAGGAAGCACTATGTAGTGGGGGTGATTTTTTTAACCTAGGTGCAAAATGGTGGTGAGGTTTTAGGGTTGCGGGGAGCTTCGGGAAGGCTCTGTTATAGCCTGCGAGGTGTGCAGGAGGCGGCCTACGAGGACAGGGCGACCCGATCTTTGTGCAGCTGGTCCTAGGGACGAGCTAGGGAAAGGGGTGAGCCCTAGGGGCCGAGGATACCTCGGGAGGGAGGCCCGTGCACCCCCGCCCCCTGCCGGGTTTGCCTGCTCGATTAACTCCCCACAAGCTTCAATTGTTTGCTTGAAGCTCACATTTACTCCCTGTTATGTTCAATTTGGCAGCCCGAGTTCCCTTGGCTGCTTGTCAGAGCTATTCGATGCTCGCTTAGCTACCCAATTGCACCTACTCGACTGATTCTCCTACTTGATTTCCTAAGCTTTGTCTCCTAAGCTCCTCTGTTCCTTGCACTCGACCTGCTACTAACTTGACTTGCTCTAATCCGATTGTGTGTGTGTGTGTGTGTGTGTGTATCAACACACACACTATGCCAAGCTTGGTCAGCGCTGCCCATTTCCTCGCTCTCATACCAATGGTAGAGTGCACGTGAGTGTGAATGTGTATGTGTGTAGGTGCATAAGTGCACTAGCAAGGGAGAGTCTATGAGGGGGAATTGGAGAAGAAGGAGAAGCACATATGTTTTCTTGGGCTAGTAAAGTAGAAAGTGACAATGCCAAAGTCCACTCTCACTTTCTCTCCCTATATTCATTACAGAGAAAATGAAGTTAGGGATAGTTCCCATGGCCATCTCGCTTACACCCCAACACTTTTAAGGAGAGATGGGCACCTTCCATAAGCGGCTTAGTGCTCTTACGATGAAGGCAAGTCTGCCACTGTTAACCCCCAGGTTCACAGACACCCTATCACCTACGATGGACGTTGTAACGTACGATGGAAGTTGTATCATTTACTTGGTAGAGTCAGGTACTGGGCTTGTTGGTCCAATAGGAAAAGAGTAAGAGTGATCGCCGATGAGAGGCGCACTCTAACTGGAACATTCAAGGGATTAGTTGGCTAAGCATGGGCGCCCAAGTGTGAATGGGGCAAGCTCATATAAAAGTCAACTAAACCTAAAATTCACTCATTCTCTCATTTGTGCAATTGAAGAGGGCTCTTGCTCCATCTCCATCTTCTTCTTCTTCATCTCCTTGTGTGTGTGTGTGTGTGTATATGCGTGAGCGTGAGAGAGAGAGAGAGAGAGAGAGAGAGAGAGAAAGAGAGAGAGTGTGCGATCAAGCATTGCGGCGGCACGCCGACGGCGAGGCGGTTGAGCGCGGCGTAGCGACGTCTCCTTCTTCTCCGCGATGAGAAATCCTCCACGACAGGAAGCATAGAGCGGTGAGTGACACACCAACGCCATCTTTGAGCTTCCTAGTTTAGGCTTGTTGTGTGCTTGGAGCTATTTGTGGCTCGCACACAGTGTATCGGCAAGTTCTTTGCATTGACACGTGCAACATACACGCACATTTTTGGCGCCGTTGCCGAGGAATGCCATACACTAAGCTTGAATGGCACTCTGTGCTTCTTTTGTGGTGAAATTTTAATTGTTGGAAAGGTAAGGAAAGAGGGTGTGTGTGTTGAGAAGAAGGTTTTGTGTTACTACTGTGTATTTTTTTTGTTAATGGAGTTTTCAAAGGTACTATGTTTTTTCTCTCTGTAAGGTGTTAGTATTAAGGTCGTTAGTTCTGTGTGATGTAATGTACAGTAAGTAGAAAGTAGATGTGTGAGAGCTAATAGAGTGTGTTAGTGTGTAACAGTAGGTGTATTAGTTGGAAGTAGGTAGGTAGAGTATGTGTGTGCTCTCGCGCAGGCTGTAGCGACCTTATCCTTTTTTTTAAATTAAAAAAAAAAGTATAAAAAAAATTTTACAGGTAGGACAAGGATTGGGAATATCTCCCATACCCAAGCCCAGACCCAAGGCCAAGCTCACGCTCAGGCTTAGGCAACTATCGCCTTTTAAAATTACGAATTTTAGCTTCACACCTATAGCTAATTATCGATTTTTTGAGGACCAACGGAACTTCAGATGCCCGAAAATTGTGCTGTAGGGCACACCGCGACCCTCTGAGTGATACGCTCGTTTTGAGCTATCACACACTTTAATAAAAAAATCGATCATTCAAAAATATTAAAAAACATAAAAAAAACACGAGTGAAAACGAACGCCTAAAAAAGTAAGCGGTTAACCTTCGAGGTTATTCGCCGACGCTTGTAGCGTGCGAAAGGCACATGCATTTGCGCTCTAGTCGTGTGCTAGAGATGGAGCAACTAGAGAGAATTTCGACTTACACGAGTTCTCGTTATCCACCTACCTTAGGTTCCGGGCCCTCGGCGGGGACCCAAGGCAGTACAAACCAAGACCCGAACATAGCGGCTAGTGACTCTTCCTGTGACTACGACGTCATGGAGGGTTTTCTAATGTGTAATCCCGATAGCTCAAGCCAAGACATGCATGCCATGGGTCCACGGTCCGGGCCGAGTGTGCTTAGCCGCCTGAAGGAAACCTTTAGTAGAGCCACTCGCTCCGAACATGGAGCTAATGATGTAAATGAGCGGGGTGGAGAAGTAAATTCTCCATTCATGACCAACATAGAGCCTATGCCCTTAGAGAATGTGCACGTGAATACTTCATTCATTGCACCTCATGACTCTTCAGAGTTATTTCCCTCGGAGGTCATATTACCCGATGGTGGTAGAAGCCTTGCCGAAGTGCAAGAGGTTGAGCGATATATCATTGCGGCTAGGGAAAAGGAAGTCAAGAGCTTACGCAAGGCGGAGAAACAAAGAGAGTTAAAAGCAAAAGCCCCTATGTCAATATCCTTGCTAAGAGAGCAATCGAGTGCTCCTGACTTAGCAACCGCTAAGGGCCAACCCCTAGAAAGCAACATTGCATCTAGCTCAAAGGACACCCCTAGCACCTCAATCCTAGATGGAGTGTTCCTAAATGAGAACTGGGAGTACGAACTACAAACAGAAACTCTGACCGACCTATACATAGGTCACACCTATCACGTGGGTTGGTTAGATGTCCTACAATCCACAATGGGCGCTACTAGTGTGGAGGATCAACAACAAAGAGTTTGTGAGGTCATCCATAGGGTCATTGAGTTAGAGAGACAGAACAAGGGGATCAACATGCCCTCAACGGGTCTCATGAGATTCTTAGATACAGGAAAGGCTAAACAACCGACCTTATCGCAAATGGAGACTCCCTCGGTAAGTCCGATGGATCCTCCATATGTTGTTTCGCCAGTAGTCTCAGTGCAGTCTGAGCCCACAAGTGATAGCTTTACCTTTCCAAGTCTAGCTCATCTTTCCCTCGATGACACCACGGCTACCATGCCTACCCCAATGATGGGCATGCCAAGAAACACGCCATGGACCTCATTTGTTAGTAAAGCATCGCTACATGGTAGCTCAATACCAGCAACAACAGTACCTACAAGTGTGTACCAATCGTATACACCTATGGGTCATTGCACTCATGTAGTCCCTACCCCTCCCATTGTTTCAACAACGTATGCTCCACAACCACAACACCCAAGCTCTTAGTTCCATGGGACTATACTGGCTAGCATTAGCATGTCACATCCGACGTCTGCTATGCTTAGGGCCACACATATGAACTTTGGGCCATCACATGGCACAACATCATACCAAACGTGGAACCCAAGGGCTTCCTATGCGCCAAGCCCAATGCCAATACCTACTCCACATGTAGTCTTTGGAGCGCCTTCACCCACGGTGCCTGCTCACTTAGTTGACTTGGCAACATTTGCTCAAGCTATTGGTCGATCTATTGTTGAGAATATGCGTAACACACCTGATAGAGAGCTTAGAAGTAAAGCAGTACAAATAGCCAAGCTCACACAAAAATTTAGTGGAGACGGGGATGTGAGAAAGCATATCGAAGTGTTTGAGCAAATATGCGATTCTCTAGGAGAACACAATGACCTACATAAGAGCAATGCTTTAAGCCTAACCTTAAGTGGAAAGGATGGGGATTGGTATAGAACCGTAAGGGTGGAAGAAAAAATGGTTTACCCTACTCTTAGGAGACTATTCTTGAAAGAATACATACGAGAGGGAGTGCTTTGGGGTGTAGCCTCTCAGCTCCAGAAAGCCCAACGAGAGGAAGGAGAGTCGGTGAGAGACTTTATTAGTCGCTTGAAGCATTTGAATTCTCGTTGTAATCCAAATGAGCGCTTCAACAATAACCAATTGCTTGATAGATTCATTAGGGGATTACGACATGAGGATATCTACAATGGCCTAGTCATTAGAGGTATCACCGCTTGGGAAGCAGTCACCACCAATGCAATCCAATTGGAGGATAATTTAATGATTCAAGGAGAAAGAGTGTCTGTTGAATCTAAATCTATTAGCTCACAAGCATCGCGGCATCAGCCAATGACCCTAAAGCCTATTGCTAAGGAGCCAAAGATATCTGAGATGACTTTAGCAGATCTCACCAAGGCTATGCAAGAGAGTCTTAGAGACAATCGTGCTCCGCAAAACAATCATATGTATCCAAGAAGGGATCAACAATGGTGCTCAGTATGCTATGGACCGTATAGTACCAATGAATGCTCTACTTTTAGAGTAAAATTCAATGGGAACTGCAATGCCTGTGGGAGGTATGGTCATCAAGCTAAGGATTGCATAGTATTTAAGCGCGTGATGAATAGACCAACCTTAGCATGGACAGACACACCTCGAGTGCCTGCATTGATGCCGGCCCCACCTCTTGAACAAACAACACAACACATGGTTCCTAGGGCCCAAAATATTTTTCAAACAACACCTTTACCACCTCCAATGCTAGGACCGCAACCACCACATCCGAGAATCACTTCTGTGAATCAAGTGGATTGTGAGTCATCTATTGCTTGTTTGGAAGGCTGTGAGGAAGATATTGTTGGAGGCTCGCCATAGCATAGGCAATCTCCCACAAAATCTATCAATCTGGAGAGAGAGAGCATGACCCGGCTAGGGCTTGGAGGCATCACACAAAGAATGTGCCAGAGCGTCATCGGGTGCAAAGATTGAGAGGATTCAAGAGCGTGCATCCTCCAATGCAAATAGAAATCATCCCAAATTAACTAATGCTAATCGCACATCAAGCATCAATTTCAAGCAATCATCTACACACATCAAGCAACGAAGTGAAACACACTAATCTTGGAATCTCTCAAGCACAACTCTAATTACATGCATTGACGATTAAGCACACAAGATCGCATTCAAGTCTGCCACCCCAACCATGCCCATCATGGTGTCCAAATCAAGTCACACATAATCAAATTAAGCTCAAGGCTTCTTAAACCTACACACACACAAGCACACCATTAGAGGACAACTCTAATCCCTCAATCACGAGTACACCCACTCCGCTTAATCGAGAGAGTTAGATAAGGACTCATAAGGACTCCACTAATCGGAGAAGATTAGCATAAGTAAGAGTTAGATTAGAGAAGATCAACACTTCAAAACAACGAAGAAAAGTAGAGAAACATGATTGACAACATAATGAAGACTAGATTAATTAAGAGAGGATTACATTAATTACATGTGATTAGCACTAGCCTTCTAAGCATGGGCATTAAGCTCAAAGGCTAGGCCATCAAGACCTCCTCTAGGGAGAGAGTTCTCAAAAGGACCACTCAAGAATGACCTCTCATTAAGCATAGGGCTCTTTTATAGTTTTGGGCCTCAAACCCTTCAACTATGGGATAAAGTGAGCTCTCTAGCCTAGACTCATACAACTTTGGAACTCCTAAATGAGCCCAAGCCCTATACAATGAGAAGTAAATACTGTGCACTATGGCACATCCACAACTTGGTGCATAAATGGTGTAGCCTGTGTTAGCCGCTGCTAACATTCCCCCCTTCCTAATTTGGTGCACGTCCTCGTGTGCCGGTGAAGCAAAACACGGTGACATGGTAGAAAGCAAGTCCAAGGAAGAAATGTTGAGCTGCAAAACATAAGAACAAGTAATGAGCATCAAAGGCCACCAATAATGAATAAAACATGAAGCATAAATGAACAATCATGCAAAGTGATTTTGCTTCTAAAAGATGGGTCAATCATAGTAAAAAACTAGACAACATAAAGCAAAAAAATACTCAAACTATTGTGAAGATTAAACCACTTGAAATTTCAGTTTTATGCATGAAACACAAGTAATCAATTATGACCCTAGGCTAATGCAAGTTCATAAACCTACTAGCCTAAAAACTATGTGAACAATTTTAATAAATCATTCAAGTCTATCATGTCTATGGGCTATAAAAAGCTCTTAATCTATTAGTACATTGTCAAAGTTTTTTGAAGCTCATGGAAGTTTTTATTTAGTCATTCGTTGAAAAATTAAAGCACAATCACAAGGCTACCACCCCAAGGCAAGTCTAGGTGCGACTCTCAGCTCCTTGAACCCTCAAGAAGGTTTTCCAAAAGCCTACTAGCTTACCAAGGCGACGGCTAACCCCTATCAACCCAGGGCATCGGTTTAGGGCCTTGACCAAGCGAGCCAAGGTGATTCCCCTCGCCTACCAAGTGCCAATAAAGCGCTAGGCCTCACATAGACACGACATAACATATAACTTTTATTTTCATGTGCCTTAGTAGCATTTTTGCTACTTTTTTGGACACTTCTTTGCTTCATGGTTCATTTTTTAGCACATTTTTATTGCTTCCTTTATGAGATATTTATGGCAATTGGACTAAAAAAGATTAAAGCCTAATCATAGCCCTAGGTCGTGACAAAAATGAATGGAATATTACGACTATCACTAAGAATCTAGGACTAGCAAGAAATGAACCTACATTAACCTAAGGTCAAGGCCAATTACCTATGATTTGCATTCATAAAACCTAATTTTTTGGTGAGTTTAATTTTCACAAAGTAGGGTGTTGAAACTTTACGATGCCTAGCTTTTGAACATGAAAAACCCATAGCTTAGAAGCAAAATTTGACTTAAACCAAGCAAGAGAATGGAGAGATGAACAAAGAGCCAAATCATGGAAGGATTACACCTATTCATGCTCTTTGAGCATCCGTGAGCAATCATCCTTTGTGTAGAGAAGTCTCTTGATCCCTTTTGAATTTCAAAATTTTAATGCCATTATCATAAAATTTTCAATGAACCATCCCAATTGGCACAAAATTGATGCTCAAAATAAGAGCATTTGGCATACATAGCAGTGAGTGAGAGAGGCCGATCATAATCACAAAGCGATTTCAATTTTAAAAACTCCCATGAGTGGTAGGTCATGCTCATAGATCTCATCTATGAGTGTAGCAAAATGGCCAAATTTCTTGGATGTATCAATTTTTGCTAGTAGATCTCGAGCCATGATTAATTTAATTGTCAATGTATAGCACCACCGACCACACTCTATGAAGTTTGGCTCATACTATTTATATGCTTGAGGGCTCGACTTTTGTTAAAGTTCTCAGGCGATGTGGGAATCACTTTGTGACAAGAGGAGTCTTTTTTTAAAAAAAAAATGTTTCTCAGCTTGGACAAGTCTGTGATATCGCGAGGACGCCAGGCAGGACTGTGTTGTTGCGAGGTGGGGACGTGTAGGGCTAGCCGGACCTCTTGCTGCTATAGATGGTCGAGCTGCAGAGTCTGTGTCTTTGTGTGTGTGTTGTGCTCTGGAATGAAACCCGGCAGGGCTACAAGCCAGGGCAGTGTGTGTGTGTGAGTTTATGGCAGGCGGGACTGCACTGTGGCAAAAACTCAGCGGGGTGTGGCGCGCTAGGATTCACGAGCCCGATAGCAGCAAGACCAAGGCAAGCAATGTGTGTTGAAGTACAGATGGCGAGATTGTGTGGGTGTTAATGTACGTAGCACCATATTCTGGGCAAACTCGAGATGAGGGTCGAGAGACCAAGAGGGAGAATTTATGGGTTTGAAAAGGGTGTGTGGGCAGCGGTGGTGCCTTGAAGGTAGTAGATACAGCAGGGCGAGGGGTCAGGACCTTGAGATGGGATCCGACGTGATAGTAGGGGCTAGGGGCAGAGGCTGCAACAGCAGCTGCTGTAGGATAAGCAGGGTGTATTGTGTGTGTGTGAACTGTTTGGCGTTATGTTGGCAGGTTATGGGTAAGTGGACTTGAATGTGTGTGACGCCATGCGAGTGAATAGCGGGCTGGTGCAGTTAAAAAATGAGTGAGCACGTGCTATGACTCTTTGAAGCCATGAAGCCACAAAAGGCAGCCGCCTGCGAGCAGCATGTGGGTGTGGGTTTCCTGCATGTGCCAAGCCGCAAAAAACGTTGTGTGTGTTGTCTTCTTGCATGTTGCCAGAGTGTGGCAAGCTCGACAACGCAGGTGGGGACAAAAGTGCAAGGTGGGTTAGAACCTTGGAATAGACCTAGCCAAAATGTGGAGCTATAATAAGGTCTTGCATGGTCAAATTAAACCTTAAGGTCACACCCTCCGTGGTGGGTATTGACAAAAAGGTGTGTGTGGGAGTGTTTGTTTGAGCGCCGAATCAGACCAAAATTGGGTGTGTGTGTGAGATTTAAAAAATCCCTTTTAGGGGCTTGTTCCCACAGTCATCAAGGGTGTGTTAACATGTATGTGTGTGTGTGTTGTGTGGGCAGTCATTCGAACAAGGGTGGGTTAAAGATTGCCCCACACACAATGGGGACACAATTGATGTTACACATGTCATAGCTAATTCCATTTTCAATTGACCTTAATATATCACAATGGAATCACTCATCAACTCTTTCATCCACACGTGATCAATCAAGCATTCCTAGCATAGTGTTTGAGTGAATCGATTGGTCATAGCTTCCCAAATTACCTAGTGATGCAAGCTCAAAAAATTGATATTAAAGGCGATTTACATCAAGCATTGTGTATGCACATGACTGTAGTGCGCCATTAATTCTCAAATGCCAATTTATATCCAATTTCAATCATTGCAACTCAAGTTGCTCATATCCCAAAACCCTAATCATCCAAACCCTGTCGGATTTGTCACTTGGTTTGTACGGCTACACAATTGATTACGGCATTTGCACATGCACAAATCATTGAATTTTTGAATATTTTCAATCAAATTGGCACACCGATCATAATGGTATTTTAATCATCATAATTGGCAACCAAGACCAATTATTCATTCCCAATTTAGGCATAATTGGCCATTACTTAGGCACACACACCTAAATTTAGGCCGTCGATTTGTGCAAAAATTTCATTAAACACTCATTGCATTTCATCAATTGCACACTTGATCACACATACATGAGTATATACATGCTAAATTAACTCAATTTTAATCAAAAATTGATCAAATTTTAACTCAATTTAGCATGCTCACACACAAAAATTAGGTGCACAATTCCAATTTTTTTGCTCAATTAGCAACGAAATTAGGCCAATTCTTAATGCTTGCACACACATTTCTTGCAAAATTATCAATCTCCAAGCATTTAGGTGTTCAATTTGACCATAAATCTTCTCATCAAAGTTATTTAAAATGGGCACACACATTCAAATCTTGCCCTAACTTTGGCAATTAGGCCTACTCCATGACTGGAATAGCCTCACATACACATCAATTTAGTGATTTGCACACACAATTTATGCAAAACTACCATTCCTCAAGCATCTAGGCATCCAATCAAATTAAGCATAAATTCCATCAATTAGGCACACACACCTAATTTTAGCAATGATTTAGCAACTCAATGGGATCAACTCAATCAATCAAAAATTGAACGGAGTAGGTCAATCCACTTACAATTGATTACTTTCTCGCTTAATCCTTGCTCCCCGCGTAGACACTCCATTGCACACACATGTGTGCAACTCCGATTCGGTCCAAAATTGATCAAAAAATTGACCAAAATCAACACTCAATCACATGATTAGGCATAGATTAGAGCAATTAAGAGTGATGATCCTCCTCAATTAAGGGGATTTAGCATACATTCCAAATCAAAATTAGTGGGTAGGTTAGCAATATTAGCATGAAATTAGAATGTAATTAGTACAATTAGCACGAAATTAGCATGAATGGGATGCAAAATTAGTGAAGGTTAGTGAAAAATTAGCAAAATCAAAAGAGAATTTAGGGGTTTTTGGGGTGAAATGACTCTATACACATCCAATTAAACCTAATTACACTACACACAAATCAAATCCTACCTAATTACAAAAATCGTTAATCAAATTACTCTTATCTTTTGCAACCTCAACTCCACTAGCGTAGGCAACCCGTCCCCGACAACGGCGCCAATGTTGGAGGCTCACCATAGCATAGGCAATCTCCCACAAAATCTATCAATCCGGAGAGAGAGAGCATGACCCGGCTAGGGCTTGGAGGCATCACACAAAGAATGTGCGAGAGCGTCATCGGGTGCAAAGATTGAGAGGATTCAAGAGCGTGCATCCTCCAATGCAAATAGAAATCATCCCAAATTAACTAATGCTAATCGCACATCAAGCATCAATTTCAAGCAATCATCTACACACATCAAGCAACGAAGTGAAACACACTAATCTTGGAATCTCTCAAGCACAACTCTAATTACATGCATTGACGATTAAGCACACAAGATCGCATTCAAGTCGGCCACCCCAACCATGCCCATCATGGTGTCCAAATCAAGTCACACATAATCAAATTAAGCTCAAGGCTTCTTAAACCTACACACACACACAAGCACACCATTAGAGGACAACTCTAATCCCTCAATCACGAGTACACCCACTCTGCTTAATCGAGAGATTTAGATAAGGACTTCACTAATCGGAGAAGCTTAGCATAAGTAAGAGTTAGATTAGAGAAGATCAACACTTCAAAACAACGAAGGAAAGTAGAGAAACATGATTGACAACATAATGAAGACTAGATTAATTAAGAGAGGATTACATTAATTACATGTGATTAGCACTAGCCTTCTAAGCATGGGCATTAAGCTCAAAGGCTAGGCCATCAAGACCTCCTCTAGGGAGAGAGTTCTCAAAAGGACCACTCAAGAATGACCTCTCATTAAACATAGGGCTCTTTTATAGTTTTGGGCCTTAAACCCTTCAACTATGGGATAGAGTGAGCTCTCTAGCCTAGACTCATACAACTTTGGAACTCCTAAATGAGCCCAAGCCCTATACAATGAGAAGTAAATGCTGTGCACTATGGCACATCCACAACTTGGTGCATAAATGGTGTAGCCTGTGTTAGCCGCTGCTAACAGATATAGATCCTAATATTGCCTATGGGATGGATGTCCTTGAAGAAAGTCCACAATACTACATGGAGGACTATTGGGGACAAGTCAAACCTGTATATCAAGTAGTTGCTCTTGCGGCAAGGGGTCAAAATATCAATTACACTGCTAAGAGACCACCTCTTCAATGCTATGAGTGTGGAGGTCCGCATCGTGTGGCCGAGTGTCCTATTAGGCTACAAAAGAATGCCACACTAATGCAAACCAATCAAGCGAGCACGTCTACAATGTCGATACTCATGTGTAATCGATGTGGCATAGATCATTTGATTGCCCAATGTCCAAATAATCCAAATGCATCGAAGATCACGCCATTAAACTTGATTGAAGTTATCGAGGGCCATCACAAAGTACACCTGTGGTACCAGTAAACGTACTCACACGATCGATGCTCCAAAAACAAAATTATATTCTTGAGGAAAGAGACACGGCATCATTTGCCCAATCTCAGAAAAAGAAGAAAACACGAAGAAAGAGATCGCAAAAAGCAGCGAAGTCAGACCCCAGCTCAAAGACCAACATAGGGACTGGTGAGGACCCCGTATATATGAACGACTCTGAAGAAGATTCTGATTCAGGTGAAACCATGGAGACCAAAACGACCACTAACATAGAAACCAACAAGGAAGATATTCATGAGCCACAATGGCCAGGATCCAAAAAGAAGATAGGAACTTACCCAAACCCTACAGAGGAGATTGAGCGAGTCAAGCAATTAAGGAGTTTGGTAGAAGATACCCAAAGGGATCTAGAACCAGCACCTAGGTAGAACCAGATTACAGACACCGTGTTTCCTACGCAACAACAACCTCACCAAGTCCATAGACCCTTAGCCATACCTAGTGTCATCCAAGAAGAAAGTGACTTAAAGTCATGGGAAAGTGGGCGTACTCACTTGTTGATGGAAAGAATGTTTACAGACGGACTACTTGATCCTATCGAAGAAATGGAGATCCCATCTTCCCCATGTCAAGGGATTCAAGGCGAAAAGGTACCGTTAAACATTGTCAAATTGATGGATTTCATGTCTTCAGAAGTTAGAACCACCATCATGTCCAAACTATATAAAGACCCTGAGCTAGTCTCAGCTCTTCCAGCCTTCCTCAATGGAGAACTAAAGTTTGGGCTACCACAATTTGCACAGATAGATGGACCTGGGGAGATGCCAACAGAGGAGGAACACTTAGATCCACAACCCAACCTAGATGAGAACCTTGTTATAGAAATACCTGTTAACAAGTTGGGACAATACTTTGAGGGTGATGAATCCAATGCGACCATACCAATCACTACTAAGGGATTAATTGTGAAGGGAATCCTTGATGGTGGCACTGGGGTTAGCATTGTGACTAAAAATTGTTCGGAAACTATGGGAAGACCTCACCTTGCGACCACAACCATAGTAGTGAAGATGGCCAATGGGTCTATTGTTAAACCTATTGGGATGCTAGAAGATCTCAAGATCAAGGTCTTTGGACATAAAATAAGGATTACCTTCATTGTTATGGATTTCTCTAAGCACACTATGGCATCGGAGATGATTTTAGGACGTCCTTTCATGAGGAAGGCAAAAATGGTGCATGACTGGTCTAAAAACCATGTCTACTTGCAGTTCCAAGATTCTGTTATTCGAGTGGATCTTGTTACTGGTCGAGCACATCCTCTAGGAAACACGTTTATAATTGATCATAGATCTGACACAACAGTTCACTCGGCCCCATTGCAGTATTGTTACACGTGTAAAGCAGACACTGATGTTGGGGAAGATTCTTCTTATATGGATGTACTACCTGGGATGACTGATTCGGACAATGTGGATTGGGTCCACTTAGCAGCAACCATAGACACTTGGGGAAATAGGGGGACAACTTGGGTAACATATGAGGGGGATGAAATGCATGTACCCTTAAATATGCTACAAGCAATGCATATAGCTTCTAACAAGACTCATTCTAATATAACGAAGAAAACATACAAGTGGGTCCCTAAATCTTCTTTAGCGACCATGGCTGATGCTAAAAAATAGAAGCCGTGTAAGAAACGTACCCCTCGCTCCAAGAAAAGTAAGAAAATGTGGCATTGGATTCCTAAACGACTATTGGAAGCCCAAGGCTACTATCAAGGAAATGATCAAATTTGGGTGCCAAAACGTAGATTTTGTTCTTACATGTCACCTGACCCATGTGAGCCCAATCCCGTAGCTCCAAAACAAATCAACAATCGCGGAAAGAAAAAAATCACAGAATGCTACACACCCATTCCGGAGCTAGTTTGGGTACCGAAGAAAGAACGATTTGTTCCACCTAGCTCAGGAAGAGGGGGGTCCCATGAAGCTTCTAGCTCCTCATGTAATGCATCCATAGAGGTAAAAGCTTCTCCACAGCCCCCACCTACAATAGTGGACTTCCATAAAGCTACAAAGGAATCCACACCTCCTAGCGCTCAAGAATCACCTGATGAACCACTTCAAGTTCGATCCTGGGAGAGTACCTTACCACCCTTGCAACTCGATGAGGCACCAAAGGTAATAGAAAACTACTGGAAAAAATCCTCACCTATTACCAACTGGAACAATTGGTTTCAAAGGGTGACGAGCACATTTCAAACGGTATGATCTACCCAAGGAAGGGGGGAGTGTTTGCTGACAATCATCATTCACTCACTCCCCTCTCAACCTTCCTCCTTGACCTCTCAATCTCCCAATCTTAGGGAATGTACATATAAAGCCTTATACTCACAATTTAAGAAAAAAAAAAAAGCAAGAGCAATTAGCAAACGAGTGTGCACAATAAAAGTCAAACACTAACGCAGAGCTACACATTCACATCCAGTACACTAAAACAGAAACCTGTCATAAAACACCTTTGATCCTCATCACTTGAGTGGAGGGTAGGTAAGATTAGTACGATAGGAGTGTTTCTGTTTTAGAGTTTAGTGATTAGCAAAGTTCTTTTTCCCCACTGATGTGCCTCCTAGAGGTATTCTTTGTGTTTCTTAGTGTGTACAGGAATGTGTTGCTGTGGTTAGGATTTGGACCTTCATGGGATCTTTCTCTTATTCACACTTCAAATCAAGCGCGACCATCAACACAAACAGGTGTTTCTTGTCCATTAGAATTGCCCCTTATCTTTTTTGCATCCATGTTTGTCTGCTTTGATTGATTGGTAGCATAATATTCAGTGCCTTTGTTTAGTATCAAACATTAAATTCAATGTAATTTTTGTCATAATCACTTGTCTAGGTTTAAAAATCAAGCAGTCTGACTAAGCTAGTTTGACCAAGCTAGATGTTAGAGATCTTCTCTTAATACCATGGGGAATGCCTTTCTAATAATCAATGACTAGTTAGGTTCTTAATCCGATTTAGGCAGCATTGTGTGAAATGTACTAGTGCTTTCTAGCGGGCTTAGTCCCTATTGACCTTTAGCTTAAGTATTATAAAGGGAGTTTACTAGTGTGATGAGCCTGGGGAAGTGTAACACTGTTATATGACCCCTCAAAGTTACAAAATTAAAATGATAAAAACAAACAAATTTTTAAAAAAAAAAAATCAAAGTGCCACAATGTAAAATCTTAAGCTGAAAAGAAATCTCAGTTTGATTGGGTACTTCACTCACATGTATCGCCTATGGTACTAGAGCCCTAGAGGATCCCAGTGTGGGCGCTTTTCCTTGAAAAGCAAAAAACCCAAGGCATATAAAATAAGCACACACATCAAAAGTAAATCAATGAGAAAAGACTTTTGGGGGGTCAAAGAAAAGGTAATCAGTAAGGCGATGATTTCATGAGAAATTCCTTTTATCGTAGCTTAACTACAAGGTCTTTTAGGTATAGCCTCTAGTCAGCCCTCAAACATGAAATACTTGGCTCTAGCGATTAAACAACTTAATTGACCAGAGAAAATTAAGAATCTTACCCATGGTATTAATAGTCGATCTTTAGACCCTTTAGACCGTTGTTGAATTAGCGACCCCGAACTTGTTTATTTTTTCACCTTCCCAATTGTTTATGCGTTTGATTATATTGCAATTTAATGTTTATTATTGACAAATGGTTTAGAATTATGCTACCAATCAATTTGTGTGCTCAAAACTGCCTATGCGTTTTAATTGCTTATGAGAATGCAATTACTGTGCCAATGTTGTTTGAGTTTGCAGTGACTGAAGAAGGCTAAGGACACACATCTCAAAGGCTCTTCCACCTCGACGAACGAGCTTCAACTCAATAGCTTTGGAGGACGGAATCTACATCAGGAAGGGGGGCATGTTAACCCTCACGGCTCACAGACGCCCTATCACCTACGATGGACGTTGTAACCTACAATGGATGTTGTATCATTTACTTGGTAGAGTCAGGTACGGGGCTTATCAGTCCAATAGGAAAAGGGTAAGAGTGATCGCCGATGAGAGGCGCACTCTAACTGGAACATTCAAGGGATTAGTTGGCTAAGCATGGGCGCCCAAGTGTGAATGGGGCGAGCTCATATAAAAGTCAACTAAACGTAAAATTCACTCATTCTCTCATTTGTGCAATTGAAGAGTGCTCTTGCTCCATCTCCATCTTCTTCTTCTTCATCTCCTTGTGTGTGTGTGTGTGTGTGTGTGTGTGTGTATGCATGAGAGAGAGAGAGAGAGAAAGAGAGAGAGAGTGTGCGATCGAGCATTGCGGTGGCACGACGACGGCGAAGCGGTTGAGTGCGGCGTAGCGGCGTCTCCTTCTTCTCCGCGGGCAGAAATCCTCCACGACAGGAAGCGTAGAGCAGTGAGTGACACACCAATGCCATCTTTGAGCTTACTAGTTTAGGCTTGTTGTGTGCTTGGAGCTATTTGTGGCTCGCACACAGTGTATCGGCAAGTTCCTTGCATTGACATGTGCGACATACGCGCACAGCTACACCCGAACTTTATCCCACCAAGCCAAACCAAGCAACCTTGCCCACCAATTTTTCCCACAGGAGGGGGAGGAGGACAGACAAGTCCTGAACAACCAAAAATGAAGACGGGGAGGGGGGGCACGATGGGGGGCACAATCGTTACACACACACACACACACACTCACAGAGTGAGTTTTTCAAGCCATCATGAGTCGTGCTACAAAGCAGGAGCTCGAAATATTGAAGCAGCAGGAGAAGTTTCTATAGCTCGTACAACGCTGAAACCAACAAACACGGAATAAGTAGGTGTTAAGCGAGCAGGAGATTTGGGGGACATTGCTATAGAATTCCACATCTCACAGGTTTTGATGCTGTAAAGCTTCAGAATTTTTTAATTTCCCCTCTAAGAGCGTGTTCACACATACTCGAGATCGAGAAAGAGAGTGTAAAGCCAATAGAAAGAGAGTGAGCTTCGACTTCGGAGTTCTCTTGGTTGTGGAATAGAGAACGGACACACACGCTCTCGAAGCGGGTGCACATACACATACAGATAGGCATGTGCAAACACAGGTGAGTAAGCCCGGGTTTTTCCCAACATCAATCCTACATCTTTTCGGCGGTGTTTTTCTTTTTGGTCTCGGTGATTTTTCTCTACGGAGACTCCAACTTCAGTGATCACTTCCGTTTGGGGTCGGAAGGTGACATCGACCACATTTTTCCTTGCTTTTGAGCATAGACAGCTACATTCCCGTATGACAACGGGAGGCGACATCGGCTTGGCATTCTAGCATTCACCTTTCGGCATCAACTTTGTCGGACTTCATCGACGATTTTCTCTTGGCATGCACGGGTAAGGTACCTTTGTCATAGAGGAGTGACACTTGGCATTTGCATAGAGCATATTTCTATCAGGCAACAGAAATCGGCATCGATGTTCCTAGTCTACACGGACATGCAGGTTTACAGGGGGATTTCGAGCCCACATACACCTATAGGCACAGCGCCTTTGCAGGCACATCTTACAATCATTTTGGTGGCTATTTCTCTTTGCATGGCCATGTATCTTGTTTACTGCACGTAGGGATTCTTGGCATCTGTTCGATTGCAATCACTCATGTACATTGAGTTGCGGTCACTGCCTATGTACGTTGTTTGTGGTGCTGATTTGGCGTGATACTTTGGCAGTTTGCCTGCCGTTTGTTAGACTCAGTTTTGGAAGAGCCCTTTCTGAGATTGTGGCTAGTGTCTTTGAGCCTTCTTAGCCTCTGGAGGGTTGTTTGCATGAGATTTTCTTTGAGCTAGGGTATGCTCAAATGTTGAGATACCTTCGGTGATACAGGTAGCTGCAGTTCCCCATTACGGTACCCTCGCCATAGGATAGGTATTTGGTCAAATTTTATGCTTGACACCGTGTGTGGCCATCTATTAGAAGTGACAATGTCAATTTTTTTATGCTCAGTTAGTGTAGTTGGCACCTTCTATGCTTTTTTGGTGTTGAGTTTTGACTCCTCATACAAAGGAGACTCTGTCGGATTTTTTTCATAAACCATGGCTTTCATTGTTGGCACTTTTGAGCTTATTTTGATTGAGATACAAAGGTTACTCTGCCCAAATTTTTGCAGCTTCTCGCCATAGTTTGGCACCTCTCAAACCCTCTTGTCAACAATGGCTTCTTCTTCAAAAAGGGGGAGTATTTCATCCGCAAGTTTGATTGCAGCAACTTCACCATGTGGAAAGAGCACATGAAGGATGTTTTGACTAACAAAGGTCTATCAAAACCGTTGAAAGAGCGTGCAGAGGGTGATGAATATACACAAGCTCAGTGGGAGCTTTTGGATGCAAGAGCCATGGCTACGATATGTCTACATCTAGCCGAGTCAGTGTTCTTCACTATCATAAGGAAGAATGTTAAGTATGGAGCCTGATTTACCCCTTGTAATTTTTTGTGTTAAAAACACACATTTGTAAGGCCCCCATTATGAGGAGAAGCCATAGTGTGTGAAGAAAAATAACTCGCCGAAAAATAAAATCACTCATCGAAAACCAAAATTTTAACGCCCAGACTCGAGTCTAAGCTTTTGTGCTAGCAATGGCATTTGAAGGCAAAGGACAACCCCAAGAATACCTCAACAAAATGGGATTTCGGAAAGGATGAACAGGAAAATCATGGAGCGAGCACGAAGCATGCGGCTACATGCAGGCCTACCGCTTGAGCTTTGGGCAGAAGCAAGTAAGTATGTCTGTGTACTTAATCAACCGGTCACCCTCAACGGCATTGGATGGGGGAGTTCAAGAGGAGGCGTGGATAGGTAAACCGGTGAACTGTTCATTTCTCAAAGTGTTTGGGTGTGAGGCTTTCATGCACATAGATAGAAGTCTAAGGTCAAAGCTAGATGCAAAGTCCAAAAGTGTTTCTTCATCGGCTATGGAGAAGGTGGCTTTGGGTATCGCCTATGGAATCCTAAAGATGGTAAAATCTTTAGAAGTAGGGATGTAATTTTTAACGAATGAAATATGTACAAAGGTTACTTTGGAAAAAAAACAAACAAAAGAAACAGGTGAGGAGTACATGGAGCTCGAGGATGGTGAAGACTCAAGGACTGCAAACAGTGACAATGTGCAACAACATCAACCAAATGAGGAGCCTCAACCTATTCCCCGAAGATCTACAAGAGCAAGTAGACCTCCAAAAAGGTTTGTTCCTTCCTTCAACCATCTCTTGATCTCAGATTCTTGAGAGTCGGAATCATATGAAGAAGGTATGCAACACGATGGAAAGGGGGAAATGAGAAAACCACCAGCACACAATCTGAATGCCTCTCTATAGCCCAGTGATTTCACAACGCCCCTATCCCCTAGTAAACACACACCTAGACTCTCGATCTGCAAACAATCAATGTCTAAGCCCTTACCCAACCATCCCAGACTATACACTCGATCACAAAGGACAACATGATGGCTACTACTTCTAACCCCTCAGAGCAACATATAACAACATATAGGTGATCAAAGATATGCTAACATGGACGGATGCTTTTATGACCATTAGCATACATGAGTTTGCTTACGAGTTTACACCCGTATGACACACACTGCATCCACATAGAGATACCCCTAGCTACACCCAATGTCCCTCAGAAGCACACGTATAACTGATAACATTGGGTAAGAGAGCGAGAGAGAAAATACGATATATATTGATTACTCAAACAACGAGCATATGGGTGCTCAAGCTGTTTCGATTAGCAAAACATGTACAATGATGGACCTCTCTGAGAAAACTCCCTCCTTGGTGAAGCATCCGATGAATTTATAGGGCTAAAAGAATGGGATAGCATAGCCGGCTCCCCTCGTCCTTCTTATGCAAGTGGCGGCCACACCCTTCGCCATCGTGGCAGCTTTGTACCACCCTCCAACCTTGTACTTCTCTACCTTGTTTATAACCAGGCCCTTGGCGACCCTTATCCCTGGCACTACAAGGTAACACCCCCCTTTTGCAGTTCTTAAAAAGCTCCCCTAACCCCTCATACCTGAGGTCCTCAGCCCTCCTCCTCCTTACTCGGCCAACCTCCTATTCACACCATATAATTAGTCACCCTCTTGAATTGACCCGGGTACCACCCTCTGACGGCCCTGCAACCAATATACCTTGGCGATCCTTCAACATGTTAGGAAATAAGACGTAGCAAAATAGATAATTGAGTAGATTACTTAATGGAGAGAGACAAATTAACATACACGAAATTATAGAGTAGAGAGAGAGAGTACACACGATATACGTGGTTCACCCAATGTGGGCTACATCCATGGGAAAGCAGCCACTCAATGGCTTTAGTACTTCAAAAGAAAAAGTAGTTTACAAAGGGATTATACCATTTTGGAGCTCCCGCCTTGCTTCACTCTCACCACCTCACACCCACCTTGTTGCATCATCTTCGCACTCTGAAATGTGTGTAGAAATGGCCTCCTTTTATAGGCCAAAAGGGCTGCTCTCTCTCATGAGAGGCAGCCATGTGTAGCCGCCCTTGTGTACATAAGTCCAAATCGGACCCTTCAATCCGTCCATGTGTGACCGCCCTTGAGAAGACAAGTTGGCTTTTGAATTCGGCCACCGACCACCAGCCATTGACTACCGGCCCATCGGCCAACCCATCGATTGTTTTCCGACCACTTTCCGACCGTCGTCCGGCCATAATATTCCGACAAAAAGGAATATTCCCCTAAAGTTGCCCCTGATTTTATGCCGTGAAAAATTTGGTTTCCGGCGAGTGATTTTCCTTCACGCACGATGGCTTCTCCTCATAATGGGGGCCTTATAAATGTGCGCTTTTACCACAAAAAATTACAAGGGTAAATCAGGCTCCATACTTAACATTCTCCCACTTGGAGACTGATCTCCAAACCAAACCTATGACTACTTTCTATCCTGGCTTCTTATCCTTTAATACCGATTGAAGATGAGCAAAAGCTCAACTCATCCTTGTTGACCACCTTTGTAAACATGTCTGCAGGATTTTCACTTGTATGCACCTTTTCTAACTTTAGTTGTCCCTCTTCCAAAAGAGTGCGTATGAAGTGATATCTCACCTCAATGTGCTTTTTCCTTGAATGAAAGGCTGAGTTCTTTGCAAGATGGATAGCGCTTTGGCTATCCCTGTACAAGACACAATTGTCTTGTTTGAATCCAAGCTCTTCTTAGAATCTCTGAAGCCACATAATTTCTTTGGTTGCCTCCGTCATTGCTACATACTCTACTTCCGTGGTAGAAAATGAAACCACTTTCTACAGCTTTGAAGCCCAGCTTACTGCCGTGCCTCCAATTGTGAACACATAGCCAGTAGTGCTCCTTCTAGTATCTTTGTCACCTTCCATATCTGCATCAGCATACCCTTCTAGAAAAATATCAGTTCCTCCAAAATATAAAGCATTTGTTGTTGTCCCTTTTAGATACCTAAGTATCCACTTCACAGCTTGCCAATGCTCTTTACCTGGGTTGTCCATGAACCTACTCACAGCTCCCACTACATGTGCAATGCTTGGCCTTGTCCAGACCATAGCATACATTAGAGAACCTACCGCTATAGCATATGGAAATTTAGAGATATAGCTATCTCCTTTTGTGTCTTTGGACACATATCCTTCATTATTTTAAAGTGACCAGCAAAAGGTGTAGAAACTGGTTTTGCATTTTGCATTGCAAACCTTTCTAGTACCTTCTTGATGTAATCTTCTTGAGATAACTTTATTGTCTTCTTCGTCCTGTCCCTTGATATTTTCATACCAAGTATCCTCTTTGCAGCACCAAAATCTTTCATTGAAAAAGATTTAGACAGCTCCTCTTTTAGGTCTTTGATGTCCTGCATGTTAGCACTTGCAATTAACATGTCATCAACATACAACATTAGGATGATGAATTTCTCATCTCCCAAATTCTTCGTATAGACGCATTGATCCGAGTTGCATCGTGTGAATCCATGATCCAACATCCATTGATCAAACTTCAAGTACCATTGTCTTGATGCTTGCTTTAAACCATACAAGCTCTTCTTTAATCTGCAAACCATTTTCTCCTTAACTTTTACTTCATACCCCTTTGGTTGAAGCATGTAGATTTCCTCCTCTAAGTCACCATGAGGGAATGCCGTATTTACATCCATTTGCTCAACATTTAGATCATGAGCAACCACAAGTATTAAGACAAGCCTGATTGAGTTTATTTTTACAACAGGAGAAAAGTCATTGAAGTCAATACCTTTCTTTTGAGAAAAACCTTTTACCACAAGCCTAGACGTGTACCTTTTCTTCCCACCTTCTTCTTCCTTCACCTTGTACACCCATTTGTTTTGAAGTGCCCGCTTACCTTTAGGCAACTCAACCAACTCCCATGTTTGGTTGCGATGTAGTGAGTCCATCTCCACTTGCATGCTCTTCGTCCATTCTTCTTTGGATTCATGTTGCATAGCTTCTTGGTATGATTCCGGCTCTCCAGAATCTGAGATCAAGAGATGGTTGAAGGAAGGAACAAACCTTTCTGGAGGTCTACTTGCTCTTGTAGATCTTCGGGGAATAGGTTGAGGCTCCTCATTTGGTTGACGTTGTTGCACATTGTCACCGTTTGCAGTGCTTAAGTCTTCACCATCCTCAAGCTCCATGTACTCATCATCTGTTTCTTTTGTTTGTTTTCTTTCCAAGTAATCTTTGTACATATTTTGTTCGTTAAAAATTACATCCCTACTACTTAAGATTTTACCATGTTTAGGATTCCATAGGCAATACCCAAAGTCACCTTCTCCATAGCCAATGAAGAAACACTTTTGGACTTTGCATCTAGCTTTGATCTTAGGCTTCTATCTATGTGCACCGGTTTACCTGTCCATGCCTCTTCTGGAACTCCCCCATCCAATGTTGTTGAGGGTGACCGATTGATTAAGTACACAGACGTACTTACAGCTTCTGCCCAAAGCTCAAGCGGTAGGCCTGCATGTAGCCACATGCTTAGTGCTCGCTCCATGAATGTCCTGTTCATCCTTTCCGAAATCCCATTTTGGTGAGGTGTCCTTGGGGTTGTCCTTTGCCTTCGAATGTCATTGCTATCATAAAAACTTTCAAAATCTTGCCTTCGAATGCCATTGCTATCACAAAAGCTTTCAAAAGCTTGGCTGCAATATTCGCCTCCATTGTCGGATCTAAGGCGTTCAACCTTGGTACCTGTTTCATTCTCCACAAAGGCTTTCCACCTTTGAAATATGGAAAACACATCGGACTTATTCTTCAAGACATAAACCCATGTTTTTCTAGTCGCATCGTCTATGAATGTTACATAGTACAATGAGCCACCAAGTGATGGTGTACTTGCAGGACCCCAAACATCAGAATGAACCAACTCAAGTTTTTTATTTTTTCTTTCATTTCCTGATTTTTGAAATTTTACCCTCTTTTGTTTACCATAAACACAATCTTCACAGAACTCTAAGTCCACTTCTTTCAAACCCGGTAGAAGCTTCTTCGTTTGAAGGATTTACATTCCTTTGGCACTCATATGCCCAAGCCGGTAGTGCCACACCGCACTGTCAACTTATGTAGTTGCTGCACAAGCTAAAGGTTGCGTGATGATACTACACAAGTAAAGTGTACCGACCTTTTCTCCCTTGGCAACCACCAAAGATCCCTTTGAGATCTTCCACCGTTTGTTTCTGAATGCAATGTTGTGACCTTCATCATCCAATTGTCCTATAGAGATCAATTTTTTCCGAAGAGAAGGAACATGCCTAACATCTTTAAGCTTCCATTCATTTCCGTTAGCAGTTTTGACAGAAACAGTACCTTTGCTGACAATCTCACAAGCTTCATCATCTCCCGGTATACATACCCAAAATTACCTTTGGTGTCATCTTGGAAATGTTGCTTGTGTGGTGTCGCATGGAATGAAGCCCCGGAATCTACTATCCAGGAATTAGACACATTGTCTAATGAGAGAATTAGAGCATCTTACTCTACTTTACCTGCCACATTGGCCTCCGACGTTGGCTTGTTGTCTTGAGACTCAGTCTCCTTCTTCTTCTTGGACCAGCAATCCTTCTTGACATGGCCCTTCTTGCTGCTGTTCCAACATTCAAGAACTGACTTTGTGCGTGACTTGCCCCGCCTTGAGTGATCACGACCCTTTTGGTTTTTGAACCACTCCTTAGGCCTTCCTCTTCTTTCCATTGACAGTGCAGCACTTGATGATTCATTAGGAAATTTTGGAGGTCATTTGGAGGGCCATATGAAGAGAGAGAAAAATAGAGCGCGTCCAATGAGCATGAAGGCTACGTTACGTAGAAAAGTACTTGGAAAGACTCAAAAAATAGGAAAATAGCATAAAACTTTCACGAAACTAGGATTGTAGCATAGTAATTTCCTTACTTTTACCGAGCTTTTAGGT
Source organism: Adiantum capillus-veneris (assembly GCF_014529385.1). Classification (NCBI taxonomy): domain Eukaryota; kingdom Viridiplantae; phylum Streptophyta; class Polypodiopsida; order Polypodiales; family Pteridaceae; genus Adiantum; species Adiantum capillus-veneris. Next base: position 151,733,164 of record NC_140938.1, read on the forward strand.
GCTTGCGTGTGGTCCCACTTCTGATATTCTCTCATGGTCATTAACGTTCTGGAGGGTGACCATTAAGCCCGCACAAGATATTGGAATTTTAAAACACTTTCCCTCCATTAGAATGCTTTCAAAGTGAATCTCCCTCCACTAAAGCTTTTCTCTGAGAGTTATGGCATCCACGTCTTCTCGCCCAAGAGCCTCAAGGTGTTTACTATCTCTCACACCAACAAACAACAACGGCACTTTGCCTAGAAGGCCAAGTAGTAGCATATCCTCAATTACAATACCAGCTTCAATAAGTGCAGACAACCAATGGGTTGGACAAAGGATAAACAAAGGTTCATGGGTCCTCATGCAACCAAGAAGACCCAAGAGGTTTAGTGGTATCAACGTTTACCGCTCAGCATGGAAGGCCAGGGTGTTGGATTTCAAAGTTGAGATCGGCAAAAGATCTGTAAAGGAAGTTCTTGTTCAGCATGTGTTTACCCATCCAGAGGTGATAGCAAACGGTGGAAATGTATCAAATATACATCAACCACGTTGCAATTGTAAGTACTCTTGACATGTGAACTTACTGATACTCTCATTATAACTTTTCTTATATATTTTGCAATGTTTCTCCCGCTTGTTATGAGTAATGTCTCTACTCTTCACAACTCAATTACATTAGATTTGTCATTTGTACTTATTGATACTCTTAGTTTAACTCTTCTTATATATATTGCAGATGTTTATCCCTCTTCTTATGAGCAATGGGAGCCTGTGGAGTGCATAATAGGCCTCTTCCATGTTGTACATGCCCATATTGGTTCTCTACAGTATTCAGAGAGGAGTAGCAAAAGATTGGCTGATGAGGGAATCTTTTTTTATGACCACTTTTACCAACTCAGCTCAGGCAATAAGAATGGCATGTTGGTGAAACTACCTCTACCGACCGATTGGAACACTGTGGACTGGCCAGTTCCTGAGGAAACAATGGTGGAGGCAATGCGAAGTAAGCTCTACAAGGATATACAAAGGTCTCTGCGTAGCTCTGTTCCTACCAAACTGGTTCGAATTGCAAACTTTTGTCCTGTTGCACTCTTCATAGAGCTGTTTCATAGCTACAACATCAGAGTTACAAAAACTATGTTCATGTGCAAGTCATTTCAGCAGTCATCCTGTGACAAACTTCTTGACAAAGGATGGTATGCAAAGGAAGAAATTGGTTTACGGTGCGAGGTCGCGCTTGATACTCTAGTTGTCAAGTACATGATTGCAAGCCAATCACTATTACTCTCATTTTGGTATATGCGATCACAAATGCTAAACGGTAAGTACATTCCTATGGACCAAGTTTCTGCAGGTTTGGAAGATAATCCTACTGTGGATGTGGAAGTGATTGATAAAGAGAATGGCCTACTATTGGTGGTTACAATAAGGGAGCTATGCAGTCTTCAGCATTTGCGAAATGACATCATTGAAGAGTCAATGGACAAGGAACTATCAGATTTTTCCTTTTTCTTAGCTGGCCGTAAGGTGATGCGGCGAAGAGAAAAAGATATTTTGTGCAAAGAGTTGGATGGTCGGGTTGAAGTAGTGTCAATGTAACAGATATTCTTGTAAACCCAAGTGTATACAAATGACTTTCAAGACATGAAGTTTATTGATCTCATTTTTCAATTGTGCCCTGTGAAAAAGTGTGCTTGAAATACATTTGTTTACCACGTCAAATCTCTCTCTCTCTCTCTCTCTCTCTCTCTGTCTATATATTATATATATATATATATATATATATATATATATATATATATATATATATGTTAGACAAGACAAAGACAGATAGAAGAATCATCTTAATTCATTAGAAAGTACAAACTCGTCCGTGAACAATGGACTGAGATACAATTTCTGTAAGTATGGAATCAGAATGTCTTCAAGGTAAAAATCGAAGGAATGCCCCTCGAAAGAAGGTGGTGAGATAGTTGTTCCCGGCGGATTTAGTTCTCCCTTTTCGGGAGTATCATCAATTAGTAGTGTATTAGTTGCATCAAAGGGTACACCGATTTGGCTAAACGGTTTGTACAAAAGAGGTAATCCTGGTTTTTTAGGGTGGTAGTGGCCCTCAACAGTAACGCATTTTCTTTGATCATACAAAAAGGCAAAATCTGACGTGTGAGCTTGGCATACACTGCAAACTATTGCAACAAGTGGCGATAAGTTTTGCCTTTGCATTGAAGACCATATGCCAACTCTGAAGCGCGGAAGAAGAAACTCAATAAACTCCTTGGTTCCTGGACGAACCACGACTCGACAAGTTCCCATCCGAAACGTTTGCAAATCCTCAAAGGGTCCTCTGTCACCGAGAGGCACCCGCATCAGCAGCAATCCATTGACGTCCAAGATAATCAACCTCTGTAAAAGTTGACAAGTACATATAAGTAGTTAGAAGCTGAACATATTTTGCCATACTTGAATAGACATTACCGGAACAACCGTATCTACAGGTAGCAAGGGTCCATACTGGGTCTCTGTAGTGTTCATGTCGTTGTTGCTCTCCTCCGCTTTATCTTCATAGTCATCATTCAAATCTTCATCAGGGGTCTCCCCCATGGCCCTTTCTGCCTGATTCAAGGTTGATCGGCTTGCCTCATACATCCTTTCCTGATCCATATCATTTTGCTCGTCCCGAGGCTTGCTTTCCTCATCCATATCCTTTTGCTCATCTATAGGCCTGCTTTCCTCATCTTCGGTTTCAGCCATAGGCTCTTTTGGCTGTTCCACAGGCTGACTTGCCTCTTTTATTGTCTCCTCGGTTGAACCTTAGCTGCTTCCATATGCTCATTTGTCCTTTCCTCATCCTCGACTCTTTGATCTTCTGCTGATATGACACCCTCGGCCTGATGCGATTCCACTGTATCGGATGTAGGGGTTTGTCGTGGTGGCACGTCATGTTTTGTAAGATCAATAGTGCGCTCATCCAAGCCGCTATCTTCAAGCTCTCTAGGGCTAGACATAGTAAGCAGGTGTTGTATTAAACTTACCCGGTATCTTTGCAAATAATCATATGTGTAGTTTTTTAAAGCACTCTGCAAAATTGAAAGACCACATGATGAGAATTCTTTTATAGACTAAACCAAAACTAACTGAATGCATTGCAAAATGGGTACCTTAGTCATGAAAGGTTTTAATGCAAAGTAGCTTTGCAGGACATATTCTGCATGGAGAAGACATCTCCAGCCGCAAGAATTCCCATCGGTTTGATTTGGGACAGGTACTTCTTTGATTGTGGCCTTGTATAGTTCATACCTTCCACATAGCTTGCCATAGGCAAGCAACAACCTCTTTATACAACTGCACAAGGCAATGTCAAGATGTTAGCATGAGGCTTCAAATTTACATGGATATCTATAATAAACACTTTCTGACACAAAACACTTACAGCCTAATTTCAGGGTGGGTTCCTTTTATTGAATTGAACACCCACACTGCTGGTTGGTCAACATCAAGGCATATGAGACTCCAGTGATGGTTGTTCTCATATGGGAAGATGATCACAGTAACTTCCAGCATAGCACAGTGGCGGAACCAGCTCTCAAAGGTCCCAGATGGACTATTCTTTTGTCTAATAATTACAGACATTTGTGGATCAAGGAGAAACACCTCTGTGTGAGTGTGCAGTGGGAGTTGACTTTTGATCAGGCTGCAGAGACTCTACCTGAGTTAGCAAACCTATTATCTGAGTTTTCAAAGCTAGCAAGATAGTAACACTTACTTAAGACAAGCATAGATAA